>NC_137231.1:897562-1525895 GCF_949987685.1 Ammodytes marinus
AAAAAATAAACAACTGTTTATTTGAATACAAAAATACAAGAGACACTGACCATACTGAACCATACACTTAACATGTGTATGCACATCAAAGTGCAAATTCAACTTTTTACAGTTCCTTTTTGGATGTTGGTGTTGTGCGATTATTGCGAACAATAGGCCTACTGTGATGCAATAGCCTAACATTCATTAATTGTTATTATTAGCCTACTTGCTTGATTTTTTTTAAAATACAGAGGTTATTGGTCGTTTTGGAACATGTATTTCCCAATTTAAAACATAAAAATAAAGCAGCATTGAAAATTCTGAAAATAAATCATGTAGGCCCACACTAGCATGCTGTAAAAGTAACTCAATAGTTGAAATAATAAATACAATGTGTTTTCCCCTTGAAAATAATTAAATGCATTTCTCCAAAGGTCAAAGACAGTAACAGTTTGGCACTTCTGTAAACTTACTGAACCTTGCCTGGGCCATCACTCTCATGCATTCATAAGACTTAACTCTGAGCTGTCTCAGCTGTTCACACCGATAGGTTGGTTGTGTTGCCACTGTGATAATAATAATAATGGATTGGATTTATATAGTGCCTTATTCCCTATTGACTCAAAGCGCTTTACAGGGTTCCGGGTTCCGGGTTCCAGGTTCCATTCATACACACACAGTCATACCGGTGGTGCCACAGCTGCCCTGGAGCAGACTGACAAGATGTAGAGTCTTAAACGTTCCTAGCTTTGCACAGCACTTCTGTTCAATGTCCCTGTAACTGAATCCCAAATATCTCCATAGAGCAGCGCTGCGTTTATTTTCGCCACCAGTTCAGTTTCTGCTTGTTCCTGCCCGTTTACTCTCATGCCTGCATGCCGCGGTCGAACGCCGAGCTGCAGACACACACACACAGAGCAGCTGATGGTCTGATCAGAGAGAAACGCTTGGAGACACGTGTGCACATTTATTAACCACAAATCGCGGCCCTTCGCAGAGTTATGACCATGCACAAGCACACATCGCGCTTGCTACTACAATTATTGTGAATCACTAAAAATTAAAACTTATTTTTTTTTACTTTTTTGTTGTTGGTCGGTCAGTCGGTTGTCAAGGGGAAACACTGAGTAGCCATATTAACCAAGGCTAGTTTTACCGTTTATTGGGATTAATTTACAGTAATTTCATAGCATTGCACACACAACACAGGTAGCTTCCTATCCGTTGTGTTATTAAAAACGAGGCATTATTAGACTGCAAGGGGAAAGCTAAGTTAGTGTATTAGGAGCAAAACTTGGTGCTACAACCGAAGCTACATGGGCGCTAACGCTAAAAATAAGTCTCAGACTATTTAAACCAGTGAAAACAGTAGCTTCAAAGTGTGATTTCTACAGGAATATCTTCCCATCCTTTGTCATGTTAAAAACGAGTCATTTTCAGACTGCTGTGGGGAATATAAACAGCGTGTTATGAGCAAATGCTGGTTGCTTGTCCCAAAGCTAATAGCTATACACCAGTCAGGCAAAACTACCAATAAAAACTATTATTTTAGTTTCACCGTTTAAAAAAAAGCACAGGTAGCTTCCTATCCGTTGTGTTATTAAAAACGAGGCATTATTAGACTGCAAGGGGAGAGCTAAGTTAGTGTATTAGGAGCAAAACTTGGTGCTACAACCGAAGCTACATGGGCGCTAACGCTAAAAATAAGACTCAGACGATTTAAACCAGTGAAAATAGTAGCTTCAAAGTGTGATTTCTACAGGAATATCTTCCCATCCTTTGTCATGTTAAAAACGAGTCATTTTCAGACTGCTGTGGGGAATATAAACAGCGTGTTATGAGCAAAAGCTGGTTGCTTGTCCCAAAGCTAATAGCTATACACCAGTCAGGCAAAACTACCAATAAAAACTATTATTTTAGTTTCACCGTTAAAAAAAAAGCACAGGTAGCTTCCTATCCGTTGTGTTATTAAAAACGAGGCATTAATAGACTGCTGTGGTTAAGATAAATTAGTGGAGTATGAGCAAAAGCATTCTGCGTTGGTGTATGTAACATTCAGGCTGTACTAAGGGCATCTTAGTCGCTTAGCGGGGAAAACAACATGGCTGTCGCTCGGAAAATTTTCCATTGGATCTCGGGGCCGTGGACCAATAAGAAATGGGGGGGTGGGGTTATCATAGACTAGTGCACGGTGGACGTTTCTGGGGGGGAAGCATGGACATATAAAGAAAATATGGGGATGTGGCTGTGCCGACTATTACGTAATAGTCGGCGAGAATTCTGACTGGAGTAGGGGAGACCGGGGTAAGTAGGCACACTTTTTACTCTAGTGAGAATTGCTCATCACCTAAACATCTTTCAATAGTCATTCCTACATTAAATTGAAGCTTAAGGTGTTGGCTTGAAATGTGAACCCCTCACTTTTTCTAACTTATTGTAATAAAGAAGAAATTTACCATCAAAGACACTAACACATTGTGACAACCAACCCCATCAAGGGGTCGGTTGTCACACACTATGGGGTTGTTTGTCACAATGTTATCTTTATGGGAAAAATCTTAAAAAGAAGGCAAGAAAGCAGAACTACACTTGAAAGTTTAATTTCATTGTCAAGTTGAAAAATAGGCCTACATAACTTTATGCATCTTAACAAAAAATGAGCAAGGAATTAACAAAAAGGAAATCCATATTAAGACCAACCTACTGTATAACAACATAAAGAACAAAACAAATAGGTCTAACAATAATAGCCTACTCAACTAGGATACACACATTTCATATGTGCACAGAAGATGTGAAAGTTAGTCTCTTCAGAGCTTACTGTACCCCATTTTACACAGCTCACCTCTGGTGTAAATATAGAACAGCTAAACTAAGGAAGCTGCAGGTAGCGTATAACGATGCCTTTAGGATCCTCCTTAAGCTTCCAAGGTGGACTAGTGCTAGCTCCTTGTTTGTGACAAGTAATGTCCCCACCTTTCATGCTGTGTTGAGGAATTTAATGTATACATTTATGTGTCGACTTCTTGAGTCAAAAAACAAAGTAATAATTGCACTCACTGACACTAAACAGAGTGATACAAGGTACTCCTCTGGGCTGTGGAAACATTGGAATCGATGCTTGTATGTATTTTAATCTGTGTTGACTTGTATTTTGTATTGTATTTGTATTGTCTTTTTATATGGAACTTTGAGTCCGGAATAAAGTATTCATTCATTCATTCATTCATTCATTCACTATCTGAGTTACAGTGATGGCAAATGTAGGGTCTGCTCACTCTAAGCAGAGATTGTGTGCCCACTGGAGAACGTTTCCATACAAACCAAACACAAACTATCCTCTCCATCTGATGAAGATTCCTCCCCCTCCCCCTGTCTCTTTCTCTCCTGTTTCTTCTTCCCCAGCTGGGGTGGAGTGCACTGGGGTGCAGCAGCCTTGGCAACTGGTCTAGTTTGGGATGCACTGGGTTGTTTTGATTTTGTTGCCCTTTTTCTCTTTCGCATGCTAGCTGCCTTTCCTGCTCAATTCTCTCCTTCTCTGGGGTGTCAGTGAGGATACAGCTTGACAGTTTCTTTTGTTATTGGGTTCCTTTCCTGGCTGCACCATTTGGATAACATGTGACAACCAACCCCCCAAAAAATGTGACGACCAACCCCAACTGGAATTTATTGCTAGCATCAAGGCCAACAACCATCTGACAACTAATTAGCTTGCTAAAAACAATCTAAACTATAGCTTACCCTTCACACTTGTTTAGGGTAACAAGTGTTTTGTTATAAACCCATTGTGTAAAAGCCTAGAAGAAAAATACTGAGGAGCTAAATATTTTCAATTTGACATGAAAAACACTAACAGTCCTATCACCTCAAATGCAGCAGTCTAACTCCAAAGAAGACTATGTATGTGACCTCTGATCCCAGTTGTGGATATTTACATACCAAAATTTAACAGACAGCGCCTTCTGGTTCCGAGATATAACGATTGTGACAACCTATCCGTGTGACAAATTACCCCGTTCTCCTCTATATTGGGGGGAGGGGTGGGGGTTTCAGAAAGGGGTAGAGTGAGAAAAGGAGAGATTGTTATTTTTTTTAATATTTTGGCAGTCTCTAGGCACACCCTGGACCCATGGATATGTTAGAACACATTTAAAAAGTGCATTTAGCATAATATGTGACCTTTAAAAAATCCAGTTAATTAAAAAATAGCCTGTGTCCACGAAGGCTATTTGAATTAAAATGCTAAATAAGGTTATTATCCTGTTTCCTTTAAGCATTGATAGTAGTGACTGAATGTGCAGGGGAGAGAGGAAGATAGACATAAAGAGGGAGGAAGAGATAGCTTTAGCTGTAACGTTACTGGTGAGAGCCAATGGTGTAGACGGCTGCTCTTGTTCCGCCGACGGTCCCGCTGCCACAGCGGTTCCTGTAAAAAAGCCTGATAGCTTTGGCAGCTTTAACTCCTGCATTTGGCCCCTCTTATTCTTTTTCTGTGACCCCTTTTCGTGTATTCGCTTCATTCTCGGCTCATCTCTTCTCTCTCTTCCCGCTATTTACTGTTTTGGATTTTACGCTGTAAATGTTTAGCGTCATAAGCGTCATGAGCGTGATGTAACATGGAATATACCATGTAGTACAGAAGGGGGCAGAAATTCCATCAAAACATGACTAATTAGACCTCCCGATGCTACTTTTGTGAAGATATTTTTATAAAAACAATAAATATGGGGACAAAATATAAAGAGGGCATTTTGGGGGCCCCAAAAGGCCTTGTAGGGCCCGGGGCTCCAGGCAAATGCCTGGTTTGCCTCATTGTACGGCCCGCCACTGACTGTTCTAAGCGCATATCTCAAGAGGCCTGGAACGTCAATGGGGTGTAGTAGTGTTATAACCAGTGTGACCCTCTTTTATTAGGTCCATGGGTGTGGCAGTTTGACACACCGTCATGCCATGTAGTGAGCGGCACAAACAGCTAGGGTGCAGGACATGACATACCATGTCACAGTGGCATATGCCACATGTCGACAAAGGATCTCGGTGCTACTGAGAAAAACATTGTTACTTTCTATTAACTCCCAAAATGGGTATTCTTTAAAAAATGCTTTTTAAAACGTACCTAGTGTAAATAATTAAAACTCAATCCATTGTGTATTGATAATTGCATGTAGAAATGTGTGAAGATCTAAATAAAAATCTTCTCGCATAAAAATGTTGCTGGGAAATTAGAATGATAGAAGAATGATCACATAACACTTCATAATACTTAAGTTAGTTATAAAAAATTATTTTCTAAATGTCACAATTCATGTGGGCATTTATACATTTATACGATTATTTATTTATTTTTTAGAATTACATTTGATGCCATCATGTCCAACAAGTGTGATTTTACATGACAGAGTGAGTCTAAATTCTGCTCCGCTCTCACCGCTGACTTTGTTCCCCCTTGTGTGGCAACTTCATTTAGTTTGAAGTTAGATGTGCAGATGAATGCCAAAATGGCAATAAATAAAAACAGTTGAAAATTGACCCGAGGCATTGAGTCACATGATATAAGAGAATCTACAGATTGTGTGTGTGTGTGTGTGTATAATCGATGGACAACCAAGAGAGAGAGTGTGTGTGTGTGAGGTGTGTAGATTTCCATTCTGAAGAGGTACTGGCTCAGATGAAGCTCAGAGGAATCCAGATGTTTCTGAGGAAGAGCGGACTGGGTGGTATCAAACCATCTGTACTCTTGGAGTTTGTCCTCTCTACTAACAGTCAGGAGATTAGAACAGTAACCAGGCTGCCACCCCATGACTGCTTTCAAAAGTTATCACTGCATCTGAAGGACTATATGTCAAAGTCAGACTACAGGTAGGCAAGATCAAATCTAAATTTTTGTCTAAAGGCAACTTCGATATTGAGAAAGAATGGCGCCAACTGCTCTCTCTTTTTCTCAAAGCTGCTGGCCAATGACATTGTCTAACCACTTTTTATATGCCAGTGCAAAACATCTCTGCTCGGGGTTACTACAGTTGTCCAGGATACTGTTCACAAAGCTGCACTCAGAGGGCAGGGCGAGGGGGGCAGGCGGAAGGAGACCTCTCTTCAGTCGCTTGCTGTCATGTGGGTTTGGCAAAGATAACCCATCTACCTCCATAATTTCACTAGTAAGTTGTCCATTCATACTCTCCCCCCAGCCTGCAGCCCTTTGAGCGCTGGCCTTTGGCGGGCCTGGCTCACTGTCGTCAAGGTGAACCGACTCACTACCTCCATTACTGCTGCAGCAGTGCGGGTGTTCCCTCCTCCAGTGGTACCACAAGTAGAAGACATGTCGCCTGTAATAGAATGGAAAAAAAAATTACCAACACAAACAGCACATTGTTGAAATACAATAGATGAGTCAAAACATGACTAATTAGACCTCCCGGTGCTACTTTTGTGAAGATATTTTTATAAAAACAATAAATATGGGGACAAAATATAAAGAGGGCATTTTGGGGGCCCCAAAAGGCCTTGTAGGGCCCGGGGCTCCAGGCAAATGCCTGGTTTGCCTCATTGTACGGCCCGCCACTGACTGTCCTAAGCGCATATCTCAAGAGGCCTGGAACGTCCATGGGGTGTAGTAGTGTTATAATACAAAAACTCACTATAGATGAGTGGGAAGATCATTGAACAGCCACAGACCACTCAGCCATTTATGAAAAAACAGGCCATCAGGAAAGATAAGACTGATCATATCTGACTCCACACATCGCATACTTTTTCTTTTTACTACACTACATACTAAAGTACAGAAGACTATTAGGGCCACAGGAGAGAAAAAAAATCAGATGAGGAAGATTTTTCTTTTATTATGTCGAGAAATGTCAAGAATAAAGACAAATACTCCAAAATGCTATTGGAGTTAGTGGGGCATTTATGTATTTTCAGCATACTGCAATTGACGTGTATGTATTGGGACATCCTAAATCTTTTTCTGGCACACTAAATAGTAGGGAAGTATGTGATTTGGAACGCAGGGTGTGTTGCCTGCCCCTAAGAACCAATTGAGCCATGTCCACCTTTGTCCCAGCATCCATCATGCTGTTGAATAAACAGTAGGCCCCCCCAACCCAAACAATCAATCCAGACTTCAACCTATTCACCTTCCCCCAACTAACAAACTATTCTCCCTACCCACACCTCTAGCCCTACCCATAGGGTTTTTAGCTTTAAGAATTTGTTTATTTTCGTACATGATCACTAACTATTTATTGTCGAAGTATGTCTTGTTTGTACGTGCCTGACCACAAATGAAGTTCCCTCACGGGAAAAATTAAGTTATTTGAATTTGAATAAGAGGCCCCATCCTCACCTGCACTTAAAGATCTCCTATTATACAACTTTTCTGGTCTTAATTTCTTGTTAAAAACTCCTATAGAGCAACCTGATACGAATCACATCACAAAAAACCATGTAGATTTTCGGGACACTCTTCCTCTCACCCTAGCGAGCACAGCAGTCTGCTCCACACTCGGCTCTGTGCTTCTCCGCCCCTCCCTCCCCCCCTCTTGGGAGAGAAACCTAGACCTTTGCTCTCTCAGTTGAGAGACAGTGTTTCCCCCACGTTCTCGCAGCGGCGGCCCTGCTATATTTTCTCCGCCGCTGCTATTAAAATCCTTCTCCTCCTCATTATTCTACGTTTTTTTAATTTTTTTTTTTGGTACGTAGCTCCTTTTAGAAACGGGGCAATGCCTAACGTAAATGCTGTCCATGCGTCGGAGGTGAATGTAACTTACCCGGCTGAAAACAGAAACTAACGGAGGGGAGCGGCTCACTGTACAGTCCCTTTAGTCGCGCTGTCAGTTTGCCTACATGGCTCTGTGTATTCGGTCTCGAGACATAAAAACAAATCGCGGAACAGTCACTAACGAAACAGTTAGTGGCTGAGCGAAGAATGTGGACTAGGGGAGAACGGGGTAAGTAGGCACACTTTTTACTCTAGTGAGAATTGCTCATCACCTAAACATCTTTCAATAGTCATTCCTACATTAAATTGAAGCTTACGGTGTTGGCTTGAAATGTGTACCCCTCACATTTTCTATCTTATTGTAATAAAGAAGAAATTAATCATCAAAGACACCCTTACACATTGTGACAACCAACCCCATCAAGGGGTTGGTTGTCACACACTATGGGGTTGTTTGTCACAATGTTATCTTTATGGGAATAATCTTAAAAAGAAGGCAAGAAAGCAGAACTAAATTGCATTGTCAAGTTGACAAATAGGCCTACATAACTTACTGTAGCCTTGGCAGCTGGTCTAGTTTGGGATGCACTGGATTGTTTTGATTTTGTGAGAGACGCCGAGATCGTTTTCCGGCATTTGGCCAGTGCCACGGCGACCACTGCCATACCATGGCTTGTGCCGTTCAGTAACGGTAATTGCCAGTCCAAAAGTGGTATTCTGCGACCGGCACGCCCCGCCTCCCCCCTATAATTTCACGACAGGTATTGCCTTTACGGCAGCGGCAGGTAAAGCTAAATATAGTTGGTCGTTATTGAAACTATATCACAACATAACACCGTAAATAAATAGATTTATTCATGTCTCTGGTCCTTTCCGTTGTAAGGATATGTGCGATCTGTTTGTTGTTGCTTTTCAAATGACAGATGCTTTATAAAACAGTCGGACTTGCTCCAGTGACGGTAGTTAGCATAGCCTCCTGAGCAGGTTTAACTAATCGATAACAGAGAATTAGCCCTATTTAGCGTTGGGTACAGAGGCAGGTTGATATATCTACCAGGGGATAGCTTTTTTGACCAAAGGCTCCCGTAGCTCAGCCGGTAAGAAAGTGTCTTATAGAACAGTAGACCGGAGTTCGCGTCCCGACTGTGTTGAATCTTTATAATGACAGTGCCGTTTCCGAAAGGTCTCAACCGTTCCACACAATGGTTTTTACCGTTTGCCAATGGTCTCTACCGGTCCATAAAATGGTTTGTACCGTTTGCTAATGGTCTCTACCGGTCCATAAAATGGTTTTCACCTTTTGCTAACGGTCTCTACCGGTCCATAAAATGGTTTCTACCTTTTTCCAATGGTCTCAACCATTTCTACACTGACATGCAGGGCCGCCTTAATGCACGGGCTTACCTGGGCTGAAGCCCCAGGGCCTACAAGGATCAGGGGCCTCTAAAAAAAATAATACATTTTTTTTATTTATTTTTTATTTTTTTTACTGTCTCAATATAGGCCCCTGATCTAAGAAGGCCCCGCACATTGTCATTTAAATAAATTATTGACTGGCTCATGATAGGCCCCTGATCTTAGGGGGGCGTAGAGAGATCAGGGGCCCATCATGAACCAGTAAAGGAAAAGGAAAAAAAATCACATTATTTTTGGCCTACGAAGATCAAAAATCATTCACCAGTACATTTTTGTTATTTTTGTTTAAATAACATTGTTCGGGGCAACGCAGATCAAGGGCCTATATTGAGATGAGTCATTAAAAACAAAACAAAGAATTCAAAGAGAGAAGTAGCTTTCGGATAAGGGATTAAAAAAAAAAAAATTGGAATGCTGACTGACTGGATTTTTTAAACCTGTATATTTTTGTTTCTGCTTTTTGGTATTTCTGTGTCTCCAAATGATTTCAGAAAATAGCTCACATAGGACACGGTTGATTTAGCCTTAGTTTTCTTCTCAAAGTGCACCAGATTGATGCATTTTACTTTGAAAGGTTCAAATTTTTCTTCCGGGGGGGCATGCCCCCGGACCCCCCTACAAGGTCCTGGGTCCCCACCGCTGTCTCTTCAATAACTTGGAAAAACACAGTAACCAACCATGTGTGTTTGGTTATTAAAAGTCACTAGACCAGGAGGGGGTTTAAGTACATGTTACCTTAAGTGATTTTGTATTTCACCAATAGAGATATTGTGGTGTAGACTAACATGGCTTTAACATCTGTATTTTAAGACCGCCGCCCGGGGGGGCCTACAAAACCTCTCAGCCCCAGGGCCTAGTGGCAGGTAAAAGCAGCCCTGCTGACATGCCACTCATGTCCTGTGGTATTTGCCGGTTCATACTGGCATAGCACTCGTGATCCAGCTGCAGAATCATTTAATAACAACAAATATATGATTGGCACTACATGATGGAAACATAAATTAACAATGTCAAAAGTGTGAAAAATAAAATGCAAATAAAATAAGTCAGAAACAATTGAATAAAGAACTGTGTGAACAGATTTGTGTGCAGGTTAGAATGAGGGTTGGTCTTTATTGGCGCTATATCACAACATAACACCGTAAATAAATGGATTTATTCATGTATCTGGTCCTTTCCGTTGTTGTAGGCTAAGGATATGTCTGATTTTCCTACACTGTTAGTGTACCTTGAACGCACCCCGAACGTGGCTGTGTAATGTGTCGGAAAACTCTTTTGTTTCCATTCTCTCCTCCGCCGGGCTTTAAGCAACGACGGTTGAGAGGACGGCTACGGCGGTCGAGTAGGATTTTGAGCATTCGAGAATTTATGTCATCACCTCCTATCGCTGTAGTCAGAGCGAGTCAGAGCCGTAGTCCGTCTGTTTACAACGGCAGAATGGGTTTTTGACGTTGTGAGCGCTACACCAACTGCAGCAAGTAGCCGGTCTAAGTGTTGCTAGGTGATAGTGGAGCCCGTTGGAATCTTTCCCTGGCGCCGTAGCCGTCCCTAAAACACCGCTGCTTAAAGTCCCTATTGGAGTGTGCGTCCATGATACAAAACCACACACATGTTCACATTCTCTCACTAAAGAGTTTAAACGGAAACCTGGGCTCCATCCTTTATTTCTTTCACCTGAACATTATTAGTGTTCTGATCGGACACTCAGTAGTGATTGTTGCCACACATTTGGATCCATCACATAGGCTATTCTATCTTACAACCCTCATTCTAACCTGCACACAAATCTGTTCACACAGTTCTTTATTCAATTGTTTCTGACTTATTTTATTTGCATTTTATTTTTCACACTTTTGACATTGTTAATTTATGTTTCCATCATGTAGTGCCAATCATATATTTGTTGTATTAAATGATTCTGCAGCTGGATCACGAGTGCTATGCCAGTATGAACCGGCAAATACCACAGGATATGAGTGGCATGTCAGTGTAGAAATGGTTGAGACCATTGGAAAAAGGTAGAAACCATTTTATGGACCGGTAGAGACCGTTAGCAAAAGGTAAAAACCATTTTATGGACCGGTAGAGACCATTAGCAAACGGTACAAACCATTTTATGGACCGGTAGAGACCATTGGCAAACGGTAAAAACCATTGTGTGGAACGGTTGAGACCTTTCGGAAACGGCACTGTCATTATAAAGATTCAACACAGTCGGGACGCGAACTCCGGTCTACTGTTCTATAAGACACTTTCTTACCGGCTGAGCTACGGGAGCCTTTGGTCAAAAAAGCTATCCCCTGGTAGATATATCAACCTGCCTCTGTACCCAACGCTAAACAGGGCTAATTCTCTGTTATCGATTAGTTAAACCTGCTCAGGAGGCTATGCTAACTACCGTCACCGGAGCAAGTCCGACTGTTTTATAAAGCATCTGTCATTTGAAAAGCAACAACAAACAGATCGCACATATCCTTACAACGGAAAGGACCAGAGACATGAATAAATCTATTTATTTACGGTGTTATGTTGTGATATAGTGTCAATAACGACCAACTATATTTAGCTTTACCTGCCGCTGCCGTAAAGGCAATACCTGTCGTGAAATTATAGGGGGGAGGCGGGGCGTGCCGGTCGCAGAATACCACTTTTGGACTGGCAATTACCGTTACTGAACGGCACAAGCCATGGTATGGCAGTGGTCGCCGTGGCACTGGCCAAATGCCGGAAAACGATCTCGGCGCACCTGGATTTTGTTGCCCTTTTTTCTTTTGCATGCTAGCTGCCTTTTCCTGCTCTATTGTCTCCTTCTCTGTGGGGTCAGTGAGGATACAACTTGACAATTTCTTTCGTTATTGGGTTCCTTTTCTGGCTGCAGCCTTTGGATAACATGTGCCAACCAACCCCCCAAAAAATGTGACGACCAACCCCAACTTGAATTTCTTGCTAGCATCAAGGCCAACAACCATCTGACAACTAATTAGCTTACTAACCACAATCTAAACCATAGTTTACCCTTCACACTTTTTATGGGTAACAAGTGTTTTGTTATAAACCCATTGTGTAAAAGCCTAGAAGAAAAATACTAAATATTTTCAATTTGACATGAAAAACACAAACAGTCATCTCACCTCAAATTCAGCAGTCTAACTCCAAGGAAGACTATGTAGTTGACCTGTGATCCCAATTCTGGATAGTTACATACCAAAATTTCACAGACAGCGCCTTCTGGTTCCCAGATATAACGATTGTGACAACCAACCCATGTGACATATTACCCTGTTCTCCCCTACTGTAGGCTACTGATGCAAATTCCACAACTCATTACTTGTGTTACAAGTGATAGACCAACACAAAGTAGTGCATCATTGTGAAGTGGAATGAAAGTGAAATATGGTTTACATTTTTTTAGAAATAAAGAACTGAAAAGCGTGGCGTGCATAAGTATTCAGCCCCCCTGAGTCAACACGTTGTATAACCACCTATCGGTGCAATTACAGCTGCAAGTCTATTGGGGTATGTCTCTGCCAGCTTTGCCCATCTAGAGTCTGATATTTTTGCCCATTCTTCTTGCAAAATAGCTCAAGCTTCAGATTCAGCATCAGATTGGATGGAGAGTGTCTGTCAACAGCAATTTCCAAGTCTTTCCAGATATTCTCAATTGTATTTAGGTCTGGACCTTGACTGGGCCATTCTAACACATGACTATGCTTTGATCTAAACCATTCCATTGTAAATCTGGCTGTATGTTTAGGGGAGTTGTCCTGCTGGAAGGTGAACCTCCACCCCACTCTCAAGTCTTTTGCAGACTCTAACAGGTTTTATGCCCTGTATTTGGCTCCATCCATCTTCCTATCAACTCTGACCAGCTTCCCTGTCCCTGCTGAAGAAAAGCATCCCCACAGCATGATGCTGCCACCACCATATTTCACGATGGGGATGGTGTGTTCAGGGTGAGTGCATTGTGAGTTTTCCGCCACACATTGCACTTTGCGTTAAGGCCAAAAACTTCCTTTTTGGTCTCATCTGACCAGAGCACCTTCCTCCAACCTCTTGCCACAAGCCATGCTCATATGCAGATGAGACCAAACTTGAAGTTGTTGGCCTGAATGCAAAACGCAATGTGTGGCGGAAACTAACACTGCACATCACCCTATACACACCATCCTCACCGTGAAACATTGTGGTGGCAGGATCATGCTTTGGGGGTCCTGTTCTTCAGCGGGGACAGGGAAGCTGGTCAGAGTTGATGGGAAGATGAATGGAGCCAAATAAAGAACAGAAAACCTGTTAGAGTCTGCAAAAGACTTGAGACTGTGGTGGAGGTTCACCTTCCAGAGGGACAACTACCCTGAACATACAGCCAGATCTACTATGGAATGGTTTAAATCAAAGCATAGTCATGTGTTAGAATGGCCCAGTCGAAGTCCAGACCTCAATACAATTGAGAATCTCTGGAAAGACTTGAAAATTGCTGTTGACAGACGCTCTCCATCCAAACTGATGCTAAATCTGAAGCTCAAGCTATTTTTTAAAGAAGAATAGGCAAAAATGTCAGTCTGTAGATGGGCAAAGCTGGTAGAGACATACCCCAAATAGATTTGCAGCTGTAATTGCAGGGATAGGTGGTTCTACAAAGCAATGACTCAGGGGGCTGAATACTTTTGCACGCCACACTTTTCAGTTTTTAATTTATAAAAAAAATTTAAAAACACGTTTCATTTTCATTCCACTTCACAATTATGCGCCACTTTGTGTTGGTCTATCACATAAAATCCCAATAAAATAAATGTACGTGTGTGGTTATAACGTGACTAAATGTCCAAAATTTAAAGGGGTATGAATACTTTTGCAAGGCACTGTATCTCTTCCTCCCTCTATATTTGTCTGCATATATTTCTCTCGCCACTTTTTGTCACCAGGAACCTAAATGTTGTCAATTAGCCTACTTTTGCATACAAATTCACCAGAATGCAGGAAATGAAGTGTTGAATGCTCAAAAATTTCTGGGGGGAACCCCCAACCACAAAATTTAAATGTGACCCAAACTAAGGTTTAATCAAACCTACACCCTTGAAATTCATGAATTGTTTTGTTTTATTTATATCTATAGGCCTTTGTATAAGGATACTTTGTAATTTCAATCACATTATTTTAAATTAAGTCTTAAGTCCTGCTTATCAATTGCTCATAATAACCAGTACGCCTACTTCTGTGTTGGACCTTACTGAACCTCTTCCTATTTACAGCAAGGGGGGGGGGACCTTAAGAAAATAGTTCCAATGTCCCCGTCTAGTCCCATGTCCCCAAAAAATCAAATGAAGGAAAACCCCTCCGATTTACCGAGTCGTCTGGAGGGGTCGGGTGTTTGTCACCTTTTTCACCTCTTATGAGTTTGCAGGTCTGGTTTAAGCATTAGGCAAAAACTGTAAATAAATTGTGCAAATCATTTTCTGCGTTGTGGCATTTTGTGTTTAAATATTAATTTCTATACAAAAATGTCAAAATCTTTAAATAAAGACACAAAAGGCAAGGTTACAACACCAATAATCCCATCTATCTAAATAGTAATAAGTGCATATTCTCCTCTCAAAGTGCACTAGATCCATGCATTCAAATGTAAAGGGTACAAAAAAAATCCAGTCGGGGGGGCATGCCCCCGGACCCCCCTAGGAGGTTCAGGGACCACGCCACCGCTGCTGAAAAAAATCCTGGGGGAAACACTGTGAGGTGCACAAGCCAGTGGGGCTATTCCCAAGATTAAACCTCATTCAAGTTCTTTAGTCACAGACCCTGTTCAAATAAATGACTGTTTCAGGAAGTTTCAGGAAGAATTATACTCCTCCTAAAATGCACAGGATGAGGATATTCTTAAATTTTTACATTCTCTCCCATTAACCAAATTAGATTCAAATGCCCAAACTGAGCTTAACTCAAGGTTACACTGAGCGGACTGCAGGCAGATTTGAACAGGCAGGTGGAGGGCGGGACAGGGATGAAAAAGCTGCCAAAGTCATTATATACTGCAAATGTTTCTTTAATTTAAAAAAAGGACCGACGTTCCGTGGAGGGATCAGAGACACCACTTTCTAGTTAGACATACAGTATGTATCAGTGTGTTAGCCACTGAGCTAACCGTAGTATAGTATAGTAGCACGGAGGAGCTTGAGTGGAGCTTACACCAGGGGCCTCATTTATCAACAGTGTGTAGAAAAGGTTCTAAATCCACTCTTACGAATTAAATTTAGTATGTGCTTAAGTACAGAAAAATCAGTATTTATCATACGCACACCAGTAAGTCATCAATCTTGATAAATACCACATGTTCTTAAGTGTCATGCTTGTTCACGCTCAGACCATTTGCATTCAGAAACGCCTCCAATTAACTATATATGGTCACAACACATCCCTTTATCAACCATCTGAATGTGTTTTACCCCTCTCCGCCACAATGGCAAAGAGGGCAACGAAAAGAAACTTCTCCAACACAGAAATGGAAACCCTTGTAAATGAGGTTGAATCAAAGCGAAACATATTTTGTTGGCTCACCTAGTGAAGGAGGCATTAAAACAAAAGAAAGCTTGCTGCATGGGAAAATGTGATATTTTCGAGCAAGTTGTTAGGCAACGGCATTGTTTGGGGTCCGCGATCTGACAACTATACGTGCAGTCATTCATAAACTATTTCAATAAATAAAAGATGAAGATAAATTCCTAACAACATTAGAGTTACTAAGTGAAATGAGTGATTGGCGAGTCTGGCGAGTCAACGCGGCTCATCCAGCTCAACTGACAGCTGAGTGCAACTGACAGCTGAGTGCTGTCAGATG
The DNA here is from genome assembly GCF_949987685.1 of Ammodytes marinus. Lineage (NCBI taxonomy): Eukaryota > Metazoa > Chordata > Actinopteri > Uranoscopiformes > Ammodytidae > Ammodytes > Ammodytes marinus. The sequence goes on from NC_137231.1 coordinate 913,507, forward strand.
AGAGAGAGAGCGTCGGAGGGAACCTCCGCCTCAAAACATGTAAACGTGTGACAAATTTAATGAATAATCAATTAGAGCTTACCTAAAAATAAGTGTGCCATGTAACTATTTATTGTATTTAGGATTTTAGCTCATTTGGACGCTGTTTTGACCGGCTGTTTTGATAGCCTATTGGCGATATTATATCTACTTTCAGTTTCATTACTGAGTCGCCACGAAACGTGATCAGTGTTCTTAAAGAAACTTAGATTATAAAACAAGAGGTCTAAAACACAGATGATGATTAAACAAACAAATGTATGTACTTTAAATGACACTAGAAATGCATGGGTAGATTTGACGCGCGTGGCGAATATAGGTATAAAGAGAACGCTGGCGGTTCTAGTGTTATTGCAGACGTTGAAACTCTTAAATGCTTTGCTTTGCGCTTGTAATATCGCTATTCTACCACTAGATTCTGTTCGTAAGCATGGTCAGAGCTGTGCTTAAATTTACACACATTTCTATGTCTAAGTACATTTTGGTAAATTCCATACTTTGCGTGGCAATGTTCTTACGCCCTCCTTACGCACAGATTTGTGCGTAAGTACGGTTGATAAATGAGGCCCCTGGGTCTTCTGTTTACAAAACAATACCAAAAAATGCTACTATGTAAAATACAGCCAGAGAGAGGAAGACTCTAAAGATAAAAACACAAACACATATTCTAGTGGGGCAGAAGTGATCATTGAGAGGGATTATTTTTGTGTGTCATAAATAACCCCAAAATGACCCCCGTACACCTCTTTTGGATGGATCAACACATATCCCTGTACGCTGATGATATCATTTTGTTTTTCTCGCAGTCTGAGGAGTCTGTCCTGCCTCTATTGGACCTTATAAAAAAGTTTGGAGGGATATCAGTTTATACCATAAACTGGCAGAAGTGTGAATTTATGCCTTTAAGTGAGGATAAGGGGTGACAAAGTCACGGGCCAACATTGATATTCATTGAAAATAATTTACCTAAACAAGTTCAAACAATATGGAACAAGCAAAGCTTGATATAACTTAATATTGCACACATGCAAAATCAAAAAACAAAAAAAAAACACATCAATGACATTCATTTCTTAAATAAAATTTAATTAAAAATCCTATGCCTCTTTCTTTAAATGCAGCCTTTTTTAAATTTAAATTGAACAGTAATCTTTTTCCACAGGCTAATCATACATTTAAAAATAAAATAACAATTATAAACCAATTGGCTAATAATTAATATCCTTCAATGAACGTGCAACCATTCAAGCCCATGCGTTGGACTAGCAAGAAAAAGTGCATATAGACAACTTTAATTGTAGCTCAGTTTGCTACACACTGATCTACTCTGGCATCTCTTTTTGGATGCTAGTTCATCAATATCTGGGCTCAGGCTCTGAGCTGAGGCGATCCTCAGGATCGAGCAAAGGTGTACATCTGTCAAACGGCTCCTGTGAGATGTTTTGGTCATCTTCATGGGAGGAGAACAGTCGCTCACATATATAAGTGCTGCCGAACAAGGAGAGCATCTGAGCAGCTTGGGTGCGGAGCTGAGGCATTGTGTCAGGGATGGAATGTGGAAACTGTGCGGCACCCACAGCATCATACTTTGACTTCAGAGTGTCACTACACTGGAGTTCAATCAGCTCCATTTGGAGGTTGGTAGGTGCGTTTTCCACGTCAACTGCAAACGGATTACTGAGCAGCTCAAACTCGGCGCTGAGTACGCTGAGTTTTTCAGCAAACTGTGCACGTGGGAACACGGCGGTAGAGATCTGCGCTTTCATTGTTTGACAGCAGGGAAAATGGCCCGAGTCTCCTTGCAGCATCTGATTCTCCCACAGGCACAGTTTAGTTTTAAAAGCCCTCACTGCCAGTGACGTGCGGTGAGGTCAGTGAGTGGGTAGGCACTGAGTTCTGAAAGCCAGATTTCTCTAAACCTATATATTGTTAAATCAAAAACAATAAACAACAAACAGGCACACACGGCCGATTTCAAATAAGTTTCTCCCTCTTTCGCGCTCTCTCTCACACACACACACGGGACGTATATGAAATGTCACAACGGTGACTGCGGGTTTGCCCGTAGCCTACTGTAGTTTGGTTTAAATGATTAAACATCGCATCCGTCGACTTAACAGACCCGTCCCTCATACCAAGGGCCGAAAAAACGTAGGGGAACGAGTCAAACCTTCGCCGCTTCAAACTACTATTTCTGTTCAGCTTCAAAGTAAAAGACAGCACTCACTATTCTGTAGGACTACAGCATAACTGATGGCAACTCCATTCCATAAACTTTATCTTAATAGATAAAGTACCAGTAGCATATGTCCCATGGACCTGTCCAGCATCAGAATGTAACCATTTATCCACATTGCACAGCTTAGGTTTGTCCGTCAGCAACAATGAAAACACAACTGCTCAATTGAATATAAAATGCAGAATGGATTGCACTCGGCATCAATTCATCCAACCTTAAAATAAAATTAAATAAACCCCCAAAAAGTTTCTGACTCACCAATCTGACTCTCTGGCTGTAGAAAGAAGCAAGACGATAGTAATCCAGTCTGACTGACAGCACAGCTAGCTAGCATCCTTCCGTTCATGTAGGCTACCTGCAGGGCTGCCAAGTTTCACCAAAAGTTTGGAGTGAGATTTTTTGGCCGTGGGACCCAAAACCGTGTCCTCTTTCCCACCCAATAATTTTTTCTAGTGTCCTGCAAGTTTACATATTGTTCATAATAAATCAGAAATATAAGACAATTGGAAAATGTGATAAAACATCAAAAATCTTATTAAAATAAACGAATTCATGAAGTGCAAAGTCGTAGGACAGGTTTTAATTAAACTTTGGGAGCGGACATATTATAAGTGGGGGTCCCCTCCCAGAAAATTTTGAGCATTAAACAATTTCCTGCATTCTGGTGAATTTTTATGAAGCAATGTGTGCATTTTCTGCATTAATTTTTATGTAAAGTAAAAGAGAACATTCACGGTTTCGCTGACACAAATTTTATTGAATAGCCTACAATCCATGTGTAGTGCTTTCAAATATCTCCTGTAGCCTATTGTTAAAACATTTGGTTAAACTGTAATAAAGGTAATTATTCTATATCATGTCTACTATTGAGGGTTGAGTGGCTGGTGGTATTTTACTAGCAGCATTAGGCTTTATTCAAAGAAGAAAAAAATTAGGGAACAGTTCAACACCAATGCAAACTACTAAGCTAAAATAAAACATCTGGGTTACTTGGTCCCTCCTCTTAGGCTACCTTGATTTGTGTTATGAAAAGTGCTATAAATGTGCAATACATAGGCTACAGTTCATTACACAGAAGAATAAAAGCATTTTTATTGGCGGATGAGCCATTTGTTACTTTGCAAACCTAATTTTCAAACTAAATTACCAAAAACAATATACAAAACGATCCAAAGATCTTCTGAATTTACTTGAGTGAGATTGAAGGGTTAATATGTTCGATGCATGCGCGCTCACCGGCCGGCGGGGACACAATTCTTATCAGCGGTAACTTGGCACGCTATCAACACACACCTCGGAAGAGAAGGTGCGGGTAGGGGGCTCGTCTCCTTTATATGTCCATGCTCGCCTCCCGCTTCGAATGCACAGTGCACATCAAAGCATAACGTTAAAGCGCGTAAAATCCGCGGGGGTAACATGAATGAGCGTAGCCGGCATAATGACGTTGGCCTAAGCTGCGTACATAAATGTCCAGTCCATGAATGATATGTAACGTAAAGGCTTCTAGCATACCATTTACATCAAATAAGCAGAGATGATCCTGCTTATTTGCGTACATGTTAAAAAACACAGATCGTAGTGCGCATGCGCGAAAAGATTATTTTGCTTGCCGTCCACAATGAATAGGCAGCAAAAGCACTGCTTATTTTGGCGTAACTTACGAACTGCCACCTTTCTCATCAAAACGTCAACACTTTTTTAAAGTAATCACAGATTACATTTAAAGATCGAAAGAATTATCAGTAATAATACAAATAGAAGTTTATTAAATCATTTATTTTTTATTTTTTGCACACCCTGCCCTGTACCCTGCCCACCAGTCCACTCTTTTGACCGCACATCGCTGGCGCACCGTCTGTCGTTAATCCCACGAGTTTATCCCAAGTCAGCTTCATTTCAGTAACACATTTGGAAACCTCTTCAAATATTTCCTTTCCCGTGGTTGTGCCATGCATTGATTTGAATCCCAAAAGTCCCTCCGTAACACACAGATTTGAGTCCACTCCACGGATGAAGACTGCGAGCTGGGCAGTATCAGGCTCAGGCTCACATTTGAAAATGCTTGCTTTTTCTCTGGGCACACAAGGTCACAAACTTTCATTATGCACTTTTTTACAAACTCTCCCTCATTAAAGGGCCGGGCCGATTTTGCGATCTCTGCTGCCACAATAAAACTCGCCTTTACAGCAGTTTCACTTTGTGATATTACTTTTTTGAACATAGTCTGTTGTGAAACCAAACTTCTTTTCATCTCCTCTCCTTTCTGGCGCCTTTGAGTCATGTCCTTGTACTTGTCGTGGTGTTTCGTTTCATAGTGTCTTCTAATGTTGTACTCTTTGGTTATAGCCACGTTGGCTCCACATACAAGACACACAGGTCTGTCTTTTACATCTGTAAACAGATATTCTGTCTCCCACCTGTCCAGAAAGCTCCTGTTTTCTGCCTTTCTTTTCGCCATGTTTGGGATGGGTAGCAAGGTGCCAGTAGCAGCATGAAGTCGCTGTAACTAATGTCTGGCAAGTGGCTGGCAACACCAGCCACCACAAAGTCGCACCGCCGCATGCGTCATCAAAATGCTCGATGGTGTTGTATGCCCCCAACGTAGTTGATGAGCTTAAAGATACGACCCTATCATGGGTAGATGGAAGATCTGGTTTCAAATGAGACAGTACTTTGGTTTCAAACATATTCTTAGCTTAAGGCCTAAATGCAAAAACCACTTCTTCCCCCCAGATAAATGAGATGCTACATTTTCTCTTTGGCGAAGACAAGGCATTTCTAAATTTAAAGATACAGTACGTACATAAATTGTGTATTCGCCAGCTTTGATGACTTAAAACACAAATTTGGCCTTCCTCGATCTAGCTTATTTCGATATTTTCAAGTACGCCACTTCCTTCTGCGCCATGACCCCAACTTTCCAAATTTCTCTTCAGTGTCAGGCTTAGATGATATGCTTGAGTCCCCGTTCAATTCAAAAAGGCTAATTTACATGATAATCGCACAAAGGGCCAGACATGCAGTTTACATAAAGGGCAAATTATAGATGGGGTGTATTGGGGTGCTCCCCAAGAAATGTTTGAGCGAATTCACACTTAATTTCCTGCATTCAGGTGGATTTTTGTCCACCAATCTGTGCCTTTTCTGCATCAATTTATGGTGGACATGTCTTTATTTTTGTAAAGGAAAAGACAACATTCAGGTTCCTGGTGAAACAATTATAAGGAGCTCTCAGGCATTCTGGATTTTTCAAAACTTTCTGCACATTCAAAACATACAGTGCTGCTTTAAAGTATGTGAACCCCTCGAGCCTTATGGAATTCTATTGAGTTTAAAGCGGACCTATGATACTTTTTGACTTTTATGACCTATAAACGTTGTTATGATGATTTATAGTCATGTTTAACCATACTAGATTGTCAAATAATGACGTACATGCATTTCGACGTATTCCCTGCTTACCGTCTGGGGTGTCTGTGCAGAGCACTAGACACTATTCTAGCCAGTCGAGAAGTCACGTGTTCAAAGCGGCTTGACGCTTTGTAACATCGTGACGTCGCATGTAACTTGGTGTCGTCACCACGCGGATGTTTCCATATATGGTAATGCTGCCACTTTCCTACTCGCGTCTGCCTCGCGCCCTTATAGGTCCATGCTCGCACCTCCCGCCACTGAAAGTGTTCCGGAAGGAAGGTAACCAATCACAACGAAGTTGGGTTTTCAGGAAGGGAGGGGAGGGGAGGGGGCGGAAATGTCAAAAGCAAAGTGTTTACAGGGCATGCTGGATCGCCAAAATAAGAGAAAGATCTTCCCGAAAATCTACATAGTTTTTTGTGATGTGATTCGTGTCAGGTTGCTCTATAGCAGTGTAAAACAAGAAATTAAGACCAGAAAAGTAGTATAATAGGTCCTCTTTAACCATTATTGATTCATTTTAATCAATACCAGTATTTTTTATATGAAATAACAGATGTTTGTTTATCAAATCCACATTTTTCTATCCGGACATCTATTGTTAAAACAAATAAAAATAATTTTTAGCCAATTTGTGTATGTGCAAAAGTTTGTGAACCCCGAGCTGCATTACTTAAATCGAGCAGGTAAACACAATCAGGTGGGCCAAATTGAGTAATGAAATGGACCAATGTAATGAGAGATCTTTAGGGAAGAAATTGGGTGGCACTAGATAAAACAGATAAAACCAGGTCAGTTTGGGCCCACCAAAGTGAACCCATACAGGTCAGACATGCCAAAAAGGAAAGAACATCTCAGAAGATCTCAGGAATAGAGTTGTGATGTTGCACATTTGTCTGGGGACAGCTATAAACTAATTCACAAAAGTTTGAGCTCTATTGGTTCACCGTAAGGCAAATCATCTAAAAATGGAGAGCTTTAAGAGTGAATTAACATCTGCCTAGAAGTGGACTTCCTTCAATAATATCCACAAGCACCACATGAAAAGTGATTTTTCAGGTAAAAGCCAACCCAAACATTACTTGGAGATTTGCAGACCATTTGCCACCAAATCACTAGCTTGGGTTGGCTTTTACCTAAACGAAAAAATCACTTTTCTTTTGACGCTTGTGGATATTTTTGAAGGAAGTCTACTTCTAGGCAGATATTCAGTCACTCTTGGAGCTCTCCATTTGTAGATGATTTGCCTCATGGTGAACCGATGGAACTTTAACTTTTTTTAAATTAATTTATAGCTGTCCCCAGACAAATGTGCAACATCACAACTCTTTCTGAGATTTCCTTTCCTCTTGGCATGTCTGACCTGTATGGGTTCAATCTGGTGATCATAAACTGACCTGGTTTGATCTCTATTTTATCTAGTGCCACCCAATTTCTTCCCTAAGGATCTCTCATTTAATTGGTCCATTTCATCACTCAATTTGGCCCACCTGATTGTGTTTACCTGCTCGATTTAAGCAATGCAGCTCAGGGTTCACAAACTTTTGCATATACAAAAGTTGGCAAATAATTTGTTTTATTTGAGTCTTTTGACTAGAGTGGTTCCCAACCTTTTTTGGGCTGTGACCCCATTTTGACATCAACATTTCTGGCGACCACAGAGACATTTTTTTCTATAATTAGTTTTTTGAACATGTTTGTTATATTGTGTTGCAAATGCAGAGTAGTCAGGATTAGTGCACAAATTGTCATTCCCGCACATAGTTTTTACCATTTCGATAGCAGCTTGCTAAATTAATGTCCCAGCAATACTATGCAGCTTCATAGCCCTAGCAATGAGATAGCTCACCCCCAAAGAAGCTTTCAGGGCCTATTCATTAACAGTCACAGCCTTTTTGAAGTACACTTTCTGCCTATTCAGCTAGGCAAATTTATTTTAGTAAAAAGATCTTGGTTTGCAGACACACCCCTTGTGTGTTGTCTGAAAGTGCCTTTCGAGTTTGAATTTGGGAGACTGTGGTGGGGACCCAGGCAGGGCTGTACGGTTATTTTTTTAGGTGGTACCACTGGTGCAAGCAAAAAAATTCAGTAGCACAAAAATAAATTCGGTAGCACACAAAGTATGATCGAAAACTTGCATAACCTTAACCCTTGCATTTCGCTCTAATTACCTTTGAGCATGTCATCTTGGTCTCGTTTGATATTCTCAATTAATATCATATCCTAGTGTGTGCAGTAATAATTGTAGAAAAATTAATAGGGGTGCCGGTGCACTGATTGCAATTAAGACAAAATAATCTAACCTGCCAGTTGCAATTTTTTGCTGATTCAGAATTATTTCTCCCCATAAAAATATAAAAATAATATCTATATCTACGTATTTTTTGTACATACATATAATTATTGTATTAATAATAATAATAATACTTTTTTTTAGAAAATATCCTTTTGTTAATTAAAACCAAACTTTAAAACATTAAACATATCCTATTAAATAAATAAGTATACATATACATATATGTACAATTTAGTAGGGATGGGGCCAATCCGATCCAGTATCGGTATCGGGTCCGATATGGGCGAAATCCACGGATCGGATATCGGACTGACAGCTCCGATATAAAATCCGATAAAAAAAAAAAAAATTAAATTAAATTAATTTTTATTTATTTTTTTTAAACTAAAAAAGAGCGAAAGCCACGCGCGAGCAGATGCCGACGTTCGGTGGAGGGAGATATGATTTGAATACTCGTTCTAAAAAAACACACCAAAGTTTCTTACTTTTTCCCCGTGGAAGCGAACAGAGCTGTTGTTCCGTTCCAAATCAGCTGTGCCATCGTAGCTTAAACGAGTTTATTAATCCATCCTGGAACATGCATTTTCGGGGATTTATAAATCCATACAAAAGATCCAATATTGATAGTCTTTTGTATCCATATTATATCCATTATTGACCGCGTATTCCTATGATGCAAGGCAGTCACTGTTGATTGGCAATAGCAGCACTGCATAGGGAATTTAAACAAACAGCTAAGCTAAGCTAACGTTAGCATTTCGCCGAGCACTGCTTTCCCTTCCGAGATCACGCTAATGTTGTGGTATAAAGTTAAGGGAAACACATATGCTGATATTCTTCCTCCCTCTCTGTATTCCTACTGCGCTTGGTGCCGCTTTTAGTTTGCCTCGCTCTGACAATGTCACGTAGCCAACAGCTGGTGTATCACCGATTGCTCTTTGAAAGGACGGTGGCCAACTAGGTCAAAGTTCAAATAATTTGATAATTTACTTTAAATGAGCATTACTTTTATATTTTAACAATTGTTGTATATATAAAGTGTATATCTGAGTAGTATTATTTGCTGATAACATATATTGCAGTTTAAGCTACTTGTGCAAAAAAAAAACATAAAATATACACTCAGGCTGCTCCTCCCCAGATGCAGAACCAACAGACTAAAAAACTCATTTGTCCATCGTGCCATCATACTCCACAACTCCACACTTGGAGGGAGGAGGGGGGTGGCTGATGGAACATAACCGCAACAGCTTGCATAATCTATTTATTTATTTATTTATTACTACACATTAAGGTCAAACAGAGATATAAATGAATAACTGTTGCTAACATCTGCTGCTTCTTTTTAAAATGTATTTATAAATATAAATCTGTATTTTACTTTTTTACCATGTATATTGATGCATTTTAGTGACTTGCTTGTGTCTTGTTGCATGTACTACAGCTGCTGCTGGATTTTTGAATTTCCCTGAAGGAACACTCCCAAGGGATCAATAAAGTGTCTATCTATCTATCTATCTATCTATCTATCTATCTATCTATCTATCTCAAAAAAAATATAAACGCAACACTTTTGTTTTTGCTCCCTTTTTTCATGAGATGGACTTAAAGATCTAAAATTCATTCCAGATACACAATATCACCATTTCTCTCAAACATTGTTCACAAATCTGTCTAAATGTGTGATAGTGAGCACTTCTGCTTTGCTGAGATAATCCATCCCACCTCACAGGTGTGCCACATCAAGATGCTGATCTGACATCATGATTAGTGCACAGGTGTGCCTTAGACTGTCCACAATAAAAGGCCACCCTGAAATGTGCAGTTTTGTCTCACAGCAAAATGCCACAGATGCCACAAGCATTGAGGGAGCGTGCAATTGGCATGCTGACAGCAGGAATGTCAACCAGATCTGTTGCTCGTGCATTGAATGTTCATTTCTCCACCATAAGCCGTCTCCAAAGGCGTTTCAGAGAATATAGCAGTACATCCAACCGGCCTCACAACCGCAGACCACGTGTAACCACACCAGCCCAGGACCTCCACATCCAGCAGGTTCACCTCCAAGATCGTCTGAGACCAGCCACTGAGACAGCTGCTGAAACAATTGGTTTGCATAACCAAACAATTTCTGCACAAACTGTCAGAAACCGTCTCAGGGAAGCTCAACAGCATGCTCGTCGTCCTCATTGGGGTCTTGACCTGACTCCAGCTCGTCGCCGTAACAGACTTGAGTGGGCAAATGCTCACATTCGATGGCGTCTGGCACGTTGGAGAGGTGTTCTCTTCACGGATGAATCTCGGTTTACATTGTTCAGGGCAGATGGCAGACAGCGTGTGTGGCGTCGTGTGGGTGAGCGCTTTGCTGATGTCAATGTTGTGGATCGAGTGGCCCATGGTGGTGGTGGGGTTATGGTATGGGCAGGCATCTGTTATGGACGAAGAACACAGGTGCATTTTATTGATGGCATTTTGAATGCACAGAGATACCGTGATGAGATCCTGAGGCCCATTGTTGTGCCATACAACCATGAACATCACCTCACGTTTCAGCAAGATAATGCACGGCCCCATGTTGCAAGGATCTGTACACAATTCTTGGAAGCTGAAAATGTACCAGTTCTTGCATGGCCAGCATACTCACCGGACATGTCACCCATTGAGCATGTTTGGGATGTGCTTGACCGGCGTATACGACAGCGTGCACCACTTCCCACTAATATCCAGCAACTTCGCACAGCCATTGAAGAGGAGTGGACCAACATTCCACAGGCCACAATTGACAATCTGATAAACTCTATGCGAAGAAGATGTGTTGCACTGCATGAGGCAAATGGTGGTCACACCAGATACTGACTGGTTCTGAGTCCCCAGACCCCCAATAAAGCAAAAAAATGCACATTTCAGAGTGGCCTTTTATTGTGGAAGAGTCTAAGGCACACCTGTGCACTAATCATGATGTTAGATCAGCATCTTGATGTGGCACACCTGTGAGGTGGGATGGATTATCTCAGCAAAGCAGAAGTGCTCACTATCACACATTTAGACAGATTTGTGAACAATGTTTGAGAGAAATGGTAATATTGTGTATCTGGAATGAATTTTAGATCTTTAAGTCCATCTCATGAAAAATGGGAGCAAAAACAAAAGTGTTGCGTTTATATTTTTGTTGAGTGTATATATAAAAAAATATATATATTTGGAATACTGAATTGAGCTTCGAATACAAACTTAACAAACAAGTTTTTCGATATTCGAATTATTCGGCCCGGCCCTAATGCATTTGTGTATATTTCTTGCTCAGCATTGCTTAAGCCTTCCTAGCCTTACACATAAAGTCATCACAAACAAAGAAATGTAGAATAATTATGATATCGTATCGGACAGTATCGGTATCGGCCGATATCCAAAACCCAGATATCGGAATCGGATCGGAACTAAAAATAGTGGATCGGTGCATCCCTACAATTTAGGATATATTAAATTGTTGTTGTGAATGTGTTGGGAGCAGGGGTGTAAAGTAGCGAATTACATTTACTCGCGTTCCTGTAATTGAGTAGTTTTTTCGTGTACTTGTAATTTTTTAAGTGATTTTTAAAACCTATACTTTTACTTTGAGTATGTTTATTTTGAAGTATTGTACTTCGCTACATTTTATATCACCTGCGTTACTGAGTAAAAAAATAGATAGGGAAAGGAGAGAAAAGAAAAGAAATATCGTGGGGGGCTTTTATTTTTACGGCACAATACCGGAAACTAACACAGAGAATGATCGACAGGATCATTGCGACTAAATGATAACAACAAACATTGCTTCTGCAGCTGCAGTCTGTTTAGGTCTGTAGACCGGTTACATTCCCATTCCCCATTAACAGACAATTTGCTCCATATTTGCTTATCTAAAGTATAATGACACAGTATACATCAATACAATTGGTCTCTCGAGGATAAATAAAAGTTAAATAAATGAAAAAAAAACGTGTGGTGACATGATTTGTTTAATTTGTGCACTTTAATTTGTAAAAGTGTTGCATTAATTAAACAAAACTAGTTTGAGATTTATATCCCCTTGTCTATATAAAGAATGCCCTACACAGAAGAGACACCCGCCCCCTCCCGCTGTTAAAAAGTAACTAGTAACTTGTACTTTAAGTACATTTTAAATCAGCTACTTTTTCACTTTTACTTCAGTAGATTTTTAGACTAGTACTTTTACTTAAAGGCCTACTTCACCGGTTTGAATATGAAGGTGTATTGAATTCTGAGATCCTATGTAGTATAAATGTGCAAAAAAAATTGAAATCGGTTCATCCTAGCCTGAGAAAAGGCAGAAAGAGTGTTTTTTTTAACCCTATATTTCTCTTTCTGTGATGTAACGAGAAAGAGAAATATAGGGTTAAAAAAGTAAAATTTCATCCAAGTAATCATACTTTTACTTGAGTAGAATATTTTTGTACTCTTTCCACCTCTGGTTGGGAGTAGTTCTTCAGTGGCTTAGACTTATTCAGTGGCCTAGACTACTGTGGACTGGTCTCTGCAGCTGAAGGAGTTGCCTTTCAAGCTAGAGCACTACAGGGCTGTGAAGCGCTAACTTCCTGTTCTTACCTGCTTCAAAATAAAAGTCAACTCACGTTTGGCTAGTAACAGGCTTTTAATGTGAAGGCGCACAGGAAATGTTCTGTTTGCACACGTGCTAACTTAACTGCGTTAATGTTAAGAGCCGTCTCCTTCCGGTTATGACCGTTGGTGAAGTTTATTAGACGCTAGAACCGCACAAGCACAGATCCCGAGCACACGTCTTTCACCTGACAAAGTGGATGGTGGACTCAATGGCTGTATCTCGATTCAGGGGTTGCGGTCTACGAAGGCTGCATTTGAAGACCGATTGCGTCATAGCGGCGCGCAAAGGTTGTTCCATTTGCAAGGCTCCTTGCAAGGCTCCTCATATGCAGCCGTGAAATGCAGCCTTCGTTTCACGGTTTTGAAGGCTGCATCAGATGTATCCTTCGCAGCCCAACATATCCCATGATTCATTGCGTTTTTTTCCAGAGATGGCATACAATAAAATAAAAAATAACAAAACAGCAACGTGTTGCTCCATCTTCTTAACTTTTAGCTTCCTTTCTTTTTTTCTTGTACTTTATTTTCTTTTCGTCTGGTAGGCAACTTCTTTTTCTTTTTTCCTCTGTTGACAAGGTTGTTTCCGTTGGCAGCTATCAGGGTTGCTAGGCAGCACAGGAGCGGCGAGTCGTCAAGCAAGGTAACGGCGGAGACCGTCCCGTTTAACAACGCTCGTTCGGCCCTGGTTCGGCCTTCGAATCAGCCTTCATAGGCCGCGAGACCGCGTCCTACCAAGGAGGCGGTCTCTGTAATGGGATACAGCTAATAACTTACTTGCCTAAGACTACATTTACCCGCCTTTGGAGAGTGTTAATGCAGAGCTCTCTAAGCAGTGTTGTGCAGCACTCCTCTGTGTCTCAAAATGACTATGGCAATCTAGGATGCATGTCCTTAATGCCTGACGGTTTTCTGTTTTCTTTTTAGTACGAATTGTCAAGTCTACCAAAACCTTAATATCTAAGCCTGTGTAGCACATAGAAACATGAAATAAAATACATTTAAAGGTTAAGGTTCACAGGTTTTATTTAAACATGCTCCATTAGCGCTTACAAACCAACACATTTTTCAAAAAATTGTCAAAATTAGATGGGGAGAAAAAAAAGAATAAATAATATAAAATATTTCAAAATAACGTGCTAAATGAGGTTATAATCCTGCTTCCTTTTAGCATGGATAGTAGTGACTGAGGATGCAGTGGAGGGATAAAGATAGACAGATATAGGAAGGAGAAGATAGCTTTATTTTATCATTTAGTTCAGTTATCACTGGCACCATAAATCTGACTTCCCAGTACAACTGGAACGCAGACTGACTCCGGCTGTCGGGAGCCGATCAGCTGGTCCAAACGGCTGTATACCACGGAGATGAAAACGAAATTGAAACTTAACTATCGCCTGGCTGGGCTGAATTTGAGTTGGAGCAGCAAAATATAGCCTAAATTCTTAAATATTGTTAATAAATAGATGCAATGTGTTGTGTAATTTTCGTCAGTAGTCTATAGTAGACCTAGATTCTGCGCTCCGAACGCCAATAACTTTTCTGTAATACACTACAGGGTTTTTCCTGCATAGAGAAAGTTTTGACGCGCGCCAAAGCGGATTTATCCAGCGCCAAAGGAAAATCAGGAGCGCCAAAATGATAAAGATTGAGAATAATATAGCTATTTAAAACCTCTCCAAATTCAGCCCAATTTAAGTCATCCTTCTTGAGGGGCTGGGCAATAACTTGAATTTCATTTTCGATAACTATTACGGCTTCCCTCAATCATGAAAACAAAATAATCTTTATTAAACTATCATTGTTCCGCACGCCGGGGCATGCAGGCTTGTAAATGCAGCGAACCCTTCTGCTATGCGCTCCGGCTCCGCTTGGCCCCTCCCTCACCTGAGCTATCGTCTGGTCAAGAGAGTAGGAGGGAAATGTTGCGCATTGCCGGGTGTTTTGAAAAACTTCTAGATGATGAGACTAAAAGGTAAAACTAATTTTGTTGTCTGAAAACACTTCAGACTCACAACAAACTAAAATAATGTGCAAGATATGTCACGTGCGGACACGCGACCGCCAGACAGACAGACAGACAGACATAGAGAGAGAGAGAGAGAGAGAGAGAGAGAGAGAGAGAGAGAGAGAGAGAGAGAGAGAGAGAGAGAGAAAAGGCATATACGACCTGATCTGCACCTCTAAACATCCAGACCAATTTGTTTATTAACTTTAAGTTGAATCATAGTGGTCTATGACCAAGCAATCAGTGAATAAAAAAAACACAGGAGGTTTAAAGCTCCTTGACTCCTGCCACCACAACTGTCAACACTACAATGCAACTGCCTATCCACCATGCTCCTTGACATAAATAAATCATGCCCTTACATTTAATGCTAGCAAAAGACGTGCCCTATCAACACCATTTACAACTGGTTATTTTTATTTTGACATATTTATTTTATTAAATTATTAAAAATATGTTTCACTTATTTAGCCTATTTCTATTCTCCCTGTTTTCAGTTCAATTAGGAACAGCCTTTGTTTAAAGTCCAAAGTCATGGTGTTATTAGAAAAAAACCTTGTTAAAAGTAAAATAAATGCATAATGTTCTTAAATCAATGATTAACTGTCTTTAATAATCGTGATAACACAATGTGATTACTCAAAATAATCATGATTATGATATTTTCATAATCGAGCAGCCCTACCTTCTTCCATGGTTTAGATCAATTAGAAACAATTAAAGTATTAAATAGGTAGGCCTAGTCATTATTAGTATTTTGACTTCATATCTAAAGGTTGTTTATTGTGATTTCATAAGCGTCAGTGAGCTCCATGGTAACGCAGTGATTGACAGGCTGACTGAAATTCTCTTTATCTGGACAGCCCTCTCCCAACCCCACACCCTCTTAAAATACACAAACCGTTTGCCTTTACTGTTGCACAGTCGCGACCCCAAAGAAAGTTGGTTGCGTACTGACCCCCCAAAGGCCCATTCTGAGCCAGGAAAAACTCTGCACTATCGCGGACACAGCCGGGGTATTTTTTTTAATTATTATTTTTTTTTGATTGGCGTGATTTTCGGCAAACCACACAACATTTGGGTGGTCACGTGGTCTTACAAAATCAACAAAACCCACCTCATGTGTATTTGAACCAATGACGGTGCATTCTATGCTGCACACGCCATGAAAATTAGATAAAGTAACAATGCTGCGCGACGCAGCATCAGGCAGGAGATACAATGTGGCATCGCGCAGCAGCCGTCATCAATGGGTTAAGTACTTTTTTATTGAATAATTTTTGGAAGCACAGAATAACCAAAAAACAGAAAGTACAGGTTTCAAAAAATCCAGTCAGTTTTGGGAAATTTTAAAATAATCCCTCATCCCGAAGCTCCTTCTCTCTTTGTTTCTTTTGTCTTTGTTTCTTTTTTTTAATGACTAAATATAGGCCCCTGCTCTTCGTGGCCCCGAACAATGTTATTTAAAAAATTACTAAAATGTACTGCCACATGATAGGCACAGGAGACTATCATGGGTTATACCTGATAGGCTAGGCAAAGTAAGGCATTTTGGGGCCAAAAATACAATTAATTGTAAAATAATTTTTTTCAGCTTAGATCATTTCTAGGAGGTGTCCAGAACAACATACTAAAAGTCCTAAGAAATCCTAGTTGAGGAAATATGTTTAATTATCATCAATCCGAGATGTTGCCAATAAGGCGAGACAACAATACAACCCAATGGGGCTATTTTTTTCCTTTAGTCCTATCAAAATAAAACTTTACACAATGAAAGTATCCATGAAAATGAACTATTTTTGTATTATACACGTTTCTTAGAAAATGAATTTTAATATGCAAATGAGCTATACACTAATCGTACATGCCCAAAATAAAACCAAATAGGCTTAATTTTTTCCTTTACTGCTACCACAATAAAACTTTACATAGTAAAAGTATACTTGAAAAGTAACTTTTTTTGTATTACAAGTATCTTCTTAAATCAATTTGAATATTCACATGAGCTCCACACTTATTGAATATCCAATCATCCTACTGCCAATGGGTGATGGCGATGCTGCTTTTAGACTGGCCTCTAACCTGAAAAACTGCCTGGCTTACCTGCCAGGGGTATAACAGGTGCCTCTCAGGAATTAGATACTAGTTGTATTGTGGTAGGAGTAAAGGAAAAATATTAAGCCTATTTGGGTGTATTTTGGGCATGTTCGATTAGTGTATAGATAATTTGCATATTCAAATTAATTTTCAAAGAAACGTTTTACTTTTCATGGATACTTTCATTGTGTAAAGTTTCATTTCGATAATGGGGTGTATTGGTACAAATTATCGGATTGATGAGAATATAACATATTTCCTCAACTAGGATTTCTAAGGACATTTAGTATGTTGTTCTGCACACAGCCGTCGATCACGGAGCACAGACAGACAGAAGTATGCCCGCTTGTCGCAACGCTCGCGCCTTTTTTTCTCTATGCTCGCCTATAGTTGAAAATGTATTACAGGGCGGTCCATAGACTGTAGGCTATTTAACCGTTGCGCAAATGGATTTATTCCCAAATTTTTCAAATGGCCACTTTGCATTTAGTAATTTTTTGCTTTAATGATTGTGTATCGTTGGTACATTATTCCCCATTATTGTTATTAGTATCTATTAGGGGTGTAACGATCCATCGATGTAGATCGATCCATTGATTGATTTGCGAGCGATCAAACTGCATAGATGCAACGTCCAAACATCGATGAAAATCGATGTAGTATATGCTTTTATTTTGACAATGTCCTTGCTCGGGTGTTTGTGACACCATTTCCGCCCGACCGCACCAGGCTTTTTCTCGCTTGTGTATCATGATTATCAAAGTTCATTTCGGAAACTAAAATCCATCGGTAACAGACCTCTCGGTGTTTGCACCATGGGGAGAGGATCATATATCCCCCCGCTGACAGAGCAGTCGAACCGACGTTACCCGGGCAGCGCTCGACAGGCTCGCGGGGGTTAGCAGCCGAGCTAGCGGGGCATTTGGGCTGTTATCCCCGCGAGCTGTCCAGCACAGCGCTGCCCGGCTGGCAGTGTAAAGTTCCAATAATGCGCGGCTTGGCTGTTCTCTCAGCGGTGAGAAGTTCCTGCGCTCCCCGAGGCGGTCACCTTCTCCGCGGGGTGAATTTACGAGCTACCGCAGCCTCAGCTAAAATAGATAGCTCCATTAGGCTAATGAGCTAAGCTAGTGAGGAATCCACCAATTTAGTCAATTCTGTGCCCTGAAACCCCACACGGCCCAAAACTACTCAAATGTCACTCCAAGCAGTGTTTACTGCCGCTACACCTTAAGATATGAATAGTAAGAGATTGAAAGATATTAATCTTAGGAAAGATATTAATCTTTCAATCAAATAATTCAAGCTAATATTTTTTTTTCCTGTATCTTATAAGGAAGTCCCCTTGACATTAAATAAAATGTCATCAAAAAGAGGGAAATGGCTGAGGTAGCAGCTTAAGTTTGTTGTTTATCCTGTTAATTTCAAGATCTTTAGTGTTCAGAATGCATAAAAATGGATGAAAATTATACAAACGATTAAGAAGGCTATTATATTATCAACATGTATTTTTAGATAACGAGATAGGCCATCTTGTGTTAAATGGGCATATAATATCGTCTCCTATCGATCGCAGGCCCGTGAATCGAATCGAAATCGTATCGCAGCAGATTTTAGATATCGGAAAATATCATATCGTTGTCTAATGAATCGATGTAATATCGTATCGTGATGAAAGCAGAGATTTACACCCCTAGTATCTATCTGCATGCCAAAAACCATTCTGATGCTAATTCTGAGATAGTACACTGACTGGTATGCCTGCAGCGCAATATCAGGAAGAGGCAGTGGTGTAGTCTAGTTTTTTGTAGTGGGTATACTGTGATGATTCTTTCCTAGCCTCTTCTTGAATATGCAGCATAGCATTTATACATTAAACATATGGCTTACACCGTGGTTAGTTTACAATTTTGTTGTTTCTGCATTAGGTGCAGCAAAGGCAAAAAACATTTTACACCTTAGCCTGCCTTTAGAAACACAGAGTTTAGGATTTCAATTCCCAAATGAAATGGGGGGGTATGGGGGTCTCCCCCAGATATTTTTTTATATTAAAATACATTGTTTCCCGCCCTCTGGTGACACTACAATAGAAAAACACAAACATCAGTAAGTCTGTTCTAGGCCCTTGTAGGGGGATCCGGGGGTATGTCCCCCCGGGAGATTTTTTTTACCTTTTTTAAGTGAAATGCATGAATCTGGTGCACTTTGAGAGGAAAATTAAGAGGCTTAATCTGAAGAATTGTGTGAACAAAGAATTTGGAGACACTGGGTCGGGTGAATTAGAAGCTATTGAAGAAAGACACTTGGATTTTCCATAAAAACATTAATTTAAAATAAAATATTATGCAGGGTCCTCTGGGATGGGCTTGGCGCTCTTTTTCTTTTATGGGACATATTTCTCTGTAATACAGTGAATGCATTTAAATGCAGTGAGAGGAACTAAGCAGTAGAACTCTGTTGTCCAGCGATCTTTTTTTCCACAGACGAGGCAGAAATAGGCTGTAGACTATACACAGTGCATGTGCAACTGAGGGCAGTCCCATTTCCATTTTTTTTTTTAAATAAACTCAATACACACTGTGCATGGACGTGAACGTGATGTGATCAGTTAACCTCGGATTATCTCCCAGATGAACTGATTCAATTATTAGGCTATTAACTATCCAGACCAACACATTGTATTCCAATTTTTTTTGTATGGTACATAACATTTGCATAATATGATGTCGATATCAAACGTAGCCTACAAACTAAAATTAAAAATAAATAAAAAAATTGGGGGGGGGGGGCCCCCCTGGCGGTCGGGGGCCCTAAGCAACCGCTTAGTTCGCTTATGCCTCGGGCCGGCTCTGGTTTTCTGTCATGTTACTCGTGCATGAGTTGACGGGGTGAATCAATCGCCACCTCAGCCTATGAAAACTGCACTGATGATTCGATCTTGAAGTGCTCGCAAAAGTTAATATGAATTTCAGACAGGTTATGCAAACTGAGAATATTACTTTTTCCTCATTGGGAGAAAATAAGTCCTTGCGCGCTTTTGGTGCTCTCGACAGCACCGTGTGCGTCTCCCGAGGGGACTATGAGCCTTGAGCTGAATGTTGCTGCCAGTATTTTCGGGTTGGACATCGCCCTTTCTTTTACCCAACCGTTCGCAATGAAACGGGCCGTGGGGTAATGCCTGGTCCCGCTTATCTATTATAAGTCCGTTGCGACTTACACAGGGACACAGCGCAAAGGTTGAATTTGTGAAAGTATGACAGTTGAGTTTGGTCACTATCGAATTTGTTACGTGTCATTTCGCATTTCTTAGTGGGCATACGGAAATGCTGGAGCTTTCTTAGTGGGTATACTGCATATACCTGCGTAACACGTAGACTACACCACTGGGAAGAGGAGAAAAAACAAATAGTTTGCAGGGAATGGATAGAACCGCCCTAAGGGCCCAGTGTTTCCCCCAGCGCTTTATGGCTAAGGCGGCCGCCTTAGCAACGCCAGCCCCCCGCCTTGACTACCGACGGACCCAAAAAATAAAAATAATATATATATTTTTTTGTGCTGCACAATTAATGTACTAGCAAGCGCGATGTGTGCTTGTGCATGGTCATAACTGCGTGAAAGACCGCGATTTGCTGTAAATAAATGTGCTCTGCAAAGCAAGAACAGTTTAAGACTCCACATCACCGTGGCAACACAACCTATCTATCAGCTCAGACAGCACAGAGAAAAGTTTGATGAATGCATGAGAGTGATGGCCCAGGCAAGTTTCAGTAAGTTTACAGAAGTGCCACAATGTTACTGTCTTTGAAATACATTTAGTCATTTTAAGGGGAAAACCCATTGTATTTATTATTTCAACTATTGAGTTATTTTTAAAACAGCATGCTAGTGTAGGCCAACAAGATTTATTTTCTGAATTTTCAATTCTGCTTTATTTTTATGTTTTAAATTGGGAAATACATGTTCCAAAACTATCAATAACCTATGTATTTCAAATAAATCAAGCAAGTAGGCTAATAATAACCATTAATGAGTTATAGGCTATCGCATCACAGTAGTAGCCTGGTCCAACCAGACCATCGTACTTCATTTAATTTGTACAGAAGGTCTGGAACTGCTGTAATTGGCAAACGTTCACTCACTTGGAGGGGGGTGTCTGTTGAAGTTTAAAACTATTGGATCTGTGTCAGTGCCACTCTGGATTAGCCAACCAATCGCATCACGTTTGTTCATGAGCCGGCTTCTGACGGTGCGTTCCACTTGTACAGGGAACTCGGAAATTTCCGACTTCACTACATATTGTAGTCTATGGATCTACCGGTACCTGGCAACGGTAACTTGCAAGAGCCTAACGTTTAGTTATTTGGATGAGAAAGGTTGTAGACGTCCATACTTTCTCAAGCAGATGCACTGGAACACAGACAGGTCGGAACTCGGAAATTCCGAGTTCCGAGTATAAAGGAACACAGCATTCAACTGAAACTGGAGCGCGACTTCGACGTCATCGTTCTCAGCCACTCGCTCTGTTCGCTGATTGGACGGCCGGAAATTTTCCTGAGCTTGAGCTGAGAAATTCACCGCAGCCCCAGACTGACTACTGAAGGGAAAATGAAATTTGAGCGGAAGTAGGTAGGCGGGCGGAGCCAGGCTATCACAGTAGGCCTATTGTACACAATAATCGCACAACAGCCCCCCATCCAAAAAGGAACTTTAAAAAGTTGAATTTGCACTTTGATGTGCATACACATGTTAAGTGTATGGTCCATTATTTTTATTTAGCGTGCCTGCACAGTATTACACCAAAACAGTAGAAGTTTTCTTTAATTGTGCTTTGTACTGTCTGCATGTTTGCACAAAATGTGTACCTGCACATAGCAAACAAAATTGCACAACTGTAAGGTCAGTGTCTGTTGTATTTTTGTATTCAAATAAGCAGTTGTTTATTTCTTTACTGTGCATTGGCATCTTTGAGCTAAATACCGCCAAAAATATGCACCGCGCCTCCCATGACCCTGGACAGCAGACATGGGGGACTCGAGTCACATGACTTGACTCGAGTCAGACTCGAGTCGCAAATTTGAGGACTTGAGACTTGCTTGACTAACACTGATAAAAGACTCGACTTGACTTTGACTTGGTCTTCATGACTTGAGACTTGACTTAGACTTGAGACAGATGACTCGAAATGACTTGAATTTTTAAAAGTTAGATTACGTTAGAAATTATGTTTTATTTTGAAACATGATCGGTGATTTTACAGTGCAATGCAGCGCGCTGCGCGGACAAACAGCGTCAGCAGGTCAACACAGGAGCAGCAGTCATGGAGGCGGCTAGACCAAGAATAATTCACGTGAGCCTCCCACACGCTTATAAGTAACCCAATCACAGTAAATATGTAGCGCCTTCTTCCCTTCCCTTTTCACGTTGTAACGGCCCCCGGGAAGTCTTGTAAAAGAAAACGAAAGTAACGAGCGTTTCCTGCAGCGCTGCTGCCTTGATAACGCACGCTTCCTTATCGAGCGCCCTACCTCCACGGACTGTAGGGTTTATAAAAGCATCTCTGTGAGACGAAACAGCCGTTATGATGTAGGCCTAGACCCTTATGATGCAGTTCGACCTTCCACGTTCACTGGCTCCCGACAGCTCACAGCCGCCGCTCCCGCACCGACAGCACAGCAAACTGCCCGTTATGACAGTTCGCCAGAGCCGGCCCGAGGCATAAGTGAACTAAGCGGCCGCTTAGCCCCCGACTGCCTGGGGGGCCCCCTAAATTTTTTTTTTTTTTTTTTTTTTTCTTAGTTTGTATGTTTGATATTAACATCATATTATGCAAATGTGAGTTATCGTACAAAAAAAGGAATAAAATGTTTTGGTCTAGATAATTAATAGCCTAAAAATGTAATCAGTTCATCTGGGAGGAAATCCGAAATTATCTGAACATGTCACGTTCACATCCATGCACAGTGTGTATTGAGTTTATTTAAAAACAATTGGAAATGGGGCTGCCCTCAGTTGCCCATGCACTGTGAGTCTATAGCCTATTTCAGCCTTGTCTGTGGAAAAAAAGATCCAGTAGCTGGACAACAGAGTTCTTCTGCTTCGTTCCTCACACTGCATTTAAATGCATTCACTATATTACAGAGAAATATGTCCCGTAAAATAAAAAGAGCTCCAAGCCCAACCCAGAGGACCCTCCATAATATTTTATTTTATATTAATATTTTTATGGAAAATCCATGTGTCCTTCTTCAATAGCTTCTAACTCATCTGACCCAGTGTCTCCAAATTATTTGTTCACACAAAATTTCTCAGATTTAGCCTCTTAATTTTCCTCTCAAAGTGCACCAGATTCATGCATTTCACTTTAAAAAGGTTAAAAAATCTCACAGGGGGGCATACCCCCGGACCCCCCTAGGAGGGTCTGAATCTCGGCTGTCTAATATTTTCACACAGCCACACAGTGGAGGCACTAGCGGAAAACACTGGGTGTGTGAATGATATTTAACAAAGATCTATAGTTTCAGCAGCGCTAACATTGGAGAGGGGCCCCCTAATCATATTTCGTTTAGGGGCCCCTGAAGGCTTGGGCCGGCTCTGCAGTTCGCCCCCCAGTGTGAAAAATAAATGAATCGGGATAAATCAAAATGTGATCCTGCCATAAAATAAAAAGGTGATTGCCCTGTTTTATTTTAAATGCATTATGGGCATTAAGTGTCTGTTTTGTGTAAGTAAGCTATAGGCCTATCTGTTACGATTTGCCTTTCTTGTTTTCCATGTTAAAAGTAAGCTACTTGGAAATTGCAAGTAGCCTAAATGTGGTTGAAAGAAAAGGAAATGTGCGGTGTTGATCATATGTGATAGATAAGGGGTCGCTATTGGATGCAGACATTATGAGATTCGGACCTTTGCTGTAAGAAAATGTTGTCAACTGGACCCATTTCAATTTTAGTTGAAGACCCCTTGGTCAGACCAAGAATAATTCAATTGTAGTTCAAGGATGATGTTGTCGATGACGGTATGAAGAAGAGAACTGTGAAATGCAGGTCTTTTAAATGTAGAAACTGGGTTAGATAATATGATTTTTGTATGACTTGACTTGTGACTTGCTTGACCAGAGCAATGACTTGACTTGTGACTTGCTTGATTCTCACCACAGTGACTTGGACTTGCTTGAGACTTGAAGGTTATGACTTGAGACTTGCTTGTGACTTGCACATTAGTGACTTACCCCCACCTCTGCTGGACAGTTACCACCTTGACTAAGACATTTTCTGGGGGAAACACTGGGGCCCTTTGTGCTAGTAATTAGTAATTGCAAAATGACAATTGCCTTGTGTTATGTTAACCTCTGGGGCCTCACCTGTGACTCCAGAGTGTCTCATGCCCAGGATAGGACTGGATCAGGTCTGAGCACAGCTCCATCTCCTGGTGGAGGAGTTGCAAGACTGTAATGAAGCTGAGCTGCCTCTCCTCCTCAGCCTCTGCCTCTGCTCCAGACAGCTCTCCGTTAGCCTGGGCTTGGCTGTGATGCTGGGGACTGCTGCTTTGGACTGCGCTTGATTGGTGCTGAGGTGAACTAGTGGTACTGAAAGCTGGAGTCAGGGAGAGCTCAGTGATCAGCTCCTTCAGCAGGAACTGGCGGTAGTGGAATCCACTGTGGTCAGACACATGCATGGAGACCCATAGGCGCATAGAGGACAGCTCATCATGGAAAAACTGTGAGGAAAAATTGCAGTGAGCATATGGCAGGTTGTGTTTGAGGTTTCTTCCCAATAAATCAAGTTTTCCATGCCACTGTTGGCAAGTGCTTGCAGCTCGGTTGTTGCTGATAGTAGATGAGATAAGGACCATAATTGATTACAACACCAAGACAAATTAGTCCTTCAGAAAATGTTAATCATTACCATTACCACTGAACATTTTAAGCATCGAAAAAGCTTTTCCAATGGATTGAATATATTTTTTGGTATGAAAATACATGGTTAAAATTGGTATGGAGTATGACAAAATACTCCTTGAATCTTTAAAAATGAAATATTTAAATCTATTCCTCATCCCACCTTGACGTTGCTCATGGCCATGTGCTGCAGCACCCAGATGCGGTGGGACCAGGCATTGTAGTTGCTGGGATAGCGGCAGGCAGCTTCAGAGCACACCTTCATCTCTTGGTGGAGTATCCTGGCCAGTTGGTCACTTAGCTGTTGGCTTCTCTCGGTATCACACTGATCTCCTTCCCCCTGCTGCTGCTTCCTGCCCCGCCCCACAGCAGAGATCTGACATAAGAACTGCCGCAGCACCCAGCGTCTGCAGGGAGATAAGTGCTGCTTAAGATGTGTTTCAATGTTGACCTATAAGACCACACGGATAGGCTACAAACAACGGCTGAGTCCGATGGGAATTCCCTAATATTAGACGTTTCCTCTGTAAAGAAGAGTTGGACAAGTTGTTGGAAGATAAATAGACAAATAATGAATGGATAAAATAATATTCAGCTTGGTATCTTAAAATGAAAAAGACTACATCATATATTACCGGGTGAGACTTCCAATGAAGCTGGAGCAGAGCAAGGCTTTCACCTAAATCTAATGTGGTTCTATAAAATCCACTTTTTCCTTAGTCTATAATATTTATCCATCAATAAATATTCAACATGTTAAACGCTAAACAACCTGGCCTACAATTCCCCAAGTCAGTCTGAATGTGAGTCACAAGTCTTTATAAGTTATATTAACTTGCAAGTCCTGCTATTCCAGGGACCATCAGGAATTCAGGAACATTTACAGTTTTAACCTGAGGTCCCACAGTCTAAATACATATCATAAGCCAGAGTTGGAAGCAAAGTATTCCATGCTCTGACCATAATAATTCATAATACTAATAATTCAGATGGCCAAGGGACTATTGAGGTAGAGTGTGCAGGGCTGAATGTAAATTGCAAATTGGTCAACACAACTTGGTGCCGCTACAACTCTGATTTGGTTTCATTTGCAAAATAAAGTGCTTAGGTTGAGCAACTGATTTAATCCTGATTGTTACGGCTGCTGTTTTGGTAACATTTTAATGCAGAGATTAATAGCCGTAAACCAAAGAGCAGGTCTTTGATGAAGACAGATATTTTAGAGTTTTCAGTCTCATTCTCCACTTCTGCATTAGTCTTTTACATTTATTTGAACATCACAGTTCATGCAAACATGAACAAAGGGGAGTATTTTTGTTGTTGTGGCTCCATTGTTGGTGGAACCATCTCCAACAGAACTATCATGTCACTGTAACTTGATGAAGTAATAATGAAAGCTTTTAAGGAACATGGGCTAAGAAGTCCAACCGGTGTATCCATGTCTCCGGACTCTTGGGGAATTTGGTGAGGGCCAGCTTCCCCAGGTAGAGGTCCTTCTCTGGATTAAGAACTCCACATTGCAGTAGCTCCTTCCTGCAACATTAATCAGCTTTGTATTACAATTGATTTTAACAGCAGACACTGGGTAGATATAAAATGCTTTAGCCCCACTGTGTTGTGCTGAGCTGTGATAATATGCATTTCCATAGAAGCTTCAAAGCAGCCTCACTACAGTATTGTTAGCTTAAAGTATTGTGTCCTGTTTTGTGTAGAGATGATGGACCATTTCATGGGCTTAAGACCACTCACATGTCTGCAGTTATGTTGTAGCTTGATGCTTTGACTGGGTTTTGGGTTGAACGATTTGGGAAAAATATTCAATTGAGCTTTTTCTTACGATATTGCGATTTGAAGTGATACAGTTTTCTAAAGTGAAGCTGAAGAGCAATGGCCCTCCATGGCCCTCATTTACTAACTGAGCGTAAGTGCAGATTTGTGCTTCTTGAACTAACTCATTCCATGCGAACACAAGAATAATAATGGTTTGACTCTTAAAAAATTTAACCACACACCTTTTAATTAAATACAAAGCATTTTAAAGGGAAAGTTCAGTATTTTTAAGTGGGGTTGTATGAGGTACTTAGGCATAGTTGGTCTATTAACTTATGGAGGTGGCCGTCAGAGCAGTCATATTAAAAAGTTTTGGGAATACATCGCTGTAGTAAAATCAGCATTGTACTGTTGCAGAGGGGGCCTCCTGGAGCTGTTTCGCCACATATATAAATGCTTACCTAAAAACTAAATATCAGTTCAACTGTACACTAAATTTAGGATTTTTTCACTGCTGATTTCACAGCAAAAGCAGACAGCCTTTTATTTTTACACTTTTTTCTAGCAAAATTGTACCATGTAATTGTACGATGGCAACTAGCATGAGTCTGCAAATCACTAATCAGCAGTGAAAAAACTTTGTTGTAATACTACTTCCTGCAATACATCTTATACAGTTATTAAAAATGTACCCCACAGTGCATTAACATTTTTACTGAATATAACAAATAATTCAAATTCTTGAAAACCAATTCCCTGAATCAAAATGCCACAAGCTACTCCACTGAGTTATGCAGACCTCCATGGGCAAGAAAAGAGAGAAAGAAGAAAAGAGAGACAGACAGAGAGAGAAGGGACATTTTTATATACGTAGGCTATATAACGGTAGTTATATGAACTTAACTTGAAAAAACTTTAATAGAGTGATCGTTACTGACTTTATTAGGCTGACTATGTATAACAACAAATTTTGTTAGTATTCAACATGGAGAATTGAAAAATGTAATTTCCATGAGGCTGTTCAGTCAGAAAGTAACAGATCATTAGCATCAGCATTTAAGGATTTGAGTTCAAGCCCCCGTTGTTGCAGGATGACCATCTTATATCTTACTGTGGACACCTGCCCTGCATGTTTAAGTTGCGTCTGTGCACAGTGTTTCCCCCACGTTCACACAGCAGTGGCGGTGAATGCTGTGTGAATGCTAATATTTTCTCAGCCGCTGCTATTAAAATCCTCCTCCTCATTATTCTACGTTTTTATTTTTTGGTATGTAGCTCCTTTTAGAAACGGGGCAATGCCTAACGTAAACGCTGTCCATGCGTCGGAGGTGAATGTAACTTACTCAGCGGAGTGGGAGCGGCTCACTATACAGTCCCTTTAGTCGCGCTGTCAGTTTGCCGACACGGCTCTGTGTATTCGGGCTCGAGACATACAAACAGGTCGCGGAACAGTCACTAACGAAACTGTTTGTGGCTGAGCGAAGAATGTGGACTACTGTAGGCTACTGATGCAAATTCCACAACTCATTACTTGTGTTACAGTTTAGTACAATATGGATTCATTTATATTTGGCTGCTCCACCAGTCCAGTATAGTTTAGTTAAGTACGGGCACTCAAGTATTGAGGGCCCGTAATTATTACTCTCCACCATACTTCTTCTTCTTACTTCTTCTTCTTACTTTTTATTCTTCCCCACATTTTCTAGCTCTATCTCCTCCCACACCGCTGCAGGTAGAAACGCATAAATTTCACAGAATGTCCGTCCCCACCCCACGGGGTGTGCTATTATACAGTTTTTTGAATTTCCGCTAGGGGGCGCTGTTATGAAGTCCCGACTGAAAGAACTTTGAGAGGCCACGCCCCGCACACCGTAACTCCGATTGACTTGAAATTTCTCACACAGCTGTATGATAGGGTGCTCTACAAAAAAGCCTCTGGGACCATAAAAATTCTTCAGGGAATATTTTCCGATAATTAGCAAAAACTGAAAAACATGGTAGCTTATCGAGATTAACCCATAGGGGGCGCCACAAATGCCCCGACTCTGATAGACTTCAAATTTCTTACACATGTACAGCTCATGGTGCTCTACAATGTAGCCTCTCGGACAATAGGGGTCAGCCATGATTTTTTTTTCGCCGCCATTGCCCAAAACATTTACGCAGGGGCGGGGCTTATTAACAAATTGGCCATAACTCCTTAACCATAGGTCCTATCATCATCAAACTTTCTGGGTATGTGCAGAAGTCATGTGGTAGCATGTCCCTCAAAGCTTATCGCGATTAACCCATAGGGGGCGCCACAAAAGTCACCCGACTCCGATTGACTTGAAATTGATTACACTTGTACAGCTCATGGTGCTCTACAATATAGCCTCTCGGACAGTTTTTTTAATTTCTGCTAGGGGGCGCTGTTATTAAGCCCCGACTGAAGAAAGTTTGAGAGGCCACGCCCCGCACACCGTAAATCCGATTGACTTGAAATTTCTCACACAGGTGTATGTTAGGGTGCTCTACAAAAAAGCCTCTGGGACCATAAAAGTCCGCCTGGGAATATTTCCTGCTAATTAGCATAAACTGAAAAACAGGGTTTTATCCACAACTTTTTAAAGTTTTACTCTATCGACACCAAATGTCTCACGAAGCCCCGGGGGACTATGACGCACGTCTCCGAAAAATATTAGTAGGATAGCTTGGAAAACATGGCCGCCATTGACTAAAACGTTTACGCAGGGGCGGGGCTTAATTACAAATTGGCCATAACTCATTGACCATAGGTCCTATCATCATGAAACTTGCAGGATACGTGCAGAAGACATGTGGTAGCGTGGCCCTCTAAGTTTGTCGAGGTTAACCCATAGGGGGCGCCACAAATGCGAAAAACGTAATTCCCCAATGCAATGTTTGACAGGCCACGCCCCTTTCCCCCTGACTCCCATTGACTTATCATTTGTCAGACATGTACAGCTCATGTTGCGCTACGATAAAGCCTCTTGGACCACAGGGGTCAGCCGTGATTTTTTTTTCTTCCCCGATTTACACGGGCGGCCCCCGTACTTTCAAAATCTCCGCGGGATTTTCTAGTTTCAGTTTCGTTTTTCATCTCCATGTCGGAAAGCTGTTCGCTCAGCTGATGGGCTCGAGCCTAACGGAGCAGACAGCATGACTCAGTCTAAAGTCAGCGATGATCACTCTCACAAATCAAAAAGCTAAATTATAAAATAAAGCTATCTCTTCCTCCCTCTATATCGGTCTGCATATATTTCTGTCTCCACTGCACACTTAGTCACTACCACTAGTTTAAAGGAAGCAAAATGAGGATTATAACCTCATTTTGCACCTTATTATTTTTTTAAATATTTGAAGATTGCAGGCAAGTAAATACCACCCGCCACTACATTCTCAATGGAGACATGAATAATTAACTTTTTTTTTTTTGTTGCATTTTTATGCTTTATTGACAGTGCAGAGAGACAGAGGTGAAATGGGGCAGAGAGGGGAGTGACATGCAGAGAACGACCGCGGGTGGGAATCGAACCCGGGTCTGCTGCTGGGCCCGGCCCGGGAGGGGGACGCCTTACCAACTGAGCTAAAGGCGCCCCCACCTCTTTTTTTTTACAGTTTAAATCAAATCAAATTTTAGCAATACAGAATGCATGATATTACTGCATTGTATTGTATTATATTTTTGTCATCAGGAACCTAAATGTTGTCAATTAGCCTACTTCACATACATTTGGTGCATACAAATTCACCAGAATGCAGGAAATGAAGTGTTGGATGCTCAAAAATGTATGGGGGGGGGCACCCCCAGACCCCCAAATTAAAATGTGACGCAAACCAAGGTTTAATCACAACCTACACCCTTGAAATTCAAGAATTGTTTTGTTTTATTTGTACACTCAACAAAAATATAAACGCAACACTTTTGTTTTTGCTCCCATTTTTCATGAGATGGACTTAAAGATCTAAAATTCATTCCAGATACACAATATTACCATTTCTCTCAAACATTGTTCACAAATCTGTCTAAATGTGTGATAGTGAGCACTTCTGCTTTGCTGAGATAATCCATCCCACCTCACAGGTGTGCCACATCAAGATGCTGATCTGACATCATGATTAGTGCACAGGTGTGCCTTAGACTCTTCCACAATAAAAGGCCACTCTGAAATGTGCATTTTTTTGCTTTATTGGGGGTCTGGGGACTCGGAACCAGTCAGTATCTGGTGTGACCACCATTTGCCTCATGCAGTGCAACACATCTTCTTCGCATAGAGTTTATCAGATTGTCAATTGTGGCCTGTGGAATGTTGGTCCACTCCTCTTCAATGGCTGTGCGAAGTTGCTGGATATTAGTGGGAAGTGGTGCACGCTGTCGTATACGCCGGTCAAGCACATCCCAAACATGCTCAATGGGTGACATGTCCGGTGAGTATGCTGGCCATGCAAGAACTGGGACATTTTCAGCTTCCAAGAATTGTGTACAGATCCTTGCAACATGGGGCCGTGCATTATCTTGCTGAAACGTGAGGTGATGTTCATGGATGTATGGCACAACAATGGGCCTCAGGATCTCATCACGGTATCTCTGTGCATTCAAAATGCCATCAATAAAATGCACCTGTGTTCTTCGTCCATAACAGATGCCTGCCCATACCATAACCCCACCACCACCATGGGCCACTCGATCCACAACATTGACATCAGCAAAGCGCTCACCCACACGACGCCACACACGCTGTCTGCCATCTGCCCTGAACAATGTAAACCGAGATTCATCCGTGAAGAGAACACCTCTCCAACGTGCCAGACGCCATCGAATGTGAGCATTTGCCCACTCAAGTCTTTTACGGCGACGAGCAGGAGTCAGGTCAAGACCCCGATGAGGACGACGAGCATGCAGTTGAGCTTCCCTTTCTGACAGTTTGTGCAGAAATTGTTTGGTTATGCAAACCAATTGTTTCAGCAGCTGTCTCAGTGGCTGGTCTCAGACGATCTTGGAGGTGAACCTGCTGGATGTGGAGGTCCTGGGCTGGTGTGGTTACACGTGGTCTGCGGTTGTGAGGCCGGTTGGATGTACTGCCATATTCTCTGAAACGCCTTTGGAGACGGCTTATGGTGGAGAAATGAACATTCAATGCACGAGCAACAGATCTGGTTGACATTCCTGCAGTCAGCATGCCAATTGCACGCTCCCTCAATGCTTGTGGCATCTGTGGCATTTTGCTGTGAGACAAAACTGCACATTTCAGGGTGGCCTTTTATTGTGGACAGTCTAAGGCACACCTGTGCACTAATCATGATGTCAGATCAGCATCTTGATGTGGCACACCTGTGAGGTGGGATGGATTATCTCAGCAAAGCAGAAGTGCTCACTATCACACATTTAGACAGATTTGTGAACAATGTTTGAGAGAAATGGTAATATTGTGTATCTGGAATGAATTTTAGATCTTTAAGTCCATCTCGTGAAAAATGGGAGCAAAAACAAAAGTGTTGCGTTTATATTTTTGTTGAGTGTATATATAGGCCTTTATATAAGGATACTTTGTAATTTTAATCACATTATTTTAAATTAAAGTCTTAGGTCCTGCTTATCAATTGCTCATAATAACCAGTAGGCCTACTTCTGTACTGAACCTCTTCCCATTTACAGCAAAAAAAAAAATCCTGGGGTAAACACTGTGTGCATTAACACACCTGATTAAAAAAAACTGAAACAATCAGTTCAGTTCCAGTAAAAACAGATTTCTTAGGTCCTGTTTCCACCTGGCATTATGATGTGATTTTATTAATCCGATCAAGGTGGCCAGCTCTCGGCCCGTGTGTTCACACTTGTCTGTCCACATGTGACTTCTTTGTCTACTTGTGATCAGATTGCATTTACCCGCTCTGTATCACGTACCAAGATGGCGGCGCGCACAGTCGCAGCGGCCCGGAGCTCTACCTCTAGTTGCCGGTTTTTAGTGTTGTTCATGTTTTTTGTAATGTTTACTTTTTGCACTGTGAGCCTTTCCCTCCAACTGGAAACGAACATCACCTACAGCCGGATGCACATCTTGAATATTCGGGATATAAACTACATTCCACCCCTTGTAACTGCTATACCGGAGGAGCTGCTCCGTACATCGGTGCCTGCCTGGTTAACAAGCTGACGCAGCAAGCAGCGCAGACGGAGACGGGAGAGGAAGACAAAGCGGGGCAAGCGGGCGGGATCCAAGCTAGGCTAAGGAGCTCACCGGATCGACCAGCGTTGCCCAGCCTGTTCGTAGCGAACGCCCAGTCCATTGTCAACAAGATCGACGAACTCAGACTGAGGCTTGACTCAAACAGGATGAATAGCTGTGCTTTCTTCTTCACCGAAACCTGGCTGAATCCGAACATCCCTGATGCTGCTATTGAGCTAGCAGGCCGGACTGTTTACCGAGCGGACCGAACAGCTGACTCCGGTAAGGATAAAGGTGTCTGCATATACGTGTGCAACTCATGGTGCAATACAACTGACATTGTAGAAACATTTTGCTCCCCGGATTTGGAGTTTATTACAGTTAAATGCAGACCGTTTCATCTGCCAAGGGAGTTTACAGTGGTGTTTTTAACTGCTGTTTACATACCACCGCAAGCTAACGCTAAGCTAGCACTGGCTAGTCTGCATGACGCTATCCAACAGCTGAAAAACAACCATCCAGACGGTGTGTTTATAATAGCAGGTGACTTTAACCACGCCAAGCTGAAGACTGTAATGCCAACATTTCACAAGTTTATTGACTTTCCGACCAGATATATAATAATCTTGGACCAAGTCTACTGCAACATTGCTAAAGGCTACAAAGCGTCCCCCTCTCCCCATCTGGGCCGATCCGATCACATCAGTCTGCACTTGCACCTGCATGCAAACCCCTCGTTGCAAGGTCCAAACCTACAGTTCGCACCATCACTGTCTGGCCAGACGGAGCCATGGACAGGCTACAGGACTGCTTTGGGTATACCAATTGGGACATCTTTAAACAAGCTGCCAATGACAACAACCACATAGACCTCAACACCTACACCTCATCAGTATTGGACTACATCACCTTCTGTATCAACAGTGTCACCACACAGAAGTCAATACTAACACTCCCCAACCATAAGCCATGGATGAATGGTGCTATAACTGGTCTGCTGAAGGCCCGGGATGCAGCTTTCCACTCAGGGGATGCAGAGGCCTACAGAACAGCAAGGTCCACTCTGAGTAAGGGCATCATGGAAGCAAAGTACAGCTACACGAAGCGTATTGAGGAGCATTTTAACAGCTCGGACTCTCGACGCGTGTGGCAGGGCATCAGAACTGTGACCGGCTACAACAGCAGCAGCTCTACCCATGCTCAAAGTCCATCCCTCCCTGACGACCTGAACTGCTTTTTTGCCAGGTTTGACTGCACTGACAACAGCGACAACACACGGGCACAGCAGGGACCCTCACCACCGGTTCTGACTCTGAGCCCCCACGATGTCAGACGGACCCTGCAGCACATCAACCCCAACAAAGCTACTGGACCTGACGGAGTACGAGGGCGGGTTCTGAAGCACTGTGCAGCGGAGCTGACTGCGGTGCTCACGGACCTGTTTAACACCTCCCTGCTGCAGGCCTCCGTCCCCACATGTCTCAAGACAGCCACAATCA
Source organism: Ammodytes marinus (assembly GCF_949987685.1). NCBI lineage: Eukaryota > Metazoa > Chordata > Actinopteri > Uranoscopiformes > Ammodytidae > Ammodytes > Ammodytes marinus. The sequence continues at coordinate 947,547 of NC_137231.1, forward strand.
TCCCTGTCCCAAAACAATCAGCCATCAGGTCCCTCAACGACTATCGGCCAGTGGTGCTGACACCAGTGGTGATGAAGTGCTTCGAACGTCTGGTACTGGGGCACTTGAAGAACAGCATCCCCCCCTCCTTAGACAACCACCAATTTGCCTACAGGGCAAACAGGTCGACGGAGGACGCAGTGTCACTAGCCCTCCACTCCACCCTGACACACCTTGACCAGCGTGACAGTTATGTGCGGATGCTATTCATAGACTATAGCTCTCCCTGCAATACCATCCCCCCCCATAAACTTGCCACCAAGCTGGACCACCTGGGCCTCAACACACACCTGAGTAGCTGGGTCCTGGACTTCCTCACCGGCCGACCACAGACTGTGCGAATGGGGAGACAGGTCTCCTCCAGCATCACCCTGAACATCGGTGCACCACAGGATTGTGTGTTGAGCCCCTTCCTCTTCTCCCTCTACACTCTCGACTGTAAACCCACCCACGAGGCCAACACCATACTGAAGTTCGCAGACGACACCATGGTGGTAGGCAGGATCTCAGGCAACAACGAGGCTGCCTACAGGACAGAGGTGGAGAACCTGGTGAGCTGGAGCCGAGAGAACAACCTGACCCTCAACGCGGCAAAAACAAAGGAGATGATCCTGGACTTCAGGAGGAAGACGAAGCCCTTCGTCCATCACCCCATCACCATAGACGGCGAGACAGTGGAGGTTGTGCAGAACATCAGGTACCTCGGGGTCAACATCAGCCACGACCTGACTTGGACCGTCAACACCACCGCAACGGCCAAGAAAGGACATCAAAGGCTTCACTTCCTGAGGTGCTTGAAGAGGGCACGTCTCCCACAAAAGCTGCTGGTGAGCTTCTACAGGTCAGCCATCGAGTCGGTTCTCACATACTGCATCACTGCATGGTACTCTGGCTGCACCACAGACAACAGACAACGAGCGAAGCAGCGATTCACCCGGTGCAACTCTGTGACAGTGTGACAGTTGGTAACGGTGTCATTCACAGTGACACCTCGCCGGTGAGGGCCGCCGCGCAAAAAAAAACTTTAGTTTGACAGCTAAAATGATAACGGGAGATATCCTGTCCGTTAGCGCTGTTGGGGGAAAAGGCTCCTACGGTCTGATTGCTTTTCTCGAGCCTGAATACACAGCCATGTCGGCAAACTGACAGCGCGACTACATGTCCAGTGAGCCGCCTCCCCCCGTTAGTTTCAGTCTACAGACGAAAAAGTTACAATCACCTCCTAAGCATGGACATCGTTTAAAGCCTCTCATTGTTATGATCAGGGCTTTGATGCAAATTCTGAAGTCTGGACATTACGGTGGGAGCTGTGGTGCAGTTTTTTTTAGAGCAACTCAACCTGCACTGCAAAAAATTAAGAAAGGCAATAAGTCGATCTTTTTGTAGATTCATCCTCATATAACTATAAGTCAAGGTAAAAATCAGTGAGTGGTTCACAAATTAATTCCTAGTAAAATATAAATTTTACTCTTAGATTTGAAGGTTTTACTGTTTATTTATTTATTTAGGGTTGCTTTTTAGTTGTAGGCTATGTTTGAGGAGAACATTTGGGAGTTCATGTATGCAATGTTGAAATAATTGACTAAATAATAAACAAAACTGCAAAAGCCTCTTTCGGTATTCGGTTTCGGCCTTTCGGCCAACTGTTTAATTTTATTCGGTTTCGGTTTCGGCCAAGAATTTTCATTTCGGTGCATCCCTATTGTAGTAGTAGTATTGCTCATTTAGGAGGATATTACATCACTAAGTGTCATAGCGCATCCATTACTTCACCTCCGAGCGCGTAAATCTTAAACAAAATATGCAGATACTGTCAAAATCGGTTCAGGGAGTATAGGGATTATTAACGTTTTTTTTTTTTTTATTATTATTATTATTTTTTTTTTTTAATGTTGTTTTTGATGGTGTGTTTTTCTGGAACGAATATTCGAATATTCGCTCGGAAAAACCAACGAATATTCGAAGCCTGAAAAATGGCATTCGGGCCAGCCCTACTCCCCTGCCACACTGACACTCCCCATCCCATCTCATACACACGATTGCACTATTGCACTTAAGGACTTGGACTTTTTAAAACATTTTACTTAGATATATATTTTATTTATACATATTGCTGATACCATTGATTATGTTGTATTATGTTGTGTTTTGTTTTAAATATTTCTCATATTGATATGGATGTCAATATGTTGAGCTGTGCAACTGGAGGACTGCTCCAAACAAAATTTCGTTGTCTTGTACAATGACAATAAAGTTCTATTCTATTCTACATCATTTCCGTTTGCATTGGTGTTTTTAACCGGTGGGGTTCAAACAAGTAAACATACAGGGCTGTACAGTGCCACAGTTTTAATCGCATTTGCTATTAAAATGCATTACGTGCGAAGATAATTACAAATCTAGGTTGACGAGATAGGCTACTGACTCATTTAGACAAGGAGGAGCAATGCACAACACTGCTACATTAACAGTTGCCAAATGCAGGTAAATATCATAGATAGTAAATAAAAGTAAAAACTCTTAGGCGAGTAAGTTATTACGCCACTTTGGCTGGTGAAAGATGTGTGCTTGCCGTGCGGCTATTCTAACGTCTGCCTCCGATACACTCTTGTCACCACCACCAGTACAAGGCTTTCTATATTAATGCTGTTAAATTACTGCATGTGCGAACAGAATATTTCCTGTGCGCCTTCACATTAAAAGTCTGTTACAAGCCAAACGCGAGTTGACTTTCATTTTTAAGCAGGTAAGAACAGGAAGTCGCTGCCTTGCAGCGCACCAGTCAATAGCAGCGATTTCCGTGTTTTCAGATTTATGCAGTGAAATGAAAAACAGGACAGAAAGCTTGTCATTTGCAATACTGGCGGATGCAACTAACATTCACGAGGCTTCTATAAAAGCTGCATGAACGTCAGTGATGCATTTTCAACGTATTTCCGCTCAGGCAGGGGGCGGCAGTTGAGTAGGAGGTCCCCAATGTGGACAAGAGTCACATTGCTGTTTCCACTACTATTTGAATGCGGACACATGCCATGTAAACCACCTCCGAATGTGGTTTTTGTGATCCGATCTCAATGAGTCTTCAATGCATCCTGAGAGTGTTTACACCTGTAGTTAGAGCTGTCCAGATGTGATCAGATCACAGAAATCAGATGTTAAAGACAAGTGGAAACAGGGTCTTAGAGGAGCTATGGCTCAAGGTTGAAACTGGTTTTCAGAATCAGAGGTTTTGAGTTCAAATCTCCTACTCACCAAACACCAATGCTCACTTGAACAGTACTGCCGTGCAAAGGCAAAAGACCGCAACTTAAATTTTTTTTAAATGAGTTTTTGTCATTTTTGGAACAATGGCCATCAGTTTTATCATGTGAACAAATATCTTGAGTAAATTTTGTTGTTTTCTTATCAAAATAAGATGCTGTTTTTTGCCATAACTTCCAAAAGCAGAGGGAAATCTCTCTCTCTCTCTCTTAAAATATATGTATACATACATTTTCTATTCCATCAAAAATGCAGTGTTTTTTCACCGACTCTAATAATCAAACAACCATATTCCTATAAGCTTATCAGAAAATTATAAATGGCATATAAGAGAATACATCTTACTGACATCCAACCTTTCAAATGTAAGAAATATAGGTGGAAGGTTACTTTAAAGTGCTGTTTTATCTCAAATAAGTACAACCATAATTTATTTTTTTAAATTTTCCAAAAATGAAAAAATGTTATCCTTAAAAGTATTATTATTTTTTTTTTCATATTCAATTTGTGTAATATTATGCTTAACACGACAAAACTCACTTAATGCTATTATTGTTATCACAAGAAATGTTGATATAGAGTGATACAAATTAGGGCTGGGCGATATATCGAATATATGCGATGTATCGCGAGATGTTCTCCACGGGATGTATAAAAAGACCCTATCGCGACCATCGAATACAAATTGGCACGTAATGTGTTTTTTTTAGCCGCCGCCACCGGCAAACTCGCTGGTGTTTGCTTCTCTCGCTCTTTCCTGTGGCTCTCTGCCTCACAGACTCACATGCATTGGCAACTCACTCACTCCCCCCTCTCAACCAGAGTCTCCTGAGCGCGCACCTGTGACGTATGAGAGGAAGGCGAACGAGCGCCGGGGGGCGGATTACTCCGACTTCACGGAGAGCTTTTGGTCCAACGTCACACAACCACGGCATCACATGTATTACGGGCAGCCTCTTATAATAGGTCCATGTCAGCACCAAGGGAGGTGCACACCGTTTATTAACTAAAAGTCTATGTAAAGTAGGCTACATTTGCGAGTATTTTTTATAAAATAAAACATAGACTACTATTATGGAGCAAAACCTGTTCTGCATTTAAAGTGTGGCTGCTATCTTCAGGGGGTTAGTGGTGATAAACAATTAGTAAGTGGTTGTAAAGGTGCGAACACACTACACGCTTTACACGCGTACAGACGCGTATAAAATCGGCTATTTTTCCATAGGGAACCATTGGTTTACGCGCGTAGATGCGTCACTCGCGCTAAAGCAACATTTTAGCCGCGTATGTACGCAGCTACGCGCGGAGTTCAAAAAATTTAACTTTTTACGCTCCTACGCATGACGATTAGCCGCGTTGGCCAATCAGCGTTGGGCTTGACCCGACGTCACATACATTGGCACGGTCGGAGAACAGTGTACTGTACACAGAGGCTGATGAGAGACACCAAGGAGGAAAATGTATTGCAGGCGGCCCGGTGCTGTATGACAGCAGCTCGGGAATAGAAGACGTGGGGAGAGTTAACCAGGAGAATGGACTTCCTGGTTAATTCAGTGAATATGTGCGGCTGTGCTTTAGCCGATAAAACAAGTTAGCGCCGTATAGCATTAGTTAACTCACCCGGTTGTGTGCGGGCGGCTAGCGGCTCATATTATGAACCCAAACATGACGGCTATGTCCGTGGGACTTTCACAACAAGTACAGCGAAGCACCGGTGTTGATCTACGCCAGCCACGGTCCCCTGTCACAGCCAGGTAGGGTAATGTTGGCTACTTGCCTTTATGTTGTGCCGCCGTGCACCGATGCTGCTGTAACTGTGTTTGTTATGTAGCTGCCGTGAATATGCAATGCTGTTTTAATGCTAGGCTATTTGTGCTGTTCAGTTTGTCTTTTGGCACAGTTGTTGGCCGTGTTGTTGTTGTTGTTGTTTTTGAGCGGACATGCACGCTGTTGGCTCGGGTCGGGTCTGATCGCAGCCATGGTTGATTAGGGGAAATACAGTATCGGGAGGGAGACTAGGCACGTTACGCGCGTAGAACCATTTTTGACACAAAATGATCAAGCAACATTTTAGCTGCGTTACGCAAGTAAATTTTACGCGGGTAACGCGTGTAGTGTGTTCGCACCTTAATGAGTCATAATTAGTGTTCTCAGTTTACAGATTAACAGAAGATGGAAAAAACTTTTTCCAAATAGAACAATGTTGGATCCATTGTATGGGAGTGGAAGGATGTGGAATAATCAATACAATGTGCAAACTATTTGCCATGTGCAAGTTTCAAATTGTTCCAATAGAAAGCACTAAAGAATATAAACAAGATGTTGTTTCATGTAGCCTAATGCATCGTTAGTGCAGACACATTTTGCAGGGACTATTTAAATCATATTACTGGTGTGATGTTATGCAAAAAATTAATTAAATTGAGCATTTAGGATGTGCTCAAGAGGAGATTTGAAATACAATCAACAAAAATATAAACGCAACACTTTTGTTTTTGCTCCCATTTTTCATGAGATGGACTTAAAGATCTAAAATTCATTCCAGATACACAATTGTACCATTTCTCTCAAACATTGTTCACAAATCTGTCTAAATGTGTGATAGTGAGCACTTCTGCTTTGCTGAGATAATCCATCCCACCTCACAGGTGTGCCACATCAAGATGCTGATCTGACATCATGATTAGTGCACAGGTGTGTCTTAGACTGTCCACAATAAAAGGCCACTCTGAAATGTGCATTTTTTTGCTTTATTGGGGGTCTGGGGACTCAGAACCAGTCAGTATCTGGTGTGACCACCATTTGCCTCATGCAGTGCAACACATCTTCTTCGCATAGAGTTTATCAGATTGTCAATTGTGGCCTGTGGAATGTTGGTCCACTCCTCTTCAATGGCTGTGCAAAGTTGCTGGAGACGGCTTATGGTGGAGAAATAAACATTCAATGCACGAGCAACAGATCTGGTTGACATTCCTGCTGTCAGCATGCCAATTGCACGCTCCCTCAATGCTTGTGGCATCTGTGGCATTTTGCTGTGAGACAAAACTGCACATTTCAGGGTGGCCTTTTATTGTGGACAGTCTAAGGCACACCTGTGCACTAATCATGATGTCAGATCAGCATCTTGATGTGGCACACCTGTGAGGTGGGATGGATTATCTCAGCAAAGCAGAAGTGCTCACTATCACACATTTAGACAGATTTGTGAACAATGTTTGAGAGAAATGGTAATATTTTGTATCTGGAATGAATTTTAGATCTTTAAGTCCATCTCATGAAAAATGGGAGCAAAAACAAAAGTGTTGCGTTTATATTTTTGTTGAGTGTATATTGAGATATATATCGTGTATCGGGATATAGTAAAAAAAAATATTGAGATATTGATTTTAGCCCATATCGCCCAGCCCTAATACAAATCCAAATGATCAATATAATAGAAGTTAGGGTCTTTTGCCTCTGTCATCATCATCATCATCTTCAACCGCTTTTCCGAAATCGGGTCGCGGGGGCAGCAGCTTGAGCAGGGAACCCCAAACTTCCCTTTCCCGGGCCACATCAACCAGCTCTGACTGGGGAATCCCGAGGCGTTCCCAGGCCAGTGTGGAGATATAATCTCTCCACCTAGTCCTGGGTCTTCCCCGAGGCCTCCTTCCAGCTGGACGCTCCTGGAACACCTCCCTAGGGAGGCGCCCTGGGGGCATCCTTACCAGATGCCCAAACCACCTCAACTGGCTCCTTTCAACGCAAAGGAGTAGCGGCTCTGCCCCGAGTTCCTCACGAATGACTGAGCTTCTCACCCTATCTCTAAGGGAGACGCCAGCCACCCTCCTGAGAAAGCCCATTTCGGCCGCTTGTACGCGCGATCTCGTTCTTTCGGTCATTACCCAGCCTTCATGACCATAGGTGAGGGTAGGAACAAAGATCGACCGGTAGATCGAAAGCTTTGCCTTACGACTCAGCTCTCTTTTCGTCACAACAGTGCGGTAAAGCGTATGCAAAACCGCCCCTGCTGCTCCGATTCTCCGGCCAATCTCACGTTCCATTGTTCCCTCACTAGCAAACAAGACCCCGAGGTACTTGAACTCCTTCACTTGTGGTAAGGACTCATTCCCTACCTGTAGTAGACAATTCATCGGTTTCCTGCTGAGCACCATGGCCTCAGATTTAGAGGTGCTGATCCTCATCCCAACCGCTTCGCACTCGGCTGCGAACCGATCCAATGAGAGCTGAAGGTCACAGGCCGATGATGCCATCAGAACCACATCATCCGCAAACAGCAGAGATGAGATCCTCAGCCCACCAAACTGCAACCCCTCCCCACCACGACTACGCCTTGATATCCTGTCCATGAATATCACAAACAGGATTGGTGATAAAGTGCAGCCCTAGCGGAGGCCAACCCCCACCGGAAACGGGTCCGACTTACTACCGACAGAGATTGGATGGCCCTGAGAAGGGACCCCCTCACTACATACTCCCGCAGCACCCCCCACAGTATCTCCCGGGGAACCCGGTCATAAGCCTTCTCCAGATCTACACATGTAGACTGGATGAGCAAACTCCCAAGCTCCCTCTAGGATCCTTGCGAGAGTGAAGAGCTGGTCCGTTGTTCCACGGCCAGGACGGAATCCGCATTGTTCCTCTTCAATCTGAGGTTTGACTATCGGCCGAACCCTCCTTTCCAGCACCTTGGAGTAGACTTTGCCGGGGAGGCTGAGAAGTGTGATACCCCGGTAGTTGGCACACACTCTCTGGTCCCCCTTTTTGAAAATAGGAACCACCACCCCGGTCTGCCACTCCTTCGGCACTATACCCGACTTCCACGCAATGTTGAAGAGGCGTGTCATCCAAGACAGCCCCTCCACACCCATTGCTTTCAGCATTTCTGAATTTTTTAACTGAATCATTTAACTCGACGTCATTGAAAATGAGGGTCACCCCTCAATTGGTCTCTCGAGGATAAATAAAAGTTAAATGAAAAAATTTCTGGACGGATCTCATCAACCCCCGGGGCTTTGCCACTGTGGAGTTCAGGGTTCAACATAACTTTTTTTTCCTACTGGCCCGCCGGGCCAGTGGATCCGAGTTTTACTGGCCCCTTGTATATTTTCACTGGCCCTGCACACACTTTTTTTTTCTTCATAATTTAGTGTCAATAATGATAATACCTGTATTAGAAAAATAAAGAAAAATAACCAGATCTAAAGGGAATATCTATACTGTAACAGTATAGATATTCCCTTTAGATTAGGTTATTTTTCTTTTAATTAATTATATGAAATGTTGATATTGCTCATACGCATTATATAAAACCAGGCAAACATATTGAATTTGAAGCCTACAACTGAAAGTATTTTGAAAGAGTGGGCCAGTATTTTAAAGTCCAGTAGTTTGATGGTTGTTTTTATTCTTGAATTTGGGCAGTTTAATGAATAGTTCACCTGCAGAAGTCATGTTCAAACATAAAAAAAAGAGATGAAGGTCTGATCATTCTTTGTGGTGTGGTAGGCTGTTTTTATTACTTTCTCTATATGCATTAGGGATGTGAATGTGTCGACCGAATGACCGGTTTTCCACTTGCGCTCAAGTTGACTTTAAAAATAGAATAGAAATCCGAAAATCAGTGGGTTATGCCGTTTTTTTTTAATGGGAGATTTCACCGTGTATGCGAGTTCACGTCTGGTCGTGAGCGCGCTGCAGGAGTGTCACTTCTCCATGAAGTGTCAGCTTCACATAAGAGTCCGGTGTGGGACCATTTTTTCAAACTATTGATAAAAAACAATGCAGTGCAAAATATGCAGCATTTAGTTAAACGCTCGTCTAAGACTATGACGTTAAATCACCTTAGAAACACACAATGCCTTCGTCCGATCACAGCAGCGTTTCACCGTGTGATCTCGCCAGCGAGTGAGCCGCCGCGCAGATGAACTGTGGTTTGTGGCTAAAATAATAACCGGGGATATTCTCCCCGTTAGCGATTTCAATGGGAAAGACTTCCGCGATCTGATTGAATGTCGAGCCTGAAAACACAGTGCCAAACTGCGCGACTATAGGAACTGTACAGTGAGCGGAGTCCCTCCGTTCGTTTCTGTCTAAAACCGACACAATCACCGGAGACGCATTCACAGCGTTTAAATAACGCCTCTCATTTGTATTACCATTGGGGCTTGGATGCAAATACTGTAACATTACGGCGGCAGCTAAAGGAAAAGTGCAGTTTTCACTTCATTTTCTGCACCTCAACCTCTGCTGTGGGAAGAAAAAAAGGGGGCAAAGTAAGTCGATTGATTTGTCGACTCGCAGGCGGACGGTAGGCAGCTCTGCCAACGGAGCGAGAGTGCACCCGCTTGTTGCTCCGCCTGTCAAAACGCCCACGCATCGTTTGTCCACTGGCCTTTCATTAAAAAATATATTTTATATTTCATATTAGGTTTATTATATCGAGTCTTAAATAAACACTGCTTTCATTCAGGCATGCAAACTCATGAGCCATGAAAAAGGTGAGAAGCCCGAAAACAAACAACGGTAGGTGGGTCTGGGGGCATCCCCCCAGAAGATTTTTTTTGTGATTTGAACATTTAAGAGAAGCAATTTGGTGTATTCTGGTGAAGAGAATTAAGGACAAAAAAAACGTTGTCAGATGAATAGTAAAATGAGCAAAACAAGTTAGTCAGCCAACCTTCTTGACGTTTCCAATACAAAGTGTGTAGGTAGCCTATTTACCAAGAAAAACGGTTAAAAACAGCTTAGAAAAACGGTTAAAAATGCTGGCAAAACCAGCTTTAAATAAGACAGAAAATAACATGGAGCCTCAAATCAATCACACCAAATTCCCTTACAATAAAATAACTATTTATATTGTGGCAAACAGGATTTGCCTTATCTTTGTTACACAACCATCAATATAACACATAAGAATACACTCTGTCACCATAGTTAATCTCGTGTTCACGCACTCTCACACACACACACACACACACACACACACACACACACACACACACACACACACACACACACACACACACACACACACACACACACACACACACACACACACACACACACACACACACACACACACACACACACACACACACACACACACACACACACACACACACACACACACACACACACACACACACACACACACACACACACACCTCAGTCGTGCGCAGGAACATAATGGTGCAAAATGAGACGATAGTGGAGGAAGCAGGTGAGTGTGTTGTTTCGGCGCTGATCTGCTAAAATCACTACATGCACGGCCAGAACACCACGCACCATTCAAAAACCGTGAAAACAGCAATAGACAAAAGCACATTATTAACTTGAGGTGACACGTTAATCTGCAGTGACAATCCGCCAACCGCGGCTGTTAATCAGCGCGAGCATAAAGCAATGCAAATGGCTGTAAAACAACGGTTGGCAAACTCCGTGAATTTATTTAAAAAGTGATTCACATAAACCGAGTAGGCACTAGGGTTGCCACATTGGATTTAGGAACCCTGGACCTTGTAGGGTGGTCCGGGGGAATGCTCCCCCGGAAGAAAAAAATGCAACCTTTTAAAGTAAAATTCATCAATCTGGTGCACTTTGAGAAGAAAATTGCATGCAACCAGGCCCAGGGGCCCAAGGGCTCAGGGAGGCCCTAAGCCAGAAATACTGATATTAACTTTACATGTCGCATTGTCAAAGAGCTCAGTCACTCATGTCAATAACAGGGTCCAAAAAGGTATCGCCTAAAATAAGGAAATAAATCATCATGGGCCCCTCAACTAGTAGGTGAATATTAGAAAAGCAAGTGCAAAATTAAAGCATTATTAGCTCTGTTTTAGGGGCTTCATGAGGGGCCTTAAAGGCCCCCTCACACCTACAGTAATAAGCTTTCTATGTGTAAATTATATACTGTTCATAAAAAGTAGCTATCCACCCTTTATCTGTTGAATAGGGATAGGGAGGAGTGGGGGAGGGGGAGGGGGGGCTTTAAGAGTCTGGGCCCATGGGCCCATTATCTCATAATCCGTATATGAACCAAATGGTTTCCACAATCTTTTTTTCTATTTTCGCCGGGAGCATGCACAAGCATTATTTATTAAAAAAATAAAAAAAAGTGGGGGGCCCCACACTGGGTCTTGAAACGGGCCCCGAGATCGTTTAGACCGCCCCTGCCCGCTTGTCGTGCCGCCTGACAACGGAACGCTGCGCTTTCTCTCTGCCCGGCCCCGCTCGCCTCTCCATTGAGAATGCATTAGTTGGCGCAACAAACGCCTCGGCCTGTGTGAAACGGCCTTAACTACTGAACAAAGGAAATCAAATGAGGTTTTGGCATTTCCCCCCAAAAAACGGGACAAATTGTGTCCCGGGAGAGATTTATTTTTTCCCGGGACAGCTGGTGAAAAAAGAGAACAATTCTGGGAAAAACGGGACGGGTGGCAACACTAGTAGGCACATTAACACGGTAAAATACTAGTACTGCGGCTACTTGAACGCTCCGATGACTTTGAGAGAAAAAAAAATTTAACTTTCCTGCAGACGCTCTGACTGACTGATGTCACCGCCCCTCAATGACAAACACTGTTTCTGATTGGCCAAATGACCGTCAAAGCTCATATGATAGGAGTTAACATCCGTCAATCATAGTTAGTCACTATGGTCACTTCATGCTCCCCACACACACACACACACACACACACACACACACACACACACACACACACACACACACACACACACACACACACACACACACACACACACACACACACACACACACACACACACACACACACACACACACACACACACACACACACACACACACACACACACACACACACACACACACACACACACACACACACACACACACACCTTTCGGATCACTTGACTAGTGATCTAGTCAAGTGATCTACTACTCAGCTCTATGTCCCGGTCAAAATTAACGATGCCACTCAAATCGCTAATTTAGAGGCCTGCCTATCCGCTGTTAAAAGCTGGATGTCGCAAAACTTTCTGCTCTTAAATTCAGAAAAAAATTAATTGTTATTAATTGGTCCCGCACACGTTAGAAATCAGCTCAAGGAATTGACAATTAATTCCGAAAATTGCGTTATCTCTCAAAGCTTAACAGCAAGAAATCTTGGTGTTAAGTTAGACTCCAACCTCTCCTTCGATCAACACATCATAGACATTACCAAAACTGCATTTTTTCACTTAAGGAACATATCAAAAATACGATCCAGTCTGTCCATGGCTGATGCGGAAATACTAATACACGCCTTCGTATCTTCTCGGCTTGACTATTGTAACGTACTACTGTCTGGGTTGCCCAGGGCAAGTACTTGAAGCTTACAAAAGGTACAAAATGCTGCGGCGAGGCTTTTGACCAGAACTAGAAAATATGACCACATCACCCCCGTTCTTGCGTCCCGCCACTGGCTCCCGGTCCATGTCAGATCTGACTTTAAGGTGCTGCTATTGACCTATAAGGCATTATAAAGGGGCGCCCGTCGGGCCCGCATGAGTCGGGCCCGGCGGCCGGTGGTACTCCGTGCTGACCGTGTTACGCGTGCGTAAGCTTTGACGATGTCGCTCTAGCGGGGGATTGGGGCTGGGTAGCCACTAGGGTTTGGGTGGGCTGGGACGTGTCTGCCTGACCATGAGATGCCCGGTGCGGGGGTTGGGTCTGGCATGTTCCCATTCCACTACCTCCCCATTGGCACTCTCCCTCCTCTCTCCCCCCTTTCCCCTCGGGGAAGGGGCGCTTGTCGGGCCCGCATGAGTCGGGCGCGGCTGCTGGTGGACCTTGGGCACTCCGTGCCGTCCGTGTTACACGTGCGTAAGCTTCGACGGTGTCGCTCTAGCGGGGGTTTGGGGTTGGGTAGCCACTGGGGCAGGGCTGTACGCTTATTTTTTAAAGTGGTAGCACTGGTGCTAGCAAGCAAAAAAAATCAGTAGCACAAAAATAAATTTGGTAGCACACAAAGTATGATCGAAAACTTGCATAACCTTAACCCTTGCATTTCGCTCTAATTACCTTTGAGCATGTCATCTTGGTCTCATTTGAGATTCTCAATTAATATTATTTCCTAGTGTGTGCAGTAATAATTGTAGAAAAATTAATAGGGGTGCACTGATTGCAATTTAGACAAAATAATCTAACCTGCCAATTGCAATTTGGCAGGCTGTCGCACTAGTTAGGGTTGCCACCTTGGATTTAGGAAAAAAAGGGACACTTGAATGTTTGGGGCGGAGGGCTCGGCCATTATTAGGCTACCAGTTCAGACTGACCAGTGTAATGACCTATAATAACCATACACACCTACAGTGCTTTTTACAGTATAGGCTAAATAGGGAGACTGAGGTGGGTGGGGACCCTGGACCTTGTAGGGGGGCCCCGGAAGAAAAAAATGCAACCTTTTAAAGTAAAATTCATCAATCTGGTGCACTTTGAGAATAATATTGCATGCAACCATGCCCAGGGGCCCAAGGGCTCGGGGGGGGGGGGGCCTAAGCCAGAAATACTGATAGTAACTTTAAATGTTGCATTGTCAAAGAGCTCAGTCACTCATGTCAATAACAGGGTCCAACAAGGAATAGCCTAAATATAAGGAAATAAATCATCATGGCCCCAACTAGGTGACAAATAGAAAAGCAAGTGCAAAACAAAAGCATTATTAGCTCTGTCTAAGGGGCTTCATGAGGGACAGCTAAGCCCCCCACACACAAACAGGAATAAGCTTGCTATGTGTAAATTCTATACTGTTCATGAAAAGTAGCTTTCCACCCTGTATATGTTGCAATGGGCCCCTCCATCATATAACATGAGTCTGCAGACCAATCTACTGTACTGTTTTCACAGTTGCAGAGTAAAGAGTGCCTGTTTAAGAAAAATAATGTTCCTTCTGCAGCTCAAGATTTGATTAAAATGTTCCTCTGCTCTGATGCATTTAACTTTAAAACGGTACAAAGAGTCTGGGCCCATTATCTCATAATCCGTCTATGAACCAACTGGTTTCCACAATCTTTTTTATTTTCGCGGGCAGCATGCACAAGCATTATTTATTAAAAAAAAAAAAAAAAAAAAAAAAAAAGTGTGGGGCCCCACACAGGGTCTTGAAACGGGCCCCGAGATCGTAAAGACCGCCCCTGCCCGCCCGCCTCTCCGATGCAATAGCGGGCGCAACAAACTCCTCGGCCCGTGTGAGACGGCCTTAACTACTGAACGAAGGAAGGAAATCAAATGAGGTTTTGGCATTTTCCCCAAAAAACGGGTCACAGCTGGTGAAAAAAAGAGAACAATTCTGGGAAAAACGGGACGGGTGGCAACACTAGCACGAGTGCGATAGGAGTTGTATTCATCATCGCACGTGATCAATTTCAGTAGCAAATGCGATCAAAACTGTCGCACTGTACAGCCCTGCACTGGGGTTTGGGTGGGCTGGGACGTGTCGTCCCTCTTCACGCGGAGGGGTACCCAGCTACCTCAGGCTCCGTGAGAGTCCCCATCTTTGGCCACTGCTCATTCGACCACGACCTCAGATCAGACGAGAAAACCCGCTAAACTAAAGCATATTACTAAGTGGAGGAAAAGAAACAGCGGAGGAAAAGAAACTAACCAGGATTCCCTCAGTAGCGGCGAGCAAAGAAGGAAGAGCCCAGCACCGAATCCCCGTCCGACAGGCGGACATGGGAATTATGGTGTACGGAAGACTGCTTTCCCGGTGCCACTCGGGGGCCTTACCAAGCACTCCCCATGCTACACGACTGACTCCGAGTTCTGTGCAGAATCAGCCATCCTAGGAACGGACCCTCCCTGCCTGCTGTTGCCTCACACCAGCAATGATTCATCGTCCATCAGGATAGTACTATTTCTACTCGCATGCTTGTTCAATCTTTAAATTCATTATGCTTCGCTCATTGGTTGTCTGTCTGTCCTCTTCCAGTTTTCCAGTTTTTTCTCTACTTATGACATCTATTGCAGCATGTCCGTCCTGGGAGAGGGATCCCTTACTTTGTCAACTCTCCCTGAGATTTCTTCAAACATTTTTTAATCCCGGTAAAGGGTTTTTTACTGGGAGTTTTTTCTCAGCCGAGCTAAGGGTGTAAGGGCAGGGTGTCATATTGTATCATATTGTATGGAATGTAAAGACCACTGAGGCAAATGTCAATTTGTGATATTGGGCTATACAAATAAAACTGATTTGATTTGATTTGATTTGATTTAGTTGAGTCCACCTGCCACTTTGGCTGGTGAAAGATGTGTGGTCAGGATCTATGCTCGTGCGGCGATTCTAGCATTTAATAAACTTCACCAACGGTAAAAAACGGGAGGACACGGCACTTTTTTACATTAAACGCAGTTAAGTTACTGCGTGTGCAAACATACCATTTCCTATGCGCCTTCACATTAAAAGCATGTTAATAGCCAAACGTGAGTTCACTTTTACTTTGAAGCAGATAACAGGAAGTTAGCGCTCACAGCGTTCTGCTTGAAACGCAACTAGTCCTTCAGCTGAAAAAATTCACAACAACACACCCTTATTAATTTTTCTACAATTATTACTGCACAATAGGATATAATATTGATTAAGAATCTCAGATGAGACCAAGATGACATGCTCAAAGGTAATTGTGTGAATGTGTATGATTGCTGTATGTTTGAGGTGGTGGTCGGAGGGGCCGTTGGCGCTGAATGGCAGCCACGCTTCCGTCAGTCTGCCCCAGGGCAGCTGTGGCTACTCTCGTAGTTTACCCCCACCGGTATGACTGAGTGTGAACGAATTGAACCAGGAAATGTAAAGCGTCTTTGAGTGCCTAGGCAATAAAGCGCTATATAAAACCTATCAATTATTATTATTATTATTATTACTGCACAATAGGATATAATATTGATTGAGAATCTCAGATGAGACCAAGATGACATGCTCAAAGGTAATTAGAGCGAAATGCAAGGGTTAAGGTTATGCAAGTTTTCGATACTTTTCGTACTTTGTGTGCTACAAAAGTTTTTTTTTTGCTTGCTAGCACCAGTGCTACCACCTAAAAAAATAAGGGTACAGCCCTGTCTTTGTATATTCGCCATCCTCCGTTTCTTCCTTTTCCTCTTTAAAATGCTCGGCCCAATAATTGCTTTAATTTTAATTATTATTAGACTTCACAGCAGGTGAATCTTAGCCTGGTGCTACCAGACCATCGTACTTCATTTCATTTGTACAGAAGGTCTGGAAGTGCTGTAATTGGCAAACGTTCACTCACTTGGAGGCGGGTGTCTGTTAAAGTTTAAAACTATTGGATCTGCTCAGTGCCACTCTGGATTAGCAAACCAATCGCATAACGTTTGGTCGTCACGTGTGTCATGAGCCGGCTTATGACGGTGCGTTCCAGTTGTACTGGAATATGTAGTGAAATTTCCGACTTCACTACATATTGTAGTCTATGGATCTACCGGCAACCTGGCAACGGTAACTTGCTAGAGCCTAACGTTTAGTTATTTGGATGAGAAAGGTTTTAGGCGTCCATACTTTCGCGAGCAGATGCACTGGAACACAGACAGGTCCCACTAATACACCCCGTCCCCAGACTGACTACTGAAGGGAAAATGAAATTTTGCCGGAAGTAGGTAGGTGGGCGGAGCCAGGCTAGGTGAATCTCATATTACACTCAACAAAAATATAAACGCAACACTTTTGTTTTTGCTCCCATTTTTCATGAGATGGACTTAAGGATCTAAAATTCATTCCAGATACACAATATTACCATTTCCCTCAAACATTGTTCACAAATCTGTCTAAATGTGTGATAGTGAGCACTTCTGCTTTGCTGAGATAATCCATCCCACCTCACAGGTGTGCCACATCAAGATGCTGATCTGACATCATGATTAGTGCACAGGTGTGCCTTAGACTGTCCACAATAAAAGGCCACCCTGAAATGTGCAGTTTTGTCTCACAGCAAAATGCCACAAGCATTGAGGGAGCGTGCAATTGGCATGCTGACAGCAGGAATGTCAACCAGATCTGTTGCTCGTGCATTGAATGTTCATTTCTCCACCATAAGCCGTCTCCAGCAACTTTGCACAGCCATTGAAGAGGAGTGGACCAACATTCCACAGGCCACAATTGACAATCTGATAAACTCTATGCGAAGAAGATGTGTTGCACTGCATGAGGCAAATGGTGGTCACACCAGATACTGACTGGTTCTGAGTCCCCACACCCCCAATAAAGCAAAAAAATGCACATTTCAGAGTGGCCTTTTATTGTGGACAGTCTAAGACACACCTGTGCACTAATCATGATGTCAGATCAGCATCTTGATGTGGCACACCTGTGAGGTGGGATGGATTATCTCAGCAAAGCAGAAGTGCTCACTATCACACATTTAGACAGATTTGTGAACAATGTTTGAGAGAAATGGTACAATTGTGTATCTGGAATGAATTTTAGATCTTTAAGTCCATCTCATGAAAAATGGGAGCAAAAACAAAAGTGTTGCGTTTATATTTTTGTTGAGTGTAGAATATCATGGAAAAGTAAATGTTTTCCTTGAATTAATTCAAACGGTGAAACTTTCATTTATTTTAGATTTATTACACACAAAGTGAAATATTTTAGGCCTTTTTGTTTAATTGTGTTCATTATGGCTTACAGCCCATGAAAATCCAAAATCCAGCATTTCAAAATATTAGATAAAACCAATAAAAAAAAATATATATATATAATAGAGAAATGTCGACATTCTGAAAATAGTGTTCATTCATCCATTCAACTTGGTCAGGGATCTTATTTAGCATGAATTATTGCATTAATGCTGCATTGCATGGAGGCGATCAGTCTATGGCACTGCTGAAGTGTTATGGAAGCCCAGGTTGATTTGATAGCGGGCTAAAGCAAGTCTGTATTGTTGGTCTGGCGTGTCTCATCTTCCTTTTGACAATACCTCATAGATTCTCTATTGAGTTCATGTCAGGCCAGTTGTTTTGGGACATTTTCATTTATACACACCATAAATGTAACATATTCCACATGTTTAACATGTTTGTTGTTGGTGGTCGTAATACGCAGTCACCTTGGGCATCTTCTACTTTGTGAGCATGACTGTCCCAGAATGGGTTATTAGAATTTTTAAAACCATTGACACAACTGTTTCAACCCTGGGACAAATGCATCACATAATGTTATTCCTTAATCGCAGCCTTTAGCTTTGCCTTGCGATTTACTAATCACATTGTTTCAAATCACAACTTAGATGTATAATCAATTAATCATCAAGCCATACTGGGTATATCTGTACCTGACATTCCATGCCGTGGTGAAGTCCGGGTTAAGCAGCAACAGAGTGCAGGTGATATCCACTAAAGCTGAGGGACACACAATTGTAAACTGTTAGCTTCTTTGGAGATTATCCTGTCCTGTAATGGCTTTGTGAAAATAAAAAAATGTAAATTAACATGAACAGTTCAAAATCGAATCAGCAGCTCCCTGGCCAATGTTCTAATCTGGCATAATAGTCTCCGGACCAATTGCTTTATTTTTTTATTTTTTTTATTTTTTTTAAACTTTCTTTTATTGGTTTTATGTAGAGTATGGTCAAAGAGAGAGAAAGTTAGAGAGAAATATATAAAGTGGGGAAATTAAAGAGGAACAGTGCCTGTTGGGGGGCAATTCACATTACATATAAACAATATTTTACATTTCTTCATTTTTGGACATGTAAAGCAACCATTTATCCCAGCCTTTAGAAAATGAGTCTTCCTTAGTTTTTAATAGAATAGAATAGCCTTTATTGTCATTGTATGTTGTACAACGAAATTTGAGTGCCACTCCTCTGGTGCAATCAGCATGCAATATAAATATAACATTTTTAGAACAGAAGATAAGGAAATGTTGTTAAGCTATATACAAAAAAGAGACTATATTTATATATCTATCCTATTTAAATTGTAACTATATAACTATTTAAAAAAAAATATATATATATATATACATATCTATAACTATAAAACTATAACTATATAACTATTGAAAAAGAAACTATATATATATCTATAACTGCATAAATAACAGAATCTGCAGCAAACCTATGTAAGCAAAAACAAATAACAAAAATGGCAGGTCAACCAGGGAGAAAATGTTGACCTGTAAGCAGTGTAAAACAGTAAATCTATTTAACAATAGCAGCAGTTATTGCACTTGTTCCGTATATAATGTACGTGTTGACATGAGCAGCAGTTATTGCACTTTTCCAGTGGTATTGCACTTAAATGATTGTGAAATATTCACAGTATACAGCAGTTTGTATGATCAATATGATTGTAAAATATTTACAGTATGCGGCAGTTTGTATGATCAATATGATCAGTATGTGTCCCAGTGTGCAGGTAGTCCTATTTTTGTTTCATGTTATTTGTCTCTGTGATGGCTCTGGGGAAGAAGCTGTCCCTGAGCCTGCTTGTCCTGGCTCTATGTGACCTGTACCGCCTGCCGGAGGGTAACAGGTCAAACAGGTGGTTTGCGGGGTGGGAGGAGTCTTTGATGATGTTTCCAGCTCTGCTGCGGTAGCGAGAGCTGGCAATAGTCTCCAGGCTAGGCAGAGAGCAGCCGGTGATCTTCTGGGCTGTGTTGATGACCCTCTGCAGCGCTCTCCTGTCTGCTGCAGAGCACCCTGCAAACCACGCTGTGATGCAGTAGGTCAGGATGCTCTCTATGGTGGCGTTGTAGAAGGTCACCAGCAGCCTCTCCTCCAGGTTGTTCCTCCTGAGCACTCTCAGGAAATGGAGACGCTGCTGAGCCTTCTTCACCACCGCCGTGGTGTTGACAGTCCAGGAGAGGTCATCGGAGATCTGCACGCCCAGGAACCTGATGGAGTGGACTCTTTCCACTAAGTCCCCATTAATGTGCAGTGGGGTCGGGACCGCTCTGCCCTAATCTATATGTTAGTCTCTCCATTGTTTGAATATCACCGATAATGTTGAGCCATTGTCTGTAGTCGGGTGCAACAGGCTGGAGCCAGTTCTTTGTGATGGCCTTTTTTGCTGCAGCAAGAAGAATCTTAATCAGATATTTGTCTCCTTTGTGCACCGATCCTTCTATATGTCCAAGGTATAGGACAAGACAAGTTCGGGGGATTTTGTATCCTAGTACCTCACATAGCACAACATGGATATGATCCCAGTAAGGTTGAATTTTACTGCAGCTCCAAAATACGTGTGTATGGTTTGGATCCACACTGTTGCACAGTCTCCAGCAGGGTTGTTGAGTTTTCATTTGTCTGCTAGTAATCTTGGGCGTTATAAAGAAATGGATTTGGTTTTTCCAAGTGAATTCTCTCCATCCATGGGACTGTGTAGTTGTCTGGTGTATTTTCCACATATTAAACCACATGTCGCCCGGGATGTCTTCACTCAGTTCTTTTTCCCATTTAGCTTTGACATATAATGTTGAATCATTCTTAGCTTCCATCAAACAAGAATACAGAATTGACACAGCTTTGGGTATGACATCATTGTAAGATTGTACAAACACTTTTACTATAGGATGTATCTCATCAGTATTTTTCTTAATTCTTTTTATATAGTAATCCCTCATTTGTAAGAATCTGAATAAGTCCTGGTTCTCTAAGCCATATGTATTTTTTAAATCTTGAAAGTTTCTCATTTCACCCTTTTGTATAACCTTGCATATCGCTGTTACGCGCCCCACACACATCCTGCGTCTACCTCTGGAGCGCGTCGCGTTACCTTACTGCTGCCTCTCTCGGACTTTTCTCGGACACACATGCAACGTCTCAGCAGCTGCTGCTGCAGCGCTGCTTCTAAAAGCCCTATCTTTCTACATGGAGTTTTCATAGATAATTCCCATTAAAAATTAAGTTCTTTCATGTCATCTATGATGCATATGATTTATATTGAGTCTGGACAGTAATCCGTGCGCCCCATTGCCATTTTTTTTCTTTTTTTTGCCATATTTTCGCTTGTTGGAAGTTTTATTTTGAAGGGGACACACCAGGAAATGGTGAAACTACAGCGAAAGCTGCCAGTATGAAGTCAATATGACTCTCAGCAGAGTATTTCAAAAATCACTTTACTGATTTATACGGGAGAGAGAGAGGGGGGTGTGGTCGGGGAAGAAGAAGGCCGTAGACACAGATAGAGCAACGGAAAACTGTTGCGCTCATCATGATCTTTTTATTTCTTCACTATATTGGATCTCTATATGTGTCATTTATCCAAAAATGAAATGCTTGAACTAATTGAAAATTAGGTTTTAAATCCCTCGGATTTTGATTGCACAATTAAATCGTGAAATAAAGGGATTATTTGCGTATACGACTGAGGGATGTTTTATTTTGAAATAAACACACCGGGTAAACGTGTAACTAGAGTGAATGCTGCTGGTATGACTGTCAGCAGAGTATTTCTCTATCAGTTAAAGCACAGAGACGCGAGAGAGACGCGCTGCTCTCAGAAAAAAATAGGCGAGCCTCCTGAGGTGAAGGGGAGCGTCGCTGCAGACGTGCCTCCGACGCGCCTCAGCAGTGCGTCTGAGGTTGGATGTGTGCTCGCTCTACGTTGATTTCACAGTCTGTGACCAAAAGTCAGACGCAGACGCGAGGTAGACGCGCAGTAGAGGTAGGATGTGTGTGGGGCGCGTTATACCCATCTCAGTCCACTGTTTAAATCTGGCATCAGAAATTCCCGGTGTGAATTCTTTATCAAAAGCTATCCATTTTAACAGACCAAGTTCCCTTCCCACTTTTAGTTGTTTAATAATGGAATACCATGTATTTAAGGTAAAAGTTGTTATTGGGTCTAATTCTTCCTCTTCTTTATTATGGGCAGGAATTTCTCTTTGCCCTATGAATGGTTGTATCAGGGGCCCAGATGTAGGTATTTCAATGTCTTTCCAACGAGCTATATAATCAACATTGCACCAGTATATAAGTGGACGCAATTGTGCTGCATTAAAGTATTCCCTGAAGTTAGGAAGTGCCAGTCCCCCCTTGTCTTTTGGCAGCTGGAGAGTGGTATATCGAATTCTCGGTTTCTTTCCCCCCCAGATAAATCTGGATATTAGTCTATCCCAACTCTGAAACTGGATCTGTGGTATACAAACAGGCAAGGGTAGAAACAAGTATAATAAACGTGGCAAAATATTCATTTTCACTGCATTTATCCTGTCAGTGAGGCTCATTGGATAAGTTGACCACCTTTCAATATCTTTCCGTATGTTGCCATCAATATGATCATAGTTGTTTCGGAAAAAGTTTTGACAAGTTTTTGGTTATGCTTATGCCTAAATATTGAATTGATTTGGTTTTCCAATTTAAGTTCAATTCTTTAAGTTCTTCATTTGGAGAGCAGTTAAACATGAGAATTTGAGTTTTAGATATGTTTAATTTGTAACCTGAGTATACTCCAAACGTTTCTAAAATTTCCACAAGTTTCATAAAAGAGTTTACTGGATCTTTTAATATGATCAAAACGTCGTCCGCGAAAAGACTTATAGTATGGGTTTGGTTATTAATATCTATTCCTGTTATTACATCCTCTTGTCTGATCATTTGGGCTAATGGTTCTATATAGAGAGCAAACAAGGTAGGGCTGAGACAGCAACCCTGTCTGGTTCCTCTTTCCAAGGTAAATCTGTCCGTTAGTGAGCCGTTTACTTTGATTCTAGCGGTTGGTTTGTTATAGATTGATTTGATACATTGAATTGTTTTTTTATTATATCCAAATTTTTCTAAGGTTAAATATAGAAAATCCCAGTTGACCCTATCGGATGCCCTTTCAGCATCTAGGCTGATCAATGCTGTTGGTATTTTATTTTTTTGTATTTTATGTATAATGTGGAGTATTCTCCTGATATTATCCTGAGTTTGTCAAACCTAAGACAAAGCCAGTCTGGTCTTCATCTATCAAATCTGTTACTATTGTTTGGTGTCTGTTTGAAATTATAGTGGTATAAAGTTTGTAGTCTATATTAAGAATTGATATTGGTCTATAATTTTGGCAGTATTCCTTATCCTTTAGCGGTTTGGGAATTACTGTAATTATTGCTTCCTTCCATGAGTGGGGAGTGATCTCTTTGGTAATGGTCCAATTAAAGGTTTTATGTAATAGTGGCGACAGTTCATTTTCAAGTTTTTTATACCACTCAGATGGAAATCCATCACTACCTGGAGCCTTGTTTGTTTTCAATTTTCTTATTGCTTTATGGATTTCATCTGTAGATATCTTTGCTGTTATGCGTTCATTTTGAATTCTACCTATAGAAGGCAAATCCAGGGAGTCTAGAAATGTTTTAGTTATGATTCGTTGTTGATGTTTGGGTATAAAGATCTTTGTAATAATCCCTGAACATATTTTCAATTTCTTTTGGTTCATATTTAATTTGGTTGGTATTAGGATCACGTAGTTTATTGACTGTAATCCCTGCCTGTTGCTTTCGTAATCTTCTCGCCAATAATTTGGCAGCTTTAGGGCCTAATTCATAGTAATTTTGTTTTAAATACCTAGCCTTTATCTCTATTTCCTGTTGCAGAATTCTATTAATTTGGTTTCTCACCTCTTTCATTTGTCGTTCTATTTTTTTGTCTGTTTTTTCCTTTATGTTTTTGTTCCAATTGTTTCAGGTCAGCTAACAGAGACTTGTACTGAGTTTCTTTTTCTTTTTTAAGTCTACTCGTAATTTAAATTATTTTTTCTCGTATAACAGCTTTTAGAGCATCCCATAGTATTGCTGGTTTCGTCTCGTCATTATCATTCTCCTCTCAGTACTTCCGTATTTCAGCTTTGATTTGTTCGACCACCAGTTTGTTATTTAATATCCCCACGTTCAATCTCCATATTGTATCTTTTCGTCTGGACTTCAAATATATTTTTAAAAAGATTGGGCTATGGTCGGACAAGTCGGCCACTCCAATTTGACATTCCTGTATTCTAACCCTGTCTTCTTTCTGCATAAAAAAATTGTCAATTCTTGAGTATACAGAGTGTGCTGCTGAATAATGACTGAAGTCTCTCTGTAGAGGATGTAGTTCCCTCCATACATCAAAGAAGCCCATTTCTTCCCATGTATTTTTCACAACCTTTGTGATAGGTTTCCTATTTCTCTTACGACTAGTTGTGTCTAGGTCGTAGTTCATTAACACATTGAGATCACCTCCACATATACATACACGTTCCATTTCTACAGCAATCAAATCAAACAGGGATTTAAAGAAATGTTTATCACTTTCAGGTGGGGCATAAATGTTCACCAATGTAACCATAGCTTGGTCAATGGTTCCTTTTACAATAATATAACGTCCCTCTGTATCTTTTATTTCTTTTTGATATTCAAATTTGGTGGCATTAGGAATTAGAATTGCAACACCTCTTTTGCGGGTATTAGAATGGGAGCTATAGAAAGTGTTATTAAATCCAAATCTTTTCAACTTTTCATGTTCTGTTTGTGAAAGGTGGGTTTCTTGCAGAAAGTTAATCTGCGTCCTCTCCTTTTTAATTTTAGCTATAATTTTAGCTCTTTTGACAGGGTTTCCTAAGCCATTAACATTTAAAGACATTTTAATACCTTCTTGTTTGGTATTCATAGGTTGTTTTTGGTTTGTTCACATTGTGGTTTCTCCCCCTCAGGCTAACAGTGCAATGAACATAGGCACTTAACATCATATGTAACAAACAAAGAAAATAAGGTAACATAACTATAAACAGAAAAAGCGACCTCCAAAAAGAGATGTCAACAATCTTCATACATTCAACAAAAATATAAACGCAACACTTTTGTTTTTGCTCCCATTTTTCATGAGATGGACTTAAAGATCTAAAATTCATTCCAGATACACAATTGTACCATTTCTCTCAAACATTGTTCACAAATCTGTCTAAATGTGTGATAGTGAGCACTTCTGATTTGTTGAGATAATCCATCCCACCTCACAGGTGTGCCACATCAAGATGCTGATCTGACATCATGATTAGTGCACAGGTGTGCCTTAGACTTTCCACAATAAAAGGCCACTCTGAAATGTGCATTTTTTTGCTTTATTGGGGGTCTGGGGACTCAGAACCAGTCAGTATCTGGTGTGACCACCATTTGCCTCATGCAGTGCAACACATCTTCTTCGCATAGAGTTTATCAGATTGTCAATTGTGGCCTGTGGAATGTTGGTCCACTCCTCTTCAATGGCTGTGCGAAGTTGCTGGATATTATTGGGAAGTGGTGCACGCTGTCGTATACGCCGGTCAAGCACATCCCAAACATGCTCAATGGGTGACATGTCCGGTGAGTATGCTGGCCATGCAAGAACTGGGACATTTTCAGCTTCCAAGAATTGTGTACAGATCCTTGCAACATGGGGCCGTGCATTATCTTGCTGAAACGTGAGGTGATGTTCATGGATGTATGGCACAACAATGGGCCTCAGGATCTCATCACGGTATCTCTGTGCATTCAAAATGCCATCAATGAGCTTCCCTGAGACGGTTTCTGACAGTTTGTGCAGAAATTGTTTGGTTATGCAAACCAATTGTTTCAGCAGCTGTCTCAGTGGCTGGTCTCAGACGATCTTGGAGGTGAACCTGCTGGATGTGGCGGTCCTGGGCTGGTGTGGTTACACGTGGTCTGCGGTTGTGAGGCCGGTTGGATGTACTGCCATATTCTCTGAAACGCCTTTGGAGACGGCTTATGGTGGAGAAATGAACATTCAATGCACAAGCAACAGATCTGGTTGACATTCCTGCTGTCAGCATGCCAATTGCACGCTCCCTCAATGCTTGTGGCATCTGTGGCATTTTCCTGTGAGACGAAACTGCACATTTCAGGGTGGCCTTTTATTGTGGACAGTCTAAGGCACACCTGTGCACTAATCATGATGTCAGATCAGCATCTTGATGTGGCACACCTGTGAGGTGGGATGGATTATCTCAGCAAAGCAGAAGTGCTCACTATCACACATTTAGACAGATTTGTGAACAATGTTTGAGAGAAATGGTAATATTGTGTATCTGGAATGAATTTTAGATCTTTAAGTCCATCTCATGAAAAATGGGAGCAAAAACAAAAGTGTTGCGTTTATATTTTTGTTGAGTGTATGTTTACTCTCCTTTAGATTTGAGGGGAAATGCCATCCACAAGCGAAGGGCCCCCAGCTAGTAGTAAGATGTAACCCATAAGGGGTAGATCTGCCCATACTAAGCTATGTTGTAGGCAGCTGTGCTTCAGTCCCTTGGAACCAACAATACTGATATCAATATCCCTTTAGGTCACATCGAATTTAACACTAACTTTTTTTTTTTTTTTACCTGTATTGCAATTTAAGGATATGTTATTCATATTTATACTTCAAGTCAAGTATTCATCTCGCGTTGTTGTCCTCGCGTTGGAATTCTTGCAGCCGTCCTCTCGCCCGTGAGCCTGCCTGTGAGGTTCGGTCCCGTTCTCTCCCGGCGCGTGTCCACGTCTCTAGCCCGCTCGACTGGAGCCGGTCACGGGCTGTAGTGCCTCTGGTATCAGGGATGTCATCTACTTCATATCCTCTTCTCCGCATGTCACCGACTGCTTCCTCCGCGCTGCTGTACGTCTTCATTCCACTAGCCCAGTGGATACGCATCCTGTTGAGGGGTGTCTGAAAGCGGATACCTTCCCCCTTTAGAATCTTCTTCACGTTCACGTACGCTTTGCGTTGTTGCAGCATTCTCACAGAGTAGTCATGGTCAAAATAAATCCTACTATCTTCGAGCTTGACCGTTTTCTTTCCCCACTCCTCTTTCAAAACCTTCTCCTTCACATTAAACTGCTGAAAGTTGAGTATAATCGATCTTGGTGGTTGTCCTGTCTTGGGCTTCGGCGCGAGGGCTCGGTGGGCTCGTTGAATCTGGAGGTCTGTTTCAATTGAAAGCTCGTCTTTTAACCATTTGTCCATAAACGCCGCGACCGATTCACTTCTAAGCTCCGCATCTTTTGAAATGCCGTATATTCACAAGTTGTTCCGCCTGGATCTCGATTCTAAGTCATCCAGCTTATCCATCATTATTTTCTGTTCCTTTAGTATGTCCGTTAGTGCGCATTTTGCGTCAGTACTCCACTGTTCGACCTCTTCAGTGCGAGTCAAAGCGGCATCTATCTTGTCATTTTGCTCTTCTACGACTGCGTTTACTTTGACAAGTTTCTGGTAAATGTACTCCTTAAATTCTGCCAGTTCGTTTTTCACTTGGGTGGTGATTTCGTCTTTGACAGTTTTCAGGTCAATTTTCAGCTCTTTTTGCATGGCTTGGATTTGCTTGCTAATGCTCTCTAAGCTAGCTTGCGGTGTAGCCATAGCTGCAGGTTCAGTTAGCTTGTCTTCTTCCTCGTCAGAACAACTTATTTCTTTACCTTGTCCGCTCGGGATTTTCTTCTTCTTGTTTTTCTTTGATCCTCCGCTCATTGTCAACGTCCATGTATCTTTCTTTGTTATATTTTCGAGTTTTTGCAGAGTTTATTGTGTTGGTATTAGGGAGCACACTGTTCAAGCGTCCATACTGCTCGACTGTAACCCGGAAGTCCCCGGACCAATTGCTTTAATGTCAACCGTGTATCGCACCAAGCACGAGAGCTGTAAGGTGCCTGTGTTTAATCATAAATCCTATTGCCTAATTACGAGATGGCTTAAATTTCAAAAAGAAATCAGGTGCTTTTGTTTCCAAAAAAGGAGTGATAAGATACAAAAACTGGACGACCAAAAGAAAGTAAAACAAATATTCAAAAGGATAGTTCAAAAAGGTTTTCCATGATCAATGCCCTACAGTCACACACTGACTGTCTTCAAGCCTGACTGCCTCAAGTAAACTGTGGTTGGAAGGCTTTTAAAGGCCTCGCCAGTCGCCCCTCCCCTTAGAAATACCATTAGCCAGTTATTCAATTAACATATATTTAACACAAATTACACTTAGAATGACCTTTCTTTAATACACAACAAAATAACTCTCACAGCATCCAACATGTCCAACATATACAGTCATATGAAAAAGTTTGGGAACCCCTCTCAGCCGGCATTACAATTGACTCTGCTTTCACAAAAAAAAAGATAAAAGTGGTATGTCTTCAATTTACCAGGAACAGCTAACTACTGGGATGTTTTCCAAACAAAGATTTTTTGAAAAGCAGTATTTGGTTGAATTAAATAAAATAAAATGTGAAAAACTGGCTGTGCAAAAATATGGGAACCCTTGTGGTTTTGTTGATTTTAATGCATGTAACAGCATGTAAAACTGATGACTTTAAACACAAAATTGGTTGGATTATGTTGTTAAGCCTTGAACCTCATAGAAATGTCTGTTTAATCATGAGAAAAGGTATTTTAGGTGCCTAAATGCAAGTTGCACTTCTCTTTGGCTCTCTGCTGAATTGAGACAGAATGGGATCATCAAAGCAGCTCCCAAAATATCTCAAAAACAAAGATTATTCATTGTCATGGTTTAGGGGAAGGCTACAAGAAGCTTTCCCAAAGGTTTCAATTGTCAATTTCGACTGTAGGGAACGTTGTCAGGAAATGGAAGGACACAGGCACAGTGGCAGTTAAACCCAGGCATGGAAGACCAAGAAAACAACAGGAGCGGCATAGGTGGAGGATTGTGAGAATGGTTGCACACAACCCACAGATCACCTCCAAAGACCTACAAGAACATCTGGCTGCAGATTGTGTATAGATACAGATCTGTACATGGTTCAACAATTCAGCGCAATTTGCACCAAAACATCTGTATGGCTGGGTGATGAGAAGGAAGCCCTTTCTGCGCCCACACCACAGATACAGTTGCATGGAGTATGCAAAAGCTCATTTAGACAACCCAGCTTCATATTGGAAGAAAATGCTTTGGACTGATGAGACAAAAATTGAGTTATTTGGTCTTTATAAAAAGCGCTTTGCATGGCGAAAGAAGAAAACTGCATTCCAAGAAAAACACCTGCTACCTACTGTCAAATTTGGTCATGCTGTGGCCACTTAAGGGACTGGGGCCCTGGTTAAAGTCGATAGTCGGATGAATTCAACCCAGTTTCAACAGATTATTCAGGATAATGTTCAATCATCAGTCACAAAGTTGAAGTTGCCCAGGGGTTGGATATTCCAACAAGACAATGCCCCTTAACACAGTTCAAATTCCTGCAGAGGGAAAAGTACAATGTCCTGATATGGCCGTTGCAGTACAATGACTTGAATATCATCGAAAATCTATGGGATGATTTGAAGCGGGCGTTCCAAGCTCGGCAGCCATCACATTTAACTGAACTGGATCGCTTTAGTATGTAAGAATGTTCAAAATACCTACATCCAGGATCCAGACATTCATCACAGGCTACCGAAGGCGTCTAGAGGCTGTTATTTTTGCAAAAGGAGGCTCAACTAAGTACTGATGTCATTTTTCTTTTGGGGTGCCCAAATTTATGCACCAGTCAAATTTTGTTATGATGCCTATTGCATATTTTCTATTATTCCAATAAACAAAATGACACTGCTGAATTGCTTCTGTTTCCCTAAGGTATGTCATATATGAAAAGGAATTTGCTTCTTTGAAATCCCAGCTAATGATGAACAAAAATCCCCAAAATTAGAAGGGGGTCCCAAACTTTTTCATATGACTGTATAATATATCCTAAACACATTAACTTACACACACGCTCATATACGTCACCCATGAGTTAATATCAGATGGTATCTCCCCCATCAGCACATCTGAACCACCTGCCATGCCCTCTATTTAAAGCGGCTACAAGTAACTTTGTCGGTTGGCGGCCCCTTTGGAAAAAAAGCGGTAGTATTTTTATGACGCCAGCTGTCGTAAAGCTGTTTTCTAGCGCGTGCCGGCCGTTCGAGTGTCAAATGATTAGGACGCAATATAGCGCATGTCCGTGTGTTGAAAGTGTGAGGGCACAGACTCTTTTCTGCTCCGTGAGAGTGGTTAGTGACACTGCATCAACTAATGCCAGTCAGTGCCACACACACCTGATTGCAATGAGCTGATGCAGGTTCACTAACCACTCTCACAGAGCTGAAAGATTCCGTGTCATCACAGAAAGCGAATGAATGAGAGACGGCAGTTAGTATGGATCACGATGAGGTAATGTGTTTATGTTGTTGTAAATAATGACTATTTCAGATGAATAATGGTCATCTGATGATGGTGAAGCAAATTAAACTTTGTTTTAGTACCGCTCATTCATTTAGGAGTAAACACTGCAGTCTAGTTCGCTCCCGTGAAATTGTGTACACGTTGCTTGGCAACGCCCTCTTCCCGCCCGTCTATCGCTCTCCCTTTTAGCTTTTCTTCATTGCATTTTCTTTTTTTCTTTGATGGTTCAGCCCCGTTATCAGCCATTATGACATTTGTATTTTAGTGTTTTTAGTAATGCAATTATACTTAACCCAGTAAATATAGTACAAGTACCTAGTATAGTACAGACAAAATCAAAATGTTCTTTAAGTCCCCCATTTCACAAGTCAAACAAGGTTATCGTATCTTATTATTTTTACCTTATAGACTCAAGAATACATGCAATTCCAGACATGGAAGACGCTCTGATTGAATTTACATCATATTTATTTGAGCTACCAAACATTAAAGTACGTCGGATTCCTCAACCTGAACAGCAGTCTGGTGGAACTCGGACAGCTTCTCTTTGTGTTTCAAAATCCCCTGTCTAATGCATCTATATAAAATAAATAGGCCTAAATAAAATAGCTTCAAATGACAATGCCAGAAAAAATTGACATTACATTCAAGTTTAATTAAGAGATACAAGGTGCTTGAATGCTAGAGCTACAATAAAATAATAACAAATAAAATGTTTGTGTATGACTTGTATTGCTTGTAAACTGAAGTCAGATTTTGTATTACAAGATATAACACAAATGGTTTGAACCATGCGATTAGAAGCACAGACTGCATACAGTGGAATTCGTTGACAGAACATAACAAACGGATAGGCTACTGATTTATGCCAACTACTGAACCAAATGCCAAGCAACAACGGTAAACTTCTGGATGTGTTATTTTAAGACTGGTTTCTTTATATGTCCATGTTTGTCACACATACCAAAAAAACATCGCTCCCTTTTTTTGTGCCAGACTTAACTTTGTTTCTTAAGTAGTCGTTAAAGTTAACCCACCGCAGCTACATCTTCCATATTGCCGCGAGTGGGGATTGAGAAAGTAACGTCGCCTGCCAACTTCCTGCTATTTCAAAATAAAAGCCAACTCACGTTTGTCTAGTTAAATGCTAAATTTAAGCCAGTTCAGGGCTGTTCGCTTATTTTTTAAGGTGGTAGCACTGGTGCTAGCAAGCAAAAAAAATCAGTAGCACAAAAATAAATTCAGTAGCACACAAAGTATGATCGAAAACTTGCATAACCTTAACCCATGCATTTCGCTCTAATTACCTTTTAGCCTGTCATCTTGGTCTCATTTGAAATTCTCAATTAATGTCATATCCTAGTGTGTGCAGTAATAATTGTAGAAAAATTAATAAGGGTGCACTGATTGTAATTTAGACAAAATAATCTAACCTGCCAATTGCAATTGTTTGCTGATTCAGACTTATTTCTCCCCATAAAATTAATATCTATATATTTTTTGTATATACATATCATTTTATTCATAATAATAAAAATTTTTGGTAAATGTCCTTCTGTTAATTAAAACTAGAGGTGGGCATAGATTAATTTTTTTAATCTAGATTAATTTTGGAATTAATCTAGATTAATCTAGATTAAAATGGCTCATTTGAATTCATTCATAACATGTGTGTGCTCCCTAAATAATGACTCAAAGTAAGTCTTTGAGAACGTGTTTCTCAAGCCAGGTGGCGCATCAGACCAGGGGCTCATCTCCTGTTTCCAACATGCATCACAAACTGCTTGAGGAAGCTGTTCTACTATGATAATTGGTGATGAAAATAAATAATGTTCAACAAGATGTTACTTAGTAACGTGTTACCGGCATCGGACCTCTTTTTTCAGTAACAAGTAATCTAACGCGTTACTATCTCCAAACCAGTAATCAGATTAAAGTTACTCATCAAAGTCACTGTGCGTTACTTTTTCTGTAATTTTCCTTAATGAAACATTTTACATAACTGCACAAATGACTGCGATTGCGATTTTATGTAAATAAATGTGCACGCATGTGTCTCTAAACGCTCCAACTGCTCCAACCGCTCCTCTCGTCTTTTTGGTAGCGCCCCTCGTCTCTGTCATGCAGCGTGTGTGCGCCTGTGTGTGTGTGTGCAGCAGCATTACGGCCGAACTGTGGCGCAAAACAAAGTTTCCCCCCCGATGAAATATAGCGTCTGCTATGGGGATATTTAGGATTCGGGTACGGTGACGTTGACGTTGAAGAGATAGAAGTGTTTAAAACTTGGAAACTTATAGTCACGTGGCGACCGGTGGCCACACACACCCACCCTGCGTTCCAATACCCGATTGTGTCGTGGGCAAGTGATGGAGAGAGAGAGCGGCGGGTGTGTGAGAGAATAAAGGCTCCTCAAGTGTCAACAACGGCCCCCGGCTATTATTATCTCCCCTGAGCCGAACAGGAGGTGGAATAAGAGATTAACGGCGATATTTTTTTTATCGCCGATAAGAGTCTGGCGTTAACGCAGCACGTTAACGCCGATAACGGCCCACCACTAATTAAAACCTAACTTTAAAACATATAGCCTATTAAATAAATAAGTATACATATTGGTACAATTTAGGATAAGTTAAATAGGTTGTTGTGAATGTGTTGGGAGTAGTTCTTCAGTGGCTTATCAGTTATTTCAAACTTTGTTTAAATAGACTACTGTTGTTGACTGCTCTCTGCAGCTGAAGCAGTTGATTTTCAAGCTAGCGCACTGCAGGGCTGTGAAGCGCGAACTTCCTGTTCTTACCGGCTTCAAAAAAGTCAACTCACGTTTGGCTAGTAACAGGCTTTTAATGTGAAGGCGCACAGGAAATGTTCTGTATGCACACGCGCTAACTTAACTGCGTGCCGTCTCCTTCCGGTTATTACCGTGTAGCACAGGTCCCGAGCACACATCTTTCACCAGCCAAAGTGGAGGGTGGACTCAATAACTTACTCACCTAAGTCTACATTTACCCGAATTTGGAGAGTGTTAATGTAGAGCCCTCTAAGCAGTGTTGTGCAGCGCTCCTCTGTGTCTCAAACAGACAGCATCTGCTCATTAGCACTCGTGCGAGTGGACTAGTATTCATCATCGCACGTGATCAATTTCAGTAGCAAATGCGATCAAAACTGTTGCACTGTACAGCCCTGCAGTTAATCTGAAGCTGTAGCCTGTTTGCAGCCCAAAGACTCAGGAAACAGAAATATTGCAAAATAATAATAATGGCGAGACAAAATAGCCTCATAACATTGCGTGTCCTCTCGTTTTTGTCAACGAACATGAAGAGATATTTTAGCAGAGTTTTTGTTTTTGTAAACCACATTTAGTCCCGTTTTTATTCGTCAACAATAAAGCATTATATATTTGATTATAGTCTTCGTCACATGACCACCATTTACGTTGAGTCTCGTTTCTGTCACGTGATAAAGGTTCGTTGACAACGATATTTTGTCATACATTTCATTGACAAAAACAACACTAGTTTGCTGTTAAAGGTCATTTATGATTATCAGAGGAAACGTAGTGGCTTTAAGCAGGCACTCTGGTAGCAACCTGGAATGAGTTAAGAAGGACCATGGTAAGTATAATTGAATGAATGAACCAATATCAAATAAACACTACCATTTGTGTGTGTATAAGTATGGTGGATAACAATAAATTACGGGCCCAAACTTAATTATATATACAGTATCTCACAAAAGTGAGTACACCCCTAACATTTCTTCAAATATTTCATTATATCTTTCCATACGACAACACTGAATAAATGACACTTTGATACAATGTCAAGTAGTCAGTGTACAGCTTGTATAACAGTGTAAATTTACTGTCCCCTCAAAATAACTCGACACACAGCCATTAATGTCTAAACTGTTGGCAACAAAAGTGAGTACACCCCTAAGAAAAAATTTCCAAATTGGGCCCAAAGTGTCAATATTTTGTTTTGCCAACATTATTTTCTAGCACTGCCTTAACCCTCTTGGGCATGTAGTTCACTAGAGCTTCACAGGTTGCAACTGGAACCCTCTTCTACCCATTCATGACGACATCAAGGAGCTGGTGGATATTAGAGTCCTTGCGCTCCTCCACCTTCTGTTTGAGGATGCCCCAAAGATGCTCAATAGGGTTTAAGACTGGAGACATGCTTGGCCAGTCCATAACCTTTACCCTCAGTTTCTTTAGCAAGCCAGTGGTCGTTCGGAGGGGTGTTTGGGGTCGTTATCATGTTGCAGTACTGCCCTGCGGCCCAGTTTATGAAGGGAGGGGATCATGCTCTGCTTCAGTATGTCACAGTACATGTTAGAATTCAATGAACTGTAGATCCCCAGTGCTGGCAGCACTCATGCAGCCCCAGACCATGACACTCCAACCACCATGCTTGACTCTAGGCAAGACACACTTGTCTTTGTACTCCTCACCTGGTTGCCGCTCCACACTCTTAACACCATCTGAACCAAATAAATGTATTTTGGTCTCATCAGACCACAGGACATGGTTGCAGTAATCCATGTCCGTAGTCTGTTTGTCTTCAGCAAACTTTTTGTGGGGTTTCTTTTGCATCATCTTTAGAATAGGCTTCCTTCTGGGATGACAGCCATGCAGACCAGTATGATGTTCTAATGATGCAGAGTGCGGCGTATGGTCTGAGCACTGACATGTTGACCCCCCACCCCTTCAAGCCCTTCAGCAATGCTGGCAGCACTCATACGTCTATTTTCCAAAGCCAACCTCTGTGTACGACGCTGACCACGTGCACTCAACCTTCGTAAACTGGGCCGCAGGGTGGTATTGCAACATGATAACGACCCCAAACACACCTCCAAGACGACCAGTGGCTTGCTAAAAAAGCTGAGGGTAAAGGTTATGGCCTGGCCAAGCATGTCTCCAGACCTAAACCCTATTGAGCATCTTTGGGGCATCCTCAAACAGAAGGTGGAGGAGCGCAAGGTCTTTAATATCCACCAGCTCTGTGATGCTGTCATAAATGGGTGGAAGAGGGTTCCAGTTGCAACCTGTGAAGCTCTAGTGAACTACATGCCCAAGAGGGTTAAGGCAGTGCTGGAAAATAATGGTGGCCACACAAAATATTTACACTTTGGGCCCAATTTGTACATTTTTTCTAAGGGGTGTACTCACTTTTGTTGCCAGCAGTTTAGACATTAATGGCTGTGTGTCGAGTTATTTTGAGGGGACAGTAAATTTACACTGTTATACAAGCTGTACACTGACTACTTTACATTGTATCAAAGTGTCATTTCTTCAGTGTTGTCCCATGGAAAGATATAAAGAAAAATGTGAAGAAATGTGAGGGGTGTACTCACTTTTGTGAGATACTGTATAATTGTTTAACAGTTTTTTTGTTTTTATTAGGGCAAGTGAAAACGACATTCGGGAAAGTAAAACCTTACCTGAAATTGCCCTATCTAATAAAGTTTTCTGAAGCAAATTAATGTATCAATTTTCTGTGTGGCGCCACTGGTGCGTGCCGTGTGCCATGGACCTATAAAGAAATGGACCGCGGATTGAAAACCGTTGGAACGTGAAGCGCATTCATTCCTATGAAAGCTGCTCATTGGCGCAGGGCAACAATCCAGCAAGTATTCCTGGCTCTCATGGGTGCCTAACACATGCCCCTAAAGCATGACGCGCAGCGTACGTTTCACTCACGTTTTACTGACGTTCCGGATGAAGAAAGCAGTATAACATTCTAATATGTCCATGCATTGTAAGCTAAGAGGAGACGAGCACAGTTGTATTGTTTATCTACCATGGAAGTATAAGTTACTTATCCCCGATGATTCTCTATGTACAGGGCTGTACAGTGCGACAGTTTTGATCGCATTTGCTACTGAAATTGATCACGTGCGATGATGAATACAATTCCACTCGCACGAGTGTGACAGCTTGCTAATGAGCAATGCTGTCCGTCTGAGACACAGAGGAGCGCTGCACAACACTGCTTAGAGGCCTCTACATTAACACTCTCCAAATTCGGGTAAATGTAGTCTTAGGCAAGTAAGTTATTGAGTCCACCCTCCACTTTGGCTGGTGAAAGATGTGTGCTCGGGACCTGTGCTTGTGCGGTGATTAATACACTTCACCAACGGTAATAACCGGAAGGAGACGGCACACAGTTAAGTTAGCGCGTGTGCAAACAGAACATTTCCTGTGCGCCTTCACATTAAAAGCCTGTTACTAGCCAAACGTGAGTTGACTTTTATTTTGAAGCCGGTAAGAACAAGAAGTTAACGCTTCACAGCCCTGCAGTGCGCTAGCTTGAAAATCAACTGCTTCAGCTGCAGAGAGCAGTCAACAGTAGTCTTTTTAAACAAAGTTTGAAATAACTGATAAGCCACTGAAGAACTACTCCCAACACATTCACAACAACCTATTTAACTTATTCCAAATTTTACCAATATGTATAGGCCTACTTATTAATTTAATAGGCTATGTTTAATGTTTTAAAGTTTGGTTTTAATTAACAGAAGGACATTTAACAAAAACAATTATTATGAATATAATAATGATATGTATATATATAGAAAATATATAGATATTAATTTTATGGGGAGAAATAATTCTGAATCAGCAAAAAATTACAATTTGCAGGTTAGATTTTTTTGTCTAAATTGCAATCAGTGCACCCCTATTAATTTTTCTACAATTATTACTGCACACACTAGAATATGATATTAATTGAGAATTTCAAATGAGACCAAGATGACAGGCTAAAAGGTAATTAGAGCGAAATGCATGGGTTAAGGTTATGCAAGTTTTCAATCATACTTTGTGTGCTACTGAATTTATTTTTGTGCTACTGATTTGTTTTGCTTGCTAGCACCAGTGCTACCACCTAAAAAATAAGCGTACAGCCCTGATGTATGTAATCTTAAAATGACACCCCGTTGTTGTAAAGTAATATAGTGATTCACAAGTTCTAAACGAAGACTCCTCCTGCCATCAGGGCAGCAAGATTAGCTAATGTAAGCTAAACCAGCTAGTGGGTTAGCGCTGTTTTCGTAGCGTGTGCTGTTAGGTAGTGAGCAAAGTTCTTAGTGCTCTATTGAAATAAAGCAAACAAATGTTCAAATGCCTAAGTAAAATCCTGAGCACTGCTGGATTATGAGAGAAGGCACAGTCCTGGGGGCCTGCCGTGTGCACAAAGCAAATGAAAATGTATCAATTTTCGTTGTGGCGCGAGCCGTGCCGTGTGCACAACGCAACAATTCAAAAAGTTTAGAGATGGCTGTTAGAGCAAAGCGCAGCGAAGTGTGAAAATACTATACAGAGATAGGAGAGCATAAGGTGGAGTGTAAACTATGCCAGGCAAAATTGAGCTACCAGAGTACTACGAGTACTATGTGGCAACATATGATCCTCAAACATCACGGTGAGTTTGGGAAAGCCGACCGGCAGCAACCAAGCGTGTCGGCTATTTTCTCTGGCGCAAGACGCAGCTGTAATCCCGGCCGTGGAGAGAAGATCACGTCGCCGATTACATCGATGATCAAAAAAGAGATGCTCCC
The DNA here is from genome assembly GCF_949987685.1 of Ammodytes marinus. Lineage (NCBI taxonomy): Eukaryota > Metazoa > Chordata > Actinopteri > Uranoscopiformes > Ammodytidae > Ammodytes > Ammodytes marinus. The sequence goes on from NC_137231.1 coordinate 985,525, forward strand.
TTTGAGTTTTGTGGACGACATATAGCCCGAATACACGGTGCCATCGCAACGTACCATCACTGCTCGGGTGGAAAAAATGTACGCGGAGAAAAGAGAGCAGCTAAAGGCCGACCTGGTGACAGCAGACAAGGTTGCGATAACAACTGACTCGTGGACGTCCTACATTACAGTCACCTGTCACTATGTGGGAGATGACTGGGTGTGAGGACACAGAATAGTTCAGCCTGGTGAGGGCACGGAATATTTCGTCTCAGTCAGTGCGTTTACATGCAGTCTCATAATCGGGTAACTAAACGAATAAGACCTCAACAGGACTTTTAAACTGCATGTAGACACCTTTATCCGATCTACTTCGGACACAAATCGGCACAATAACGGACAAGAGAAGTCGGATAAGAACACCTAGATAACTCGTTCATTGTCGGCTTTCTCTCTGCATGTATACAGGGATCGGACATCGCATATCGGACTTCTCGTTCTGTGCTTGTGTGCCTGCGCGTCATAGACATTATAATGTCTATGCTGCGCGTGATAGGGTTATTGACGGAAGGGAACCGGACGTGGCTCTAAAACCACTTGTTGAAAGCATGGTTGAAAGGGCTACAGCGCCACCTAGCATAGTGGAGACAGCCATGCATCGGACATTTATCCGATTTCTGAAAGGCCATGTATACTCAGACAAGTGACACGGTCCGTTCGAGTGTCTTGTTCGATATATGTGATAATCCAATCTAGTTGTGCCATGGAAACGCACTGACTGAGAATGGTGACTGATTCACTCACTACAATCAGGTGTGTGTGGCATTGATTGGCTAATTGAGCCCAGGTGTGAAGAGGTTATATATGCCCTTAGACCCCAGTGCTGTGTGCTGCTCATTATCTCACCTTCAGAGGTAGTGAGAGGTTCCTCATGTGTTTTCTCTAGTGTCAGTGTATCTACTACCTAGGCAGTTATTTGTGTATGCTTTCAGCTGCTTGGCATTAATGGTTTAGTTTGTTGTTTTAGTGTGTTATATTAAAAAGGTAGCCTGTGTGGCCCTTTACAGCTCTGTGCGTTTTTGTCTTCGCCCCTTCCCCATATTCGCATTAGCGATTTAGTGGTTATCCCTCCGGGGATAACTTTCAGACACCCCTGGGTCCGCACCTCTGTCCCAAACCTAAAAGAAAGTTCTTCAATACCTCCCACCACACAAATTGATCCAATACTACCGCACACGCTGGAACTCGAGATTCGAAACGATGGAGCGACTGCACGAGCAGAGATGGGTTGTGACCGCAGCGCTTTCGGACAGGACGGTGACGAAGCTGGCCGATGCGAGGACCCTTGAGCTGGCGGACGAAATGTGGAAGAGCATTGAAGAGATCTTGCCATCACTGAATTCCTTCAAATGTGCCACCACAGCTCTCTGTAGTGAGACGCATGTGTCTCTGTCCATGGTACTCCCTGTCACGAAGCGCCAGCTTGAAAAGCATCTGTAGCCATTGGAAGGGGAATCAAAGCTTGTAGCAGACTTCAAGAGAACAGTCGCCGGCTACCTCCGAACCCGTGTGAGGCCGCTTGAAGAAAATATCAGCCAAGGTAATTAATTAAGCCTCTGGCTATTTGTTATTATTGCTTTGCTCTTTAAAAAGTTATGTTTGTTGCCACTAAAACAATTTTACATTCATTCATTAATTTATTGTGTGCGTCTGGTGTCAAACCCAAATGTTTCCAGTCTACAGCAAAAATAAAGGAATTGGCCTCACCGTTCCAATACTATTGGAGGGGACTGTATATCGATATAATTTCAAAGGGGATACAAGATTAGACAATATCGTTTATATCGCGCCACGTCATTCTGCGCTAAAATAATTAGTTTCTGCCTCGAACATCTGTGTTTTCCTCGCATCGCATGAAATGTGTGTGTGAGACTTCCAGAGTGAGCCCTCCCCCTCCCCTCTCTGATTTTCTGCACGTGCGCAGTGCGCACAGACTCCTCACTCCGCTCCGTTCACAACACAACAAGCATGGAGGGAAGCTAGGCAAAGTGACACAGCGCCGGTAAAAATTAAACCAAACGGGAATATAACAAGGGCTCGTTTACTTGGAATCGGCTCTGATTTAAAGCCCAGTTCAGACCAAAGATTCGCCTTGCAAATGCTTGCGACGAGACGGTTTTAGAACGTCGCGGGGGCGAAATCGCAGCAGTGTGAACTGCTCATTGCAAGGAGTCGCAGAAGACTCAACATGTCAAACCGCAGGGTCCAGTTTTAGAACGTCCAGGCCAGCTCGTTGCGAGCGGTTGCGAGCAGTTAAAGTTGCGTCTCGTTGCAAGGCGAATCTTTGGTCTGAAAGAACAGATGAGTTGCAGAAGCGGGGCGTTTGTAGAGAATGACAGAAGCACGTTGCAAACGTATCAAAGCACTACAAATCTCTTGTAGCATTTAAAACAGCAGTATGAAGTGGTGCGGGTAACTTAGTTTTAGGTTGGACAATCGGCGTTCTGACATTCATCGGCAGCGTTTCTAAGGACTGTCAACACATTACATTACATTGAAAAAGCTGACACTTTTATCCAAAGCGACTTCCAATTAGTTAATTCAACCATGAGGGAACAAACCCAGAACAGCAAGAAGCATGTAGCCTATTAGCTTCAAGCAATTGTATTACATTTTTTTTTAGACCATCATATTCTTCTTAGCCAAGGTGCAGCTGGAAGAGAATGTGTTTTCAGCCTGTAGTGGAGGATGTGTAGACTTTCTGCTGTCCTGATTTCAATAAAATACTGTGTAGTTTACACAAAACTGATGTTTTTCCAATACCTTCATGCAGACTTTTTATCATTGCCTTTGTAATATTATAGGCTACTAAATGTCATTGCTCATGTATCAGAATCATTTTAATGTATAATGTGTAGGCCTAATTAATTTATATTTAACAAATTAATAAATAGCTTTCACATCATGAGACCAGAAAATACAGGACACACCTCTTGAAATGTTATATTAATGCTTAAGCTATTTTATATGAAAATATCTATTGAAAATATATATGTTTTCCTCAATAGCTTTATATCGAGATCTATATCGCCAGTCAGCCTAAAAATATCGGGATATGAAGTTGTCCATATCGTGCAGCCCAATGCTGAGGCGAAGTGCTGGATCCAAAAACCGAAGGTGTTTGTGTCTCGGGTCAAGCGCTGAAGCAAGGATTGCTGCGCACGCACGCAGTTAATCAGGGGCAAGAAGTGGAAGGTTATAGACTGGCCAAGTCAATCTCCAGACTTAAACCCTATAGAGCATGCATTTTACCTGCAGAGGAGACTTAAGAGCAGGGCCGGCGGCAGCCAGGGGCCAGGGTGGGCCGTGCCCACCCAAATGTGGGCTGTGGCCACCCAATAAAAAAAATTTTAAAATTAAAATATATATAGGGGAAGGTGGGGTGATTTGTGCAACTTTTTACTCAAAGTGATTTTAAAGTGAGGCCTTGACAGTTATGTCTCCAACTCAAATATGTACATATATTTTAGGATGTTGTGCATCCCTGGCAATAAAAACTTTGGATCTGGAATAAACTGTTTAAGAAATATAGCTTTCGGAAAAAAAGTTGTCTTGTCGCACAAATCACCCCACGTAGTGGGGTGATTTGTGCGTCATTGTAGGGCTGCACAATATATCGAATTTTCATCGCGATGACGATATTGCCTTCCCACGATGACGTGTACATGAATGTGCGATATTTGAAATGTGTGCTCAGCTGCGAAGCAAATCAATCACTCCCCAAACCACTCGCTGATCATGTGCCTGTCCATGCTCCAACCTGGCAACCCCAGGTTCCCCGAGAGCTGTCAATCAAAGTCCAGTGGCTCCGCCCCCAAAGTGTGAACATTTTCTGCCCGCATAGACAGAAAGCACTCCAAGAGCCGCGCGAAGAAGCAATCTGCTGCTTATCGCGCGAGCGAGAGCAGATATTTGCGCTGGTGCAATCACATACATCTCCTTGTTAGTCTCTTTTTTTGTGTGGGGCCGGATTTATAACCCATAATTACATGACACTTTGCCAGGTCTGTTATGTCCAGCAAGACAGACCGCTGTCAAGAGTATAATGTATAGCGAACGGGTCACCTAAGGACCTACGTCATAGTTTTGATGGATAGACGTCCACAAACAGGGCTACTACTCGTTCAAAAAACAATGGAATACTTTTTCAACGCGACTTTGCATGTATCAGGAGAGCAGGGAACACAGGAGTCATGGTTAATGTCCGACAGGACTCCAGTCAACACGACGTGAGTACGTTTGGCCGCATATTGACAATTAGATACAGTAACTTCAGGCTGCAGCCCGCCATGTAAATGTGCGGCAGTCATTTTCTTCCGTGTTATTGATTTTGGGGGCTATTGCTTTGTTAGCTAGATGGAGCTCTTGTTAAATATGTTGGCCGATTACATTTACTGTTTGTTTGTACAGTGTGCGAGTCTTGAGTTGTTAGCAAAACAGTAGCTCTGTGGCTAACGCCTGAGCCTACAGTCAGCTGAAGCAGACAGTCTAGCGGGGCGAGTAGACTATTCCACCGTTGCTAGTTCGTATCCTTGGTCGTTCCTATTTACTGGCGTACTGAACTACATTTTCATTACATAAGAACTTAGTTTGCAATGACTATTCCAGTTATTAGACAAGCTCTCAGGGTTGCTAATAACTCCATACAGTCAGTGCCTTGGCGTACATACGACGAAGCGAAGATGAAACCTCGCGTTGCGAGTAAAGGCATGAGAGGCAGCAACAGTTAACTAACGTGTTGCTGAGTGTTACCTGCCACTTCCCGTCTCCGTCCTTTCAAATTAAATTTCGACATAGTAGAGCCATATAGGTTGTGATTTATTTTGACAGGGCGCAGCTCACAATATACTTATTTTATTTATACATTGTGGGCACAATTTTATTTAGTTCAAAATCAAGTTTTATACACATCCATCATGCAGGTACAATGAATGGAGTAAAATATTTTATATTTTGCTTTTAGGAGATGCAATGAGGTCATGAGGAAACAAAGATGTGTTATTTAACAGAAATGTAGCACAAGGAAAGGTTAAAGCAGTGCTCTGTTGATTTGATTTTGTGTAAAGTTTTGGTGCAATATTTTGATTTATATTTTCTTTGTGGAAATGCATTGACTTCAGGTAAATAATTATTATATTTATGCAAATATATGTACATTATCAGTAATATTGCATAGCCGATCACATGGATATGAAAGCGCTGTTATGTTTACGTGACAATCCAATAAAAATATTTTACTCACTAAAATTACTGAATAATCGTGGTAAAATATCGTGATATCAATATTGACCAAAATAATCGTGATAATCATTTTGGGCAATATCGTGCAGCCCTACGTCATTGTGTCACAATGACAAAGTCACCATCATCATCTTTCTGGCCATCTGAACTCTCATCAGTGGTGTCGTTAAGTGGAATTGAGATGTCACTCTCTCCTGAGCTACTGTAGACTATCACTTTCTTTTGGTGACCAGCGTATACAGCCATGCCACTGGCACAACTCTCAGAAATGTACTTTGCACTAGTTGCTCCGTGCTTGTGGAACCAACTGCCACCTGACAAATGTGATTCCCCCTACATTTCTGCCTTTAAATCAAGGCTCAAAACCCATATGTACACCCTGGTGTTTCCTCCCCATTAACCTCTGCACTACTTACTTACCTCTGCACTACTATCTGTGTTTATGTGGATGTATGGGCTTTACGTCTTTTATTTTGGTTATTGTTATTTTACTTTCATTGTTTACCTACTGAATGCACTATGTACAGCACTTTGGACAGTGCACACTGTCATAAATGTGCTTTTATAAATACATTTTACTTACTTACTTACTTATAACTCACCCAGGCCCTTGCGCACAAATCACCCCATCCCCAGAATTTTGGATAATAGGCATGATGCAGCAATTTAGGGTTGACATTGTGCTAACTATATAGACTCAAAGTGTAGCATACCAAAGCACTAAAACATGTGTCAAATGTTTTCAAACGTGTCTATAATTGTTCAGACACAATAATCAAAAAACCTTGATCATGGAAATTTTACTTTGAAAGGCAAAACACAGTTTTTTGAGCTTAAATGTGCTTATATCTTATTCCTTGTGTCTCCCTTCTTTACAGGATGAGTCAAATGGATGGCTCTTCTTAAATATGTGGTCACATTTCCAATTTCTTCCACGGTTTTCTAGAAACAAGGGGTTTTGCAACTTCCAAAATGCACAAATCACCCCACCTTCCCCTATATATATATATATATATATATATTTTTTTTTTTTTTTTTTGGTGGAAGTCCAGACCCAGTATCGGACGGACCTGTTCATTCGCTGTACAAGAAAATGTCAAATCAAATTCAGACAATTAATTAATACTAAAGAATACACCATTACCATGCATTGCTTCTAATTGTATTATTGGGTGGGCAGGACAGCCTGCCTCCAAGTTATCCACCCGCTTATAGTGGTCACTGGTCAGCAGCGCCGGCCCGAGGCATAAGCGAAATGAGCGGTTGCTTAGGGTCCCGACTGCCAGGGGGGCCCCCCCAAATTTATTTTTTCATTTATTTATTTTTTTTAGTTTGTGTGTTTGATATCAACATCATATTATGTTAATGTCAATAAAAGGAATACAATGTTTTGGTAGATAGTTAATATCTTAATAATTGAATCAGTTCATCTGGGAGGTAATCCGAGGTTAACTGATCACGTCACGTTCAAGTCCATGGCATGCACAGTGTGTATTGAGTTTTTATTTAAAAATATTTGAAAATGGGGCTGCCCTCAGTTGCCCATGCACTGTGTATAGTCTATAGCAGGGGTGTCCAAACTACGGCCCGCGGGCCAACTGCGGCCCGCGGCCCGCTTTTTATTGGCCCGCGGCCGATTTTAAAAATATAATGCAATATGGCCCTTTAAAAAAAAAAAAAAAAATTTTTTTTTTTTTTTTTTTGCATTTCTTAGTTAACCCACTAGTGCAGGGGTGTCAAAACTGATTGATTGGCCCTTGGCACATTTTAAAAATATAATGTAATATGGCCCTTTTAATTTTTAAATAATCTAAATGCACTCATTATATTGCAGAGAAATATGTCCCATAAAAGAAAAAGAGCATCAAGCCCATCCCAGAGGACCCTGCATAATATTTAAATTTAAATTAATATTATTATGGAAAATCTATGTTTCCTTCTCCAATAGCTTCTAAATCATCTGACAGTGTTTACATTTTTTTTTCATACAAAATTCTTCAGCTTTAGCCTCTTAATTTCCCTCTCAAAGTGCACCAGATTCATGCATTTCACTTTAAAAACTTAAAAAAATCTCCCGGGGGGGGCATACCCCCGGACCCCCCTTGGAGGGGCGGGATCTCAGCTGGCTACTATTTTCACCAAGCTGGACATTAGACGTAAAAGCAGAAAACACTGGGTGTATCAATGGCATTTAACAAGAGGGGGGATGTATATTTTTAATGTGCAAGTAAAGTGTTGCCGTGAAGAAGGATTACAATTTACGAAGACACTATGAAACTAAACATCAGAGCAGCTACATGTCCTGATAAATGTGTTATTTTTGCAAAGTGGCCCGGCCCTTCGTAGATTTTTCTGTATGTGGCCCTCAGTGAAAAAAGTTTGGACACCCCTGGTCTATAGCCTATTTCAGCCTTGTCTGTGGAAAAAAAGATAACTGGACAACAGAGTTCTTCTGCTTCGTTCCTCTCACTGCATTTAAATTAATTCATTATATTACAGAAAAATATGTCCCGTAAAAGAAAAAGAGCTCCAAGCCCATCCCAGAGGACCCTGCATAATATTTAATTTCTAATTTAAATTTCTATGGGAAATCCATGTGCCTTTCTTCAATAGCTTCTAATTCATCCGACCCAGTGTCTCCAAATTATTTGTTCACACAAAATTCCTCAGATTTAGCCTCTTGATTTTCCACTGAAAGTGCACCAGATTCATGCATTTCACTTTAAAAAGGTAAAACAAAATCTCCCCCGGAACCCCCTAGCAGGGTCGTGACCTCGGCTGGCTGCTATTTTCACCCAGCTGGACATCAGAGGCAATAGTGGAAAGTAGTGTGTATAGTATATAGCTCTGGGGCCGTATTCACAAAACAGTTTATCTTAGCGCTAAGAGTACTCCTAAGGAGCACTAAAAGTTCTTAGTAAGGAGTAATTTCTTAAAACCTATTCACAAAGCTGATAAGACCAACTTTTACTAAGGAGTGGGAGGGACTCCAGGGCTCAACGCTAAGGTTTTTTTTCACTTGCCCGACCGGGCAAGTGGGTCTGAATTCTACTTGCCCGAAGTCAATTTTTACTGGCCCCTATATAATTTTTTTTTTATTAGTGGTGATAAATATTTGTTATATTCGCTCTTTATTTATAATGTATAAACACATCATGGACAGTGTTATAGATGAGTTAAGGATCATACTGAAAGTGGAGGCTATTATTCAAATATTATTTGAGTTGGAACATTTGTAATTTTTTAGTTTCTAAACCGACAATAACTGCAAATGAGACGTGTTTTATGCAAAAAAAACACAAATGTTTTTTTCTTGTACCTTATTCTTTTTTACAACAGCAATTCTTTAGAACTTTTTTTCTGTAAGACATTTTTTTAGGCCTACAACAATCTGTTTTAAACGTTTTTTATTATCATTATTAAAAATCTCAACTTTTGGACACAGGACAGGCTGTTTTGAACACTTTTCCAGTAGTTTCAAGCTTCCACTGCCTCCTGGTATGAGAAATGCCACCTCAGGTCCATTTATTAAGATGTAAATGCAGGCTGTAGAGATGTTCCTCTGCTAACTGTTGCTGATGTTTGTGTTGACCTGCACACATTAAACTGGTAGTAGGCTACTAGCAGCAGAGCTAACGTTAGCATCCTCGCTAAACTACTACTAGATTCACTTTGGATGCATTTAAAAAACGCAAATATTTTTGCTGCTTTTCAGACGGCTGGGGTCTACTTATTTAGGCTTCTCGTTGGCTTTTGTACTTTCTGTTACACCAACGTAACGCGTGTAGTTCTCTTTCCTATCTCTCTGACTGTGTGTGAGAGACGCGCACCAGTTTTTTGCCGAAATCTGTGTGTGTGTGTTTCGGCGCTGGAGCCCCGCCCCCTTCACTAAACGGAGCAGAGGAGAGAGATGCAACGGAGCAGACACAACTACTCACACATAAATTAGATAAGTAACATAGCATAGGCCTAAGCGTTTATTTAATAATGAGCACCAGCTCTATATGGAAAAATACCGTGGATAGATGAATTTTATTTGGCGCTATAAAAAATAAAAATATTATTATTATAATTTTTTTTCAATAATTTCGGGAAAACTCCGGTTGCCCGTTCGGGAAAGTGGGTTGTCATAGTTACTGGCCCGACGTGGCGTTTTACTTGCCCCGGGACGTTGGGCAATCCTTATTGTTGAGCCCTGGACTCCTTAGCTAAGACTAGAGGGCGGTGTTGACCCTGTTGCTATGGATGACGTCATGTTCATACCTTCTATGCCCACAGTGATTGGCTGAGAGGGAATGAGAGCTAAGAGTGAATTTATGATGGAAACACTGTGGGAGATATCCATATCGTGTCGCTGTATTAAAGTAAAGAGTTTTTATATACAATTAATGACAAGTGACACTGATTTAACATGAAACCAAGATACTGCAGGGTTTCCCACACATTTGTTCACAATTAACCTACAATAGCGCCACATAGGTCTATTCATTTTAAATTTTACAATGATTTGAATTGGAAAAATATCCTCATTGAACAGCTGCACGCCATGCACTCTCACTGTATTTCTCTCAATGGCGGACTATGCAGCAATAGTCAGACAGCGACAAACCAGGAAATTCACAATTTAGAAACAACAGCCGGCGAAATCGTAAAGTACATGCGGAAGGAAAAAGGCGAGACGCGCAACTATACAGTAGCGGATCTGTGGAACGGAGGAGATGCTGCGAAGCGCCACATATAGGCCTACTCTAGTAGGAAATTAAACCCAAACGTGACACCAACAGTAACTTTCAGTGCATCATAAACCCAAAGCAACTGGAGGAAAATGAACTTAATAAATATTTTTTATAACAATATAATAAATATAAATGTGTCTATACTTTCTAAATATAGCTTTACTAAGATCATTAAACCCTTACAGCTATTAAAGGTACCTTTTATAAAGCTCACTAGCATTAAATCTCTCCAAAACACCATCAAATGGTTGTCTGTGATTTACTCTTAGTGACTTAGGAGTCCTCTCGAGGACTCCTAGCTTTTTATAGATTTAGGAGCTAGTTTTAGCGCTAAAATGCTTTGTGAATTACACTTATCTTAAAAAGTTAGGAGTCCTAAAATTAGGAGTGAAACACCCCTTATTTTTGAGAGTTACTCCTAAATCAGCACGTTAGGACCTACTCTTAGCCTTAAAATGTTGTGTGAATACGGCCCCTGGACTACCACCATCCAGGTTGCCCAGTCCCAAAGCTTTCTCTTCAATCAGCTAAGACTGCCTACAATTAAAAAAAAGATACATTATGTTGTATATAATGCATATTATATTTTATTCATAAACATTTGGGAAAAAAAACACGCAAGAATCAAATCTCCCACACAGCAACACTCCAAGTTTATTTGCATATTATGTTCTACACAATTCACAGTAAATGTGCCAAAAAGCAGACGCATAGATCTTACAAGGGCTAAAAATTTCAGCTCGCGCGCTCTTCGGTGTCTCTGCCCAGTGTGCCCACCTAAAATTTCTAAAGGCCCACCCAAATCTAACTGTCTAGAACCAGGCCTGCTTAAAGCTCCCATATTATACACTTTTCGGTTCTATTATACACCATATTATATGGTCTTAGTGGTCCCTAACACGTTTTTCTTTAATTGTTTGCTGAAAAAAACTTTCAGATAATTTATTGTACTATGCTGATGTTCAGCTAATCTCACAATGGCCTATTTTTTAAAAAGAGCTGCAGCTCCCCTCGTAAATATACAATCTTTGAGCTCCCCCCGCCCCTTGTCCGGAAGCGAAGCCAGATACGCCTCGCCCTCTGTCTGTCAGGGCCGTGGACCAATAACAAATAGGGGTGTGGGCTGCACAGTGGAAGCTTCTGGCTTTCCAGTTTGTGAGGTCAGAAACGAGGAGAATTCTGACTGGAGTATATTGGGGGGGGGGGGGGGGAGGGGTGGGGGTTTCAGAAAGGGGGAGAGTGAGAAAAGGAGAGATTGTTATTTTTTTAAATATTTTGGCAGTCTCTAGGCACACCGTGGACCCATGGATATGTTAGAACACATTTAAAAAGTGCATTTAGCATAATATGGGACCTTTAAGAGAGTAACCCCCTAACACAAACAGCAACTGAATGAGGCTGCGTTGAAAGCCTGGAAAAGCATCACAAAAGAAGAATGCAAAAGTCTAGTGATCAATGGGTCACAGGCTTGATGCGGTTATTGCAAGCAAAGGATTTGCGACAAAATATTACGTTTTAATCACTTTGATTTATTTAAAGTCTATCTGTTCCAATACTTCTGCTCGCCTAAAAATGTTGTGTTCCTTTTCAAAAAATGCTATCTTCTAAGTTGTGTATCGGATCCAGATGTTAATACCTGGAAATGAAAGCTGAAATGTTGATCTATTGTCTCATATTCATCTTTGTGTCAAACCCAAATGTTTCCAGTCTACAGCAAAAATAAAGGAATTGGCCTCACCGTTCCAATACTATTGGAGGGGACTGTATCTTACATAGCCGATATATCCTGCAGCCCTACCTCAGCACCAAAGAGAAGCTGTCAGAACTGCTTGACGGGGTTACACTGCAAGGCCCAGATGACATGGAGGACTGATTCTCAAATATTGAAGTCAACGAGCTAGAAGCTCATTTAAGGGAGCCGTGCATCCGTCCACAGGAAAACCCCATGGTGGAGTGGTGCAAGATCAACAGGGATCGATAAAAAAAACTCAGCATTCTGGCAGAGTAGCACCTGCTTATCCCCGCCACCTCCGTGCCAGTGGAGCGAGTGTTCTCCGCCGCGGGACTTATTGTGAACAGAATGCGCTCTCGCCTTCCTCCAGAGCACGTTGATATGCTGGTTTTTCCTCACCAAAAATTGATTTCGGTTTTCGGAGAATCATTTTCCATTGGATGTATTTTTTTGTAAAAGTGTAAATTAGGCCCAGGGTTCGACATAACGTATAGCCCGATGGCCCGGGGCCAGTAAAATCATATGCAGGGCAAGTTGACTGGCCAATCCCAGTTTGTGTATTTTTTGTTGACAACATCATGATTCGCTAAAGTACACGCGAGAGACGCTATAACCCCGCCCTCCCGCCTTACTGGCTTTTTCAAACTGGCGGATTTTAAAAATGTCTTCTTACGAGGAAACGAAAAGAAAGCGTTAATTTTTACCGTCCTGGAAGATGGAACCTTTGTGGCAGGATACACCTGGGACGCGTGGGGGAGTTGGAACCCGATGTGCCTTGCAATACTTTCCATTGAGGACGTCGAAGATGTCTACGCGTTTGGGCTTATGGTAACAGGGTTCCTGCTGTTTGGAGTTGGCGGGTTCCTGTTCTACCACAACGTTAATAAGGCGTTGGCAGCACATCAGGCCATTGATAAGCTGCCCGTCTTCGAGGGCTTGTGCCGGGTTGTCAATGCACAGACTCACGCATTAAGCGAGGTGAATCGCAAGCTGGAAGTGATTCCCGGACTTTCTCGCAAGGTGGATAAAATCTGGGGTGGCATGGGCAGACCGTAGGCGCTTGAAGAAGGCCACTGGATTTCGGCTATTTCGATTACAACCAGTGACTCTAAGACAGGCTGCACATTCCAGCGCCTAGTCTCACTCGCAAAACAAATTTGCAATCTCTCAATTCGGCTCCCTGCACCGACCTTGATAGGTGCTATCTCTTCTCTCTCTGGGATGTTTATGCAGAAAGACGCTCTACCCCCTCCCTCCCATGACCTACTCTCCCGTGAACTCTATGTCTGCCTGGGCCTCGAGGTTGTCTCCATGGAATCGCTCATACCACCTGGCGCATGAAGACTCCCGTTATGTCTGGACAGATTTAGATAAACGGAACACACATACACACACAAACACACAGACACATAGCACACATGCCCCTGACCACTCAAGCCTTCTTGACTCCGTGCCCCCTCTCCCTCCCTCGTTGCAGACCGGATGCTGCGGGCGGGGCGCGCCTGTCGGCTGCGTACGACCCCTGGTGCCTGGGCTGTGACAACTACCTTCCCATAAACCCCTAACCCGTTCCTTTAATGTGCAATGTCTACGAGTCTTATTGTTTGTGGTGTTTATCATGTTGCTTATTGTGCTAAGGTGGTTTTTCACTGATCACGCACTGCACTCCCATAAGGAACGTAGTTCGAGATTGGCATTTTTTTTAACCTGTCTTTCCCTGTTGTCCTCTTTTTCCTTCTAAGAAATAGGAGCGCGGCGTATGCTAGACGAACCTACAGTTACACTCTCTCCTGTCCACCCATGTTATTGTCACTGTCTTCTATGTTTCTTGGTGGGGTGTGAACTGAAATGAAATTTTGTTTTTCTGTAATGGTGCAATGACAAATAAATCTGATTCCGATTCTGATTCTGTTTGTGTTTTTCATGTCAAATTGAAAATATTTAGCTCCTCAGTATTTTTCTTCTAGGCTTTTACACAATGGGTTTATAACAAAACACTTGTGAAGGGTAAGCTATAGTTTAAATTGTTTTTAGGAAGCTAATTAGTTGTCAGATGGTTGTTGGCCTTGATGCTAGCAAGAAATTCCAGTTGGGGTTGGTCATCACATTTTTTGGGGGGTTGGTTGTCACATGTTATCCAAATGGTGCAGCCAGGAAAGGAACCCAATAACAAAAGAAAACGTCAAGCTGTATCCTCACTGACACCCCAGAGAAGGAGAGAATTGAGCAGGAAAGGCAGCTAGCATGCAAAAGAGAAAAAGGGCAACAAAATCAAAACAACCCAGTGCATCCCAAACTAGACCAGTTGCCAAGGCTACTGCACCCCAGTGCACTCCACCCCAGCTGGGGAAGAAGAAACAGAAGAGAAAGAGACAGGAGGAGGAATCTTCATCAGATGAAGAGGATAGTTTGTGTTTGGTTTGTATGGAAACGTTCTCCAGCACCCGTTCAGGGGAGGTAAGGGAGAAGTGTTGTATGTGCAACCAGTGGGCACACAATCTCTGCTTAGTTAGAGTGAGCAGACCCTACATTTGCCATCACTGTAACTCAGATAGTGAATGTGTGTATCCTAGTTGAGTAGGATATTATTGTTAGACCTATTTGTTTTGTTATGTATGTTGTTACATACAGTAGGTTGGTCTTAATATGGATTTCCTTTTTGTTAATTCCTTGCTCATTTTGTGTTAAGATGCATAAAGTTATGTAGGCCTATTTTTCAACTTGACAATGAAATTAAACTTTCAAATGTAGTTCTGCTTTCTTGCCTTCTTCTTAAGATTTTTCCCATAAAGATAACATTGTGACAAACAACCCCATAGTGTGTGTGTGTTAAAGTGTCTTTGATGGTAAATTTCTTCTTTATTACAATAAGTTAGAAAAAGTGAGGGGTTCACATTTCAAGCCAACACCTTAAGCTTCAATTTAATGTAGGAATGACTATTGAAAGATGTTAAGGTGATGAGCAATTCTCACTAGAGTGAAAAGTGTGCCTACTTACCAGGGTCTCCCCTAATATGGCCCTTACATTTTTTTTTATTTAATTTTTTTTTGGGAAAATCCATGTGTCCTTCTTCAATAGCTTCTAATTCATCTGACACAGTGTCTCCAAATAATTTTTTCATACAAAATCCTTCAGATTAAGCCTATTAATTTTCCTCTCAAAGTGCACCAGATTCATGCATTTCACTTTAAAAAGTTAAAAAAAATCTCCCGGGGGGACATACCCCCGGATCCCCCTAGGAGGGTCGGATCTCGGCTGGCAACTATTTTCACCCAGCTGAACATTGGAGGCAATAGCAGAAAACACTGGATGTCTTAATGGCATTTAACAATAGTCAATGATTTGGTCAGCCATAACATTGGAGAGGGGCCCCCCTAATCAAGTTCTGCTTAGGGGCCCATGAAGGCTTGGCCCGGCTCTGAGGGGAAATGTGTCTGTTTAATTTCCAAGGAAAGTGTTGCCCTGAAGAAGGATTACAATTTACGAAGACACTGAAACAAAACATCAGAGCAGCTACATGTCCTGATAAATGTGTTATTTTTGCAAAGTGGCCCGGCCCTTTGTAGATTCTTCTGTATGTGGCCCTCAGTGAAAAAAGTTTGGACACCCCTGATCTATGTAAAGAAATGGCGACAGTATATGCTGTTTTATAGCATTTGAGCGATAGCCTACTGATGTAAACCTCAAATGCAAAATCCTCAGCTGGAGATCGTTTGTTGTCAACACCAACGCTGTTGACCGCAGCAGTTATTTCCTTCCTAACTGCTGCCTTCTGTCGTTCTTTGATGCCGCTTGTAATGCTCCGAAATGAAGCTCTTTTTTTCTACTTTCGCTGTTATTCTGTCAATTTCTACTTCAGAGAAGTTCCTCTTCTGTGCCGTATTGCGCATATCCATGTCGTAAAACCTCTGGGCGAGTCCTCTAAACTGAGAAAATATAGGGGCCTGATACGATTGTTTTCAGCCGCCGCATTTATCAATAATGGCCTGGCGTACGCTGAGATTGGCGAGATACGACTGTTTGATAAATCCCACGCGATACCTGGCGTAGGGAGGTATTTGCACCAGAATCTGCACCAGTTTCCACGCAAGGTTGATAAATGAAGGCCCAGGACTTTGAGTGTATTTTGTCTAACCTTCTCTGGCTCTTTCATTTGATTTGCATCACAGATCCGAAAAAAATTAATGAAATGTCCATATATTCGCTAAGCTCGCCCAGTTGTGTTGGTTCGTTGGGGATGTCACTTTAAACATACTGTAGGCTACAAGAAACGAGAGGAGACGTGTAGCAAGCAGCTATATCGCCTATAGTAGACAGCTGGGACAGAAATTATAACGAGCCATTACATTACAAGCCTCAGACTGCACTGATTATCTCAATTAAATAAGATAATCAGTGATAAGATAAGTCACGGCTTGCATTTGCAAACGCGTATCCTGAAACAAGCTCAAAACAGTCAACTTTATGATGCCCGTGTTTACGTGCATAGGGATGTACGTGACGCATTCCTACAGCTGACTGATACACATTGGGACACCAATCCTCCCTTTTAATGGCCCGTCGCAATATTCTTCTACTACTTTTAGAAAACAGATAAAAGGTGGGTATTTCTTAAACATTTTCCATCGGTATTCTTGGCGGTTGGTTCAGTTAATAGTTCAACAACTGCTTGTAATTTCTGCTTTGGTACTTGGCTCCGGAGTCGGCTTTCTGCCCAATTGTATGACGACCCCGCCCACGTTCAGGAGGTACTATTTGCAGTGGAAAACGACCCGTGCTGCTACCAAAACAAGTTGAGTTAAGTCGAGTTGAGTCGAGTAGAGCTACATGTGCGGTGGGAAAGCGCCATAAGACCATATAAAATTGACAGAAAAGTGCATAATATGGGAGCTTTAAAGCTTCTTGACTCCTGCCACCACTAGGGCTGGCCCGAATACCATTTTACAGGCTTCGAATATTTGTTGGATTTTCCGAGCCAGTATTCGAATACTCATTCTAAAAAACACACCATCAAAACCAACATTAATAATCCCAATGTACTCACTGAAACAGAGTGTGTGAGCCGAGAGAGCAAGCTGCGTAGTCTGGTGATGCTTTAGTAACTTTCTAACGGTAATAAAGTCGGAGTTCCTTACTTTTCCCCGTGGGAGCGAACAGCTGTTGTTCCGTTCCAAATCAGCTGTCCTCTGTGCCATCGTAACCCTTACAGGAGTTTTTCAATTCATCCCGTAACATGCATCTTTTCGGGGATTTATAAATCCATACGAAGATCCAATATTGAAATTATTTTGTGTCCATATTATATCCATTATTGACCGCGTATTCCTGTGATGCAAGCAAGTCACTGTTGATGATGGGCAATAGCAGCGCCGCATAGCAAAAGTAGCCTACACAATCAGCTGAGCTAAGCTAACGTTAGCATTACGCCAAGCATTACTTTTCCTTCCAAAATCACGCTAATGTTGTGGTATAGAGTTAAGAGGAACACATAATCTATTCTTCCTCCATCTCTCGCTCCCTACTGCGCTTGGTGCCGCTTTCAGTTTGCCTCACTCTGGTAACATCCGGTAACATCACGTAGCCTGCAGCTGATATCACCGGTAGCGCTTTGAAAGGTCAGCGGCCAAAGTTCAAATAATTCGATAATATATTTTAAATTAACGTCTAATTTGTATTTTACACTTTTTGTATAACTTGTGTATCTAAATATTATTTGCTGACAATCTGTTGCAGTTTGAGCTACTTTTGCATAGAAAAAAATAAAAAAATAAAAAAATTAGCTCCGAATACTAATTCAACAAATGAATACTCGGATATTCGAATAATTCGGGCCAGCCCTAGCCACCACAACAGTCAACACTGTACAATGAAACTTTCTTATCCAGCCAGGTCATTGAGACATTTAAATAAATTATGCCCTCACATTCCTGCTAACAAAATATGTGCCCTATCAACACCATTTGCAAGGGGATATTTTTATTTTGACATTTATTTTATTCAATTATTAAAAATATGTTTCACTTATTAAGCCTATTTCTATTTTCCTTGTTTTCAGTTCAATTAGGCCTATGTTCAAAGTCATGGTGTTAATAGAAACAACCTTGTTAATTTAAATAAATGCATGATGTTATTAAATCAAACTGTCTTTAATAATCGTGATTATGATTTTTTCATGAAAGATTAGCCCTACCGTCTTCGAATTTCCATGGTTTGGATCAATTAGAAACAATTACATTATTAAACAGGTAATCATTATTAGTATTTTGACTTCATATCAACAGGTTGTTTATTGAGATTTCATCAGAGAGTCAGTGAGCTCCATGGTAACAGAGTGATTGACAGGCTGACTGAATGCTCTTTAGCTGGACAGAAACTCCCCTCTCCTAACTCCACACCCCTCTTAAATACACAAACTTTTTGCCTTTACTGTTGCACAGTCGCGACACCAAAAAACTGAGGTTGCGTTCCGAATCGCATACTCTTTCTTTTTTCTGTTCTACATACTACATCCGACGATAAAAATAATCTAGTTAGGATGCAGTAGGCATACTATTGGGACATACTTTACTCTCTTATTTCATCATAAGATTGCCTCTTGCTTTTATATCCGTCGCATCCCCGTTTGTTTTCATATGGAGGCTTTGTCGATGTGACGTCACTTCACGTGCACACTGGATTGTGGGTCAGAATCGCCCAAATAGGATGCAGTTTTCAACAATAACAATCTTGGCCACATGAAGTAGGACATCCGGGTACTTCTAATCATCCCACATCTGGCCACAAGAATCGGGACATCCTAAATCTTTTTTCTACATACTATATAGTAGAAAGTATGCGATTCGGAACGCAACCTAACTTCTAACTCGAGTGTGGCTATTTTGACAGCAAATGTAACAGGCCTACGCATGTGTGGAGTGGAGCTGTGATGTCATAGTTATCAAAGGGAACAACATTGCTATTCACATGGTGACGCTGGAGTAGTGTTTTGAAAAGATTTCACTCTGGAACCTGGTTTCAAAAGTTTACGTTTTCAAGACTGCAAACGCTGTTATCATGTAAATGATAGGCCGCAAACGTAAAAATACCTTTGTGTTTGTGCCGTTACCGTGTAAAGTGCCTCTTAGATTGAGGTAGATGGTGAGTGAGTTGACTTACCTTCCCTGTCCAGCCAGTGTTTGCGCTGGCGGTAGAGCAGCAGCTTGTTGTGGACATATGGCAGAAGGAACTTGACACACCAACTCTCAACACCCAGCTTGTTCTCCACCAACACAATGGGACTGCGGTTGTAGCGGGCCTCGGGACACGGGATCACTCCAATCTCATCACTGAGGGAGCAGACACTAAAGATGAGGGCTCAGGGAACTTTTGACTGGTCGTTTATGGACATAGAAGAATCATTCTGACCATACACTGTGTGCACAATTATTAGGCAAGTGAGGATTTGGATTTAAGCATACCAGGTGAAGTGTATTTGCGTAATGAGTTAAGGTGTGGCCTAAGGAGATCAACACTCTATATCAAGGTGTGCATAATTATTAGGCAGTTTCTCTTTCTCAGGCAAAATGGGCCAAAAAAGTGATTTAACGGACTCTGAAAAGTCAAATTGTGAAAATTCTTTCAGAGGGATGCAGCACTCTTGCAATTGCTAAGATATTGGGGCGTGACCGCAGAACCATCAAACGTTTTGTTGCAAATAGCCAACAAGGTCGCAAGAAACGCATTGAGAAAAAAAAAGACGCAAATTAACTGCCAAAGATTTGAGAAGAATCAAACGTGAAGCTACCAGGAACCCATTATCCTCCAGTTCTGCCATATTCCAGGACTGCAACCTACCCGGAGTGCTGATAAGTACAAGGTGTTCAGTGCTTAGAGACATGGCCAAGGTAAGGAAGGCTGAATCCCGACCACCACTGAACAAAACACACAAGTTGAAACGTCAAGACTGGGCCAAGAAATATCTGAAGACAGATATTTTCAAAGGTTTTATGGACTGATGAGATGAGAGTGACTCTTGATGGACCAGATGGATGGGCCCGTGGCTGGATCAGTAACGGACACAGAGCTCCACTTCGACTCAGACGCCAGCAAGGTGGAGGTGGGATACTGGTATGGGCTTGTATTATTAAAGATGAGCTAGTTGGACCTTTTCGGGTTGAAGATGGCCTCAAAATCAACTCCCAAACATACTGCCAGTTTCTAGAAGATACTTTCTTCAAGCAGTGGTGCAGGAAAAAGTCTGCATCTTCTGCATCTCCATCACATGCATCGAAGTACTCAATTGCATGGCTAGCCAGTAAAGGCCTTAAGGATGAAAAAATAATGACATGACTAGAGCTGCAACGGTTAATCGACGAATCGATTATTAAAATAATCGCCAACTATTTTGATAATCGATTAATCGTTTTGAGTTATTTTTTTCATAAAAAAATTCCAAATTCTCTGATTTCAGCTTCTCAAATGTGAATATTTTCTGGTTTCTTTAATCCTATTATGACAGTAAACTGAAATATCTGTGTGTTTTGGACATAACAATACATTTGAGGACGTCAACATGGGCTTTGGAAAATTGATCAACATTTTTCACCATTTTCTGACATTTTACGGACCCAAACACTAATCGATTAATAATCGATTAATCGAGAAAATAAATCGACAGATTAAATCGATTATCAAAATAATCGTTAGTTGCAGCCATAGACATGACCCCCTTCCTCATCTGATTAAACCCTATTGAGAACCTGTGGGCCCTGCTTAAACGGGATATTTACAGTGAAGGAAATCAGTACACCTCTCGGAACAGTGTCTGGGAGGCTGTGGTTGCTGCTGCACAAAAAGTTGATCGTCAACAGATCAAGAAACTGACAGACTCCATGAATGGAAGGCTTGTGACAGTTATTGAAAAGAAGGGTGGCTATATTGGTCACTGATTTAATTTTTTTGACATGTCGGAAATTTTTATTTGTAAATTGAGTCGTTTTATTACTCTCACTTTAACAGATGAAAATAAACAAGTGAGATGGGAATATTTTCGTTTTTTTATTTAGTAGCAGAATAATTCTGCATACTAATAGTTGCCTAATAATAGCAAAACGTATATATATTCTCGTAAGAAAGACAAAACCTCACTTTTACTTTCGTAAACATTCAGGTTTAGTCTTTAACATTTTGGATTGACCGAGAGCACTGTAGTTGTTCAATAATAAAATTAATCCTCAAAAATACAACTTGCCTAATAATTGTGCACAGTGTATAGTGTGGCTTCCCTTCTGATATCAAGTCAAATTCTCAGGAATATATGGACAGCTTATGAAAGAGCTTCTGCTCAGAAAAAAAGGAATAGCTCCGTCTTCTAATCTGTGTAGCTGCTTTCCATTCAATCCATATCAGTTTTGGAAAAGAAAAACAAAAAGTAACCCTT
Source organism: Ammodytes marinus (assembly GCF_949987685.1). Classification (NCBI taxonomy): domain Eukaryota; kingdom Metazoa; phylum Chordata; class Actinopteri; order Uranoscopiformes; family Ammodytidae; genus Ammodytes; species Ammodytes marinus. Next base: position 1,006,692 of record NC_137231.1, read on the forward strand.
TTTTTAATATCAACCTTTCATCCACATTCAAAAACAACAACATTAAAACATGAAATCAAATTTGTTTTTCCAATTTACTCAAATGGAAATGGATTGAAAGGAAGATAAACACATACGCTGTGTACTCTAGCCTTTATTTTGACTTCCTCATGGTAAAATCAATCCGTTTCAGGGGCAGATGTGCAAATATTTTAAAAGAATTCATCCACAAGGCTCCTGGACCTGATGACATCATTCACCGGGCTCTCAGGGTGTGTGCAGACCAGCTGCACTTAAACGTATGCTCCGCTGCGAAGCAAACTAGGTTAGGTTAGGTTTACCTAATTGTCCATGCAGCACAGTGGAGGAGGCTTCATCATGATCTTGGGTGATTTTTCCTTCAATGGTGCTTGAGACCAAATGCAAAATGGCCTGAATGCAAAATGCAATGTGTGGCGGACACTGCACATCACCCTATGTCAGTGCTTCTCAAATGGCGGGGCGCACCCCCCTGGGGGGGCGCCGTGAGTTGTCGGGGGGGGCGCGGGCTGCCTTGATTTCCAACTGACCAAAAAAAAATTAAAATTAAAGTGCTAGCAAGCGCGATGTGTGCTTGTGTATGGTCATATCGGTCATATCCGCGCGAAAGACCGCGATTTGCAGTAAATATATGTCCACATGTGTCTCCAAGTGTCTCTGTAGGCTATTTAAAAAGAAATCAAGAAAGTAGACTAATAATAACATTAATGAATTATTTATGAATTATCGCATCACAGAAGCATATAATAATAGAAAAACACCACCTTAACTATGTTTACAGTTTAAAAATGTTTTGAATGAAATGCAAACCTCAGGGAATCATTTGCTCTTGTTTCTCTGTCCTGCAATTCACACAGACTGAGCAGTCTTGTTTAAATGTTACAAATTGAGCTAATAAACTGAATTTTGAATTTTTTTGCTGCAGAAGTTATCTCAGCTAATTTTTGTTATCTAATTTGATAATAAGGTGATTGTATGCAGAATGCTCGTGCCAGAAACTCATACAGTGCAGGGTTCGACATAACGTATAGCCCGATGGCCCGGGGCCAGTAAAATCATATGCAGGGCAAGTTGATTGGCCAATCACTGGCCCGCCCGGGCCAGTGACTGGCCAATCACAGTTCAGTATCTTTTTGTAGACTATATCATGGTTCATTGAAATGCGCGTTGAGAGTCGGAATGAAAGCAGTGTTTATTTAAGGCTCAATATAATAAACCTAATATAAATTATATTTTTTAATGAAAGGCCAGTGGACAAACGATGCGTGGGCGTTTTGACAGGAGGAGCAACAAGCAGGTGCACTCTCGCTCCGTTGGCAGAGCTGCCTACCGTCCGCCTGCAGAACATTATAACTGCACTTTTCCTTTATCTGCCGCTGTAATGTTACAGTATTTGCATCCAAGCCCCAATGGTAATACAAATGAGAGGCGTTATTTAAACGCTGTGAATGCGTCTCCGGTGATTGTGTCGGTTGTAGACAGAAACGAACGGAGGGACTCCGCTCACTGTACAGTTCCTATAGTCGCGCAGTTTGGCACTGTGTTTTCAGGCTCGAGACATTCAATCAGATCGCGGAAGTCTTTCCCATTGAAATCGCTAACGGGGGGAATATCCCCGGTTATTATTTTAGCCACAAACCACAGTTCATCTGCGCGGCGGCTCACTCGCTGGCGAGATCACACGGTGAAACGCTGCTGTGATCGGACGAAGGCATTGTGTGTTTCTAAGGTGATTTAACGTCATAGTCTTAGATGAGCGTTTAACTTATGCTGCATATTTTGCACTGCATTGTTTTTTATCAATAGTTTGAAAAAATGGTCCCACACCGGACTCTTATGTGAAGCTGACACTTCATGGAGAAGTGACACTCCTGCAGCGCGCTCACGACCAGACGTGAACTCGCATATACGGTGAAATCTCCCATTAAAAAAACGGCATAACCAACTGATTTTCGGATTTCTATTCTATTTTTAAAGTCAACTTGAGCGCAAGTGGAAAACCGGTCATTCGGTCGACACATTCACATCCCTAATATGAAATGAGAAAGTAATAAAAACAGCCTACCACACCAGAATGATCAGACCTTCATCTCTTATTTTTTTTTTATGTTTGAACATGACTTCTGCAGGTGAACTATTCATTAAACTGCCCAAATTCAAGAATAAAAACAACCATCAAACTACTGGACTTTAAAATACTGGCCGACTCTTTCAACATACTTTCAGTTGTAGGCTTCAAATTCAATATGTTTGCCTGGTTTTATATTATGTGTATGAGCAATATCAACATTTCATATAATTAACTAAAGGAAAAATAACCAAATCTAAAGGAAATATCTATACTGTTACAGTATAGATATTCCCTTTAGATCTGGTTCTTTTTCTAATACAGGTATTATAATTATTGACACTAAATTATGAAGAAAAAAAAGTGTGTGCAGGGCCAGTGAAAATATACAAGGGGCCAGTAAAACTCGGATCCACTGGCCCGGCGGGCCAGTAGGAAAAAAAAGTTATGTTGAACCCTGCAGTGGTTTTGTACAGATAAATAAATAAATATTAGCAGGTTCTCAATAGTATTTCAATTTAGGGGGGGGGCGCGAAAAAATGTCTGTCCCCTAGGGGACACACCGTTGCACTTAGAAACACAAACATTTCACAGAATGTCCATCCCCACCCCACGGGGTGTGCTATTATTCAGTTTTTTGAATTTCCACTAGGGGGCGCTGTTATTAAGCCCCGACTGAAAAGTTTGAGAGGCCACGCCCCGCACACCGTAAGTCCGATTCACTTGACATTTCTCACACGTGTATGTTATGCCTCGTTTCCAACGAGTAGAGCGGGTCGGGTCGGAGCGGCTCAGAGCGGGACAGCTCACTTTTAAGAATCTCAGTGTTGTTTCCACCGCCGACCCTAACCTTACTGGTAGGGCGGGGTTTATGACCCTACCCTTACTGGTAGGGCGGGGTTTAGGCTGGACTGCGATAGCCGCCGCCAGAATGTGGGTCAAACTATCGGGCTGTGGAACAACTGTGGTCAAGCCAGCGGTCTCTCGTTTTTGCTTGGTCAAACCAGCCGCTTCTTTATTTATTCCCCCCGTGTTGTTGAGAGCACAGAGACGGCTCGGTGCAACTGATAGAGACATTGAGCGAACAGCGCTGGCTGCGGCAGCTTCGTGACATCGTAGCAGTGGGACACAGTGTAGCCAACTGATTAATTTAATGACGAGGAAAAACACCACACAATAAACAGTGCCGCGCTCACATTTTCGCCAAAACACACTGACTCTTCACTCTAGCCGAGGTGACAACACAAGGCGGAAATGATTCTTTCGACCAACTGTGGTCAAGCCAGCGGTCTCTCGTTTTTGCCTGGTCAAACCAGCCGCTTTTATTCCCCCCGTGTTGTTGTGAGCGTGTATTTACTACTATCTAGGCTATGGCGTAAACACACAGAGACGGCTCGGTGCAACTCATAGAGACAGTGAGCAAACAGTGCTGGCTGCGGCAACTACGCAGTGGGACACAGTGTAACCAACTGATTAATTTATTGACGAGGAAAAACACCACACAATAAACAGTGCTGTGCTCACATTTTCGCCAAAACACAAGACTCTTGCCGAGGTGACTACACATGGCGGAAATGATTCTTTCGGCCAATAAAATGACGGCAGTGTGTAGCTCCGCATTTTCGGTACCCTTTCAGGCGGCTAGTACCCCTATGGAGGAGTACTGAGATTTGGAGCGGCTCAGAGCGGTTAGGTGCGCTTAAACCGTACCCTACCCAACTTTTGGCAAATGAAAAGCCAAACTACCCGGACCGAACCGCTCCGATCCGACCCGCTCTACTCGGTGGAAACGAGGCATTAGGGTGCTCTACAAAAAAGCCTCTGGGACCATAAAAGTCTGCCTGGGAATATTTTCCACTAATTAGCATAAACTGAAAAACAGGGTTTTGAACACAACTTTGTCAAATTCTACTCTATAAACACCAAATTTCTCGCAAAGCCTCGGGGGACTACGATGCACATGCCCGTAAAATATTAGTAGGCTAGCTTGAAAAACATGGCCGCCATTGACCAAAACGTTTATGCAGGGGCGGGGCTTATTAACAAATTGGCCATAACTCCTTAACCATAGGTCCTATCATCATCGAACTTGCTGGGTATGTGAAGTCATGTGGTAGCATGTCCCTCGAAGCTTGTCGAGATTAACCCATAGGGGGCGCCACAAATGCGAAAACCATAATTCAAAATTGCAATGTTTGACAGGCCACACCCCTTTCCCACTCACTCTGATTGACTTGAAATTTCTCACACATGTACAGCTCATGGTGCTCTACAATAAAGCCTCTTGAACCATAGGGGTCAGCCATGATTTTTTTTCTCATCCCAAATTTGCATGACCTGAAATACAGTCAAGTGCCATCTACTTCGTGGATTTCCAACCTATCATCACCAAATTGTGTACACACTATCAGGGGACCGACATACACATGTGTATAAAGTTTTAGCGAGATAGCTAAAAAAACATGGCCGCCCTTAACGAAGAGAGCGGCCATTTTCCTGCCGTTTTGCCACGATTGCGACCTTCAATCGGCCACAACTCGGGACTCGAGTTTGGAAAGCCCGACTAGGAGAGGAGGAGTATGGTTTATCCGCTCTTTATTTTCCTTCTTTCACAGGCACAGCAGCATAGATCGCGGGAAAAGAACAAAAGCTTACATTCCGCTCGTGAGGAGACGTTAGAACAGCTGTTGCAACCCGCGAATTGCGGCCGTTAATAACATCCAGAAACTGTAACTTATAACAGCGATCGGGACTGCATGTACTTACTCACACACAGGTGATTCACAAACTCAAATAAACACATTTCAACTGTGGAATGATCGACTACTGCGGCAACATGCACGCTCACACACCTGACCGAGAGAGAGAAGAAAAGGAAACTTACTAAACTGACGTAATCTAAAGGGAATATCTATACTGTATAGATATTCCCTTTCGATGTGGTTATTTTTCTTTTAGTTAATGATATGAAATATTGATATTGCTCATACACATAATATAAAACCAGGCAAACATATTGAATTTGAAGCCTACAACTGAAAGTATGTAGAAGGAGTCGGCCAGTATTTTAAAGTCCAGAAGTTTGATAATTGTTTTTATTCTTGAATTTGGGCAGTTCACCTGCAGAAATCATGTTCAAACATTTAAAAAAAATAAGAGATGAAGGTCTGATCAGTCTTTGTGGTGTGGTAGTGTTTACTACTTTCTCTATGCATTAGGGATGTGAATGTGTCAAACCAATGACCGGTTTTCCACTTGCGCTCAAGTTGACGTTAAAAATAGAAGGTTATGCCGTTTTTTTTAATGGGAGATTTCACCTTGTATTTTCAAACTATTGATAAAAAACAATGCAGTGCAAAATATGCAGCATAATGTTAAACGCTCGTCTAAGGCTATGATGTTAAATCACCTTAGAAACAAACACACAATGCCTTCGTCCGAGCAAAGCAGCATTTCACCGTGAGATCTCGCCAGTGAGTGAGCGAGTGAGCCGCCGCGCAGAAGAACTGCTGGGTTTGTGGCTAAAATAATAACCGGGGATATTCTCCCCGTTAGCGATTTCACTGGGAAAGACTTCCGCGATCTGATTGTAGATCATGAAAACACAGAGCCATGTCGGCAGACAAACTGCGCGTCTAAAGGAACTGTCCAGTGAGCAGAGTCCATCCGTTCGTTTCTGTCTACAACCGACACAATCACCGGAGACGCATTCACAGCGTTTAAATAAAGCCTCTCATTTGTATTACCATTGGGGCTTCGATGCAAATACGGTAACATTACGGCGGCAGCTAAAGGAAAAGCGCAGTTTTCACTTCATTTTCTGCACCTCAACCCCTGCTGTGGGAAGAAAAAAAGGGGGCAAAGTAAGTCGATTGATTTGTCGACTCGCAGGCAGACAGGCAGCTCTGCCAACGGAGCGAGAGTGCGCCGGCTTGTTGCTCCGCCTGTCAAAACGCCCACGGATCGTTTGTCCACTGGCCTTTCATTAAAAAATATATTTCATATTATGTTTATTATATTGATAAACACTGCTTTCATTCCGACTCTCAACACGCATTTCAATGAACCATGATGTAGTCTACAAAAAGATACTGAACTGTGATTGGCCGTTACTGGCCCGGGCGGGACAGTGACTGGCCAATCAACTTGCCCTGCATATGATTTTACTGGCCCCGGGCCAGCGGGCCATTGATCATGTCGAACCCTGTGTGCTCATAAGTTTACATACCCTGGGAGAATTTATGATTTCTTGGCCATTCTTCAGAGAATATGTATGATAACACAAAAGCCTTTCTGCCACGGAATGGTTGGGTGAAGCTATTTATTGGCAAACAACTGTGTTTACTCTTTTCAAATCAAAATGACAAAATAGTCCAGGCATTATATTACCTGACCTTAAAAAAATTGCAACAGAAACCATTCCAACTTTTTTTGACTCATGAATATGTAATAAATAACATACTAAAAGTCTTAAGGAATCCATGTGGTGGAAAGTTATTTAAGGTAGGGCTGGGCGATATATCGAATATATGCGATGTATCGCGAGATGTTCTCCAGGGGATGTATAAAATGACCCTATCGCGACCATCGAATACAAATTGGCACATAATGTGCTTTTTTTTAGCCGCCGCCGCAAACTCGCTGGTGTTCGCTTCTCTCACTCTTTCCTGTGGCTCTCTGCCTCACAGACTCACATGCAGTGGTTGACACTAACGCATGCCCGGGGCAAGTGAAAATAATGTTTGGGCAAGTTGATATTGCTTTTTGGTTGCCCGACCGGGCAAGTGGATTTTAGATGAGTTGTCAGTAGTCTAAGCTATTTATTCATATGTTTTAGAGTCCGCAAAACAATTTTTTCCCCGCTAACTCACAAAATAGATCGGCTATATTTATTTACTATTGAGCAGCTGCGCGCGGCAGCCAGCAGCATCTCTCGCACACGCGCACACGCACACGCACACGCACACGCACACGCACGCACGCACGCACGCCTGTGTGCGCGCAGTTTCGCTGTCTACGTTCCGAAAGCCGGCTATATTAGGCTACGGACCTGGTTCCGCTATATTCAAACCCCAGAAATCAATAACGTTTGAGCTTATCGATACCGCTATGGAGTCCAGTAGGTCACATGATGTAATTTTATATATCGAGTCGGGTCATCTTCAACTAATTAGGCCTACTTTGGCGAATTATTCCATCAGTGGTCTGCATCATAGACTGTAAAAGTGTTGTACCTTCGACTGTCTTGAAGAAACTCCTTCAACCCGCTTCAACTCTGTCTCCAAAAAAAATAAAAAATAAAAAATCCGTCCGCTGAGTCGCTGCCGCTGCAGACCATGCTGCAGACGGGCTCGGCACCGTCTCATCATTCATTCAAAGCAGCGGTGATCAACAAACGCAAACGAGAGACTGTGTAGCAAGTCCCGCAGTTAAAAAATGTGATAGTTTTTAAATCCATATTAAAATCTGCAGGATAAGAACTAGTTGGCTTTAAAAAAAAAATCGCTAACCGTTCAAATGTGATGTGTTCAGGTCGGCTCAGTAAAATTATTATTAGGCACAGGTCAATAAAATGACATCATGATGTGTTCAAATGTAACATCAAGAAAAAAATAAATTTAAGTTTTTCGTGAGAAGCTTGAATAATACAGTTTGGGTGAAAAACTTGTTTCCCCAGCAATATAAAATTATTAGTAGGCCTAAATATGGAATTATGACCTGTTTAAAGTCCTATCCTAGCTCTTCTAATCTTATAAGCAATTTAAGCAATAATACCAGTTCTCTTTTAACAAAATAATAGAAAAGTATCGATAAAGATTTGGATTGTGGAGTCTTTATAATGGTATCAATATGAATAGAAATGAATGATCCCCCTCCCTACTTACAGTATAACTGGGCAATAGCTTTAACATGGTGGACTTTAATCATTTTATGGCAGAAGATCACTTTTTGGCACAATGTGACCGTTTTAAATAAGTAAAATAAGTTAAATTTTTCTGAACACTTTTGTGTGGAAGCTCACCTTCAGCTTGACTCTGAGCTAGACTGAGTTTTCTGAGACCCCCAAAACCAGGCCAGGAGCATGGCAAAAAGAGGCCCTTTTACGATGCTGCAGCAGGACCAAGCGCTTGGTGTAGTGTGATGTCATGATATCTAGGCTTATATGAATTGTTGTTGGTTGTATGTGGTCAGGATGAGACTAGTAAGCTGTGTTTGCATTTAAGAGATACGGTTCGCTAAAATTTATAATTTAATTAGCCTATATATATCATTGTTTAACAGTTTTTTTGGGCAAGTGAAAAAAGTCAAAGTCAAAGTCAGCTTTATTGTCAACACTTCACATGTGCAAGACATGTAAGGGAGTCGAGAAAACGTTTCCCCTATCCCGCGGTGAACATATAAAAAGTGCACCGGCACAAACAACAATATACGAGACAACACTAAAAATAGACAAGATAGACAATGACATAAAATATAGGAGTTTCTCTATGAATAAAGTAAATAATTGTGCAAAAAGGCAGTCAATACTGGCAGCAAAGTGTCATGTAGTATAGTGCATTTTTAAAGATAGATAAATATCAGCTAATTCAGTCTGTATGGTGTGTATTATAGTGCAAAGACAGTTAAGAGGGGAGAGAATTAAGCTTCCTGGTGGATGAAGCTGTTTTTGAGCCTGGTGGTGCGGGCAGGTAAGCTCCGATACCTTCTTCCAGAGGGCAGGAGGTTGAACAGACTGTGAGCGGGATGGCTGGCCTCGCTCACAATCTTAATCGCACGACATTCGGGCAAGTAAAACATTACCTGTACTTGCCCTATGGGCAAGTGCTTTTGAAACCTTAGTGTCAACCCCTGCACATGCATTGGCAACTCACTCACTCCCCCCTCCCAACCAGAGTCTCCTGGGCGCGCATCTGTGACATAGTCTGCAGTGCGCCCTGTGTGTGTTACTGTTACTTTTATCGCCATGTGAAAACAACGAGAGGGGAAGAAAAAAAGACGAGGGCTCTTGTGTTCTTATGACAGCCGAACGAGCGGGTGGAGGGGGGCGCACATGACGGCAATGGTGGCCGTCGTTCATAGCATGGACCTTTTTTGTAGGTCCATGCTTATGAGAAGAAGCACACAGGCGAACGACCGGGGGAGGCGGGCGCACATGACAGCATTAGTGGCCGCTGTACACAGCACAGCCTGCCCTGGTCCTTATGAGAGGAAGGCTAGTGGCTACACATGCGAAAGAACGGGGGAGGCGGGCGCTTGACAGCATAAGCGGCCGATGTACAGAGCCTGGTCCTTATGAGAGGAAGGCGAATGAGCGCCGGGGGCGGATTACTCCGACTTCACGGAGAGTTTTTGGTCCAACGTCACACAACCACGGCATCACATTTATTACGGGCAGCCTCTTACAATATGTCCATGTCAGCACCAAGGTTACTTTTAGTATGTTATTTATTACATATTCATGAGTCAAAAACAGTTGGAATGGTTTCTGTTGCAATTTGTTAAAGGTCCACCCCTATTTTCTCACAAAATGCCTGTACTAAAAGAAAGTACCCAAATGACCCCGATCAAAAGTTTACATACCCCAGTGACTTTGACCTGATAACATGCACAAAAGTTGACACAAACAGGTTTGAATGGCTACTCAAGGTTCCCATCCTCACCAGTGACCTGTTTGTTTATAATTAGTGTGTGTGTATAAAAGGTCTGTGAGTTTCTGGGCTTCTGACAGACCATTGCATCTTTCATCCAGTGCTGCACAGATGTTTCTGGATTCTGATTCATGGGGAAAGCAAAATAATTGTCAAAAGATCTGCGAGAAAAGGTAATTGAACTGCATAAAACAGGAAAGGGGTATAAAAAGATTTCCAAGGAATTGAGAATGCCAATCATCAGTGTTCAAACGCTGAGTGTAAAATGGTCAGGTAAACCAGCAAAGATTTCAGCCACATCTGCCAGGAAAATTCGAGATGCAAAGAAAAATCCACAAATAACTTTAGCTGAAATACAGGACTCTCTGAAAAATTGTGGCGTGGCTGTTTCAAGATGCACAATAAGGAGGCACTTAAAAATGGGCTGCATGGTCGAGTCACCAGAAGAAAGCCATTTCTGCACAAATGTCACAAAGAATTCCGCTTACATTATGCCAAACAGCACAGAGACAAGCCTCAAAACTTCTGGAACAAAGTCATTTGGAGTGATGAGACCAAAATTGGCCACAACCATAAATGTTACATTTGGAGAAGAGTCAAGAAGGCCTTTGATGAAAGGAACACCATTCCTACTGTGAAACACAGAGGTGGGTCACTGATGTTTTGGGGATGTGTGAGCTACAAAGGCAAACGAAATTTGGCCAAAATGTATGGCAAGATGAATGCAGCATGTTATCAGAAAATACTGGAGGAAAATTTGCACTCATCAGCCCGGAAGCTGCGCATGGGACGTTTTTTGACATTCCAACAGGACAATGACCCAAAACACAAGGCCAAGTCGACCTGTCATTGGCTACAGCAGAACAAAGTGAAGGTTCTGGAGTGGCCATCTCAATCTCCTGACCTCAATATCATTGAGCCACTCTGGGGAGATCTCAAACGTGCAGTTCATTCAAGACAGCCCACGAACTTACAGGAACTGGAGGCTTTTTGCCAAGAAGAATGGGCAGCTTTGCCATCTGAGAAAATAAAGAACCTCATCCACAACTACCACATAAGACTTCAAGCTGTCATTGATGTTAAAGGGGGCAATACACGGTATTAACAACTGGGGTATGTAAACTTTTGATCATGGTCATTTGGGTACTTTCTTTTGTCATTTTGATTTAAAAAGGGTAAACACAGTTGTTTGCCAATAAATAGCTTCACCCAACCATTAACCATGAGTGGCAGAAAGGCTTTTGTGTTATCATTCATATTCTCTGAAGAATGGCCAAGAAATCATAAATTCTCCCAGGGTATGTAAACTTATGAGCACAACTGTAATGTCATCCACACTGAACAAAACACATCTTAACACATCAGGGTTCGACATAACCAAAGGCCCACTGGCCCGGGGCCAGTAAAATAATATGCAGGGCAAGTTGATTGGCCAGTCACTGTCCCGCCCGGGCCAGTAACAGCCAATCACAGTTCAGTATCTTTTTGTAGACTATATCATGGTTCATTGAAATGCGCGTTGAGAGTCGTAATGAAAGCAGTGTTTATCAATATAATAAACATAATATATAATATATTTTTTAATTAAAGGCCAGTGGACAAACGATGCATGGGCGTTTTGACAGGCGGAGCAACAAGCGGGCGCACTCTCGCTCCGTTGGCAGAGCTGCCTACTGTCCGCCTGTGAGTCGACAAATCAATCGACTTACTTTGCCCCCTTTTTTTCTTCCCACAGCAGAGGTTCAGGTGCAGAAAATGAAGTGATAACTGCGCTTTTCCTTTAGCTGCCGCCGTAATGTTACCGTATTTGCATCGAAGCCCCAATGGTAATACAAATGAGAGGCTTTATTTAAACGCTGTGAATGCGTCTCCGGTGATTGTGTCGGTTGTAGACAGAAACGAACGGAGGGACTCTGCTCACTGGACAGTTCCTTTAGACGCGCAGTTTGTCTGCCGACATGGCTCTGTGTTTTCATGATCTACAATCAGATCGCGGAAGTCTTTCCCAGTGAAATCGCTAACGGGGAGAATATCCCCGGTTATTATTTTAGCCACAAACTCCGCAGTTCTTCTGTGCGGCGGCTCACTCGCTCACTCACTGGCGAGATCTCACTGTGAAACGCTGCTTTGCTCGGACGAAGGCATTGTGTGTTTCTAAGATGATTTAAAGAGGACCTATTATACTACTTTTCTGGTCTTAATTTCTTGTTTTACACTGCTATAGAGCAACCTGACACGAATCACATCACAAAAAACTATGTAGATTTTCGGGAAGCTCTTTCTCTTATTTTGGCGATCCAGCACGTCCTGTCAACACTTGAGTGTGTGTGCTTCGGCAATCTCCGCTCCCTCCGCCTGTGCTTCGGCAATCTCCGCTCCCCTCCCCCCCCCCTCCTGCAAACCCCACTCCGTTGTGATTGGTTAACTTCCTTCCGGAACACTTTCAGTGGCGGGAAGCGCGAGCATGGACCTATAAGGGCGCGAGGCAGACGAGAACAGGGAAGTGACAGCATTACCATACATGGAAACATCCGCGTGGTGACGTCACAAAGTTACATGCGACGTCACTAAGTTACAAAGGGTAGACCGCTTTGAACACGTGACTTCTCGACTGGCTAGAATAGTGTTTAGTGCTCTGCACAGACACCCCAGACGGTCAGCAGGGAATATGTCGAAATGCATGTAAGTCATTATTTGATAATTTAGTATGGTTAAGCATGACTATGAATCATCATAACAACGTTTATAGGTCATAAAAGTCAAAAAGCATCATAGGTCCGCTTTAACATCATAGCCTTAGACGAGCGTTTAACATTATGCTACATATTTTGCACTGCATTGTTTTTTTATCAATAGTTTGAAAAAATGGTCCCACACCGGACTCTTAATGTGAAGCTGACACTTCATGTAGAAGTCACGCTCCTGCAGCGCGCTCACGACCAGACGTGAACTCGCATACACGGTGTAATCTCCCATTAAAAAAACGGCATAACCTTCTGATTTTCGGATTTCTATTTTCAACGTCAACTTGAGCGCAAGTGGAAAACCGATCATTGGTTTGACACATTCACATCCCTAATGCATATAGAGAAAGTGATAAACACTACCACACCACAAAGACTGATCAGACCTTCATCTCTTATTCTTTTTTATGTTTGAACATGATTTCTGCAGGTGAACTATTCATTAAACTGCCAAAATTCAAGAATAAAAACAATTATCAAACTTCTGGACTTTAAAATACTGGCCGACTCCTTCCACATACTTTCAGTTGTAGGCTTCAAATTCAATATGTTTGCCTGGTTTTATATTATGTGTATGAGCAATATCAATATTTCATATCATTAACTAAAAGAAAAATAACCAAATCTAAAGGGAATATCTATACATTCCCTTTAGATTTGGTTATTTTTCTAATATAGGTATTATAATTATTCACACTAAATTAAAATTTACATGGGGCCAGTAAAACTCGGATCCACTGGCCCGGCGGGCCAGTAGGAAAAAAGTTATGTTGAACCCTGCACATTATAAGAAATAACAACACTGTAACCTAACTGTGGGGCCTTTTCTACATGTAGCCTATGTGTGCGTGTATGTGCTTAATATGAGTTAAATGTTAAAAATCACTGGTAAATAGTGCACTTGGGAAGTGCAATCTCCGTACAATTTTTTTTCCACAATTTCAATTGCACTTGTTTTAATAAATAAATATAGATTTTAAAAGCGTACATGATGTGGGTAAATATATTATAACTTTTTGGTTAAAGGACTCAAAATCACTCGAAGCTCAAACTGCAGGACTTGGGACTTGACTTGAGACTTGTCAGCATTGACTTGGGACTTGCCTGTCTTGACTCGAGACTTGACTCGGGACTTGAGGGCAAAGACTTGAGACTTACTTGTGACTTGCTAAACAATGACTTGGTCCCACCTCTGCTGCTATGTATTGAGTTGCCTATGTTTATGAAGTGAAACAACATAATTTTCTCTACAACAGCAACTCTTGAGGTGCATGTATTTCCACAAGCCTAACCTGTGTAGACACTGTATTAGTTTAAGTTGTTAAAATATGCGTATTGCATTAAAAGACTAAAATCTGTTTTGAATTCACGCTATGCTAGATTTTAAGTCGAATATCTGTCTATGATGAGAGCATTTGACACTAGCTAGCAAAGTAGAGCTTAATGTGTTGCTTGATTATTAAGAGATAAATAGCTAATAAGTAACGCAGAATAGCATCTGCTATCCATGACGCCGGAATACCTCTACTAAAGCAGCCCCAAAACAAAGCAACAAGGGGAAGTAGCACCTAAAGGAATGTCGATACAAAGATATGACACTCAGTAATTACTATTTTAATCTATCACACCAATACATTGCTATTGTTACCGGCCCGTTCAGAATGTGACCGTCTTGACACCAAAGAGCCAGCTGCATTACACGACATTTCATCCGTTTGTTTCTACGAAAACCTTTCATCTATCACCAGCTAGGATTTTCACAGAACAAACAGCTAAGCTAAAAGCTAAACTGTCAACTTTCTATTCCAGGTAGTAGTCCAAGCCCTAATTGTTCAAAAGCAGGTTAAACTATTAATTGGCTTCGGCTCAAGTCTATATGACGGTCACGACAGTATGCCTGGTACCTTTACATTCAACGATACTTACATATTGGGGTTTCTCTTGAAAGCATTAGTGATGTCTTTAACAACTCTCTGGACCAACACTTCCAACTCTTCTTCCGAGTCCGCCATCTTTACGGCACCCGATGACGTCACATTGACCAAGATTTCTATTTTTTCAAGAATACTACGGAAACCCGGAGAGGCCATTTATTTAAAAAAAACACGTAGGCAGCTGCAATATTCTAATATGCAATTAAAGCCACTACGAGTAACATTTAAATATCTTTTAAATAGCCTCATGTTTCCTCTGACAATCATAAATTACCTTTAACATCAAACGAGACCATCAGTGGAAAGAAAGACGTTTTATATAGGCTAGTTTTTATTACTGAATTTGGTCTGGTCGCACACCCAGTCAGGGCCGGCGGCAGCCAGGGGCCAGGGTGGGCCGTGCCCACCCAAATGTGAGCTGTGCCCACCCAATAAAAAAAATTAAAAAATAAATATATATATATATATATATATATAGGGGAAGGTGGGGTGATTTGTGCAACTTTTTACTCAAAGTGATTTTAAAGTGAGGCCTTGACAGTTATGTCTCCAACTCAAATATGTACATATATTTCAGGATGTTGTGCATCCCTGGCAATAAAAACTTTGGATCTGGAATAAACTGTTTAAGAAATATAGCTTTCGGAAAAAAAGTTGTCTTGTCGCACAAATCACCCGACAAAGTCACCATCATCATCTTTCTGGCCATCTGAACTCTCATCAGTGGTGTCATTAAGTGGAATTGAGATGTCACTCTCTTCTGAGCTACTGTAGACAATCACTTTCTTTTGGTGACCAGCGTATACAGCCATGCCACTGGCACAACTCTCAGAAATGTACTTTGCACTAGTTGCTCCGTGCTTGTGGAACCAACTGCCACCTGACAAATGTGATTCCCCCTACATTTCTGCCTTTAAATCAAGGCTCAAAACCCATATGTACACCCTGGTGTTTCCTCCCCATTAACCTCTGCACTACTTACTTACCTCTGCACTACTATCTGTGTTTATGTGGATGTATGGGCTTTACGTCTTTTATTTTGGTTATTGTTATTTTACCTTCATTGTTTACCTACTGAATGCACTATGTACAGCACTTTGGACAGTGCAAACTGTCATAAATGTGCTTTTATAAATACATTTTACTTACTTACTTACTTATAACTCACCCAGGCCCTTGCGCACAAATCACCCCATCCCCAGAATTTTGGATAATAGGCATGATGCAGCAATTTAGGGTTGACATTGTGCTAATTATATAGACTCAAAGTGTACTTCCAAAATGCACAAATCACCCCACCTTCCCCTATATATATATATATATAGGGGAAGGTGGGGTGATTTGTGCATTTTGGAAGTTGCAAAACCCCTTGTTTCTAGAAAACCGTGGAAGAAATTGGAAATGTGACCACATATTTAAGAAGAGCCGTCCATTTGACTCATCCTGTAAAGAAGGGAGACACAAGGAATAAGATATAAGCACATTTAAGCTCAAAAAACTGTGTTTTGCCTTTCAAAGTAAAATTTCCATGATCAAGGTTTTTTGATTATTGTGTCTGAACAATTATAGACACGTTTGAAAACATTTGACACATGTTTTAGTGCTTTGGTATGCTACACTTTGAGTCTATATAGTTAGCACAATGTCAACCCTAAATTGCTGCATCATGCCTATTATCCAAAATTCTGGGGATGGGGTGATTTGTGCGCAAGGGCCTGGGTGAGTTATAAGTAAGTAAGTAAGTAAAATGTATTTATAAAAGCACATTTATGACAGTTTGCACTGTCCAAAGTGCTGTACATAGTGCATTCAGTAGGTAAACAATGAAGGTACAATAACAATAACCAAAATAAAAGACGTAAAGCCCATACATCCACATAAACACAGATAGTAGTGCAGAGGTAAGATAGTTAATGGGGAGGAAACACCAGGGTGTACATATGGGTTTTGAGCCTTGATTTAAAGGCAGAAATGTAGGGGGAATCACATTTGTCAGGTGGCAGTTGGTTCCACAAGCACGGAGCAACTAGTGCAAAGTACATTTCTGAGAGTTGTGCCAGTGGCATGGCTGTATACGCTGGTCACCAAAAGAAAGTGATTGTCTACAGTAGCTCAGAAGAGAGTGACATCTCAATTCCACTTAACGACACCACTGATGAGAGTTCAGATGGCCAGAAAGATGATGATGGTGACTTTGTCATTGTGACACAATGACGCACAAATCACCCCACTACGTGGGGTGATTTGTGCGACAAGACAACTTTTTTTCCGAAAGCTATATTTCTTAAACAGTTTATTCCAGATCCAAAGTTTTTATTGCCAGGGATGCACAACATCCTGAAATATATGTACATATTTGAGTTGGAGACATAACTGTCAAGGCCTCACTTTAAAATCACTTTGAGTAAAAAGTTGCACAAATCACCCCACCTTCCCCTATATATTTTTTTTTTTTTTTTTTTTAAGTGGAAGTCCAGACCCAGTATCGGACGGACCTGTTCATTCGCTGTACAAGAAAATGTCAAATCAAATTCAGACGATTAATTAATACTAAAGAATATACCATTACCATGCATTGCTTCTAATTGTATTATTGGGTGGGCAGGACAGCCTGCCTCCAAGTTACCCACCCGCTTATAGTGGTCACTGGTCAGCAGCGCCGGCCCGAGGCATAAGCGAAATGAGCGGTTGCTTAGGGTCCCGACTGCCAGGGGGGCCCCCCCAAATTTATTTTTTATTTATTTATTTATTTAGTTTGTGTGTTTGATATCAACATCATATTATGTGAATGTAAATTATCATACAATAAAAAGAATACAATGTTTTGGTAGATAGTTAATATCTTAATAATTGAATCAGTTCATCTGGGAGGTAATCCGAGGTTAACTGATCACGTCACGTTCAAGTCCATGGCATGCACAGTGTGTATTGAGTTTATTTAAAAATATTTGAAAATGGGGCTGCCCTCAGTTGCCCATGCACTGTGTATAGTCTATAGCCTATTTCAGCCTCGTCTGTGGAAAAAAAGATAACTGGACAACAGAGTTCTTCTGCTTCGTTCCTCTCACTGCATTTAAATTAATTCATTATATTACAGAAAAATATGTCCCGTAAAAGAAAAAGAGCTCCAAGCCCATCCCAGAGGACCCTGCATAATATTTAATTTCTAATTTAAATTTCTATGGGAAATCCATGTGCCTTTCTTCAATAGCTTCTAATTCATCCGACCCAGTGTCTCCAAATTATTTGTTCACACAAAATTCCTCAGATTTAGCCTCTTAATTTTCCTCTCAAAGTGCACCAGATTCATGCATTTCACTTTAAAAAGGTAAAAAAAAATCTCCCCCGGAACCCCCTAGCAGGGTCGTGACCTCGGCTGGCTACTATTTTCACCCAGCTGGACATCAGAGGCAATAGTGGAAAGTAGTGTGTATAGTATATAGCTCTGGACTACCACCATCCAGGTTGCCCAGTCCCAAAGCTTTCTCTTCAATCAGCTCAGGCTGCCTACAATTAAAAAAAAGATACATTATGTTGTATATAATGTATATTATATGTTATTCATAAACATTTGGGGAAAAAAACACGCAAGAATCAAATCTCCCACACAGCAACACTCCAAGTTTATTTGCATATTATGTTCTACACAATTCACAGTAAATGTGTCAAAAAGCAGACGCATAGATTTTACAAGGGCTAAATATTTCGGCTCTGCGCGCAAGCCGAAATGTAGCGACGCGATTTCAGAAGCCTATCCCTCCAGGTGAGGGAAGGGGAGCGGGAGCCTTGTTTGAGACAGTTATTTGTCGTCATAATGACTGATAACGGGGCTGAACCATCAAAGAAAAAAAAGAAAATGCAATGAAGAAAAGCTAAAAGGCAGAGTGATAGACGGGCGGGGAGAGGGCGTTGCCAAGCAACGTGTACACAATTACACGGGAGCGAACTAGACTGCAGTGTTTACTCCTAAATGAATGAGCGGTACTAACACAAAGTTTACTTTGCTTCATCATCAGAGAGGGGTATACTACGAAGTGAGATTAAGGGCTGAGCGAGGTCTGTTGAGTCTAAAGCCAGAGTTTTCAGTATCACGAAAGGTGGCTCTCTTTTTACCTGGCTAGATCACCGTGGTAACAGAGGCTGTACGGCTAACC
Organism: Ammodytes marinus; assembly: GCF_949987685.1. NCBI lineage: Eukaryota > Metazoa > Chordata > Actinopteri > Uranoscopiformes > Ammodytidae > Ammodytes > Ammodytes marinus. Next base: position 1,025,259 of record NC_137231.1, read on the forward strand.
TGCTCAGACCAGTTTTTGTTCCAGAGTTTGAGCTTAAATTCAGCACGTAGAGCGCTGCCCTTTAAGGAAACTAGCCTAGACATTTGGAAATCCCGCGGACCTGACAATATTGTCTGAGCGCTACATTCTCACTGAGGAAACTGTTACATCTAAACTTATTAATCAGTAAGTTAATGAACGAAATGAAGCCGTGACATTTGGCTTACAGCAGAGTGAACTGTAACATTGCGCTGCAGCTTTTTACCACATGCATACAGTAAAGCTATTGATGCAGAAAATGTAAAATAGCCTACGCCTTTAGCCTATTGTATGCAGCGACACTCTATGCTCTCACCTCAAATGATTTTACCTGGCGATCTACACTCACTGGCTCTTAATAAAGCGTTCTATAAAATCACAGGTTGCAACATTATTTCACTGTGGGCTTCTTTCTTTTCATCAGTAGTGATTACAGTTGGGACGTGACAGGTGACAGCTGTCACAGTTCGGACACCGCTGCAGACTCACAGGTTAAGCTTCTCACAATAGTTTCATATTTGTCCGAAAAATACAGACTACAGGTTTTTTAATGTAGGCCTATTGGTATTTGTAAGATTAAAATAAAAGGCTAATAGTCTAAATCAAAATTGTATTCATTTTGATGTGGCCCAAAGCTAAAGTGATTTTCCACATAGGCTATTCATTTGGGGACAGTGTCAGACTTAAATTACATTCTTAAGTGTGGAACTATAGGCGTAGGCTAGTGCTATAAATATAGCAAAGTAGCCTATATAGTATATACAGTGGCTTGAAAAAGTATTCATACCCCTTGAACTTTTCCACATTTTGTCACATCACAACCACACACGTACATTTATTTTATTGGGATTTCATGTGATAGACCAACACAAAGTGGCGCATAATTGTGAAGTGGAATGAAAAAGAAACATGATTTACAATTGTTTTTATAAATAAAAAACTGAAAAGTGTGGCGTGCAAAAGTATTCAGCCCCCCTGAGTAAATACATTGTGGAACCACCTATCGCTGCAATTACAGCTCCAAGTCTATTTGGGTATGTCCCTACCAGCTTTGTACATCTCTACAGACTGACATTTTTGCCCGTTCATCTTTGCAAAATAGCTCGAGCTTCAGATTCAGCGTCAGATTGGATGCAGAGTGTCTGTGAACCGGAATTTTAAAGTCTTTCCAGATATTCTCAATTGGATTTAGGTCTGTACTTTGACTGGGCCATTCTAACACATGACTATTATGCTTTGATCTAAACCATTCCATTGTAGATATGGCTGTATGTTTAGGGTAGTTGAAGGTGAACCAGTCTCAAGTCTTTTGCAGACTATAACAGGTTTTTCTGCCCTGTATTTGGCTCAATCCATCTTCCCATCAACTCTGACCTGCTTCCCTGTCCCTGCTGAAGAACAGGACCCCCACAGCATGATGCTGCCACCACCATGTTTCATGGTACGGATGGTGTTTTCAGGGTGATGTGCAGTGTGTGTTTTTCACCACACATTGCATTTTGCATTTAGGCCAGAAACTTCAAGTTTGGTCTTATCTGAATCTGCTGCGTCCGTCAAATGTTTTGTGGCAAGGGTTGGAGGAAGGTGCTCAGGTCAGATGAGACCAAAATTTAAGTTTTTGGCCATAATGCAAAATGCAATGTGTGGTGGAAAACTCACACTGCACCTGACTTGAGAGTGGGGTGAAAGTTCACCTTACAGCAGGACAACTACCCTAAACATACAGCAGGGCTGTACAGTGTGTGTTAGCAGAGATGGTTCGCGCAACGATCCTGGCGTGCATACCCAGTGCTAGGCCGAATATAATAAATGTAGAAATAACACACAGTGCGGCATCATTGCTGTTTGACTGTAACTGCAGTCGTTTATTAAACGCATGCTCACTTGACCTCTCCTAGGTCACATGTCTATTTACGGACATCCTATTGGCTGCCGCTGTACACACAACACTGCATACAGCATATTCTGTATAACAAAGTAAATACAACAGATTGTGACAATGGAGGGCATATACTTTCACATCTCAACACCCCCACTTGCTCTCACATTGGTACATACTTTAATAACAAAACAAAAACATTAAGGTTTTCTGCCTTCTTCATGCACATTACTTCATATACATGGTTAGTTTCCAAACATGAACTTTGCAAACTTAATCAGCTTAAACTGTGTTACAGGTTTTGTCATCACATCTGCTACCATCTCTTCTGTGGGGCAAAAGTGCAAACTTATCTTCCCATCACTCACAGTTGACCTCACAAAATGATATTTTATGTCAACATGCTTACACCTCTGTCTGTTCACAGGATTTTTTGCTAGAGCTATTGCACCTTGGTTATCCTCATACACCTTAGGCGCTGGGTATTGATGTCTGTCAATGCCGTCTAGCAGCTGAGCTAGGTACATTACCTCTTGTGTAGTAGACGCTAACGCCATATACTCCGCCTCACAAGTCGACAATGCAACAGTGGGCTGCTTTTTGGTTTTCCATGAGATCAAAGGTCCATTTTCATTTAGGCTTACACAATACCCTGTGGTGCTACGCCTGTCAGTTGTGTCAGCTGCCCAATCTGCATCACTGTAGGCGTGTAGCTGCAGTTTTTCATTTGGACTTTTTGTGAAGCACATTTCTTTTTCACTTGTGCCTTTCAGATATCTCATTACATGTTTAACAGTAGTCCACTGCTCTTCTGTCGGCTCAGTAAAGTACTGTGACAGTTTACTTACAACAAAACTCAGATCGGGTCTTGTGCATGTAGTCAAATAAATCAGGCTTCCAACAGCCTCTCTGTATTTTTTGACATCACTCATCACTTGAGCATCATTAGTGTAGTTTAACTTTTGTTCACAAGGTGTCGCCCTAGGTTTACAGTCTTGCATGTTAAACCTTTCTAGTATGTTTTCCACATATCTCTTTTGTGACATCTTAACACATCCATCACTTTGGTCAAAAACAATACCCAGAAAATGTCTGAGTTTTCCCAAGTCTTTCATTTTAAATCGTGCTGAGAGCATCTCCTTCACAACCTTCAGTGCGTTTTCATCACTGGCACCAATGAGTATGTCATCAACCCATATTAAAATGATCACTTTTTCTTTTTCTGTCTCCTTTGTGTAAACACAATGATCAGAAGGATTTTGCACAAAGTTGTTTTCACTCAAATACTCGTGCAGTAACTTGTTCCAATTCCTGCCTGATTGTTTAAGTCCATAGAGCGACCTCTTCAACTTGCATACCAACTTTGTATCTGTGCCAGATTTGACCTCATAACCTTCTGGCTGTTCCATATAAATATCAAAATCTATTGGTGCATGTAGGTAGGCTGTTTTGACATCCATCTGATGTAAGATCAAGTTTTCTTGCACCGCTTTTTGCATCAAGACTCTGATACTAGTCAGGTTAGCAGTAGGAGAAAAAGTCTCCTCATAATCCACACCCTCCCTCTGACTGTATCCCTTGGCAACATAGCGTGCTTTGTACTTTTCTGATCCATCTGCATTGTTTTTAATAGCATACACCCATCTACCCCCCACTGCTTTCTTGTCCTCTGGCAAGTTTGTAAGGGTAAATGTGTCATTTTCTTTTAATGATTGTAACTCCTCATCCATTGCATTAACCCATTCTTTTGAGTGGGGTGAGGTTACAGCTTCTCGGAATGTTAAAGGTATGTTAGACGCTACTCTGTAACAATAGTCTATGTTAGTGAGCACTTGATCATCACTGTCTTCGTCGCCTGACACATATTCACACAAGTAATCTGGTTTCTTCCTCTCTCTTGAAGGGTATCGCCGTTGCTCAAGTGTATGTGTGTGGCTTTGTACTTCAGGCATAGTAACTGGCACCTGGTCCTGTGTATGTGCTGGACTCACATCAGTATTTTTACTGGTATTGAAAACTCTATGGTGCAGCTCAAAATCATCATTGACAGGTGTCATGTCAGTCTGTGTCTGCCTCTCTGTGTTTGTTTTGTTGACAAACTTCACCAGTCTATGCTTCTGCACTTTTCCAGTGTCAGGAAAATAAACCATATAGGCTGGACTGTTCTTGTCGTATCCAACAAAAATTCCCTTTTCACACCTCGAGTCTAATTTTCTCTTGTCCTGTTTGTAAGCATAACACTCTGAACCAAACTTTTGCATCCTGGACAAGTTAGGTCGTTTCCCTTTAAGTAGTAAGTAAGGCGTCTGCTTTGTGCGGTTGTTAAAACATCTGTTCCTCACTACAGCAGCTGTCTGGACTGCGTACGTCCACAGCTCTTTTGGTAGCTTACTGTCCAATAGCAAACACCTGGCCATGTCAAATAGTGTGCGCCAGTTTCGCTCAGCAGTGCCATTTTGATGTGGCGAGTATGGGGCTGAAGTCTCATGCCTAATGCCATTTCTGCTGAGTAGCGCTTGGTAATGTTTTCCCGTAAACTCAGTACCATTGTCAGACCTGATACACTTTATCTTGCCATATGGCGCTGTGTCGGCAAGAAACTTTTCTGTTGCCTGCACTGTGTCGCTCTTATTTTTCAGAAAGTACACAAATACTGCACTGGAAAAATCATCAGTAAATGATAATGCATACCTATACCCGTCTCTGGACACTGGGTCTATAGGTCCTGCTACATCTGTGTGCACCAGCTCTAAGGGTGCTTTTGCCCTTACATCAGCCTCCCTGTTTCTAGTTTGGGTAAACTTTCCCTGAGTGCAGACTTCACAATGTAGGGCTGACATGTCTGTTTTACCCTTGATTGTCATACCATCAACAACATTTTGTAGTTTCTGAACATCATCATAATTACAGTGCCCTAAGATTTCGTGCCATGTCTGCATATCATAGACTCCCTTACATTGGTCTTCACACTCACCATTTACTGTATGTAAGTAGTACAGTCTGTTATACTCATGAATGTTGAATCTTGCACCGTCTCTACATATTAGGGCATCTTCTCCTTGCTTGAAGACTACAGTTGCTCCACTGGCAGTCGCTGCTTTAACAGAAAATATGTCCTGCGGGTAAGAGGGGATGTACAGCGCCCTTTTCAGCGTCGCGTTGTGATGTTGCCCTCTGCTGTTGATCAAGCAGACCTCTGCATCTCCTCTGCGCTCCGCAACTCCGTTGGTCTTTTCGCCGTTGGCTAACTCCACACAATGTTTAAGTGGTTGGAACGTGTCGTCGAAACTCCTGAACATTGATATATCATTGATGATATGCGAGGTTGCACCCGTGTCCACCATTAGTCCTTTCTTATTAGCACTGTGGGCTCTCTGCTTCACTGCATCCGTGTCGCTCACCTGGAAAACATACTCGTTGTCGCTCTCCTCCTCGAAAACTTTGTGTGCGTCGTCCTGCTGGTATCTCCGCCTGCAGGTTGCATCCCGGTGTGTGGCGCTTTTACAGTAACTACACCACTGCTTGCGTTGACACGATCTTGCTTTGTGTCCTTTCAGGCCACATCTGTAACAAACAATGTCCGCACTCTCGGCTCCACGGTCACTTGTAGGCCTACTGGCTGACGCAGGTTGCATTCGCGCCTTCATCACGTTGTCGTCCGACTCTGTGGTGCGCATTTTCTCAGTAGCTTCGTAGCTCCGCAGTTTAGTTTTGAACTCCGCAAAAGACATATTCACATCACTTTGTGTAACATGAACAGCGAACGGCCCATAAGACTCTGGCAGGCCCTTCAAAATCATTGCCACTAACAGTCCGTCGCTCAATGTTTCACCGGCGTTTCTCAATGCTGTGATAGTGGTCTCTGCACGTATAACATATTCAGTCACACTTTCGGTACTTAACTTTTGAAGTGAAGTCAGTTCGGTATACAGGCTTATTACCCTGGGTTTTCCTTTTCCAGCATAATAGTCTCTCAAAATCTTCAGTGCTTCTCGGCCATTGTCCGCTGCATCTCGCATTACCAGCGACAAACTTTTATCATCGAGAAACTGGATCAGCTCTGCGTATGCCTCGGCATTTCTATCTTCCTCTTCATCATCTCCATCGTCTGGCTCGTTTAGAATAATATCCTTTAAACCTTGTAGCCGGAGATGGCCCAAAAATTTAGTCTCCCACAGTTCATAGTTCTTTTCATCTCCGTCAAAAACCAGCCGTGACCATCGGCCACCTGACTCGTAGGCTCTTCTACTCATGGCGCTAGCTTAGTATGCTAACTCACCGGACACGCGGTACGTCGCGACTTTTCTCTCGGTGAAAACTCGATGGAAACTCTCTGGGTAACTCTGGGCCCATAACCTGTTAGCAGAGATGGTTCGCGCAACGATCCTGGCGTGCATACCCAGTGCTAGGCCGAATATAATAAATGTAGAAATAACACACAGTGCGGCATCATTGCTGTTTGACTGTAACTGCAGTCGTTTATTAAACGCATGCTCACTTGACCTCTCCTAGGTCACATGTCTATTTACGGACATCCTATTGGCTGCCGCTGTACACACAACACTGCATACAGCATATTCTGTATAACAAAGTAAATACAACAGATTGTGACAATGGAGGGCATATACTTTCACATCTCAACAGTGTGCAACAGTTTTGATCGCATTTGCTACTGAAATTGATGACGTGCGATGATGAATACAAGTCCACTAGCAATAGTGCGACAGCTTGCTAATGAGCAGATGCTGTCTCTTTGAGACACAGAGGAGAGATGCACAACACTGCGCAACACTAAAGTCAACAGTAGTCGACATTAACACTCTCCAAATGCGGTCTAAGGCAAGTAAGTTATTGAGTCCACCCTCCACTTTGGCTGGTGAAAGATGTGTGCTCCGGACCTGTACTTGTGCGGCGATTCCAGCGTCTAATACACTTCACCAACGGTAATAACCGGAAGGAGATGAGATAGCGCGTGTGCAAACAGAACATTTCCTGTGCGCCTTCACATTAAAAGCCTGTTAATAGCCAAACGTGAGTTGACTTTTATTTTGAAGCCGGTAAGAACAGGAAGTTAGCGCTTCACAGCCCTGCAGTGCGCTAGCTTGAAAGGCAACTCATTCAGCTGCAGAGAAAAGTCAACAGTAGTCTAAAAACAAAGTTTGAAATAAGCCACTGAAGAACAACTTCCAACACATTCACAACAACCTATTTAAGGTTGTACCAATATGTATACTTATTTATTTAATTTGCTATATGTTTTAAAGTTTGGTTTTAATTAACAGAAAGACATTTACCAAAAATTTACAAAAAATATATAGATATTAATTTCATGGAGAGAAATTATTCTGAATCAGCAAAAAATTGCAATTGGCAGGTTAGATTATTTTGTCTAAATTGCAATCAGTGCACCCCTATTCATTTTTCTACAATTATTACTGCACACAATAGGATATGATATTAATTGAGAATTTCAAATGAGATCAAGATGACAGGCTAACAGGTAATTAGAGCGAAATGCATGGGTTAAGGTTATGCAAGTTTTCGATCATACTTTGTGTGCTACTGAATTTATTTTTGTGCTACAGATTATTTTTGCTTGCTAGCACCAGTGCTACCACCTAAAAAAATAAGCGTACAGCCCTGTATAGCCATATCTACAATGGAATGGTTTCGATCAAAGCATAGTCATGTGTTGGAATGGCCCAGTCAAAGTCCAGACCTAAATACAATTGAGAATATCTGGAAAGACTTGAAAATTGCTGTTCACAGATGCTTTCCATCCATTCTGACGCTGAACAGGGGCGTTTCTAGGTTTCTGAAACATCCGGGACTCAGCCCAAGAGGGAATAGGACAGTGCGCGGCAAATTTTGTTGTATACTTTATTGCGCATGCACATTTTTTTTCATAATGCTTTACCTAAATAAACAAAATAAATTTGAATTTGGCTAATTCATAAGCTGTAAGCCATAATCATCAAAATAATAACAAATAAAGGCTTGAAATATCTCACTTTGCATGTAATGAGTCTATATAATATATTATTTTCACCTTTTAAATTGAATTATTGAAATAAATTAACTTTTGCACGATATTCAAATTTTTTGAGTTTCACCTGTACTTGCCTTTTTTTTAGAATATGTGATGCCATGTCTTTGATAGTATTACCGGAATGTAAAGTAATTGTTGTATTGTTTTACTGTGCTCTTAGGTCAACTGCAGAGCTGGAGTCATTCCATAATCACATTCTGATGTACGCAAGCAAGCGCTTCAGCTTCTCCCCACCGGTGTATGCAGCTCGAGTCATGCTGGTTGGCTGGCCTGGACTACAACCACCATGTCCACAGACCAGCCAGGAGAAAGGCTGACGGCTCTATTCAGTACGTTTTATTCTAAGTAAGTCCCATGCATTTTGGTCAATGAACTTCCACGTCAAGGCAAAATAATGCTGTAACAAACAAGTGACATCTATATTTATATAATTTTTTTAAATATATAACAAGAACATAATACAGGGTACAGCTGTAAGATAAGCCTTTCATGTGGAAATTCAAAGTACTATACATTGTCAGGTAATATGAATGAATCACTAAACTTATAATACTTTTTCTATTGCCAGGTATGGAAAAGTGTACAATAAAAAGTCCAGGAAGTGGAGCCTATACACACTGAAGGAAGAGAAGGACTACCACTACATCAAAGACCTCCAGAGTGAAATTCTCCAGGAGAAGTTGTCTGGGGGGGGGGGGGCTTCTGTCGGGTGCACCAACCAACCAGGAGTGGTTGCAGACTCAACTAAGCAAAGGGCTAGGTTAGTATACTTACATTTTTGTATGAGCATACATTTTTAACTTTGCTATGTAACACAACACATGAAAATCCATTTAGCTCTGGTCTAAGGAATGCCAAAGTGTAAAGATTTGTGTCCAGGTTCCACCAACCATCATGAGGTATAATATTACAGATCCAGAAGTGCTGAGGCCTGTTTCAGGTAGCTGGTTTTACATACTCTGATTTAAATCCTGCGCTCTGAGTTGGTCAACTCAGAGCGCAGGGTTGACGAAAAACTCTGGGTTTTCGGTTTCAGAACAGTGGATCAGCGTTGGGTTTATCAACTCTGAGCGTGTTCACTCTGGGTTGATCGCGTGCGTAAAAGCCATTGTCAATGGATCGCTGATAACATGATTCACCATGGAAACAGTAGAAGCAAATGATTGATCCTCCCACTTCTCCACTTCACAAAAGAGAAAAGAAAAAAAATCTCCGCTCCTCCCACTAGGGTTAGAAATATTAACGAATGAGTTTATGGTATGGAGAAGAATTAACAGGGATATAGTCTCATAACTCTGATCTAATCTCCTCGGCAATTCAGAAAAAAACAGAGCAAACATTTTTTTTCAAGAGAATCATTTCGCTTCCGTATGAGAAGCCATAGTCTATTTTAAAAAGTTACGCATATCAGCAGTAAAGTATTAAGCTGGCGCGGCACAGCATTGCTGACAGTGTTTTATATTCGCTGTATAATATTTTGGCAAGCTATAGCCTAATACTGTGCAGTAAACAGACTGTCGCTTCTTTTAAATGGGGAGTGAAAGACATTAACGTCAGACACATTAGGTGACAGTTTCCATTGAAGAGCCTGATTGATTTATTACCAGATCCATTTTCCTCAAGTGATCACAGTTTAAATTATTATATAATTTTTATATTCATATTAGGCTTTAACGAGGCTCGTCTGTGACTTTAAGATCGCACAAGTGAACAGTAACGATCGCGTGCAGCCGCATGGTTACATGAATCCACCATAAATCTGTTCAGTGGCACAGACGTTAAAAAGCATACAATACTAGGTTTATTAATCTGAATGTAGAGCATGTCACGATGTGTAAGGTGGCCGCCTATATGAATGGACCGAGGGCTGAGAACTATGCTACTGATCAGATAAATGATCAATCAAACGTAAAATCATCAGGAAATGATAAAAACATCCCGAAGGAGATTTCTATGGAGTGATTTTGCTTCAAACTGTACAGGGACGCGTGTGACAGTGACGCTCTTCTTCAGTCGGAGCTGCAGCGTAAAGTGAAAACAAACTCAGATCTAACCACCTCCCAAGCAGGCTAGACCCACGGCGTATGTTGCCGCAGTAAATGCCTCTCGGTTGCGCTGAACCTGCTTCCTGAAACTGAAAACCCAGAGTTTCCACTAACTCAGAGCGAACAAACTCTGGGTTGCCTCAAAACCAGCTACCTGAAACAGGCCTCAGGTCAACCTATTATCTGAATAACAACAACAACAACAACAACAACAACAACAACAACAATAATAATTTTTCATTTTTTTTCATTTCACTTTTATTTATCCTCGAGAGACCAATTGAGGGGTGACCCTCATTTACAATGACGTCGAGTTCAAAACAAATTCAAAGGAAAAACAACAATACATAAACAATATTCAATGCAAAAACATCAAATACACAACAACAGGTGAAGAGAAAAAAACAATTGAAACATTTACATAGTGGTGAAGAGTGGCAGCAATTAAAATTAAATGGGTGAAAGTACAATATAGCCTAATTAAAACAGTTACAGGTAGAGTTTGGCAGATTTAAGATAGTTTGTTTAAATTGGTTAAAGGATATGAAGGTATTTAGTTTAATTTGTTGCTGTAAGTTGTTCCAGGAGTCGGGGGCACTGAAGCTAAAAGCTGTCTTTCCCAGCTCAGACCGGGCTTGTGGGACATAAAGCATATAATAAGCATGTCAGTGGAGCTGATAAAGCCCATCTGAAATTTGCAGCATTTCTGTTAAATAACGAGGAAGCTTCCCGGTCAAGGCTTTGTAAATAAAAATGTGCCAATGTGCGTCACGTCTCTCTTTAAGGGAGGACCACCCAACCTTTTCATATAAAAGACAATGGTCTGTGTCATAAGCATCTCCTGTGATGAACCTTAAAGCAGAGTGAAAAACAGAGTCCAGGAGTTTAAGACATGAATGTGATGCATGCCGGTAAACCACATCACCGTAATCAAGGACAGACATGAAAACTGCCTCAATAATCGTTTTCCTACTAAATAAAGGGAAGGTGGTTTTGTTCCTATAAATATAGCCAATACAAACAAGATTTTTTATATGAAAATTAAAAGTGAGTTTATCATCTAACCAGATGCCGAGATATTTGTACTCTGTGACTCTTTCAATTAAAAATCCATTCTTTGTAAAAATATTAAAATCATTAAAAGTTGTAGTTCTTGCTCTGGAGAAACACATATATTTGGTTTTGCCTGTATTTAGAACAAGCCTGAGGTCCAAGAGCTTTGTAGGTTCTGAATAGATTGGTGCACCGAATCGGAAATGCAATACAGTACTGTGTCGTCAGCGTATAGATGGGCGTGACAGTTTTTTAGCGATGAAACAATGTTATTTATATAAATTGTGAAAAGAACTGGACCTAAAATTGAGCCCTGTGGGACACCATTTGTAACAGTTAAAAACTCAGATTGGTATCTTCCCAGTTTAACTGACTGCTGTCTATCAGAGAGATAATCCCTAAACCAGCTACATGCAGAATGATCAAAGCCAATGTCATGCAGCCTCTGTGAAAGCAAATGGTGGTCAACAGTATCAAAGGCCTTTGAAAGATCAATAAAAAGTGCTGCACAGTGCTTTTTCTTGTCTAATGCTGTAACAATGTTGTCTACAACCAAAGTCACAGCAGAGACAGTACTGTGGCCTGCCCTAAAACCAGATTGGAATGGGCTCAAAATGGAAGCACTAGTTAGAAATGTTTTTAACTGATTATTAATAAGGGATTCTAGAATTTTTGCGAGGCATGGGAGTTTGGAAATTGGCCTGTAGTTATTAAGATTATTTTTGTCACCACCTTTATGTAAAGGAATTACGTGAGCTTTTTTCCAAATTTTAGGAACTATTCCAGAGGAGATCGAAAGATTAAAAATATGGGTAATTTGTTTTGATATTATATGTGTAGAAAGCTTGATTGAAAACGGGTCCAAATTGTCCTCTCCCATGTACTTCTTGGGGTTGATGGCGAGGAGTGCATCTACAACAACACTTGTTTGAAGAAGATCAAGGCTGAAAATAGGAGTTTGAGAGACAGGCGGTACGTTACTACTGGTGGTAGAAGGTGTACATCCTCCATTCTGAAAGAGTTGACCAGCAGCTACAAAATGTTTATTAAAAGCTAAGCCAATCTCTTTTTGATCATTGAGAGTGTGACCATTTAATTTGATCTGAGTGGGAACTGTGCTAGAATTGTTCTTATTATAGTTCACAGCTTTCCAAAATAGTGCAGGGTTAGAGTAGCAGTCGGAGATTAATTCAAGGTAGTATTCAGATTTGGCTTTCCTAATCATGGATGTGCACTTATTCCTAAAGTGAAAGAGCTATTATGGAATATAATTTATTTTAGGAATCATGACCCAGCACTGGTGTAAACTATTTATGACAGTTTACATTGGTAATGAAATGCAAAGCCACCACTGGAAACAAAAGGGATGGGCTATCAGTAGCTAGCTAACGTTAGCTACATAACACATAACCAGATAATGTTAGCATTCATTCTTAGACACTTGACACAATCAAACATCAATATTAGCATGCTATTTAGCCACATAGACTGGCCTATTTAAAGCCCTTTAGAAAAGTGACATCTTTTCTTTGATGCAAGTTCATCAATTCATGGCTTAAAATCCTGAGCTGTAGAACTTTCAGCAGACATTCCTAGCGGCAATCTGCACGAGTGTCCACCCTTTGGGAGGGTGGGCGACGTGCGGATATGACACAGGCTCCGCATGCAGCAAAAATTTTTTTTTTACCTTAATTGATATGCAAATGATTTTTATAGCAGCGCCGGAAAAATATATGTGGGAACGTGGGGGAGACACTGCAGGAGTGAGGTTGTTGCCCACAGCACTTGCACTCCACATCTGTTGGCATTTCTCTGCAGCTGTGGCAGACTCACCGGGTGGGTTTATCTGTCATTTGAGGGCCCGATGGAGGAGGATCTGCTGATGCCAAGGTTAGCAGGTCGATCATGAGGCTGGGGTCACATGTCAAGCGGAGCTGGAGCAGATGATGCGACATTTGTAGATTTAGTCTTTGAATTCTTGCCTGTAAAGTAATACATGATTATTATTTTTATTTATCAAATACAATTTTGTATTGTCCTCTAATAGGTAGGCTATTGTGTGTCATGGTACAGGGCATCTCAGTATACAAAGTTGCTGGTAAGGTGTATGTCTCTGTACAGACAGATCATATGCAATCCTTAGAGTTTTGCAAAAAACTCATCTTGTGAGCTCTGACACAGTTTCAGATTAGTGAAAGCTTTATTCTATTTGTGGAAATGCAACAAAGGGAGATTTCATAGCTTTTTTCGCATCTCATAGACCTATTCTTTAATTTCCTTTGAAGGTAACAGGAGGCATAGAGCAGGAGTGAGGCCTGGAACACATATCCTGTGTCTACCTCTTGAGCGCGTCTGCGTCTGTTACTGCTGCGTCTCTCTCCCTGTTTTTCGGCTAAACATGGAACTTCTCACTTCTGTTGCTGCTGCTACAGCGCTGCTTCTAAAAGCCCTGTTTTTTTCACAGAATTCCCATTAATGATTAATATTAAGTCGTTTCATGTCATTTTATGACACATATGATTAATATTGCGTTTTGACAGTGATTTGTGTGCCTCATTGCATTTTTTCACATTGCATGTTTTATTTTGAAAGAGACAAACCCGAAAATCGTGAAACTACAGTGAATGCTGCTGGTATGACTCTCAACAGGGTATTTTTCTATCAGATAAAGCAGAGAGACCTGAGAGAGACACGCGTCTCCCACCAAAAATAGGCTCCGCCTGCTGAGGTGAAGTGATGCATCGCTGCAGACCCGCCTCAAACTGGTGTCAGCAGGGCATCAAAGGTTGGATGTTTGGCCGCTTAACACGGTCACAAAAACAAACATAGGCCAACACTGTCAGATAATTTTTGGCTTTTAGGATAATTAATAATAATAATAATAATAATAATAATAATAATAATAATAATAATAATAATAATAATAATAATAATAATAATAATAATAATAATAATAATACAGGCCGGTGGTGAGCCTGGACCTCGAAGGGGCCGGGATCTCTTCAAACAGAGGATTGACAATCGGCCAAAGCACTCCGCCCAGGCTTGGCTCCAGACAGGGGCCACTAGAGGAGTCTAGTGCCTCGTTTCAGAGCAAAGCGGGTCGGGTCAGAGTGGGACAGCTCGCTTTTAAGAATCTGGGTGGTGTTTCAACCGCTGACCCTACCCGCCGGCGCCAGAATATAGGTCAAAGTATCGGGCCATGGAACAACTGCCAAACCAGCCACTTCTATATTTTTACGCCGTGTTGTGAGCGTATTACGCTGTTAAATGCACTGTCTCTGTTGGCTTGCACCGAGACGACTCGGTGCAAGCCAACAGAGACAGTGAGCGAACAGCGCTGGCCATGGCAGCTACGTGACTATGGTGACATTGTGGCAGCGTATAGCCCACTGATTCATTTAATGAAGAGGAAAAACACCACACAATAAACAGAGAGCTGTGCGCTGACATTTTTCGCTAAACACAAGACTCTCTTCACTCTTGCCGAGGCGACTACACACGGCGGTTTAATGTGGAAATGATTCTTTCGACCAATCATCGGACGGCAGTGTGTAGCTACACCTTTTCAGCACCCTTTCTGGCGGAGCTGCCCCTGCTCGGTGGAAACGACGCATTGGTGTAGTGGTTTTCAATCAGGACCTTTTCTAAAGTATTTTTGGTTCACAGCCAGCAGTAAAAAGATAGACAAACAAACTAGAAAATCCCTCTGACATTTAAAAAGTGCAGTCCCCACGGCCCCCCGCCATCGGCCCGGCTCTAAACGCTTCACAGAACCGCCGCTGCGCTCTTTCCACTGAATCTCATTCCCCTGGTGCTTGGTGATCTAATTTTAAGCAAATCAGAGGATCGCTGTCAGATGCAGCTGCTCTGATGTTTCTGCAATCAATGATACTGTAGAAATTAAGCTTTAAGAGCACCTATAATGCTTTTTCATCTTTTCTGACCTATAAATGCTGTTATAATGTTATACAGTCATGCTAAATGATACCAAAGTGTCAGATATTGACGTACATGCATTTTAGACAAATTCCCTGCTTACTGTCTGGGGTGGCTGCAGGTGGCTGTGCACAGCCCCAACACTCCAATGGTGATAGCGGCAGCCTATTGTCTAGTTTCCTGGATTGTGTGACTTAGACAAAGCGGATTTTTCATGTATGGTCATTCTGCTACACGCTCAGACATGTCCCTGTTCCCCCCTCCCCGTCTGTTCAAATCTGCCCGCGCTCACACTGCAGTCCGCTCAGTGTAACATGAAACTAGGGGGCGTGCCTGTTGCTATGCAGTTACCTGGTCTGCTCTGATTGGCCATTTTCAACAGAGTGCAGAGGGACAGAGCGTTTTTGCAGAGAGGCTAAACTCAGGGTTCTCAACCCTCACGCAATGAGAGTGAGACACACGCATTTCAGGCAATGCACACGCTCCACGCCACACCTTGCATTTCTCACGCAAATTATAACTCTGCCAAACTATTTTTTTTATATATAGCCTATAGCTTCGATAAATCCTGGCCTTCACCACCATCACCTAGTGTTGCCACCTTATTTATACTATCTATGGTTGCCACCCGTCCCGTTTTTCCCGAAATTGTTCTCTTTTTTCACCAGCTGTCCCGAGGAAAGAAAAATCTCTCCCGGTACACAATTTGTCCCGTTTTTTGGGGAAAAACTAATTTGATTTCCTTCGTTCAGTAGTTAAGGCCGTTTCACACGGGCCGTGGCGTTTGTTGCGCCCACTAATGCATTCTGCGAGAGCCGAGCGGGCAGAGAGAAGGCGCAGCGTTTCGTCAGGCTACACGACAAGCGTGCAGGGGCGGTCCTAACGATCTCGGGGCCCGTTTCAAGACCCTGTGTGGGGCCCCCCACATTTATTTTTTTCTATGAATAATGCTTGTGCATGCTCCCCGCAAAAATAAAAAAGATTGTGGAAACTAGTTGGTTCATAGACGGATTATGAGATGATAGGCCCAGACTCTTAAAGCCCCCCCGCCCCCTCCCTATCCAGTCAGTTACATTGACTTTTCCGCAAAGATACATACGTTTACTGGCATAAACATATTAAGGGAGTCAGTGTTTCCCACAGGATTTTGGGATACTGTGGGAGATATCCTGTACCTTGTTGGGGGGTCCGGGGGCATGCCCCCCTGGAAGAAAATTGGTACAGTTTTAAAGTAAAATGCATCAATCTGAAAAATCAATCTGGAAAATTTAGATTTAAATCAAATCTTGAGCTGCAGAAGGAACATTATTTTTCTTAAACAGGCAGCACTCTTTACTCTGCAACTGTAAAAACATTTCAGAAGATTGGTCTGCAGACCCATGTTATATGATGGAGGGGCCCATTGCAACAGATACAGGGTGGAAAGCTACTTTTTATGAACAGTATATAATTTACATGTAGAAAGTTTATTCCTGTATGTGTGGGGGCCTTAGAGGCCCCTCATGAAGCCCATAAGACATAGCTAATAATGCTTTTGTTTTGCACTTGCTTTTCGATTTTTCACCTACTAGTTGAGGGGCCAAGTTGGTTTTAGTGCTCCCACATTCAAATGCGGACGCCGAAAGAGTCTTCTCCATGGTTGGTCTTCACCAGCACTAGAAACAGACTAGCCCTAGAAGGAACATTGTCCTCCATTATGATGGTCTAAATGGCTGGTGTGGAGCCACAGTGCTTCAAGTGGGAGCCAGAAAACCCCTATCCTGAAGGCCTCAAAATCTGCCACTCGAAGCTACAACAGCGAGCATCAGTAATATCCAGTATCCATATTTGCTGAACTGAACTAAGAGTTTTACTGAAATAACTACCCCGAAGAACTACCCTAGGCCTACACCCATCTCACTAGTCTGGCATTTGGTATTAATCCAGTTATACTTTCATCATAAAATTACTACAATAGGCTATATTTTAACTAAAACAAAGAAATTATATTGAACTGAACTTGTGTTAAAAACCATTATTATGCTTTAAATTAATAAATAAACACACAATAAAATTTCGCTCGCACGCTTCGCGCCCTCGCATGGGAAATCCGCTTCTGTCTCACTCTAAACAATTTCCAAAAGTTGAGAACCCTGTAAACTGCAGTACCAAAGTTAGACTGAAAAATAGCATAATAGGTCCTCTTTAACATGGTTACATTGGTCTCCACGCTGGATTGGCCAAAAGTAAACAGAACTGACAGCCGGCCAGTGCCACGCCCATGTAGGCAGGTAGGGGAGAACGGGGGAATCTGAGGCATCGGGTAATGTGAGCCACCCCCTGTATCTAGGCAACGGAAAACATTTGCGGTCATGTGAGATATATGTTTTCAAGCCCCTCTCATTTCCCCATGGCCCTGAAAGAGAGGACTTCATGGTGCTGTGGTAAGCATGTTTTTTTCACCAAAATAGGTATTTTGCATGTAAAAGTAAATTTTCTTGCTGTCAACTTAATCAACTGTTGTGCCAAAGCAAATGTATTCACGTAGAAAAACTTCTATCATACGTGTTGATGAACTACCAACATATGAAACCATGTGATGCTGATAACTGAAGATTAGCCTGAAACGCTAAGAGAGGTAGTTTTTTCTCAAATTGTGGTGGTGGGGGAAAGTGAGCCAAATGCTGTGGGGGAAAGTGAGCCACTGTCTCACTTTCCCCCACCATGAGGCACAAGTTAAGTTTAGTCATAAACATATTTTAATGTAATATTACATAACATATGTTTTATTTGAATGTCATACACATTGTAGAAAAGCCATCATGCCAAGGAAATACACCAGGAAGACGACTTGGGGCAACCAACACGGAAAGAGCACCTTCTCATCTTTCCCTGTAACCGTCAGGGCTGGAATGTAGAGTAGGCCTCGTTGTAGATTATGACAGGTTGATGGTATAATCCAGTTGGGTCTTCTCCTGTGTTGAGTCCCAGGCTGTTCTCGCTGGTTCTGATTTTCCTATGCTTTGACCCCCAGACACTAGCTGGCTCTAAGGGTCCTGTGTTCTGACCCCCAGACTGTGTTCTAATCTTTCATTTGAATCTTATTAAAACCTTTTGAATTATAATATGTTGTATTTGATTTTGTTCAGAGTTACTTTCAAGTGTTAAGAAAATTTGCTTTGCTTAATTGACCAAACCCCATCATTCTTTTACTAGTCCGACATTAGTTCTGGAATGTGTGGCTAGCTTTCAGGATTCTTACTGTTACAATATGTGTTGTTATGGTAGTTTCAGAGTGGAAAAAGTTAGTGGATCAGTTTACCCCACAGCTGGGGTAAAGTGAGCCACATGACAACTTTTTTTAAAACAATCATATTTTCACTGCCCTTTGTCTTGAAACAATTCTGCTAATGCCCATTTCTAGGAAACATCCTGAAGTAATGGGAAATGTGTACATTTGAGTGATAAATAATTTTAGCTCCCTTAGAGGGGAGAAAATGTAAAAAGTGGCTCAGATTACCCCGTTCTCCCCTATAGAGTAAATGAGCAGGGCGGTGCATGCACGCCCATGTAGATCTGACCAATCAGAGAAGATAAAGCTTTTTGCAAGGGGGGTAGATGTTAAACCAAGCATTTGAGAGAGAGGGCAAAACATTCTGGAAAAGGCGATGAAGAAATGGGCAATAGTAGAAAACAAATGGGTTTTTTGAACAATAAACCATGAAAACCTTTTCGAGTAGACCTCGGAATTACCAGTGTTGGGAACGTTACGTTTAAAAAGTGATTAGTTATAGTTACTCACTACTTGTTCCAAAAAGTAACTGAGTTAGTAACTGAATTACTTTATAATAGAAGTAACTAGTTACCAGGGAAAGTAACTATTTGCGTTAGCCTACTGTAAAAAAAAAAAAGCTGCAACAAATTTGGATTTTTCTGAGCAGTTTTCACAAGTCAGTTGAAATGAGTAGGCCTAGAACAGACAGGTAGGCCTACTTGTAGGCTACATAACCTTCAATATTTATTGCACATCAACAGACAGCAAGAGGTTTATCCTGCACTTCAAGTATTTTGTTCTCAACTAAAGTAGTAGAGAAAACTGCTGAATGTACCGTGCTGATCTGCTATATCACTGGATTCACTTCAGGGGTGTCGGCTAAAACACCACTTGAGGCCAAAAACGTCAGACTATGAAGCATGAGACGATGAGAGGAGGAGTAAGGATTTATCCTATGTTTATTTCCTTCTTTAACATGCACAGCAGCATAAAGATCCCAGGAAAAGAATAATAGCAATATTCGGCTCGTGATGACACGCTAAACAGCTGTTGCAACCGGCGAATCGCGGCCGTTTAATAACGTGCATAAATTATAATTTATAGAGATCGGGAAACTCCATGCACTTACTCACAAGTGCGATGCAAACAAACTCAGGGAGAGCACGTTTCAACCGTGGATTGATAGGTGGTTACTGCGGCAACGTGCACACTCACACAACAGAGAGATAAAGAAAAAGAAACTTCACTAAACAGGGGCTCCGGCTGACTGACGTGACGGCGCTAACTGACAGTTATAATGTCATCCACACTGAATAAAACACATCTTAAAACACCGGTCTCCTCACTAGCAGTTTGTGCAGTATGAAGCTAGGGGCGCGTTCGGATTACACAGTTTATTCAATCAATTAATAGAAACGCACCACATTTAACGTTCAGTAGCGATAACGGCGTTGTAACGACGGAAAAAGTAATTAGTTAGATTACCCCGTTACTGAAAAAATAACGGCATTACCTAACGCCGTTATTTCAAACAGCGTTATTCCCAACACTGGGAATTACACATCTAAACCCGAGATTTAGCATAATATGTCCCCTTAAATAGAATGTACCTACAATTTTTGTAACGTAGATGGTTTGAAGCCAACAGTGACCCAATACCAGTCAGAATAGCCAGCCTAACTATTAAATATTTACAAGCCTATATTATTATTCCTGGCTGTTATTTCACTATTCACTTATTATCTTTTAATTTTTTATGAATTATGCAGCGTGTTTCACATGTGTGTGTTGCTTATTGTAATACAATTGACATAAATGATGAGGATTGGATTGTATAGGTTGGAGCGAAAGCACCTTTTATATACACAATTTACATCAATAACATTGTTTCATCGCTACAAAACTGTCAAGCCCATTTGTATGCTGACGACACTGTACTGTATTGCATTTCTGATTCGGTCCATCAATCTGTTCAGAACCTTCAGAGCTCTTTTAACACCCTGCAGGACTGTCTAGTGGACCTCAGGCTTGTTCTTAATACAGACAAAACAAAATATATGTGTTTCTCCAGAGCAAGAACTATACATTTTAATGATCTTAATATTCATACAAATAATGGATCTCAAATTGAAAGAGTCACTGAATATAAGTATCTCGGCATCTGGATAGATGAAAAAGTATCTTTTAAATTTCACATAAAAAATCTTGTCTGTCGTCTGCGACAAAAGATTGGATATTTTTATAGGAACAAAGCCACCTTCCCGTTGTTCTGTAGGAAAAGGATTATTGAGGCAGTTTTTATGTCTGTCCTTGATTACGGTGATGTGGTTTATAGGCATGCATCTCATTCATGTCTTAAACTCCTAGACTCCGTTTTTCACTCTGCCTTAAGGTTCATTACAGGAGATGCTTATGACACTCACCATTGTCTTTTATATGAAAAGGTTGGGTGGTCTTCTCTTAAAGAGAGACGTGATGCACATTGGCATATTTTTATATATAAAGCCCTGACCGGAAAGCTACCACTCTATTTGACAACAATGCTGCATATTTCAGATGGGCTTTATCATACCCGCTCAACTGAAATGCTCATGTTATATGTTCCATACGCCCGGTCTGACCTTGGTAAAACTGCTTTTAGCCACAGTGCCCCTGACTCCTGGAACAGCCTACAACATCAAATTAAAATAAATACACTCATAACTGTTAATCAATTTAAAGTTATTATTTTGAATCAGCCCCACTCCACTTGTAACTGTTTTAATTAGGCTATTGTTCTGTTTTATTCAATTGATCTGAATGTTTTAATTGTTGTTGTCTCTTTGTAAGCTTGTTGTGTATTCTCATTGTATATTGTGTATCTGTAATTGTCTCGACGTCATTGTAAAAGAGGGTAACCCTCAATTGATCTTTCGAGAATAAATAAAGGAAAATGAAAATGAAATATACTATCTATGCCAGTGGTTTTCAAACTGTGGGGCAAAAAAAATAAATATTGTAGTTTTTTATATTAAGATCATTGCATAGCTGGACAAGAGTTCTTATGCTTCGTTCCTCTCACTGCATTTAAATGCATTCATTATATTACAGAGAAATAGGTCTCATTAAAGAAAAAGAGCACCAAGCCCAACCCAGAGGACCCTGCATACATTTTTTTATTTTAAATGAATATTTGTATGGAAAATCCATGTGTCTTTCTTCAATAGCTTCTAATTCATCAGACCCAGTGTCTCCAAATTATTTGTTCACACAAAATTCCTCATATTTAGCCTATTAATTTTCCTCTCAAAGTGCACCAGATTCATAGCCTGGAAATCCAGACCCTGATATCTTGAACGATAGAGGGTCTGGCCACGATCAATAGTAATTTCCAACTCAAGGGGCGGCTCCTACTCGTGCATTTCAAATGCCACTGCACGCAGTTGGATAGCACTACAACCAATTTGCCGTTGTCGGTCGGCAAAACAGAACATTCCTCTTAAGGCCAGGACACACCAGTCCGACACGTTCCGACTACCCAAAAACTGGAGTCGCCGTTTCAGGAAGCTCCAGTCTTTCCGTCGCGGCCCAAAAACACACCGAGACGACTGCTTATTTTCCGTACGTCCCGCGCTTGTAATGTCTCCACAACAGCAGGCGGCGCTAATCTGTATTGTGGCCCGAAAAAATACGAAAGCCGGAAATGATGGGACAGCTCTCTAGAGCATAAACATAGATAGAAATACGTATTTATATTTATGGACCATAAGAGCACAATTTTTAGCAGAGAGTGTCGAGCATGGTGTCGAGCAGTCAACAAGGGTTGATGCATGTGAGTACTCGCAAAACGAAACAAACAAACACATTAAAACGATGGCTAGCTGTTGTTAGCTGTTTGTGCTACCCGCCTCACTTCCGGGCTTCACTGATTCGCTAGCCCTCCACCAATCAAATTGCTCCAAATGAAAGACGGTCGGCCGACAGGCTCAAAACAAGCCCGACGACCTCTACGTCGGCCGACGTCACGGCACACACCAAACAGATTCGTCTTTTTTTTTGACGACGGCGATTATCGGGCTGGTGTGTCCTGGCCTTTACTTGCTAATGAAAGATTTGAGTGCCGTCTTCCAAATCGTTAAGGGTCGAGGCCAAAGCAGTCTCAAACTCACACAACATATCCGCAGCCATCTTTGATGTTTACTATCACGGCTTCGACGTCGCATGCACGTCACTGTCGTCATCCGGTTACGTCCTCCCCAGAGTACCATATAAAGGGCTCTGGCGCGCCCATATTAGATAGAACCAATTGAAACCATAGCCAGATTTCTGGTTTTCTTGATAAAGCTTCAACGGAGCGTGTCCAGACCAACACGCGCAGCAAATTTAATTTGCCAGCGCCTAGTGGCAGGTCTGGGAAGCCAGGCTACCAGATTCATGCATTTCACTTTAAAAAGGTGTTTAAAAACGCACAAAAATGTTTAGAATGTTTCAAAAATATGTTTAAATTAGTAAAATAATTAAAAGATCTTTCAAAACACACAGGGATTTAGATTTATTTTTTATTTCTTTTTGGGGGGGGGGGGGCTCCGCTGAAATTTGTTCTCTGAGGAGGGGCTCACTCTCTCACACTTTGAAAACCCCTATGCAAAGCACTAGCTAACGTACGTTAGCATGTGACCTAGTGTTAAAGCATCATGCAAGATAGCCTTAAATAACTTCTTCCAGTATCATTTGCAATTGACTGTAACTAAAACATGAAACTGAACCAACTTTATGTCGCGTGATTTACAGAAACATCGCTAAAAAACAGATAAATACCTGATAAACATGCAAATTAGAAAAAATATCACAGGAAGCTACCAAACTTAGCAGAAAGAAGATGTTGTTTTTATAGGTCTTGTTTTGTCACACATTGATGAGACCCCCCAGGCCAGTGATAAACTGATTTGGGGAATCCCTGCATGGCGCAGTGACGGCGGCGGAGGGTTAATGATAAACTTCAGAGCCCCTTTCAAAACACAGTTACAACGTGCTTAAAGGCCTACTTCACCGGTTTGAATATGAAGGTGTATTGAATTCTGAGATCCTATGTAGTATAAATGTGCAAAAAAAAAAAAAATCGGTTCATCCTAGCCTGAGAAAAGGCAGAAAGAGTGTTTTTTTTAACCCTATATTTCTCTTTCTGGTGACATCACAGAAAGAGAAATATAGGGTTAAAAAAAAACTTACTTTGTAAATATTACTGTGATGTCACAGTAAAGGCCTAAACATAATTTGTAATCAGCTGTTTACCTTAATTTGAATGAGAATAGGTAGGCTACATTCATGCAGGTATTGTTTAATCACAGACGTTATTTCAATGTTTTTATTGCAATAACATATCTCCATTTATATCAGGGTTTCTCAACGGGGGCGTTCGTACAACCTAGGGGGGCGCTGGGACCAGGCTGGGACAGAAGAGCTTC
Organism: Ammodytes marinus; assembly: GCF_949987685.1. Taxonomy (NCBI): domain Eukaryota; kingdom Metazoa; phylum Chordata; class Actinopteri; order Uranoscopiformes; family Ammodytidae; genus Ammodytes; species Ammodytes marinus. The sequence goes on from NC_137231.1 coordinate 1,048,939, forward strand.
TTTTTTTTTTTTTTTTTTTTTTTTTTTTAAATAAATATATTCTAAACTTTCTTAAAAATCTTATAAATCTTTTGACTGCAAAAATAGGTTACCTGAAATAAACAGCCTATTTTAACTTTTCATGTTTCTAACCCCTCAACCTCTTTTTAACTATTCTCTCCAATGTTCTGCGGTCTGCTGACTGTCACAGCCTTAGAAAAGAGAAGGCTCTGCAGACAGCCAATCAGAGGTCTTTGAGTCAGAACAACCAGCCAATCAAAGCCTTAGCGGCAGAGGAATCAGCCAATCACAGACTAGTATAATGACGTTTACTGATATTACTAATGCTAATGCTAGCGCAGCGAGATTCAAACTTAAACTAACTATTAGGCTCGTTCGACCTGTCGCCGTCTTGCTAAGACCTGCGCAATTATGACGCTCGTCTTGCTGAGCGCACTGCATTATGGTTAGACTTTTTGTCCCACTTGCACCCGTGGCTGGCTGCGGCTCGGCTGCTTGAGACTTTGAAGTCCCGCGGTAACAAGACGGACACAGACACTGGAGCAAGTCGCTGCAGTTGCTCCCCACGGGCTGCGGGAGCGAAATGTCTGATGGGAAACGTCTTGCTGACAGGCGGAGCTGAGCGCTAATTGGGAGTTTAAACCTCGTGCCTTTGATGCGTTTCCCCAATTGGTTAGGCAAAAGTCTGACATCATCGCTCAAAATTAAATTACGATCCATTCTTTTTGATTTTAATTTATGTTTAATCATTAGGCCGCCACAATATGCATTTAAGCAGAAATGTACTTAATCAGAGTTAAACCTCTGAACCCTTGACATAGAAATAATTTGGATGTGTAACTCTCCTGTATAGATATATTTAAAAGTGAACACAAACTTGAGTCACATAAGATCTTGGTGAAGTGATTTTTATACCATTAAGATTAAATCATAGGCTTATTTCAAGTGATCTAAATGGTCTGGGAATTATATTTTACATGTAGTGTCGCAAAGCCAGACCAAAACTACAACAAGTAGGCTAGTTTGTTTGTTACACATCATAATACAGTTCATCATATCCATCTCTACAATAATAATAAGGGATCTTTTCTTAGACCTTCTTTATTTAGGCCGATCATATTCGTTATGTGAAGGGAGAAATACTAAACCTCCTTTATTTGGATTTGTAAATTATTCTTGTAAATTATTCTTTATCACTTAAAAGTAGGTGTTAAAGTAACAAGAAAGATAAAGATGTGTGGGGAATGGGGATATTATATCTCGTTTCTTGTTTTGAAAATGCCCCTCGCTTTTAAAGTGTTTACTCGTCTTTGTGTTGTGTTCTGCTTCTAATCGGTTGTAGCATGTGTGACTCTCCTGCGAATATGTTTCTAATAAGCCTTCAAAATAAAACTAGAAAACGAACTGCATCCGCAACAAGGACGCTACTTCCGACTCGGAGCTGTCCGGCTTCAGTCAGGCATTTTCGTCACTCCCCCGACTGCACTCGGCTACTCTCGTCTACTTTCCAGACGAGCTGAAAGTTAGGTCGAACGAGCCTAAAGTCTCTGAGGTGGAGAAAACAGAGTAATCAGCCAAAGCATGGAGTTAACTAACACACAAGCAGAACCATGTTAAAGACACAACCCTCATATGTTGGAGAGGGACGATATACTAAACGCTGTGCACCGCGAGAGGCTCACTGAAGCCCTGTACAGCAGCCTTGGCAACACGCACCGTCTCCATCCTACTCTGCACTGTTAAACTGAAAGCTAAACTATCAGGTGAGGGAGGGGCCGATCGCACGGCTGGATGATAGGTTTGCTGCATTTAAAAGCCTTCACGTCTTCACGTGCGGTACAATGATAGTTTAACTAGGATTATTTTGTTTTAATGATAAAGGGAAGCAATGTTTGTTGTTATCATGTAGTCGCAATGTGTTAACTCCTCCTGTCGATCATTCACTGTGTTAGTTTCCGGTATTGTGCCGTAAAAATAAAAGCCCCCCGCGATATTTCTTTTCTTTTCTCTCCTTTCCCTATCTATTTTTTTACTCAGTAACGCAAGTGATATAAAATGTAGCGAAGTACAATACTTCACAATAAACATACTCAAAGTAAAAGTAAAAGTATAGGTTTTAAAAATCACTTAAAAAATTACAAGTAGCCTAAATAGTAAATGTAAGTAGTAAATGTAATTAGTAAATGTAATTCGCTACTTTACACCCCTGATTACAACCAATGCTGATAGTGTTTTTTCTTTTTATGCAACCAGCCACCTGACAGTGGGTTAAATCTGCCTATCATAGAACAGGCTCATATTGGGATTTTTTTTTAATAATTCTTATAAGAAACCAAAACAGCACAGAAAATATGTTTTATTGTTGATAGAGGATGTAGCCAAAACATATTCTTAATTGTGTGTGTATGTGTGTGTTTGTGTTTTTTTTTTTGGGGGGGGGGGGCGCTAGAGTATCTCGGTAAGGTTAGGGGGGCGTTTGCTCAAAAAAGGTTGAGAACCACTGATTTATATGATCCTGAATCGTGTTTTATTTTATTTTTCACTCATTGTAAGAAACGCTTTATCCGTATTTGCAGAAGGAACTCCTTATATAAGTGACATGACATGTAATATTTGGATCCATTTAGCACAAACTCATAGTGTCTCGCGTTACATGCTTCTGTCATCGGCGTTGCAGTTTCTCAAAAAAAAAAAATATTTTTTTAATTAATTTTTTTACTGTCTCAATATAGGCCCCTGATCTAAGAAGGCCCCGAACATTGTCATTTAAAACAATCAATTATTGACTGGCTCATGATAGGCCCCTAATCTTCGTAGGGGGGGCGGGCGTACGGAGAACAGGGGCCTATCATGAACCAGGAAAGAAAAAGGAAAAAAAATCACATTATTTTTCACCAGTACATTTTTGTTATTTTTGTTTAAATAACATTGTTCGGGGCAATGCAGATCAAGGGCCTATATTGAGTTGAGCCATTAAAAACAAAATGAAGAGTTCAAAGAGAGAAGTAGCTTTGGGATAAGGGATTATTTAAAAAAAAATTGGAATGCTGAATGACTGGATTTTTTAAACATGTATATTTTTGTTTCTGCTTTTTGGTATTTCTGTGTCTCCAAATTATTCCAGAAAATAGCTCACATAGGACACAGTTGATTTAGCCTTAGTTTTCTTCTCAAAGTGCACCAGATTGATGCATTTTACTTTAAAAGGTTAAAATTTTTCTTCCGGGGGGGCATGCCCCCGGACCCCTCTAAAAGGTCCTGGGACCCCACCGCTGTCTCCTCAATAACTTGGAAATACACTGTAACCAACCATGTGTGTTTTGGTTATTAAAATTCATTAGACCAGGAGGGGGTTATTTACATGTTACCTTAAGTGATTTTGTATTTCATCAATAGAGATATTGTGGTGTAGACAAACATGGCTTTAACGCATCTGTATTGTAAGACCGCCGCCCGGGGGGGCCTACGAAACCTCTCAGCCCCAGGGCCTAGTGGCAGGTAAAGGCAGCCCTGCTCATTCCTCCCATTTCTGTGCGTACGCCTGGGTAAAAGTGTCCGTGGAGCACCGCACATTCTCCCGTCAAGTTTGTTTTTTATAAATCCCAATGTTTGTGTAGAAAGTGGCGTGCGCCGTCTTCTGTGCATACGCCACGTTTATAAATGAAGCCCCAGGTTTGAATGGGTTTTTATTAACAAATGTTATTTAATTTAACATTGGTTTATGGATGACCTTAGAAGAACAAATCGGCACTATTAAATTTATGTAATGAACTCAGTGGCATTTTTTGCTGGCATATGACTTTTGTATTATATTTTATTATTTCATATGTACATTGTCCATTTTATTATAATTAAATTTTTTACCAAGTAATCTGAACTACATTTTATTAGTAGCTTTAGTTAACCAAACTAATGTTGTCCCTAGCTTTACTGTAGTTCAACTTTTAAGTAGTTTGAGTTTGCAATGCTATGCATAAATAATATCCACGTTTATTGTATTTTTAGGCCTACACAATTTTACACAATATAATAATTAGCCTATATAATAGAGGAAGTCAAACCAGGGCCAGCAGTGGTGCTCTGACTCTGCATCAGTACTGATGACACTCAGGGAAAGAAGGCTTGGAGCCAGGTCAGACCTCATGGTGGAGCTTCTTACTCTGGTGTGTAGGATTGAGCAGGCAGGAGAGTCAGTCGAGTTCATGGGTCCAAGCCACTGTGGGGATAGAGGGGCATTCTAGCTGATGGGGCAGCTAAAAGGTCATTAAGAAGGGAAGCTGTGGCCGTAAAAGTGAAGCTGGGGTCAACTGAGATAGGTCAACCATAAAGAAGAACATCATGGCTGTGTGGCAGGAGGAGTAGCATAGAGGGCAGTATTACAGCTTGCAGAAAACAACAAAGGGCCAGTGCTTTTAGGGAAACGAAAGGAGGCATATACAGGCATGATGACCAAAACTGAGGCTGGGGCATTGTGGACTGGCATGGGACTTGCACATACTTATGAAACACGAAGATGGGTTCTGTGGAGTAGCCTATGTAGAAAACAGCAAACAGTAAACATATCCTGATGGAATCAGGGAAAGCAGTGGAAAGCCTGGGCACAACATCTGTTACACTGAAGAGGCTTCTAAATTCCATTGAGAACCACCCTGAGACTATAAAAAACTGTCCTGGATTTTCTAACTGCCCCTGGATTGTTCCTATGGAAAAAGGATAGGCTAATTGGAATAGGCGATGCTAGGCCTAATAGTTCCAATTCCCATACTTCCATACTATTTAGTATGCCAGAAAAAGATTTAGGACATCCCAATACATGCACGTCAATTGTAGTATGCTGAAAATACATAAATGCCCAACTAACTCCAATAGCATTTTGGAGTATTCGTCTTTATTCTTGACATTTCTCGACATAATGAAAAAAATAAACTTCCTTATCTGATTATTTTTCTCTCCCGTGGCCCTAAAACTCTTCTGTACTTTAGTATACTGTAGTAAAAAGAAAAAGTATGTGATTTGGAGCGCAGGGTAACTTTGTCCTGTGGTTGGCATGGACCTATAAAGCAAAGTGGTTGGCAGCAATGTGCCGTAAAGGCATACAGTCTGCCGGAAACTAAAAGAAGAAATAGAAAACAAACGAACATCCTCCTCGTCACATTCATCTACGCAGGCGCAAAGGTGGCCTTTCCGGGTACGACATCCAATATAAATAGGCTGATCTGTACTACGGGTGTCGGAAGAATATACGAAACTAATGATTCCCATATGTCCAGTGGTTTCCTTCACCTATGGTATGTATTGTTATAAACGTAAGCATATCCACTTTAGCAAACAAGACTTTACAACCATAAAAGCAATATTAAGATAGTGAAGTCAATGGATAGTCCTTGGATTGCTCATTTGAGCCTGCTGCTAACGGTTAGCTTAGCGTTATCCTGTATATCTGTTCTCCGCAGTGCCCAGCCGGCTTGGTGAAGATGCCAAAATGGCTACCGGCAATTACTTTGGATTTACCCATGGTGCTGCTGCCCAATACAGGTAAGGGTATCCTAGATATTCGGCTTTTTGGTGACGCAAAGCTAAAGGTTTCCCCCCTCTTCCTTGCGTTAGCGGAGTGTGTATGTTGTGCGGGGCTGTAGGCCTATGGCTGTATATGGCTCCTACCGCTGCCATTGTTAAAGCTGGGGGGGAGGGGGCGGTTATTATTCTTCTGCTGCTGCAGTTGAACTATACGCTGGTAAGACTGAAATAATGCTTCTTAAATATAAGTTGAAGCTGAAATATTATACAGGAAGTCCAGTCTGCCTAATACATAAACAAGTTGAATGGGTAAATCAGCATTACGAGACTAGAATTCCACAATTCATAATAGAAAGTAATCCACCTCCTGGTATGTGGACTGACAGATATGTTTTGGCCAACACTGTTGCCAGAAACATTGCATTGTGGCATAAGGAGAGTCAAGTTCAATTTATTTGCTGTCAGACGCTAAATTAAGTGCCCCGAGAGACTTGGGTTGATATAAAGAGGCAAGGTGCAAGTATGACTGTGGGCAGACTTTAACAAGCAGTTTAAGCCTGAGAGAGGAGCCATCTTAGAACACAACCATGACACCTTACTGGGCAAAGAGGATGCCAGAACATAAAAACAGCTCATCCCTGAGGAAAGAGAGACAGCAAGTTGGTCAGATCAAACATTTTAAGATCAATTCACACACAATCAGGCCTAAGCCTAGTACTGGACCGGGTTCAGTATTAAATTAGTCAAACAAATGTTTATAAACTACGTATTTATTGATAAACAATGGTTGCGTTTCGAATCGCATACTTTCTACTATATAGTATGTAGAAAAAAGATTTAGGATGTCCCGATTCTTGTGGCCAGATTTAGGATGGTTAGAAGTACCCGGATGTCCTACTTCATGCGGCCAAGATTGTTAGTGTTGAAAACTGCATCCTATTCCGATTCTGACCCACAATCCAGTGCGCACGTGAAGTAACGAAGCCTCCATATGAAAACAAACGGGGATGTGACGGATATAAAAGCAAGAGGCAAGATCAAGGCGCAATTTTATGATGAAATAAGAGAGTAAAGTATGTCCCAATAGTATGCCTACTGCATCCTAACTAGATTCTTTTTATCGTCGGATGTAGTATGTAGAATAGAAAAAAGAAAGAGTATGCGATTCGGAACGCAACCAAAGTGTCAATGACGATAAATCATTTAGAAAGGAATACAAATGTACATATTAAAACAAACCAGACTATACGGTTCGGCGGTGTCCAATTTATAAAGATACCCTTTAGATAGTCCTCAAATATACCTCGATACATGATATTACCTTTGTGTAATTGAGTTTGCCCTTTTTATAATTTATTTTCTATTTACTACTTCAGCAGTAGCTCTAGCCTTTTTGTTTTAGTTTCTCGTCTAACACTAGCCTGGAAATCCATTTTAATTTGCTCAACCTGTTGGTCCGGACACGATCCATTGAAGCTCATTAAACTATGTCGGAAAATTCTGACTTAACAATCAAATCGTTCTATCTAATATGGGCGGTAGGGGTGTAAATCTCTGCTTTCATCACGATACGATATTACATCGATTCATTAGACAACGATATGATATTTTCCGATATCTAAAATCTGCTGCGATACGATTTCGATTCAGGGGCCTGCGATCGATATGAGACGATATTATATGCCCATTTAACACAAGATGGCCTATTTAACACAAGATGGCCTATCTCGTTATCTAAAAATACATGTTGATAATATAATAGCCTTCTTAATCGTTTGTATACTTTTCTTCCATTTTTATGCATTCTGAACACTAAAGATCTCATAAGATTAATATCTTTCAATCTCTTACTATTCATATCTTAAGGTGTAGCGGCAGTAAACAATGCTTGGAGTCACATTTGAGTAGTTTTGGGCAGTGTTGGGTTTCAGGGCACAGAATTGACTGAATTGGTGGATTCCTCACTAGCTTAGCTCATTAGCCTAATGGAGCATCCACTTTAGCTGAGGCTGCGGCGGCCTGTAAATTCACCCCGCAGAGAGGGTGACCGCCCCGGGGAGCGCAGAAGCTTCTCACCGCTCAGAGAGCAGCCGAGCCGCGCATTACTGCGAGCCTGGAAGCGCGCGACATCCCGCGCGGATAACAGCCGAACTGCCCCGCTAGCTTGGCTGCTAACGCCGCGAGCCTGTCGAGTGCTGCCGGGTAACGTCGGTTCGACTTGAGAAATTAAGGGCTCTTCACTCAGAGTTCTGTTATCCGTCAACTGTAGTTGGGAGTGTGCTGGTCTCTCAAAGCAAGTGTCCTCTTTTTGGCTTGGCTAACCTAACTAGCTTTAACTGTCCGATCAACTTTGCAGAGGAATGAAGTAGTGGCGGTGGCGTTAATGCAGGGTTTTTCCTGCATAGAGAAAGTTTTGGCGCGCGCCAAAGCGGATTTATCCAGCGCTAAAGGAAAATCAGGAGCGCCAAAATGATAAAGATTGAGAATAAATATAGCTATTTAAAACCTCTCCAAATTCAGCCCAATTTAAGTCATCCTTCTTGAGGGGCTGGGCAATAACTTGAATTTAATTTTCGACTACTATTACGGCTTCCCTCAACCAAATAATCGTTATTAAACTATCATTGTTCCGCACGCCGGGGCATGCAGGCTTGTAAATGCAGCAAACCATTCTGCAATGCGCTCCGCTCGGCCCCTCCCTCACCTGGTAGTTATATCGGCTGGTCCATAGAGTACGAGGGAGATGTTACGCATTGCCGGGTGTTTTGAAAAACTTCTAGATGACTTTAGGGCTGCAACAACGAATCGATAAAATCGATTAAAATCGATTACTAAAAGCGTTGGCAACGAATTTGGTCATCGATTCGTTGAGTCGCGCGATTAATAAGTCACTTGTAGGCGCGGCACTGTTTACATTCAGCGGCCAACAGGTTCATGCACGCCCACAGCGAGCCTTCCGCACGTGAAGCGGTGCAGGAAAGCTATAGTGTGAGCGGCCACAGCTTGTATTTTGGTCATATCTAACACTGGACTGTAGGCCTATATAAAAGTGTTGTACCTTTGCTGTCTTTGGGTTAAAACAAACTCCTTCAACTCAGTATCCGTCTAGTCCAAAAACACTCTGTCAGCTGCTGCTGCTGCAGACGGTGTGCAGACGGGCTCGGAGAGTCGGCATCGGCACATCAACAGTCATTCAAAGCAGCGGCAGTAATCACACAACCGAACGGTGTAGAAAGTCCCACCGTCAGTTAAAAATAATAATCCAGTTTTTAAATCCATGTTAAAATCGGAAGGATATAGAGCTAGTTAGCTTAAAAAAAGTAGCAAACATGTCAAGTGATGTGTTCAGGCCGGCTCAGTAATATGAGTGATGTGTTGAAATGCAACAAAAAAAAAAGAAATTTGAGATTTTGGCGAACACTTGTTTTCCCAGCAATATAAAATAGATAGTAAAGATGGAATTATGACCCTGTTTAATGTCCTAGCTTGAGCTATGATCATATCTGCAATTAAAGCAATAATACAAGTTCTATTTCAACAAAATAGTAGAAAAGTATCAATAGTGTTATCAATAAAGACTTGGATCGTTAAGGAGTCTCGAAAATGGTATCAATATCAATAAAAATTAACGATCCCCTGTCATCTGAGAGAAATTAAGATGATTTAATTTTTTTAACCGTAAGTATTTACCGGTTAAAAATCTTATCGGTTGACTGGTTTACCATGGACATCCCTTATATACTGTATGTATATCATACATTGTATGTTTTTTTTGTGTTATCCCAGTTAGGTTTATTATTAATTTTTTATCATTTAATATTACTTTTAATAGTTCCGGGACGTTGGAGCAATAACCTGGTGTTTTGACACTGCAGTCTGCACTGTGAATTTGAAGTAATGTTCAGTTTTTGAATAAAGATGCGGTATTTACAAATGTTTATTTTTTTTTATCCGATTCATCGATTAATTGAAAAAATAATCGACCGATTAATCGATTATGAAAATAATCGTTAGTTGCAGCCCTAGATGACTTGAATAAAGGTAAAACTAATTGTGTTGTCTGAAAACACTTCAGACTCACAACAAACTAAAATAATGTGCAAGATATGTCACGCGCGGACACGCGAGTCACGTAACATACGCGACCACGAGAGAGAGAGAGAGACACAGAGAGAGAAGGCATATACGACCTGATCTGCACTTCTAAACATCCCGACCAATTTGTTTATTCACTTTAAGTCGAATCATAGTGGTCTATGACAAAGCAATCAATGACTAAAAAACACAGGAGGTTTAAAGCTCCTTGACTCCTGCCACCACAACTGTCAACACTACAATGCAACTGCCTATCCACCCTGCTCCTTGACATAAATAAATCATACCCTTACATTTAATGCTATCAAAAGACCCTATCAACACCATTTACAACTGGTTATTTTTATTTTGACATATTTATTTTATTCAATTATTAAGAATATGTTTCACTTATTTAGCCTATTTCTATTCTCCCTGTTTTCAGTTCAATTAGGCCTTTGTTTAAAGTCCAAAGTCATGGTCTTATTAGAAATAAACCTTGTTAAAAGTAAAATAAATGCATAATGTTCTTAAATCAATGATTAACTGTCTTTAATAATTGTGATTACTCAAAATAATCATGATTATGATTTTTTCATAATCAAGCAGCCCTACCTTCTTGCAATTTCCATGGTTTAGATCAATTAGAAACAATTAAAGTATTAAATAGGTAGGCCTAGTCATTATTAGTATTTTGACTTCATATCTACAGGTTGTTTATTGTGATTTCATAAGCGTCAGTGAGCTCCATGGTAACGCAGTGATTGACAGGCTGACTGAAATGCTCTGTATCTGGACAGAAACTGCCCTCTCCCAACCCCACACCCTCTTAAAATACACAAACTGTTTGCCTTTACTGTTGCACATAGTCGCGACCCCAAAAAAAGTTGGTCGCGTACTGACCCCCCAAAGGCCCATTCTGAGCCAGGAAAAACCCTGCGTTAATGGCTTTACTTTGATCCGACTGTACACTTAAACTGGGTGCATCAGACACGTGAATGCCAAATTACAACAAAAGCACCTGTAGCATTGGCTGCACCATGATAGCCCTCACACTGACTAATACATTTGATTTTGAATTATAAAATTGAATAAGGCTACCTGGGCGGTTTTCAATCTACCTAAGCCGCGTTTCCACCGCAGGAACTAGGAACCTTTGCAGGAACTACGCATGTTTCCATCGCAGGAACTATAACCTCTCTGGGACTTCAGGTCCAGGTGGACACACACACATCCATTGTGGCCCAGGAACTATGTCATTGACGTATAAGGGTTTTCAACAAGCTAATTTCAAAAAATAAGAATCTTTTGCAATTGTTCAAACAATAAGAATGTTGTGTACTGATAAATTCATATCAAAATTTTAGATTAAGTTATTTTTAGGGCTGGCCCGAATGCCATTTTTCAGGCTTTGAATATTCGTTGGTTTTTCCGAGCGAATATTCGTTCCAGAAAAACACACCATCAAAAACAACATAAAAAAAAAAAATTAATAAAAAAATAAAAAAAAACGTTAATCCCTATATACTCCCTGGAACCGTTTTTGACAGTATCTGCATATTTTGTTGAAGATTTACGCGCTCGGAGGTGAAGTAATGGATGCGCTATGACACTTAGTGATGTAATATCCTCCTAAATGAGCAATACTACTACTACTACTACTACTACTACAATATTACTAACTTTTATATCCAAATATAAAATTATTTGATGACATTACAGTGTTTTCCGCAGGATTTTTTTCAGCCGCGGTGCTGTGGTCCCCGAACCCTCTAGGGGGGTCCGGATGCATGCCCCCCCGGCCAAATTTTTTTTGTACCCTGTACATTGGAATCAATGAATCTGGTGCACTTTGAGAGGAGAATATGCACTTAAATCCTATTCACACAGTCCTGTGTATTACTGTAGATAGGATTATTGGTGTTGTAACTTTGCCTTTTGTGTCTTACAGATTTTGACATTTTTGTATAGAAATTAATATTTAAACAAAAAAATGCCACAACTCAAAAATAATTTGCACAATTTTATTTACAGATTTTTGCCTAATGCTTAAACACTAAAAGTGGTTGCTATGCCCAAAGCATCACAACCTCTAACTTTGGTGACCATGCCCAAAACACAAGCACCAACCCCACAAACACAAAAAGTGCTTTGCACTGTGTTTGAAATTCTCCAACACACTTCTTTCAAAACACTACACACTATTTTTTACACAAGACACATTGTTCAAAAATGAAATCTCCTGCAATCATGGGCAAAACACCTCTCAGGATCTACCACTGCACCCTCTCTCTCTTGTTCTCCTTGCTTCTCTGTCACTTCTCTTTCCTCCCTTACTTGTTCTACCTGTATTTTCTGTAATAAACTTGAGCACTTAAACAACAAGTAAGAAATGCTAGAAATCTTATTTGTTTCCTTCAAATTACCCTATATACATGTACTTGTAATGTTCAAATAATATCACCTAGCATTATGCATTCAAATCCAAAAGAAAATTCTCATTAGCTTGAAAGTTTGCTTCCCTAATTTGCTTCACTAACCTCAGCTCCTCCATTGTCCCCGTCTGCCTTTCTTTTTCACCCAGCTTTTTAGACTCATCTGCAAATGTAATATATATTATTTAACTATGTATATATACATTGTGCACAGTGCATCCCTTAAGAGCTTGTACCAGCCTTTTAAACTCTGAGCCCTAAGCCATTTTTGAGATGTTTTGGTTTGCCTGGATTTAAGATTGCATTCATCACCCCTATAATGCATAGCTGTCAAGCTATCATTTATTTGGGCCACAACCTGGACTATAAGAATATGTGTGCTGCAGTGATGTCGTTTGAATGTAGGAAATGATCAATTAGACAGTAAAAAAGCTAAAAATATCTCACAATTATTTATTGATATGACACAAAAAGGCACATTGATTAAGCTTGTTATTGCTTAAAACACTTCTTCTTAGTCTTGGGAGTCAAAAAGTGATGAGAAAATTCTAAAATAAATATAAATTATACATAATAGAAACTATTCATAATCTTTTAAAAAGTCCATAGGCTTTTTCCCTGCATTTATGCTAATGACCACATGCTTACAGGCGATTAGCATAAATCCCTAACTAAAATACGCGATGAAAACGGATTTTATATGGCAATAAAGAACAACATCGGATCTAACAGTTCCCGAAAATACCTAAGCTACAAGCTCCTGACTGGATATAAGCTCCTGTAAAGGCTATGAGTGATCCAAAAAGAGCGACCACACACACACACACACACACACACACACTAGTCTACTGGAGGTTACGGTTTATAGCCTAGATAAAATAAAATTACGATAGGGCTCAGAGGGTTTTTAACACTGGAGGTCATGTAGCGACACATTTTAGCAACTTACTCTCTCTCTCTCTCTCTCTCTCTCTCTCTTTCCTTCTTTCTTCGTGTAGAAAAGGCCCCAAAGTTATAGGTTACAGTGTTTAATACTTCTTACAGTGTGTTAAGTTGTGTTTTGTTTAGTGTGGGTAGCTGTCAGTTAGGGCCGTGACGTCAGTCGGCTGGAGAGTCTTTTTAGTAGTTTCCTTTCTCCTCTCGCTCGGTCAGATGTGCGAGCGTGCATGTAGCGATCATTCTACAGTTTGTACAACATGTTTGTTTTGAGTTGTGGAATCACCCGTGTGTGAGTAAGATTGCTGTTCTAAGTTATAGTTTTATGCATGTTTTAACGGCTGCGATTCGCGGGTCGCAATAACAGCTGTTCCAACGTCTCATCAGGAGCGGAGTTAAACCCTTTCTTCTTTTCCCGCGATGTGTGTGCTGCTGTGTCTGTGAAAGAGAAGAAAATAAAAAGCGGATAAACCCAACTCCTCCTCTCCTAGTCTCATGCTCATAGTCTGACGTTTTTGGCCATAAGTGGTGTTCTGGCCGACACCTCTGAAGTGAAACCAGTGATGCAAGCAAATCAGCGCGGTAAGCTACATTCACCAGTTTCCTCCGCTACACTTCGCTCTTCCGCTTCACTCGCTGCTGGAATCAATGTAACTTTGCAACCGTGTAGGCTACTACTGCCAACAACTGCCACACTCGCTGTTAGGTTATTCTTCTTCTTAGATGTTGGCTACGTGATGATGTGTTGATTACGTTACGCGCTGCCCATTTTCTAAAAGGAGCTATGTACAAAAAAAAATAGAAAATGCGGAGGAGAAGGATTTTTATAGAAGCGGCGGCGGAGCGCCGCTGCTGAGTGAACGTGCGGGAAACGCTGCATTATATTGCAGTACTAGCTTCTTGCAAAAAAAAATGTTGAAAAAAAAAAAAAAAAAACGAAGCTCCGAATACTAATTTTCCGAACGAGTATTCGAATAATTCGGGCCAGCCCTAGTTATTTTAGTGCTTTTTCATGTATATGATTGGGTCATGGCCTTCAAAAGTGTCATGTGGTGCGACTGTGATTTAACTTGAAATAATGAATTTCCAAAACATGCTTCATATTTATTTTACCAGTTGATTAGTAATAAACAATTTTAGAAATTTGCATTTCTTTTGAGATTTTGTAACAAATTATACCATAATTATTTTCTTTAATATCCAAGCTGCCTACGTAAATGCAGTCAGCAGACTTGTTTTATATGCATAAAACTGATATAAATGTTTAATGAATATACCATACACTTGAGCATACTGTATAAGTGATTACCATTTCACCCACAAAAATGGCATATTTTATTTTTAATTGAATACAATTATTACTATTACTGGTCGCACCGGATGATGATTGGTCGCACCAAATGACATAAATACCTCATGATTGAAAATATATATAAAATAGGTCAATAAACAATACATTTCATACAAAAACATTGATTCAAACCAGATTTTATTAAACTTCCACAGAATTTTCATGAAGAAATATTTCATAAACATTACATTTACAGAAAAATTTTAAGCAACAAAACAAACATATAAAGGTGATTCAGCAACTCTCGAGAATGCTTGTCAAGTCCCTTTAGTTTCAAAGTCTGTGAATATCTCCTCACGAGCCACTACCTGTCACTACTATGTGTACGCTGAAAATAAATCTGGTGTTAATTCACAGCCTAGGCTCCGTAAACTGGTATGTAACCAGCAGCAATGCTATCGATATAGGCTAAGCTACAGATCGGCTTATACTTTAGCTTTGACAAGTACTTGGCTTCAACACCAAATTAAGTGTTGACATGCTTATTGTCACACTAGCTAGTAGCAGGGTTCAACATAACTTTTTTTTCCTACTGGCCCGTCGGGCCAGTGGATCCGAGTTTTACTGGCCCCTTGTATATTTTCACTGGCCCTGCACACACTTTTTTTTTCTTCATAATTTAGTGTCAATAATTATAATACCTGTATTAGAAAAATAAAGAAAGATAACCAGATCTAAAGGGAATATCTATTCTGTAACAGTATAGATATTCCCTTTAGATTTGGTTATTTTTCTTTTAGTTAATTATATGAAATGTTGATATTGCTCATACACATAATATAAAACCAGGCAAACATATTGAATTAGAAGCCTACAACTAAAAGTATGTTGAAAGAGTCGGCCAGTATTTTAAAGTCCAGTAGTTTGATGGTTGTTTTTATTCTTGAATTTGGGCAGTTTAATGAATAGTTCACTTGCAGAAGTCATGATCCAACATAAAAAAAAAATAAGAGATGAAGGTCTGATCATTCTTTGTGGTGTGGTAGGCTGTTTTTATTACTTTCTCTATATGCATTAGGGATGTGAATGTGTCGACCGAATGACCGGTTTTCCACTTGCGCTCAAGTTGACTTTAAAAATAGAATAGAAATCCGAAAATCAGTGGTTTATGCCGTTTTTTTAATGGGAGATTTCACCGTGTATGTTCACGTCTGGTCGTGAGCGCGCTGCAGGTATGTCACTTCTCCATGAAGTGTCAGCTTCACATAAGAGTCCGGTGTGGGACCATTTTTTCAAACTATTGATAAAAAACAATGCAGTGCAAAATATGCAGCATAAGTTAAACGCTCGTCTAAGACTATGACGTTAAATCACCTTAGAAACACACAATGCCTTCGTCCGATCACAGCAGCGTTTCACCGTGTGATCTCGCCAGCGAGTGAGCCGCCGCGCAGATGAACTGTGGTTTGTGGCTAAAATAATAACCGGGGATATTCTCCCCGTTAGCGATTTCAATGGGAAAGACTTCCGCGATCTGATTGAATGTCTCGAGCCTGAAAACACAGTGCCAAACTGCGCGACTATAGGAACTGTACAGTGAGCGGAGTCCCTCCGTTCGTTTCTGTCTACAACCGACACAATCACCGGAGACGCATTCACAGCGTTTAAATAACGCCTCTCATTTGTATTACCATTGGGGCTTGGATGAAAATACTGTAACATTACGGCGGCAGATAAAGGAAAAGCGCAGTTATAATTTTCTGCACCTCAACCTCTGCTGTGGGAAGAAAGAAAGGGGGCAAAGCAAGTCGATTGATTTGTCGACTCAGGCGGACAGTAGGCAGCTCTGCCAACGGAGCGAGAGTGCACCCGCTTGTTGCCCCGCCTGTCAAAACACCCACGCATCGGTGTCCACTGGCCTTTCATTAAAAAATATATTTTATATTAGGTTTATTATATTGAGTCTTAAATAAACACTGCTTTCATTCCGACTCTCAACGCGCATTTCAATGAACCATGATGTAGTCTACAAAAAGATACTGAACTGTGATTGGCCAGTCACTGGCCCGGGCGGGACAGTGACTGGCCAATCAACTTGCCCTGCATATGATTTTACTGGCCCCGGGCCATCGGGCTATACGTTATGTCGAACCCTGTAGTAGACTACCACAAAAACACATGCAACCCCTAGCTACGGTTGGTCGGAACCCCTTTGTTTACATAACAGCCTACAGGGCTGTACAGTGCGACAGTTTTGATCGCATTTGCTACTGAAATTGATCACGTGCGATGATGAATACAAGTACACTCGCACCGTGCTAATGAGCAGATGCTGTCTCTTTGAAACACAGAGGAGCGCTGCACAACACTGCTTAGAGGACTCTACATTAACACTCCAAATTCGGGTAAATGAGTCTTAGGCAAGTAAGTTATTGAGTCCACCCTCCACTTTGGCTGGTGAAAGATGTGTGCTCGGGACCTGTGGAGCGGCGATTCTAGCGTCTAATAAACTTCACCAACGGTAATAACCGGAAGGAGACGGCACATTACCGCAGTTAAGTTAGCGCGTGTGCAAACAGAACATTTCCTGTGTGCCTTCACATTAAAAGCATGTTACTAGCCAAACGTCAGTTTACTTTTTTGAAGCCTGTAAGAACAGGAAGTTCGCGCTTCTCAGCCCTGCAGTGCGCTAGCTTGAAAGGCAACTCATTCAGCTGCAGAGCTGAAATAACTGCTAAGCCACTGAAGAACAACTCCCAACACATTCACAACAACCTATTTAACTTATCCTAAATTGTACCAATATGTATACTTAATTATTTAATAGGCTATATGTTTTAAATTTAGGTTTTAATTAACAGAAGGACATTTACCAAAAATGTTTATTATTATGAATATAATAATGATATGTATATACAAAAAATATATAGATATTCATTTTATGGGGAGAAATAATTCTGAATCAGCAAAAAATTGCAATTGGCAGATTATATTCTTTTGTCTAAATTACAATCAGTGCACCCCTATTAATTTTTCTACAATTATTACTGCACACACTAGGATATGACATTAATTGAGAATTTCAAATGAGGCCAAGATGACAGGCTAAAAGGTAATTAGAGCGAAATGCATGGGTTAAGGTTATGCAAGTTTTCGATCATACTTTGTGTGCTACTGAATTTATTTTTGTGCTACTGATTTTTTTTGCTTGCTAGCACCAGTGCTACCACCTAAAAAAATAAGCGTACAGCCCTGGCCGTACACAGTACACATCCATGTATAAACAAGTAATTTAACTTGACAGTAGTAATCATGTCGATGATGGGTTTATGGAACGTCCTTCTCCTCCTCGCAAGGTACTCGACTCATGCTGTAGATAAAGGATTAAAGGGGAAGTCAGCGATTCTGGAGAACGCTTGTCAAAATCACTTTTGTCAGAATAAGTGAATATCTCCTCACACTACCTGTCCATACTGTGTGCGTTAAAAAAAATCTGGTGTTAATGTACAGCCTAGACTCTGTAAACTGGTATGTAAACAGAGTTGCCCACCATAGCTAGCAACATGCCCATTTACTGAGCCTAGGCTGTGTATTTTTTTTCAGTGAGCACACACAGTAAACACAGGTAGCAGCAGATCATGAGGAGATATTCACTGATTTGGTCAAAATGGGATTTTTACAATAAGCTTTCTCCAGTGT
Organism: Ammodytes marinus; assembly: GCF_949987685.1. Taxonomy (NCBI): domain Eukaryota; kingdom Metazoa; phylum Chordata; class Actinopteri; order Uranoscopiformes; family Ammodytidae; genus Ammodytes; species Ammodytes marinus. The sequence continues at coordinate 1,066,891 of NC_137231.1, forward strand.
CGCTGACATCCACCTTTAACATGCTGCCTATGTTGACAGATTTAACTTTGTTTGGCAGTGGCATCTAGTAGAAAACATTAAAACTGTTAGAAATACATATGTTAATAATAAATGCATAATTATGAAAGTGAATTATGTAGTTATGTCTACATAAGCCATTTTTTCCTGAAATGTTAGAAAATTGATCTCAGATTGCATAAAAGTATTTTAATAATATTATTAAAAAAAGTACTTAATGCATGTGAATCATCAACTATATATATAAATACAAAAACTATCTAGGACGTATTTCTATCATGGAAAGCACTTAACAATGGTCGCACCATATGATATTTGGTCGCGCCGCATGATTTTTTCAAGTTCAATCAGAATTTACAGGCACAGAATGGGCCACCTAAAGAAAACAAGCTAGCTTTCAACAATAGGTCACCAAGACATTTATAATAAAAGTATATATTTGTAGAAATAACTTAATATTTATTGTTTTTTTGCGGTCGTACCACATGACATTAAAAAGTGGACACTTCATACCAGCCGTTATAAAGGTTATTTTTTCCAAATTTAAAAGTGAGCTACAAACCTGTTTGCAGCTTCCATGGGTCCTTGGTAAATTGGCATATGATGCAACTTCCTGTCTTTGAATGGATTTCAACATAAAAGTGGTTGTTCTTGATGGTCGCACCACATTATATTTCATAAAATGGACAACTTGGTACAAAGTTTGTTTGTATATAATGATGGAAATGCAAATGCTTTGCAATTTTGCACAGAACTACAACACATTTAGGAGATCATGCCAAATAGGGCAGACTAATAATTAAATACATTCAGAGTAATGTCAAAGAAGTTTTAAAAACAGAAAATCATTGTGGACGGTCGCACCACATGATTTTGACACTTTGGATAACAGAAAATTGCAAATGACTAATGTTTTTTGAAAAGTTTAAGTGAGCACATATATGGTCAATATGCCACAAATATATGGTATATGTTTATGTATTTGAATAATTTTTCAATTTCAAAAGAATGCAGGAGTACAGAAAATGAAGGCGTCACGTCTTTGACCCAATGTGGTCGAGGAGTTCCTGGAACTCAAAGTTCCTGGTAGTTTTGGTGGAAACGCGGCTTGTGTGGGAAACACTGCTTGTTTTACTGATATGTAAAATATAGGGATTAGGGCTGTCAAAAGTATCGCGTTAACGCAAGGTGATTCATTTCTGGAATTAATACGTTAATTTTTTTTATCGCAATTAACGCATGTACAGAATGATCCGCCCCGTACATCCCACCGGCTCTGTACTACAAGGCAAGGCAAGGCAATTTTATTTATAGAGCACATTTCAGGCACAGGGCCACTCAAGGTGCTTCACAGGGTTAAAATCAAATAAAGAATACAAATACAAAAAAAAAAGGAACAAATTTAAAACATTTAAAACAACTTACAGCCACTCAAACGTTGCGGCTGGCCCAGGATCAGTAGCTGCGCGCAGCCAAACATAACAGCACGCTAGCCCATGCCGTGTTTTAAACTGCTAACGGTCACGTTTGTGTCGGGGGCATAGATAGTATATAAAATCAACTGCCGCGGTTGATGTCGGGAGCAACAGGAGGAGAAACATTGTCCGCTCTGTTCAGAGCCCGCGATGACACAAACGTCTGCAGTTTTCAGAGGTGTGTGTGAGTAGACACAAATGAACAGTCCCCTAGGACACACGCACGCACGCACGCACGCACGCACGCACACACACACACACACACACAGAGTAATCAAGTTGTATTCAAGAATGCACAACCTATAGATTCACCAAATAAATGCTATTATATAGCCTATATTTGCCCAAAGACATAGTAAAGAGACAGACCAATTGAATTATGGTGTGGTAGGTATATATTTTTGTTTGATTTAAATTTATTTTCAGTATTAAAACCATCATTTGGATTTTCAATTAATAAAAATTCTAATTTTAAATATACATCCACCTTCTGTCCTTGAACTTTCCGTTCGTACAACAATATACAGAGAAAATTCAAATTTTTCGGGCATATTTCGAATGGTAAAATTAATCGTGATTAATCCACAGAATCCTGTGATTAATCTGATTAAAAATTTTAATCGTTTGACAGCCCTAATAGGGATGTAACGATTCACACAACTTACGATAAGGGATGCATGCATGTAGTGACTAATTTCCCCAACGTTTTAAACGGAAGTTTAAATTTAGACTAGTCTATAAACAAGAAAACACAAAAAAATTAAATATTTTTTAAATGTGAACATTTAAAAAATAAGAGTAACTGACTGCACTTACTCTTGCAGTTAAACCTCAAAATACAAATAAAAGCCAAAATCCGCTTATTGCTGCTTGCAGCTGTATTTCTAGTTGTAAACCAATGTCAACACCTGTCTGACTTCATCACACCTGCACCACTGTGCTAACATGGGGCTTAGCATGTTTTCTTATATTCACATGCACAACACACTCAATTGGAGTGATACCAACAAGTTGTGACTGGAAAGCTAACCATTGACCTTTTTCATATGTATTACCCTACCAGTCAGCAGCCCACTGCCGGGGTAGCATACACGCATCCCACCACAGTGGCCAGTTACACGGTTCATCAAGCACCTGTGGCAGCACACAGCGTGGCAGCAGCCTATGCTCCCACTGCAGCTGTAGCTAGGCCAGCCCCTGTTGGCGTGGCAGCTGCTACTGCTGCAGCTTATGGAGGATACCAGCCAGCCCATGCTGCCTCTGAATACGGGTACCCTCAGCGCCAGCCTGAAGTCCCTCCACCACCACCACCCGTCACCTCACAGAACTACCAGGTAAATCACAAATGTTTCCTTTTCCAGGCTGTATTCACAAATATCTTGGTTTTAAAGGACATATTTCTTTATTATGATCACATTGTTTGTGGTCGCCCTGTGTCTGCATGTTTATTTTTGAGGGTGTGAGGTTTTCATAATCTTTGGAGGATCAGGATAGAAAATCAATTAGCTTACTACCAACAGCAACACTGACTGCAGGGATGATTTTCTCCTCCATTGTAACAGCCTCCGATTTGTTTCGTGTTTGTCGTGGCGTAGATAAATGTTTAGACATGTCCAGAAATGGCAGAATTTCTGACTATACTAAATTATCACATAGCGTGGTGGTGACTATTCCTTACAACAGAAATTCTGCTTTTATCCACTAGTTATAGATAGTAAAGACATGTGAACAGGAAAAGCCAGGGTTTTAACAGCATTCAAGCGCTTTGTATAGCTGAGTATATTATTATTATTATTATGATTATTATTATTATTATTATTCTTTCCTCTGCAGGACTCTTACTCCTATGTCCGGTCCACAGCTCCTGCTGTAGCTTATGACAGTAAACAATACTACCAACAGGCCAATGCTACAGCGGCTGTTGCACAGCCACAACCCAGTGTGGCAGATTCCTACTACCAGACAGGTATGCTACATATTCATTAATTTTCATTCACTCTTACCCCTTTTAATCAACAGACGTGCACATACAAATTTTATTCTCGCATGTTCTTCCGACATTGGAGCCATTCACATTCATATGCCATTACAATGCCTATAGAAAGTCATCATACCCTTTTAGAATGGTCACTTTTTTTGCTTTACAGCCTGAAAAATTTCCCGCTTTATTTACACATTTTGACTACACCATTCATTCCTAGCACCGGACAGGAGGGTGTTATTTGTTAAGCTGGTATTGGTGGCTGCTATTGCATCTAGGGTACGCACCATCTCTACCATTGTGTCCTTGAGTAAGACACTTAACCCAAAACTGCTCCAGGGGCCCTGCGCTATGACCCCCTCCAAAGTGCAGGCATGCAAACTCGTCACCTTTCGGCGAAATTCGCCGTTTTGGAAACGAAATTGGCCATCTATGTGATTCCTGGAGATCCGTTGAGACATTTTTTTTGGAGGGGAGGGGAGGGGAGGGGGGGGGGATGACGCTCCGAGTCATCGGAGCGTTCAAGTAGCCGCAGCCGCAGTACTATTATTTTACCGTGTTAATGTGCCTACTAGTGTTGCCACCCGTCCCGTTTTTCCCAGAATTGTTCTCTTTTTTCACCAGCTGTCCCGGGAAAAAATAAATCTCTCCCGGGACACAATTAGTCCCGTTCTTTGGGGGGAAATGCCAAAGCCTCATTTGATTTCCTTCGTTCAGTAGTTAAGGCCGTTTCACACGGGCCGAGGCGTTTGTTGCGCCAACTATTGCATTCTCAATGGAGAGGCGAGCGGGGCCGGGCAGAGAGAAAGCGCAGTGTTCCGTCGTCAGGCGGCACGACAAGCGGGCAGGGGCGGTCTCAACGATCTTGGGGCCCGTTTCAAGACCCAGTGTGGGGCCCCCCCACTTTAAAAAAAAAAATAATGCTTGTGCATGCTCCCCGCGAAAATAGAAAAAAAAGATTGTGGAAACCATTTGGTTCATAGACGGATTATGAGATAATGGGCCCAGACTCTTAAAGCCCCCCCTCCCCCTCCCCCACTCCTCCCTATCCCTATTCAACAGATAAAGGGTGGATAGCTACTTTTTATGAACAGTATAGAATTTACACATAGAAAGCGTATTACTGTATGTGTGAGGGGGCCTTCAAGGCCCCTCATGAAGCCCCTAAGACAGAGCTAATAATGCTTTAGTTTTGCACTTGCTTTTCTATTATTCGCCTACTAGTTGAGGGACCCATGAAGATTTATTTCCTTATTTTAGGTGATTCCTTTTTGGACCCTGTCAGGGTTCAACATAACTTTTTTTTCCTACTGACCCGCCGGGCCAGTGGATCCGAGTTTTACTGGCCCCTTGTATATTTTCACTGGCCCTGCACACACTTTTTTTTTCTTCATAATTTAGTGTCAATAATTATAATACCTGTATTAGAAAAATAAAGAAAGATAACCAGATCTAAAGGGAATATCTATACTGTAACAGTATATATATTCCCTTTAGATTTGGTTATCTTTCTTATAGTTAATTATATGAAATGTTGATATTGCTCATACACATAATATAAAAACCAGGCAAACATATTGAATTAGAAGCCTACAACTGAAAGTATGTTGAAAGAGTCGGCCAGTATTTTAAAGTCCAGTAGTTTGATGGTTGTTTGTATTCTTGAATTTGGGCAGTTTAATGAATAGTTCACCTGCAGAAGTCATGTTCAAACATAAAAAAAAAATAAGATATGAAGGTCTGATCATTCTTTGTAGTGTGGTAGGCTGTTTTTATTACTTTCTCTATATGCATTAGGGATGTGAATGTGTCGACCGAATGACCGGTTTTCCACTTGCGCTCAAGTTGACTTTAAAAATAGAATAGAAATCCGAAAATCAGTGGGTTATGCCGTTTTTTTAAATGGGAGATTTCACCGTGTATGTGAGTTCACGTCTGGTCGTGAGCGCGCTGCAGGAGTGTCACTTCTCCATGAAGTGGCAGCTTCACATAAGAGTCCGGTGTGGGACCATTTTTTCAAACTATTGATAAAAAACAATGCAGTGCAAAATATGCAGCATAAGTTAAACGCTCGTCTAAGACTATGACGTTAAATCACCTTAGAAACACACAATGCCTTCGTCCGATCACAGCAGCGTTTCACCGTGTGATCTCGGCAGCGAGTGAGCCGCTGCGCAGATGAACTGTGGTTTGTGGCTAAAATAATAACCGGGGATATTCTCCCCGTTAGCGATTTCAATGGGAAAGACTTCCGCGATCTGATTGAATGTCTCGAGCCTGAAAACACAGTGCCAAACTGCGCGACTATAGGAACTGTACAGTGAGCGGAGTCCCTCCGTTCGTTTCTGTCTACAACCGACACAATCACCGGAGACGCATTCACAGCGTTTAAATAACGCCTCTCATTTGTATTACCATTGGAGCTTGGATGCAAATACTGTAACATTACGGCGGCAGATAAAGGAAAAGCGCAGTTATCATTTTCTGCACACCTCTGCTGTGGGAAGAAAGGGGGCAAAGCAAGTCGACTCGCAGGCGGACGGTAGGCAGCTCTGCCAACGGAGCGAGAGTGCACCCGCTTGTTGCTCTGCCTGTCAAAACGCCCACGCATCGGTTGTCCACTGGCCTTTCATTAAAAAATATATTTTATATTAGGTTTATTATATTGAGTCTTAAATAAACACTGCTTTCATTCCGACTCTCAACGCGCATTTCAATGAACCATGATGTAGTCTACAAAAAGATACTGAACTGTGATTGGCCAGTCACTGGCCCGGGCGGGACAGTGACTGGCCAATCAACTTGCCCTGCATATGATTTTACTGGCCCCGGGCCATCGGGCTATACGTTATGTCGAACCCTGCCCTGTTATTGACATGAGTGACTGAGCTCTTTGACAATGCGACATGTAAAGTTACTATCAGTATTTCTGGCTTAGGGCCTCCCTGAGCCCTTGGGACCCTGGGCCTGGTTGCATGCAATTTTCTTCTCAAAGTGCACCAGATTGATGAATTTTACTTTAAAGGGTTGCATTTTTTTCTTCCGGGGGAGCATTCCCCTGGACCCCCCCTACAAGGTCCAGGGTTCCCACCTCAGTCTCCTTATATATCCCAATGTAAAAAGCACTGTAGGTGTGTATGGTTATTATAGGTCATTACACTGGGCAGTCTGAACTGGTAGCCTAATAATGGCCGAGCCCTCCGCCCCAAACATCAAGTGTCCCTTTTTTTCCTAAATCCAAGGTGGCAACCCTAGTGCCTACTCGGTTTATGTGAATCACTTTTTAAATAAATTCACAGAGTTTGCCAACCGTTGTTTTACAGCCATTTGCATTGCTTTATGCGCGCACTGATTAACAGCCGCGGTTGGCGGATTGTCACTGCAGATTAACGTGTCACCTCAAGTTAATAATGTGCTTTTGTCTATTGCTGTTTTCATGGTTTTTGAATGATGCGTGGTGTTCTGGCCGACACACATGAGGTGAATGTAGTGATTTATAGCAGATCAGCGCCGAAACAACACACTCACCTGCTTCCTCCACTATCGTCCCATTTTGCACCATTATGTTCCTGCGCACGACTGAGGTGTGTGTGTGTTTGTGTGTGTGTGTGTGTGTGTGTGTGCGTGCGTGAACACAAGATTAACTATGGTGACAGAGTGTATTCTTATGTGTTATATTGATGGTTGTGTAACAAAGATAAGGCAAATCCTGTTTGCCACAATATAAATAGTTAGTTTATTGTAAGGGAATTTGGTGTGATTAATTTGAGGCTCCATGTTATTTTCTGTCTTATTTAAAGCTGGTTTTGCCAGCATTTTTAACCGTTTTTCTAAGCTGTTTTTAACGTTTTTCTGGGTAAATAGGCTACCTACACACTTTGTATTGTAAACGTCAAGAAGCTTGACTGACTAACGTGTTTTGCTCATTTTACTATTCATCTGACAACTTTTTTTTGTCCTTAATTCTCTTCACCAGAATACACCAAATTGCTTCTCTTAAATGTTCAAATCACAAAAAAAAATCTTCTGGGGGGGATGCCCCCAGACCCCACCTACCGGTGTTTGTTTTCGGACTTCTCACCTTTTTCATGGCTTATGAGTTTGCATGCCTGAAAGTGGAAACTTGTGTACAATTGAATTGCGTACTTTAGGGCTGTCGTGGTAACTGCAAAAATTAATGACCGTGTTATGAACAAGACAACCGCAGAGCATGGTAGGCCACCCCCACAACCGCACGTGACGTGACGTCACCTCTTTTCATGTTCAGACAGAAACAATGGCAACTGCTCTGGAACCTAATCCTTTGGGAGGCTTTCAGCCAAATGAAATAGAAGAACCACCTAATTTAGATGAAGCAGTGTTTTACTTTCAACGGAACCTCCCGCCCCCACTGAGATTCTCAATTTTTTTTATTTCTTTTTTGTGTGCCAAATAACAGAAATCATCTATCTGTCACTTCCTTGCTCGCGTCTGCCTCGCGCCCTTATAGGTCCATGCTCGCGCTTCCCGCCACTGAAAGTGTTCCGGAAGGAAGGTAACCAATCACAACGGAGTGGGGTTTGCAGGAGGGGGCGGGGGGAGTGGAGATGGCCGAAGCACAGGCGGAGGGAGCGGAGATGGCCGAAGCACAGGCATGCTGGATTGCCAAAATAAGAGAAAGAGCTTCCCGAAAATCTACATAGTTTTTTGTGATGTGATTCAGGTTGCTCTATAGCAGTGTAAAACAAGAAATTAAGACCAGAAAAGTAGTATAATAGGTCCTCTTTAATATGTTTTTGCCATTAATTGTATGTATCTGTGTGGAAAAGTCAGTGTACCTGACTGGATAGGGAGGAGTGGGGGGCCCATTAAGAGTTTGTGCCCAGGGGCCCATTATCTCATAATCCGTCTATGGCAGCGGAGGGCTCTTGTTCAGCTTGAAGGTCGACCTATTAACGGGGGAATAGTCTGCTCGCCCCGCTAGACTGTCTGCTTCAGCTGACTGCAGTGTTAATTTCGTAGACTAAGACTATGACGAAAAAAATATTCGTCTACGAACCTTTTTCACGGACGTAAACTAAATAAAAACTAAATATAAAGGCAGATGTGATGACGAAGACTGAGACTAATTTAACTGACACTATAGTCTACGAATAGGAACTAGACGAAACTGTTAGGGCGGGACGAATGGAGAAGAGATCCAATCAGAACTACTCTTTTTGTGGGACAAGTTGGGAAGAAATCCAATCAGTGCAAAGCAGCGAATGCAACCCTGTGTCGGTGAAAATCGACGGGAGACCGCGCAGGTGTGAGCGGGTGGAGTGAGCCGCTGTGCTGAAAAACTCTGCGGTATGATGGACAAAAATGATAGTCAGGGATATCCTGCCCGTTAACGATGTCTAGGGGAACGGCTAAGTTCCGCGATCTGTTTGTAGTAGGCTCTGTCTCGAGTTTGAATACACAGAGCCATGTGACACTGCCGCCTCCGTCCGTTAGTTTCTGTTTTTAAGTTACAATCAACTCCGACGCATGGACAGCGTTCAATTAAAACCTCTAATTGTATTATCTAAAAGGCTTTGATGCAAAAGAAGTCCGAACACACACAGCGGCAGCAGTGTTGCTTAAAGGAAGGCGCAGTCGCTCAAATTTATCAGCACCTCAACTGCGTGCTGCTGCTGCTGCCCAGGGGCGGCCTTAAAGATCTCGGGGCCCGTTTCAAGACCTAGTGTGGGGCCCCCCACTTTTTAAAAATATTTTCTTTATTTTATTTTATTTTATAAATAATGCTTGTGCATGCTCCCCGCAAAAAGAAAAAAAGATTGTGGAATCCAGTTGGTTCATAGACAGATCATGAGATAATGGACCCCCGGGCACAGGCTCTTAAAGCCCCCCCTCCCCCCTATCCAGTCAGGTACACTGATTTTATGTGAGATTATTACTAATGAAATAGAATACATGTTTTGTATTACAACCATTAAATCTGTGTCTGTATTGCATATTCAAACCTTAATATCATTCAATGAAGAAAAAAACACTTAGTCGATGAAGTCCGCTGTAGATTTAGTCAAACTAAAATCTGCTTATATTTAGTAGACTAGACTAGACTAAGACTAAACTATTTTAGATGACTAGAATAGGACTAAGACTAAATGGTGTGATATTCAAAAGACTAAGACTAAATCAGAATTTGCTGCCAAAATTAACACTGGCTGACTGAAGGCTCCGGCTCAGCTGTTAGCCACAGAGCTACTGTTTTGCTAACACATTCCGCCGCCGCTATTATTATCCTAAGTCTGAGCGTATATCCACACTTTATTTCTGTCTACAGTAACGTGACTTCACACACTGTGTGTATGTGTATGTTTATGTCTGATTGGCAGATCGCTGCCCTCACAAAGAGACTCGCTCACAACCAACCTGTCACACACACACACACACAGAGGTGAAGCGGTCGGATTGATTTAGTCAGTTTGGTTAACTGTCCCAGTGATGTTGGACTCAGCGCGTAGCGAGATCAACTGGCACATCGTGGGGACAGTAAAATACGGCCCTCTTACTGCAAGCTCCAGCACTTCTGCTCTCAATTCACCGGCCAATGTTGTTGTTGTAAAGCAGCTGACCGGCGCGGCGCTAAATGTTTACGTCACACCTGACGCTGTTTAAAAGCACCTCTTTCATTCCGGAGCGCTGTGTAAAAGGGGCTACTGATGCGCCAGCAGGCCGGCGTTGCTTGGTTCTGTGTAAATAACACAGAAGCAAGCAAAGCCGGCATTTTGGAGTGATGTTGTTCCGTCAATATGCCGCAATCTCTGTGTAAAAGGGGCTTGTGTGTCAACCCCTGTGGGTGCGTTTGTACGCGCGACCACATCCTAGGGGACTGTTCATGTGTGCCAGGAAGCCGACGTTATGTTGATGTCTGATCACACACACCTCTGAAGACTGCAGACGTTTGTGTCCTCGCGGGCTCTGAAGAGAGCGGACAATGCGGTGGGATGTACGGAGCGGATCATTCTGCACATGCGTTAAATGCGTTAAAAAAATTAACGCCGATAATTCCAGAAATTAATCACCCTGCGTTAACGCGTTAATTTTGACAGCCCTAGTTGAAATGCAAGCTGCATTGATTATTGCACTGTTCATAGAAAGTCATATTTGTAACAAGAAAAGCTTTTTCTCTAATGCAATATTAGAGAAGGTAATTCATCTGTTGATTGTCTTTAAATGATCATCACAAAAGTAGGAAGTGATTATCAAACTCTAAGTAGCAAACTCAGATGTGTATATAAATATATTTTTGAAAATCACACATGGGTATGTACATACAAAAAAATTGCATTGAGATGCATTGAGAATCGATTTTGAATCGAATCGTTGACCTCTGAATTGGAATCGAATCGTGAGGTGCCAAGAGATTCCCATCCCTACTACCTAACAGACAATATCCTTCCCACAGTCAAAGCCGACCAGGTAGAAATGTTGGACTTCAATAGTACTCATTCAACATTTTTCTGTACATTTTTAAGGATTCACTTTTTTCTTTTTTTTCTCCAGCCCCTAAACCAGGATATAGCCAGGGGGTAACATCGTATACCCAGAGCCAGCAGACTCGACAGGTAACTGTAATAAAGCCAGCTGCTCCCAGTCCAGCATCCTCCACTTTCTCTATCTACCCAGTGACCTCCACTGTCCAGCCTGTGGCTGCTGCCACCTCTGTGGTCCCTTCTTACTCCCAGAGCCCAACCTACAGCACAAACGCTGTCACCTACTCTGGTAAGCCTATACACTGACTATGATAACCAGGAAGCTGTTTGTCTGTGGTTTCATTCAGAGTGCAGTTTTTACATTTTTTTTTTTTTTTAGTGCTGTCAAACGATTTAAATATTTAATTGCATTAATGTCATAGTTAAAGCGGCAACGAGTAACTTTTAAATATCTTTTAAACAGCCGCATGTTTCCTCTCATAATCATAAATTACCTTTAACAGCAAACGAGACCATCAGTGCAAAGAAAGACGTTTTTATATAGTTTTTATTACTGCATTTGATCTGGTCGTACACCCAGTCCGATTTTCGGTTCACGCGTGCATGCTCTATGGTCACATATCCGTATTGGTCACAGATTTCAGTGTGGCGCAGTTACGCGATTTGAGAAGCCTATCCCTCCAGGTGAGGGAAGGGGAGCGGGAGCCTTGTTTGAGACAGTTGTTTGTCGTCATAATGACTGATAACGGGGCTGAACCATAAAAGAAAAAAAAGAAAATGCAATGAAGAAAAGCGAAAAGGGAGAGTGATAGTCGGGCGGGAGGGCGTTGCCAAGCAACGTATACACAATTTCACGCAGCGAACCTAGACTGCAGCATGGACTGCAGTGTTTACTACTAAATGAATGAGCGGTAGCCTACTAAAACAAAGTTTACTTTGCCTCACCAGCATCATCAGATGACCATTATTCATCTGAAATAGTCATTATTTACAACATAAACACATTACCTCATCGTGATACTAACTAACTGCCATCTCTCGTTCATTCGCTTTGTGTGGGGACACGGACTCGTTCAGCTCCGTGAGAGGTGACAATGCATCAACTCATTGCAATCAGGTGTGTTTAGCACTTACTGGCATTAGTTGATGCTGTGTCACCCATAGACTCACGGAGCCGAAAAGAGTCCGGTGCCCTCACACTTTGCTTTCAACACACGGACACGCACCATATTGCTTCCTGATTATTTGAATCTGCACGCCCTGCACGCTGCCTGCACGAGCTAGAAAACAGCTTCACGACAGCTGGCGTCGTAATAATACTACCGCTTTTGTTCAAAGGTGTCGCCAACGTGCCGACTTACTCGTAGTGGCTTTAATTAACCGCATAGAAGCACATTTAAGCTCAAAAGACTGTTTTTTGCCTTTCAAAGTAACATTTCCATGATCCAAGGTTTTTGGATTATTGTGTCTGAACAATTATAGACACGTTTGAAAACATTTGACACGTTTTAGTGCTTTTGTATGCTACACTTTGTGTCTATATAGTTAGCACGATGTCAGCCCGAAACTGCTGCATCATGCTTATTATCCAAAATTCTGGTGTTTGGGTGATTTGTGCCAGAGGGCCTGGGGTGAGTTATAAGCAGTGTTGGGAACGTTACTTTAAAAAAGTAATTAGTTATAGTTACTCACTACTTGTTCCAAAAAGTAACTGAGTTAGTAACTGAATTACTTTATAATAGAAGTAACTAGTTACCAGGGAAAGTAACTATTTGCCTACTGTAAAAAAAAAAAAAAAAAAAAGTTGCTAGGCCTAGGCTATATGTCAACACATTTGGATTTTTCTGAGCAGTTTTCACAAGTCAGTTGAAATGAGTAGAACAGACAGGTAGGCCTACTTGTAGGCTACATAACCTTCAATATTTATTGCACATCAACAAACAGCAATAGGTTTATCCTGCACTTCAAGTATTTTATTCTCAACAAAAGTAGCCTAGTAGAGGAAACTGCTGAATGTACCGTGCTGATCTGCTATATCACTGGATTCACTTCAGGGGTGTCGGCTAAAACACCACTTAAGGCCAAAAATGTCAGACTATGAAGCATGAGACGATGAAAGGAGGAGTAAGGATTTATCCTATGTTTATTTCCTTCTTTAACATGCACAGCAGCATACAGATCCCAGGAAAATAACAGTAGCAGTATTCGTCTCGTGATGACACGCTAAACAGCTGTTGCAACCGGCGAATCGCGGCCGTTTAATAACGTGCATAAATTATAATTTATAGAGATCGGGAAACTCCATGCACTTACTCACAAGGGCGACGCAAACAAACGCAGGGAGAGCACGTTTCAACCGTGGATTGATAGGTGGTTACTGCGGCAACGTACGGTACACGCTCACACAACAGAGAGAGAAAGAAAAAGAAACTTCACTAAACACTGAACAGGTGCTCCGGCTGACTGATGTGACGGCGCTAACTGACAGTTATGTCATCCACACTGAATAAAACACAACTTAAAACACACCGGTCTCCTCACTAGCAGTTTGTGTAGTATGGAGCCAGGGGTGCGTTCGGATACAGTTTATTCAATCAATTCATAGTAACGCACCGCATTTAACGTTCAGTAACGATAACGGCGTTGTAACGACGGAAAAAGTAATTAGTTAGATTACCCCGTTACTGAAAAAAGAACGGCGTTACCTAACGCCGTTATTTTAAACGGCGTTATTCCCAACACTGGTTATAAGTAAGTAAAATGTATTTATAAAAGCACATTTATAACAGTTTGCACTTTCCAAAGTGCTGAGCATTCAGTTGGTAAAAAATGAAGGTAAAATAACAATAACAAAAATAAAAGACATAAAGCCCAGACATCCACATATAAACAAAGATAGCAGTCCAGAGTAAGATAGTTAATGGTGAGGAAAAACCAGGGTGTACGGATGGGTTTTGAGCCTTGATTTAAAGGCAGAAATGGAGGGGGAATCGCATATGCCAGGTGGCAGTTGGTTCTACAAGGGCGGAGCAGCTAGTGCAAAGTACATTTCTGAGTTGTGCCATTGGCATGGCTGTATATGCTGGTCACCAAAATAAAGTGATTGTCTACAGTAGCTCCGAAGAGACTGACATCTCCATTCCACTTAACGACACCACTGATGAGAGTTCAGGGGCCGTATTCACAAAACATTTTAAGGCTAAGAGTAGGTCCTAACGTGCTGATTTAGGAGTAACTCTCAAAGATAAGGGGCGTTTCACTCCTAATTTTAGGACTCCTAACTTTTTAAGATAAGTGTAATTCACAAAGCATTTTAGCGCTAAAACTAGCTCCTAAATCTATGAAAAGCTAGGAGTCCTCGAGAGGACTCCTAAGTCACTAAGAGTAAATCACAGACACTCATTTGATGGCATTTTGGAGAGATTTAATGCTAGTGAGCTTTACAAAAGGTACCTTAATAGCTGTAAGGGTTTAATGATCTTAGTAAAGCTATGTTTAGAAAGTATAGACACATTTATATTTATTATATTTATATAAAAAATTATGTATTAAGTTCCTTTTCCTGCAGTTGCTTTGGCTTTACGATGCACTGAAAGTTACTGTTGGTGTCACGTTTGGGTTTAATTTGTTACTAGAGTATGCCCATATGTGGCGCTTCCAACTCCTCCATTCCACAGGTCCGCTACTGTATAGTTGCGTGTCTCGCCTTTTTCCTTCCGCATGCACTTTACGATTTCGCCAGTTGTTGTTTCTAAATTGCGAATTTCCTGGTTTGCCGCTGTCTGACTATTGCGGCATAGTCCGCCGTTAAGGGAAATACAGTGAGAGTGCATGGCGTGCAGCTGTTCAATGAGGATATTTTTTCCGATTCAAATCATTGTAACATTTTAAATTAATAGACCTATGTGGCGCTATTGTAGGTTAATTGTGAACGAATGTGTGGGAAACCCTGCAGTATCTTGGTTTCATGTTAAATCAGTGTCACTTGTCATTAATTGTATATAAAAACTCTTCACTTTAATACAGCGACACGATATGGATATCTCCACAGTGTTTCTATCATAAACTCACTCTTAGCTCTCATTCCCTCTCAGCCAATCACTGCGGGCATAGAAGGTATGAACATGACATCATCCATAGCAACAGGGTCAACACCGCCCTCTATTCTCAGCTTAGGAGTTCCTCCCATTCCTTAGTAAAAGTTGATCTTTTCAGCTTTGTGAATAGGTTTTAAGAAATTACTCCTTACTAAGAGCTTTTAGTGCTCCTTAGGAGTACTCTTAGCGCTAAGATAAAATGTTTTGTGAATACGGCCCCTGATGGACAGAAAGATGATGATGGTGACTTTGACATTGTGAGCTTAGCAGGTAAAACCATTAGATCTGCTAGGCCTTGTTTAAGAAAATTGTCCTTCAATCTTTGTACAATATTGACTTTATTTACTTTAAATATACCTTTAAAAAGTGATTGTCTAATGTATTTGTCTTGCATTACAGTTTATGAGATATGCAGTGCCTTGCAAAAGTATTCATACCCCTTGAACTTTTCCACATTTTGTTATATTACAACCTCACACATACATTTATTTTATTGGGATTTTATGTGATAGACCAACATAAAGCGACGCATAATTGTGAAGTGGAATGAAACTGAAACATGTTTTTTTTTATATATATATATATAAATAAAAAACTGAAAAATTTGGCGTGCATAAGTATTCAGCCCCCCTGAGTCAATACGTTGTAGAACCACCTATCTCTGCAATTACAGCTCCAAATCTATTGGGGTATGTCTCTACCAACTTTGTACATCTACAGACTGACATTTTTGCCCATTCTTCTTTGCAAAATAGCTCGAGCTTCAGATTCAGCGTCAGGTTGGATGGAAAGCGTCTGTGAACAGCAATTTTCAAGTCTTTCCAGATTTCTCAATTGTATTTAGGTCTGAACATTGACTGGGCCATTCTAACACATGACTATGCTTTGATCTAAACCAGTGGTGCTCAACCGGTGGGGCGCGCGGACACTCTACCGGGGGGGCGCGAGGGGGATGAAAAAAAAAAAAAAATCTTAATTTATTTTATTTATTTTTTTTGTAATTTCAATTTTTTTCCTGATATATAGCCTAGTTCAGAGATGATATGTATTTTTTTTCTTTCTTAACTTTTTTTGATAGGTAGTTGCCAAGTTCATCACACAAACACTCCAATCCACTGATATGAGATCAGTTTGCAATTTTCAAGTACTGAATTAATGGTAGGACTGTGGCCACTAGAACTGGTCTCTGGTCAGCAAAGGTCTTGAAAACAGCATAAGTGTGCTTGTGACATGCGTGCCACCCATGCATGTGTATGGGCACGTGTCCCAGCAGATTTTTGAAATCTGAATAAAAAAATTTAAGTTTGTAGTTAGCAAGTGTAACATGTTCTTAGGGCAGAATTTCATAAATAAAGGTTTATTTTTTTAGCAAGATATTTGGTCAAAAGCTAGTTGTCATCCGTCCCTCTGTCCAGTTGTTAGGCATCTGGCTGCTAGCAAGTTATGTTGTCTTGCTAATTTTACTATTCATCTGAACTGAAATAAATGTTGACTTTTTCCTTTATTATCTTCGCCAGAATGCACCAGAATGCTTAGATTACATGTTAAAAACACAAAAAAAAATTCTGGGGGGGATGCCCCCAGACCCACCTTCAGGGGTTTAGTTTTCTGACTAACATTACAATGGATACTAACATGATTTGGGCATTTGGGATTATAAATCATCTTTGAATTGGTTGTACAGCATATCACATGCTATTCATTCAGGGGTGCGATGGCCACCCCACTCTAGCTCTGTGGCCCACCTTGGCCACCCCCAGTCAAAATTTCCTGGAATCGCCACTGAGACACACACAACTCCGCGTTCAGGCTGCACAGCACATTAATCGCAGGTAGCATTTTGAGCTAAATCTGGCCACTTTCCAAATCCAAGACTCAATAGTTGAAACATTCTCTGAACTGGGTTGTCAGACAGCAGTGTTTCCCATTGATCATAGACTTTGTTTTGTGAAGCTTTTTCATAACGGGTATACCCAGGGCTGTACAGTGCGACAGTTTTGATCGCATTTGCTACTGAATTTGATCACGTGCGATGATGAATACAAGTACACTCGCACGAGTGCTAATGAGCAGATGCTGTCTGTTTGAGACACAGAGGAGTGCTACACAACACTGCTACATTAACACTCTCCAAATTCGGGTAAATGTAGTCTTAGGCAAGTAAGTTATTGAGTCCACCCTCCACTTTGGGCCGCTGCTAAGCTTTTGGGTGCCCTAAGCTGAAATTGTCAGTGATGCCCCCCCCCCCCCCCAAAAAAAAAAAAAAACACCAAGAAGCTCGCGTCCGAGCTTCTTGGTGTTGCAAGATCTCTGCGACTGCTTTTTGGCACATTTGCTGTAGTGATGAGTTTTTGCGAACAGCATTTACTAACAGAAAGAACAGCTTAACTTGTGAAAAAAGAAAAAAGTTGCCTAGTATCCTACTAACTGCCTTTGCAAAGGAATTGAGTGATAGGATCATAGACAGATTATGAGATAATGGGCCCCTGGGCACACACTCTTAAAGGGCCCCCCTCTTGTCCCTATCCAGTCAGGTACACTGAATTTTCTACACAGATACATACAATTAATGGCAAAAACATATTAAGGAAGTCAGTGTTTCCCACAGGATTTTGGGGTATTGTTGGAGGGACCCTGTACCTTGTTGGGTGGTCCGGGGGTATGCCCCCCCAGAATCTTTTTTACCTTTTTAAAGTAAAATGCATCGATCTGGTGCACTTTGAGAGGACATTTTAGAGGCTAGAGAGATATCAAATCCTGAGATGCAGAAGGAACATTATTTTTCAGATCTTTCTTAAACAGCACTCTTTACTCTGCAACTGTAAAAATAGTAGATTGGTCTGCAGACCCATGTTCTATGATGGAGGGGCCCATTTCAACAGATAAAGGGTGGATATGAACAATTTAGAATTCACACATATAAAGCTTATTTGTGTATGTGTGAGGGGGGCTTCAACCCCCTTAGACAGAGCTACTAATGCTGTTGTTTTTAACTTGCTTTTGTATTTCTCCCCTACTAGTTGAGGGGCCCATGATGATTTCTATCTTACATTTTAATGAGTACTTATATTTAGGCTATTTCTTTTTGGACCCTGTTATTGACATCAGTGTCTGAGCTCTTTGACTATGGAACATGAAAAGTTACTATCAGTATCTCTGGCTGAGGGCCCCCCTGAGCCCTTGGGCCCCTGGGCCTGTGCCCGGTGTGCCTGTGCAGTAATCCACCACTGGATAGGTTACACAATTAAGAAAAAACAATGATAACTAATTTATATATTTTTTGTAATGTAATGATTATCATGAACTTTAAAAAAAATATATATTTTGGGGGGCCCCCGGACCATCTCTTTTTCCTTTTTAATAAAAAAAAAAAAAAAATATATATATATAGGGGAAGGTGGGGTGATTTGTGCATTTTGGAAGTTGCAAAACCCCTTGTTTCTAGAAAACCGTGGAAGAAATTGGAAATGTGACCACATATTTAAGAAGAGCCATCCATTTGACTCATCCTGTAAAGAAGGGAGACACAAGGAATAAGATATAAGCACATTTAAGCTCAAAAAACTGTGTTTTGCCTTTCAAAGTAAAATTTCCATGATCAAGGTTTTTTGATTATTGTGTCTGAACAATTATAGACACGTTTGAAAACATTTGACACATGTTTTAGTGCTTTGGTATGCTACACTTTGAGTCTATATAGTTAGCACAATGTCAACCCTAAATTGCTGCATCATGCCTATTATCCAAAATTCTGGGGATGGGGTGATTTGTGCGCAAGGGCCTGGGTGAGTTATAAGTAAGTAAGTAAGTAAAATGTATTTATAAAAGCACATTTATGACAGTTTGCACTGTCCAAAGTGCTGTACATAGTGCATTCAGTAGGTAAACAATGAAGGTAAAATAACAATAACCAAAATAAAAGACGTAAAGCCCATACATCCACATAAACACAGATAGTAGTGCAGAGGTAAGTAAGTAGTGCAGAGGTTAATGGGGAGGAAACACCAGGGTGTACATATGGGTTTTGAGCCTTGATTTAAAGGCAGTAATGTAGGGCAGGGCTCAACAATAAGGATTGCCCGACGTCCCGGGGCAAGTAAAACGCCACGTCGGGCCAGTAACTATGACAACCCACTTTCCCGAACGGGCAACCGGGAGTTTTTCCGAAATTATTGAAAAAAAATTATAATAATAATATTTTTATTTTTTATAGCGCCAAATAAAATTCATCTATCCACGGTATTTTTCCATATAGAGCTGGTGCTGATTATTAAATAAACGCTTAGGCCTATGTTACTTATCTAATTTATGTGTGAGTAGTTGTGTCTGCTCCGTTGCATCTCTCTCCTCTGCTCCGTTTAGTGAAGGGGGCGGGGCTCCAGCGCCGAAACACACACACACACACACACAGATTTCGGCAAAAAACTGGTGCGCGTCTCTCACACACAGTCAGAGAGATAGGAAAGAGAACTACACGCGTTACGTTGGTGTAACAGAAAGTACAAAAGCCAACGAGAAGCCTAAATAAGTAGACCCCAGCCGTCTGAAAAGCAGCAAAAATATTTGCGTTTTTTAAAATGCATCCAAAGTGAATCTAGTAGTAGTTTAGCGAGGATGCTAACGTTAGCTCTGCTGCTAGTAGCCTACTACCAGTTAATGTGTGCAGGTCAACACAAACATCAGCAACAGTTAGCAGAGGAACATCTCTACAGCCTGCATTTACATCTTAATAAATGGACCTGAGGTGGCATTTCTCATACCAGGAGGCAGTGGAAGCTTGAAACTACTGGAAAAGTGTTCAAAACAGAGATTTTTAATAATAATAATAAAAAACGTTTAAAACAGATTGTTGTAGGCCTAAAAAAATGTCTTACAGAAAAAAAGTTCTAAAGAATTGCTGTTGTAAAAAAGAATAAGGTACAAGAAAAAAACATTTGTGTTTTTTTTGCATAAAACACGTCTCATTTGCAGTTATTGTCGGTTTAGAAACTAAAAAATTACAAATGTTCCAACTCAAATAATATTTGAATAATAGCCTCCATTTTCAGTATGATCCTTAACTCATCTATAACACTGTCCATGATGTGTTTATACATTATAAATAAAGAGCGAATATAACAAATATTTATCACCACTATTAAAAAAAAATTATATAGGGGCCAGTAAAAATTGACTTCGGGCAAGTAGAATTCAGACCCACTTGCCCGGTCGGGCAAGTGAAAAAAAACCTTAGCGTTGAGCCCTGTAGGGGGAATCACATTTGTCAGGTGGCAGTTGGTTCCACAAGCACGGAGCAACTAGTGCAAAGTACATTTCTGAGAGTTGTGCCAGTGGCATGGCTGTATACGCTGGTCACCAAAAGAAAGTGATTGTCTACAGTAGCTCAGAAGAGAGTGACATCTCAATTCCACTTAACGACACCACTGATGAGAGTTCAGATGGCCAGAAAGATGATGATGGTGACTTTGTCATTGTGACACAATGACGCACAAATCACCCCACTACGTGGGGTGATTTGTGCGACAAGACAACTTTTTTTCCGAAAGCTATATTTCTTAAACAGTTTATTCCAGATCCAAAGTTTTTATTGCCAGGGATGCACAACATCCTGAAATATATGTACATATTTGAGTTGGAGACTTAACTGTCAAGGCCTCACTTTAAAATCACTTTGAGTAAAAAGTTGCACAAATCACCCCACCTTCCCCTATATATATATATATAAAAAAAAATTTTTGGGGTGCCCCCCCAGGAACTTGGTGCCCTACGCAGTCTGCGTACTCTGCGTATAGGGAGCGGCGGCCCTGCTGGTGAAAGATGTGTGCTCGGGACCTGTGCTTGTGCGGCGATTCTAGCTTCTAATACACTTCACCAACGGTAATAACCGGAAGGAGACGGCACGCAGTTAAGTTAGCGCGTGTGCAAACAGAACATTTCCTGTGCGCCTTCACATTAAAAGCATGTTACTAGCCAAACGTGAGTTGACTTTTTTGAAGCCGGTAAGAACAGGAAGTTCGCACTTCACAGCCCTGCAGTGCGCTAGCTTGAAAATCAACTGCTTCAGCTGCAGAGAGCAGTCAACAACAGTAGTCTATTTAAACAAAGTTTGAAATAACTGATAAGCCACTGAAGAACTACTCCCAACACATTCACAACAACCTATTTAACTTATCCTAAATTGTACCAATATGTATACTTATTTATTTAATAGGCTATCTATCTATCTGTTAGTTTCCACCACACATTGCATTTTGCATTCAGGCCAAAAACTTCAAGTTTGGTCTCATCTGAATATGCTGTCCCCCCCGCATGGCTTGTGGCAAGTGTTGGAGGAAGGTGCTCTGGTCAGATGAGACCAAAATTGAAGTTTTTGGCCTTAACGTAAAGTGCAATGTGTGGCAGAAAACTAACACTGCACATCATCCTGAACACACCATCCCCACCGTGAAACATGGTGGTGGCAACATCATGCTGTTGGGGTCCTGTTCTTCAGCAGGGACAGGGAAGCTGGTCAGAGTTGATGGGAAGAAGGATCGAGCCAAATACAGGGCAGAAAAACCTGTTAGAGTCTGCAAAAGACTTGACACTGGGGTGGAGGTTCACCTTCCAGAAGGTTAAATACCCTAAACATACAGCCAGATCTACTATGGAATGGTTCAAATCAAAGCATAGTCATGTGTTAGAATGGCCCAGTCAAAGTCCAGACCTCAATACAATTGAGAATATCTGGAAAGACTTAAATTGCTATTGACAGATGCTCTCCTGCCAATCTGATGCTGAATCTGAAGCTTGAGCTATTTTGCAAAGAAGAATGGGCAAAAATTTCAGTCTCTAGATGGGCAAAGCTGGTAGAGACATACCCCAATAGACTTTCAGCTGTAATTGCAGCGATAGGTGGTTCTACAACGTGTTGACTCAGGGGGGTGAATACTTTTGCACGCCACGCTTTTCAGTTTTTTTATTTCTAAAAAAATGTTAAAACCATATTTCATTTTCATTCCACTTCACAATGATGGTCTATCACATGAAATCCCAATAAAATAAATGTACGTGTGTGGTTTTAATGTGACACAATTAGCGCAAAATTAGGGGTATGAATACTTTTGCAAGGCACTGTATACAGTGCTGTGTGAAAGTTTGTGAACCCCTTGAGCCTTTTGGAATTCTATTTATTTTAACCATTATTAATTCATTTTTATCAATACCAGTATTTTTTTATGAAATAACAGATGTTTGTTTATCAATTCAAAATTTTTCTTTTCCAGAAATCAACTGTTAAAACAGATAAAACAAATTATTTGACAAATGTTGTATCTGCAAAAGTTTGTGAACCCTGAGCTGCATTGCTTAAATGGAACAGGTAAACACAATCAGATGGGCCAAATTGAGTGATGAAATGGACCAATGTAGTGAGAGATCTTTAGGGAAGAAATTGGGCGGCACTAGATAAAACAGAGATCAAACCAGGTCAGTTTAGGCTCACCAAAGTGAACCCATACAGGTCAGACATGCTAAAAAAAATCTCAGAGGATCTCAGGAATAGAGTTGTGATGCTGCACATTTGTCTGGGGACAGCTATAAATTAATTTAAAAAAAGTTTGAGCTCCATCGGTCCACCGTGAGGCAAATCATCTACAAATGGAGAGCTTTAAGAGTGACTGAAAATCTGCCTAGAAGTAGACTTCCTTCAAAAATATCCATAAGCACCACAAAAAAAGTTATTTTTCAGTTAAAAGCCAACCCAAACATTACATCTAGTGATTTGCAGACCTCTCTTGCAGCATCTGGGACAGATGTGCATGGTTCCACAACAAGAATAAGAATAAGTCAACATGGCTTTCAAGGGAGGGTTGCTGAAGAAGCCTCTACTCTCAAAAAAAGAACAAAAGTGCTTGTCACAACTTTGCCAGAGAGCACCTGGAGATACCTGAAGTCTTTTCTGTGGACAGATTTGTCCAAAATTGAACTGTTTGGTCACAACCAAAACCGCCATGTTTGGGCAAAAACGCAACTCTGCCTACCACCAAGAGAACCTTCTCCCAAGTGAAGAACGGTGGTGGCAAATGGTCTGCAAATCTCCAGATGTAATGTTTGGGTTGGCTTTTACCTGAAAAATCCCTTTTCTTGTGGCGCTTGAGGATATTGTTGAAGGAAGTCCACTTCTAGGCAGATGTTAAGTCACTCTTAAAGCTCCCATATTGTGCAAATGCACTTTTCCGATGTTTTTGAACATAATTATGGGTCTACGGTGTGCCTACAGACTGCCAAAGTATCAAAAAAAAGAAAGCTCAATCCTTTTCTCACTCTCCCCTTTTCTGATATATACTCCAGTTAGAATTCTCCCCGAAATCAAAAACTGGAAAGCCAGAAGCTTCCACTGTGCAGTCCACCCCCCTATTTCTTATTGGTCCACGGCCCCGAGATCCTCTCGAAAAATATTCCTTCACCCCCATGTTGTTTGCTTGTTGCTAAGCGACAAGATGCCTGTAGTACGGCAAAACATGATGAATGTTGCATAATCCACTAATTTATCTTAACCACAGCAGCCTCGTTTTTAATAACACAACGGATAGGAAGCTACTTGTGCTTTTTTTCAAACAGTGAAAATGAAATAAATGTTTTTATTGGTATTTTTGCCTGACTGGTGTATAGCTATTTGCTTTGGGACAAGCATTCAGCTTTTGCTCATAAAAACATATTTCTATTCCCCACACCAGTCTGGAAATGCCTCGTTTTTAACAGGACAAAGGATTGGAAGGTATACTGAAGAAGTCTGACTTTGAAGATAATTTTTTCACTGATTTTAGTGGTATTGTTAGCAGCTAGCTCCCGAGCTAGCTTCGCAGTAGCCACCATCTTTTGCAGCATTTTTATTGTGAACATGCCGTTTCCATTAGCGTGTGGCTGCATCTGTATGAACATAGTCTTTCATGTAGACAAGGATAGGTCATGTCAAACTGTTCAAAGGGCGTTACTAGCACTAGACTTGGTTCTTCTCATGGGTAGGCTAAACCTAACTGTGCTAACAGGCTATACGTCATCATTGTTTACAAACCGACAGAGGGCGAGGTGTATCTGGCTTCGCTTCCGGACAGGGGGCGGGGGGAGCTCAAAGATTGTATATTTACGAGGGGAGCTGCAGCTCTTTTTAAAAAATAGGCCATTGTGAGATTAGCTGAACATCAGCATAGTACAATAAATTATCTGAAAGTTTTTTTCAGCAAACAATTGAAGAAAAACGTATTAGGGACCACTAAGACTACAATATAATATGGTGTATAATAGAACCGAAAAGTGTATAATATGGGAGCTTTAAAGCTCTCTATTTGTAGATGATTTGCCTCACGGTGGACCGATGGAGCTGAAACTTTTTTATATTAATTTATAGCTGTCCCCAGACAAATGCGCAACATCAAAACTCTATTCCTGAGATCCTCTGAGATTTTTTCCCCTTTGAGCTTGCCTGACCTTTATGGGTTCAGTTTGGTGGGCCTAAACTGACCTGGTTTTATCTAGTGCCGCCCAATTTCTTCCCTGAAGATCTCTCATTACATTGGTCTATTTCATCACTCGATTTGGCCCACCTGATTGTGTTTACCTTGCTCGATTTAAGCAATGCAGCTCAGGGTTCACAAACTTTTGCACATACATTTGTCAAATAATTTGTTTCATCTGTTTTAACAGTTGATTTCTGGAAAAGAAAAATGTTGATTGATAAACAAACATCTGTTACATCAAATGAATTAATAATGGTTAAAATAAATAAATAAAATTCCAAAAGGCTCAAGGGGTTCACAAACTTTCACACTACACTGTATCAATGGCACAATTTACCCCATGGTATTCTCTCCAACGGCACAACTTACACCACACCGGGGGCAAGTTGTGCCACAAGACAACTTTTTTTCCGAAAGCTATATTTCTTAAACAGTTTATTTCAGATCCAAAGTTATTGTTGCCGGGGATGCACAACACCCTGAAATATATGTATATATTTGAGTTGGAGACTGTCGAGGCCTCACTTTAAAGTCACTGAGTAAAAAGTGGCACATCTCACCCCAATCTCCCCTATTGAAAAAAATTACTTTTCTTTTGAACCCTTAAATATATATACTTTTTACTGTCAAATGTGTACAGAACTTTTTTTTCTTTTTCTTAATTTAAGAAAGCATAATGACACTTATTACAACTTATTTTAAATTTTTCTGTATTTTCTTTTCTTTTCTTACATGAATGCTTTTCTATATGTATTTGAGTGACCTCAAAAAAAGCGCTATATAAATTCTATCTATTATTATTATTATTGTTATTAACAGTCAAGCGATGACCAATGCCTCTGATATTGGTTGCAGGGGAAACTGCAATAAGTAACCTTAAATTATCTTTTATAGGAACCTCCTACTCAGGCTATGAGGCAGCAGTTTACTCAGCAGCCTCCAGCTATTACCAGCAGCAGCAGCAGCAGCAGCAGCAGCAGCAGCAGGCGCAGCAGCAGCAGCAGCAGCAGCAGCAGAAGCAGGCAGTGGCCGCTGTAGCAGCCACAGCAGCATGGACAGGGAATACCTTCACTAAGAAACCCCCCTTTCAGAGCAAACAACTCCGGCCCAAGCAGCCGCCTAAACCCCCTCAGATCCACTACTGTGATGTCTGTAAGATCAGCTGTGCTGGCCCGCAGGTCAGTTCAATATAGCCAACAATCACACTATTTTGTCAATATTTTATGTGTGTGCACGTAAAGGCTGGAAAAAAAAATTCGGGTGTTTACACACAGCTATTGGCGATCTATAAAGCCTGGCTGAGAGCCAGCAGCTGGACATGTTTATACTAACTGCGGACCGCACGCCATGGCGCTTCAGGGAACGGCTAGGCCGGCCACTCGCTCTGAGGGTCAAATCAGTTAGTATAAACTAGGACTATCAAAATTAACAAAACATCTCACCCGCTCTGCACTAGTTGTTGCTATAACGTGACCGAGGATCAGCACTGGGCATGAAAATAGTGCGCATCGGTTGTGGCCGGCGAAATGTAGCAGAATTTTATTTTTATTTTTATCATTGAGTTTCAGGTTTTATACAGGGGAAAAAAATCAAAATGCATGTTAAGGAAAGTTAAGATAATAACGGATCAACTTACCGTATTTTCCTCACTATAAGGCGCACTTAAAAGCCTTTAATTTTCTCAAAAAACGACAGTGCGCCTTATAATCCGGAGCGCTTTATATATGGATCAATTGGTTAATTGGTTGATCCATACTGGCTCAAGGTGCTCTGTCAAAAATTTTCAGCATGAAAAACCAATAAAAACTATTTAATAATAATAAAATGTGCTCTGTCAAAAATTTTCAGCATGAAAAACCAATAAAAACTATTTAATAATAATAAAATGTTT
The DNA here is from genome assembly GCF_949987685.1 of Ammodytes marinus. Lineage (NCBI taxonomy): Eukaryota > Metazoa > Chordata > Actinopteri > Uranoscopiformes > Ammodytidae > Ammodytes > Ammodytes marinus. The sequence continues at coordinate 1,093,310 of NC_137231.1, forward strand.
CAGTACGACTGGTAAACTACAAAGCCGCACCGCTTGCAGCATTACGGCTACCGTAGTCAGTAAACTTTTATTTTGAAGCGGAAACACTAAGCGCTTCCTAGTTCCTAGCCCCGCTGCGCTTCCATCACACTATTTTCGCCCGACCGCACCAGGCTGTTCTCGCTTGTGTGATAATCAAAGTTCATTTCGGACACTGAAACCCATCGGTAACAGACCTGTCGGTGTTTGTACCATGGGCAGAGGATCATATATCCCCGCTGACAGAGCAGTCGAGCCGGCGTTACCCTGGCAGCGCTTGACAGGCTCACGGGGTTAGCAGCCGAGCTAGCGGGGCAGTTCGGCTGCTGTCCCCTCGGGCTGTTTTGTTGACATTCCCTTTAGCACAGCTCCATCTACGCAACCCCAGTCAAACGTTTGACTGTAGTATCTTCTATTCTATGCGCCTTATAATCCGGTGCACCCTATATATGAAAACAGTTCTAAAATAGGCCATTCATTAAAGGTGCGCCTTATAATCCGGTGCGCTTTATAGTGCGGAAAATACAGTAATTATACATGGCATCTGCTAGGTTCTGCTATGTGGCATAAGCAGTAGAACATTTACATCATCAATGATGTGTTCTATAGGCAAAGGATTAATTCCATATGACATTATACACTAGATTACACAAAAATTATGTGTGCCATAGAGACAGAGCGGAACGCGTCATAATCGGAGGCCACGCCCATCGTTGGGGAAAACAATACACAGCGCTCCATTCACTTTATATTGAATGACACCTGTATTCTGCAAACAAACTTAATAAAAACTTAATACGACATGCCTTTCACACATACACGTTACTTTCTTTAAAGCCACGACTCTTGTCTGTCTATACGAGCTGTTTTTGTGAAAAATTGTGATTGAGTAATTTTCAATATCGAGACAAAACTCTTAACTAATGTATGCTAATGTTAGCCTTCTGCTCTAGGCTAACCCTCACGTATACTCCATCCTCGTTTGTTAAAGTTACATCCAGGCTTTCTGTCCACGCTATTCCTCTTCCTTATTGCTGATAGAAACAGCAGGCTAACAGTTAATCCAGCTAGTGACAGTGACATTTTAAACGTCCATTTTCTGTCTCAGTGATTGATGACAAACGCGACTCGTTTAGACCCGCGGCAAACGGTACCGAGCCCGAAGTCACTTCCCATGAATGGACCTTTGTCTGTATGCTGCATACCCAAAAAACCTCTACTACACCTATAATAACAGTGAACAGGTCTCTCTTGTAAATGAGACCCTGGGTCTCAATGAGATTTTACCTGTATAAATAAAGGTTAATAAAAAAAATAAAAAATAAGTGTATTTAGTGTTGGGGTCTCAAAGTTTTCGTCCACCTTAGTCGCGTAGGCTATTGATCCTGGCATCCTCTCTTCTTATCCACCGTTTCCTTCGTAACGGATCACGGCTTTTTCTTAGGTTTACAAATCGCTTTAACTAATTTTTTACATTTGAATAACTTTTCTTGAGTGTGCAGCTCAACACACAACAGCTTTTAGTCATGTTGTGACCGGTTGTGACACTCTGATCATGAACAACTCAGACGCAAAGTTATTTGCCATTACACTCCACACTTTTTTTTTTTTTTAGGCCTAAACGGGCACCCTGAGAAAAGGTAAAACTCAAATTAAAATTAAAATGTTAAAGTGACAGATGGACCAAAATGGGTATATCAATTTTAAGAAGAAAGATAATTTAGAAAAAGCTCAAGGTAAGGAACAATTGTAAGCACTTAGCCAAAGGCCACAGAACATCTGACAGACCTATACACAATATGCCAAAAAGGCTCTCCATCAATGCATTAAAGAGAGAAAAAAAGACAGTACACTATGTTCCAACTTATTATGCAAATTGGAATTAAGTGTCCTAAACATTTAATTTTTTGTATTTAATTTAAACTCATGGATGGTATTGTGTCTCAGGGCGCTTTGGATCATTGAAATCAATCTCAGAAACCTGTGATAATCGGTTTGCTAAGTAAGCTCAATCAAAGGAAATCTACTTAACAAGGACGTTCCACATGATTAAGCAGGCCACAGGTTTCAAGCAATATGCGAAAGAAAAAGGATCTCTCTGCTGCCTAAAAGCGGCAAATAGTGCAATACCTTGGACAAGGTATGACAACATTAGATATTTCACAAAAAAAAGTGTGATCATCATACTGTAAAGAGATTTGTGGCTGATTCAGAGCACAGACGGGTTTGTTTGGATAAAAGTAATATGAGGAAGGTTTCTGCCAGACAAATTCATCGGAATAGGAGAGCAGCTGCTAAAATGCCATCACAAAGCAGCAGACATGTATTTGAAGCTCCTGGTGCCTCTGGAGTCCCGCAAACCTCAAGGTATAGGATCCAGAAGTTTGCAGTTGTGCATAAACCTATTATTCGGCCACCCCTAAACAATGCTCACAAGCAGAAACGGTTGCAGTGGGCTCAGAAATACATGAAGACTCATATTCAAACAGTCTTGTTTACTGATGAGTGCCGTGCAACCCTGGATGGTCCAGATGGATGGAGTAGTGGATGGTTGGTGAATGCCCACCATGTCCCAACAAGGCTGCAACGTCAGCAAGGAGGTGGTGGAGTCATGTTTTGGGCCGGAATCATGGGGAGAAAGCTGGTTGGCACCTTCAGGGTCCCTGACGGTGTGAAAATGACCTCTGCAAAGTATGTAGAGTTTCTGACTGACCACTTTCTTCCGTGGTACAAAAAGAAGGAAAGTGCCTTCCGTAGTAAAATCATCTTCATGAATGACAATGCACCATCTCATGCTGCAAAGAATACCTCTGTGTCATTGGCTGGTATGGGCATAAAAGGAGAGAACCTCATGGTGTGGCCAGGCCCGGATTAAGAAGAAAGATTACACTAGGCATACCGCATTTTTTCGGGCCCCCTCCAAACGGATACTTCACGATTTGGTGAAAAACTACGTACATTTGAACTGCCACAAGAGTATTATGCTCATTCATTTGTTTAAGAGTTGCGCGTTTGTAATCGGGAGTAAAGAGAAACGTAACCGAGTGTGCGAGCTCACTGCAGGAGCATTTCTGTAAGGTGCGTGCAGAGTCCAGTGTGGGAGCAATTTTTCCAACTGGATGAAAAACAGTGCAGTGCAATGCTTTATTCAGCATAAAGTTAAAACGCTCGTGCAAGCCTGATCTAACACAAAAGCCTTGCGTGAGCGAAGCAGCGATTCACCTGGTGAAACCTGGCGTGGAACTCTGTGGTGGGTAACGGCGAAATTCACAGTGAGACATCGCCGGTCTGAGACGCAGCACAGAAAAACTCTGGTTTGACGACTAAAATTATAACCGGGGAGCAGAGCCGGCCCAAGCCTTCATGTGGCCCTAAGCCGAATTTGATTAGGGCCCCCCTCTCCAATGTTATCGTGGCCAAATGATTGACTATTGTTAAATGTCATTCACACACCCAGTTCATCCCTAGTGCCTCCAATGTCCAGCTTAGTGAAAATAGTAGCCAGCCGAGATCCTGACTCTCCTAGGGGTGTCCGGGGGTATGCCCCCCCGGGAGATTCTTTTTTTACCTTTTTAAAGTGAAATGCATGAATTTGGTAGCCTGGCATTCCCAGACCTGCCACTAGGCGCTGGCAAATTAAATTTGCTGCGCGTGTTGGTCTGGAGACGCTCCGTTGAAGCTTATCAAGACTACCAGAAATCTGGTATAACGTTTCAATTGGTTCTATCTAATATGGGCGCGCCAGAGCCCTTTATATGGTGCTCTGGGGAGGACGTAACCGGATGACGACAGTGACGTGCATGCGACGTCGAAGCTGTGATAGTAAACATCAAAGATGGCTGCGGATATGTTGTGTGAGTTTGAGACTGCTTTGGCCTCGACCCTTAACGAATTGGAAGACGGGACTCATAGCTTTCACTAGCAAGTAAGTGGAATGTTCTGTTTTGCCGACCGACAACGGCAAACGTTTAATTGAACAGTTTAACAGCTGTTCGCTAAACGAACGGGGCTTACGTCACTTGTGCATCGCTCTGATTGGTTGTAGTGCTATCCAACTGCGTGCAGTGGCATTTGAAATGCACGAGTAGGAGCCGCCCCTAGAGTTGGAAATTACTATTGATCGTCGCCAGACCCTCTATCGTTCAAGATATCAGGGTCAGGATTTCCAGGCTATGAATTTGGTGCACTTTGAGAGGAAAATTAAGAGGCTAAATCTGAGGAATTTTGTGTGAACAAATAATTTGGAGATACTGGCTCAAATGAAGTAGAAATAAAAGCTATCGAAGAAAGACATGGATTTTCCATAAAAATATTAATATAGAAAAAATATAATATATAAATAAAATAAAAAATATAATTCAGTGTCCTCTGGGATGGTGCTTTTTTTTCTTTTACGGAACATATTTCTCTTTAATATTATGAATGCATTTAAATGCAGTGAGAGGAACGAAGCAGAAGAACTCTGTTGTCCAGCTATCTTTTTTTCCACAGATGAGGCTGAAATAGGCTATAGACTACAGCAGGGGTGGCCACTGTTTTTCAGCTTGTGAGCTACTTTTAAAATGACCAAGTCAAAGTGAGCTACCACCTACTATTAGGGGTCAAAAGTCACGGTTCGGTACGTACCTCGGTTTTTAAGTCACGGTTCTGTTCTGTACGGTACGGTTCTCAGTTAAGAGGAAACATGTCTGCAGAATTGCAGCCTAAAGGTATTTTCCAGTATAGAAAAGAAAAAACTGCTGCATACAACCAAAGTCTCCAATAAATATCAGCAGAGTGAGAAAGATAGGCAGACAGACTTGCCCAAATTATTGCCTAGTTAAATGTCATTCACACATCCAGTGCCACGCTAGTACCTCCAATGTCCTGCTGGAGGAAAATAGTAGCCAGCAGAGAACCAGACCCTCCTAGGGGGGTCCGGGGGCATGCCCCCCCGGGAGATTTTTTTCACCTTTTTAAAGTGAAATGCATGAATCTGGTGCACTTTGAGAGGAAAATTTAGAGGCTAAATATGAGGAATTTTGTGTGAACAAATAATTTGGAGACACTGGGTCTGATGAATTAGAAGCAATTGAAGAAAGACACATGGATTTTCCATAAAAATATTAAAATAAAAATAAAAAAAATGCATGCAGGGTCCTCTGGGTTGGGCTTGGTGCTCTTTTTCTTTAACGAGACCTATTTCTCTGTAATATAATGAATGCATTTAAATGCAGTGAGAGGAATGAAGCAGAAGAACTCTTGTCCAGCTATGCCGTGATCTTAATATAAAAAACACAAACTCACATATTCATCCGCGCCCCCCCTGCCATAACCCCGCGTTTGAAAATCACTGGCTTAAGAAATTCTAATTTAAAAGAGCAAGAAATATACACAAATGCATAGGTTTATCTTAAAGGCAGACTTATAGAGTCGTACAAAAAAAATCCTTCTCAATGATCACTTCTGCCCCACTAGAATATGTGGTGGTCTGTTTGTCTGAACAGTCTTCCTCTCTCTGGCTGTATTTTACATAGTAGAATTTGTCACAGTGTAGAAGCCTCTCCACTTCCTTGACTTGGATTAGCTGTGGTTAGCTCACTGGCTAACAAACTGATATGTACTGTATATCAAATTAGAAAGTGGTGTCCTCTCTCCCTCCACCGAACGTCGGCGCATGCTCACACGGCTCGTTCGCTCTTTCATAGTAAAAAATAAATAAAAATAAAATAAATAATATATATATATATAGCCTATATATATATATTTATTTTTTTTTTTTTTAAAGAATGCCACGCGATCGACTCAACTACCCTCTACTACTACATTTCCAATTTTTTAAAATAAACTCAATACCGAGTGATAAATTAACCTCGGATGAACTGATTAAATTAATAGGCTATTAACTATCCAGACCAAAAAATTGTATTCCTTTTTTTGTATGATAACTTACATTTGCATAATATGATAGTATCAAACGCATACCGTAAAAAAAAACCTAAAAAAAAATATATATATATATATTTTTTTTCCTTCTCACTGGGCCCCCTTGTGGAAATGGGCCCTAGGCACGTGCCTAGAATGCCTATGCCTAGTTCCGGCCCTGGGTGTGGCCCCCATCTTCTCCTGACCTATTGAGAACCTTTGGAGCATCCTCAGGCAAAACATCTATGAGGTTGGGAGGCAGTTCACATCAAAACAGCAGCAATGGGAGGCTATTCTGGCATCCTAAAAAGATATTCAAGCAGAAACTCTCCAAAAACTCACAAGTTCAATGGATGCAAGAATTGTGAAGGTGATATCTAAGAAGGGGTCCTATGTTAACATGTAACTTGGCCTGTTAAGATGTTTTTGATTGAAATAGCTTTTTATTTCACTGAATATGACCTCCACATTCTGCAAATTCACCAAATGACCGTTTTTAGTTGTTTACAACCTATAAAATGTTTTGAAACTCTGTTGTGCATAATAAGTTGGAAAAGGAGTCGAGTTTTTTATTTTTGAAAAAAATACTTTTATTATTGGGAGGTTTGTTCAATACAGTTGATGACTTGAAAATTATACTGACTGTGATTTGCATCGACTATTTCGGAAAATCTGGGAAAATCTCATTTGCATTATAATTTGGAACGCAGTGTATTCTAAACTAAAATCAAGGGTTGAAAAATTGGTTAAGAAATAAAAACCTCACATACGCAATTTAGAGGAAAAAACTAAACCGAATATTCCAACATAATCAATGGGAGTGAATAAAATGTTGAAGCAGCAAAAGGTAGGAAATCAATCAGATAAGCAAAGTTTTGCACAAGTGTTCAGAGCATGATCAAACAAGTGTTCAGAGCATGATCATGAAAAGATCTATGTTCAAAACAAAAATCAAGTTTCTTGGTGGGAGCGCAAGGTTTTCAGTCCAAGTGTTCATCAAAAAAGAAAACAGCGCACAAAGAAAGAGTTTCAGTGAATGTTCATGTGTGCGGAAAAGATTTTTGTGTGGACATTTCTCTGCGGCTCTGGTAGGGTGGAGGTTGTTGCTTTGTAGGCTGTGATGGTGGACCGCGGTGGGCTGGGTATGAGTGGGATTCTTCACAGCTGGACAAGGGGGAGGGGGGGGGAGAAGCCGAAAGCATCAGTGTGATTGATCAGTGGTGCAGGTTAGGCGGCCATTGCCTCGTCCTTCAGTCATTGTTGTTTCTGGTTTCTGCTGGTGTCGTCCAGCCATGGCTCGTGGGCTGATGGCTGATCAGTTATGGCTCTGGTTTTTGCAGATAGAAGCTGGTTGCTCTGGCAAGAGGTGACACACTGCCACAGTCAATCCAGCATTTCCTTCAGATCAGGGTTTTGTGTTGCTGGGGTCTTTCATCTGCAAGGAAAAGGCACAATAGGGAGGGTCTTAGTTTTGCAAGCATTACCATTTAAAACCAGTCTTCTTAAAGGGGGGCAAGGCAGTGATGCAAATTAAAGCATTGTAGTGACTGTCTATACAATAAGTGGGCCGTTATTTGTGTGATTTTCAAAGTTAAGAGAGACACAGGTGGGGGCCAGGAGGCATTATCATCAAGCTGAGTCACTCAGACCCCGTTTCCACTTGTCTTCTCAGGGTTTTTCCTGGCTCAGAATGGGCCTTTGGGGGGTCAGTACGCGACCGACTTTTTTTGGGGTCGCGACAGTAAAGGCAAACGGTTTGTGTATTTTAAGAGGGGTGTTGGGTTGGGAGAGGGGAGTTTCTGTCCAGCTCAAGAGCATTTCAGTCAGCCTGTCAATCACTGTGTTACCATGGAGCTCACTGACGCTTATGAAATCACAATAAACAACCTATATATGAAGTCAAAATACTAATAATGACTAGGCCTACCTATTTAGGCCTAATACTTTAATTGTTTCTAATTGATCTAAACCATGGAAGAAGGTAGGGCTGCTCGATTATGAAAAAATCATAATCATGATTATTTTGAGTAATCACATTGTGTTATCACGATTATTAAAGACAGTTAATCATTGATTTAAGAACATTATGCATTTATTTTACTTTTAACAAGGTTTTTTTCTAATAACACCATGACTTTGGACTTTAAACAAAGGCCTAATTGAACTGAAAACAGGGAGAATAGAAATAGGCTAAATAAGTGAAACATATTTTTAATAATTAAAAAAAAATATGTCAAAATAAAAATAACCAGTTGTAAATGGTGTTGATAGGGCACGTCTTTTGCTAGCATTGAATGTAAGGGCATGATTTATTTATGTCATGGAGCTGGCTGGATAGGCAGTTGCATTGTAGTGTTGACAGTTGTGGTGGCAGGAGTCAAGGAGCTTTAAACTTCCTGTGTTTTTATTCATTGATTGCTTGGTCATAGACCACTATGATTCGACTTAAAGTGAATAAACAAATTGGTCGGGATGTTTAGAGGTGCAGATATAGGTGTATATCACTTTTCTTTCTCTCTCTCTGTCTCTCTCTCTCGGTCGCGTATGTCACGTTACTCGCGTGTGACAAATCTTGCACATTATTTTAGTTTGTTGTGAGTCTGAAGTGTTTTCAGACAACACAATTAGTTTTACCTTTTATTCTCGTCATCTAGAAGTTTTTCAAAACACCCGGCAATGCGCAACATCTCCCTCCTACTCTGGACGAGCCGATAGCTAAACTCAGGTAAGGGAGGGGCCGAGCGGAGCTCACGACTGAAAGGGTGCGCTGCATTTATAAGCCTGCATGCCCCGGCGAGCGGAACAATGATAGTTTAATAACGATTATCCCCGACCTGATTTATTTTTTTACAACTGAGATTGCAAGTAATATGACTGGAATGGCGCGGAAATGGAAACACATTTGGAGCCGTTTTAAGTAGATTTTTATTTATTTATCTATATATATATATATATAAAAAAAACACTTTGGCGCTGAGGATTTTCCTTTGGCGGGCGCTAAAATTCCTTTGGCGGGCGCCAAAATTTTTTGAATGCAGGAAAAACCCTGCTTCTGACTTTGGTAATCCGATCAAAGGTGGCCAGCTCTCAGTCCGTGTGTTCCCACTTGTATTTTCAAATGTGACTTCTTTGGGGCCACTCACACTAGGGCCGCGGCCCCGTGCCAAAGCTCATTTGCATACTAAGTCTAGAACGTTTGGCTAGTGTGACCACGCCAACTTGTATTCCAGCACAGAACAGCCCCTTGGCCACGGCACACCTGGGAGAGGTGTGCCGTGGCCAAAGTACAGATGCTAATGAGATGACACGTGCACAAGCAAGCGCACAGGCGGCGTTCCTGACGTGAATTTATTAAGGATGCATAGTCCGTTAACGTCCGCTGCCTTACTAGTCGGCACCAGAATTGCCCACCACTTGGACTTGTAGCTACATAAAATGTGTGAGAATTAACGTGTGTGTAGGCCTAGGTGTGGGCTAATAAAAGAGGGAGAGAGCTAAATAGGTGAGCGCAGAAAGCAAAGCAAAAAGGTTTTCGTGTTTACTCACGTTCGTCAGATGATTTTTTTCTTTTTCCTCTCGTCAGCTGTCATAACTGCCTTTAAGCATGGCGGTGGAGACGCACCCAAAACAACACACCGCGGCCCGGTGATAAGGAAACAGTAGCCTACACTAAGGTTTAACAATAAACTTTATAAAGACACTTAAAAAAAACGATCTCTGCCCATACAAAAAGGTCTGACTTGGATTACTTGATGGAGCGATCGATGTGTATAAAACCATCCGGTACGTATGGTCTGATGACGGGCTGTTATATTAATAATAAACAGCGTGCTGCACAAATATGAGACTGTTCACCGCGACCTATTACGTCAAGGCTACATTTTTTTAAAAACACTAGCTTAAGGATTCTCGTTGCTCTAATGTGGAAGTGGAATATATGATGCAAATTTGGCCGGATGAAAATATTCACAAACAGTCGTATAGCCTACAAGTAGACTACGCTCCAAATCCTAAACGCGCACGGTGACGTAGGCAAGGTGCAATCGTGCCCAGGCCACGAGCAGTGTGACCACGGGCCAGCGTGGGGAGGGGGGGAATCGTGCTGAATCTTCCTGCAGCACGGAACAGGCAAACGGCCCTAGTGTGAGTACGCCCTTTGTCTACTTGTGATCCGATTACATTTACCCGCGCTGTATTTAAATCAACACGTAGGGCCTACAAGATTTCCGTTTGCATTGCTGTTTTTAGCCGGTGGGGTTCAAACAAGTAAACATACAGGGCTGTACAGTGCCACAGTTTTAATCGCATTTGCTATTAAAATGCATTACATGCGAAGATAATTACCAGTCTAGGTTGACGAGATAGACTGTCTCATTTAGACAAGGAGGAGCGATGCACAACACTGCTTAGAGGGCTCTACATTAACACTCGCCAAATGCGGGAAATATCATAGATGGTATATAAAAGTAAAAACTCTTAGGCGAGTAAGTTCTCATGCCACTTTGGCTGGTGAAAGATGTGTGCTCGCTGTGTGGCTATTCTAACGTCTGCCTCTGATAATCTCTTGTCACCGCCACCAGTCCATGGCTTTCTATATTAATGCAGTTAAGTTATTCCTTGTGCAAATAGAACATTTCCTGTACACCTTCACATTAAAAGCCTGTTACTAGCCAAGCGCGAGTTGACCTTTATTTTGAAGCAGATAAGAACAAGAAGTTAGCGCTCCACATGCCTGCAGCTTGCAGGGCGCCAGAAAAAAAATCAGCAACTTCCGTGTTATCACAGTTTTACTCGGTTAAATGAAAACAGGAGAGATAGCTTATCATTTGCAATACTTTTAACTGGGCGCACACTAAAACCTTTTGTTGCAGCCGCCAGTGATGCATTTTCTACGTATTTCCGCTCAGGCAGTTGAGTAGGAGGTCCCTAATGTGGACAAGAGTCACAATGCTGTTTCCACTATTATTTGAATGCGGACACACGCGACACAAGCGACGTAAACCACCTCCGAATGTGGTTTTTGTGATCCGATCTCAAAACGTCTTCAATGCGTCTTGAGTGTTTCCACCTGTAGTTAGAGCTATCCACATGTGATCCGATGACAAAAACCACATGTTAAAGACAAATGGAAACGGGGTCAAAGAGATGTAAAGTGATTTGTTGGCTCGACTCAGAAAAGGTGATTCAAACAAAAATAACATTAATTTACAGGCCCTATTAATGTCTGGTGTAGAAAAGTTGAAGGAATATGTGTCAAGGCATATAACCAATTAAATAGGGAAAGTAATGTACACTTCACAGCAGTAAGTCAAAGCCAAAATAAATAACAATGTTTTCTTACCTTTGTTTGCAGTCATCAAGGGGAACTTAACCATAATTACTTACTGATCTAGCCTACAATGTTTCCTGTGGTTAAACATCAACAAGGTTGCAGCAAAATGTTGATTATGTGCATCAAACAAAACAATAAAGATTGCAAAGTTAGTTGTGTTAAAATTAGTTGTTAAGGAAAACGCAGAAGGTGGGAAATAGTAAAAGAAGCATAAAAGAAAACAAGTTTGGGAAAAGAATGAGGTTAGCATATTTCCAGGGAAATATTCATATACAGAAAATGAATAAGAACAACTGACTGACCGTGACAGAACCAGAGATCAGAACTCTGCATCATTTCTGACACATAAAACCCCTCAAACTCTATACCAACATACAACCACAACGAGAATCTCTCTCTCTCTCTCTCTCTCTCTCTCTCTCTCTCTCTCTCTCGCTCTCTCTCTCGCTCTCTCTCTCTCTCTCTCTCTCTCTCTCTCTCTCTCTCTCTCTCTCTCTCTCTCTCTCTCTCTCTCTCTCTCTCTCTCTCTCTCTCTCTCTCTCTCTCTCTCTCTCTCTCTCTCTCTCTCTCTCTCTCTCTCTCTCTCTCTCTCTCTCTCTCCAGAAAACTTTACAAAACCTCTCCTTCTTTGTGTTGCAAAACACCATACATCCCACTGTCAACCGGCCAAAACCAGCCAAAATGTAGTTCCTAACAATGCCAAGTTGCATGAACACGCTTGTTCAAAGGAAATGCAACGTGAACAAGAAATCATTGAAAAGCATACCTGCAGGAGGAAAAATTAGTGCTAGCATCCAAAAACAGTTTTTATATAAAGTAAATTAGTGTCTGAAATGTGAGAGACATTTACGTCAAAACAGCTGTTGCAATGGTCAGTGGGCTAAGAAATAAAATACACTCAACAAAAATATAAAGGCAACACTTTTGTTTTTGCTCCCATTTTTCATGAGATGGACTTAAAGATCTAAAATTCATTCCAGGGTTATCATAGACTAAGGAGAGATTTTTGTATTTATTTTTTTATACTTTGGCTGTCCCTAGGCACACCGTGGACCCATAGTTATGTTCCAACACATTGAAAAAGTGTGTTTTGCATAATATGGGACCTTAAGTCCAAAAAGGCTATCAGGCATTTGCCTTGTAAATCTTGTTGATTTATATGTAGCAAATGAGGCTTAGCAATAGCTATAGGGCCGGTTTCACAGACGGGGCCTAGATTAAGCCAGGAGTAGGCCTTAATGTGGACTAGTTAAACTGGGACGTTTAAGTCACTTTCATGGATATGGTTTAAGTTTGGCTTAGTTAGTCTGAGACTATGAAGTCCTGGAGTAAGTTAAGTAAGCCTGATTATTAACACCTGCCCATGAGCACATGCTGCTGGTCCAACGGTGATCATAAAAACCCAGAGTGGAGCAGAAACACCATTGCTTGTGAGAAAAAACAATGGCAGAGGCTAAAAAAATCCCGTCAATAAACTTAAATGAATTTGAAAAAAATCTCTTAAAAAATTTTTTTTTTAAACCATCCGGTTATTGAATCTAAAAGCCATACTGCTGGGACTGAGCAAATAAATAGTTGGGCCGCAATTTGCAACAAATTCAATACTAATGAAAATGTTACTAAGAGAACAATACACCAACTTCAGGTTATCTTCATTATTATCGGTATTTAACATCTTTCTCATTTATAATTTTTACATATTTAATGTTATCTGCACTGATAGACTCTGTAGAGAAACCCGAATCTCGCTTTAAAGAAGAGCTTGCCACAACCTTTCAACAAAGGACAAAAAAGATGACGTTGCATGAAAGTTAGCCTGAGAATTACATGAACAGAAAATGCAATATCTGAAGGAAGTATGACATGAAAATGAAAATTCTACAGGTGGAATTGGACATGAAGTTGGAAGAGAGAGCTATGATTCAAACAAGATACAGTACTGAGACAATTGTGATTACTAATCACAGTGAAGATATAAGTAGAAAATAAAAGGTGTTCATGTTGTGTCAGTATTTTAAATCAACCACATTTGAAAACAGAATTGTTTTAGACACCCATTTTATTATGCTGAATACATCTTCAATTTAAATGCATCCATCTAATAAACTCAAGCAAAATTGTTATTTTCAGTGCATTTTCCATATTGAAAGCGGTCTCGAAATGTAAGTTCATCAAATAAATGTTTTGGATAAGACCTATCCACAAGTACTCTTCTGTCTGGCCTCTGCAGTGGGAGTTGGTCTTCATTTAGATATTCCAAATAGTCCATGCTCTCTCACAAACACCACTAAACTGAAGTTAAACCTGCCTCTTTGGAGGATTAATTTAAGATCAAATTTAGACCTAGAGTAGCTCTAGTCGTCCATCTTGCAATTGGCTTTGTTTAATCCAGAATAGCTTTAATCTAGGACTATTTTAAACTGAGTCTGTGCAAGTAGCTTTGAATTAATACAGCTCAAACAGGCATTTTAGTCTCAGACTAGGTTTAAGCCTTGTCGGTGAAACCGGCCCATAATGGTGTGTGCCGTTTCTTACCTACATGAGGACAAAATGTGTCTCAAATAATGCATTGTTTTTGTAGAGGCTCTGCTCTTCTGCTGGAGAAAACGGCGGAAGTGAACACGGCGCCGTATGAACCCACAGTAAATTCATCTGAAAGAAGGCACAACTTGGCAAAACAAGTGAAATCATGTTAACCAGCCCCGAAGGTTGGCTTTTGCTAGCGCGTGGCTGTTTGAGCCACAGGTAAAAAATAAGAACTTTGTAAGGTTATCCCAAACTGAACGCGGGCACTAGGCACCGTGCACAAAAGATATAAATCAAAAACAAGATAACAGATAAGGTTTCTAAAAGTAATTTGGCAAAGAATAAAAAGTGTAAACCAACGCATTAATAACTTTTGAAAACAAAGTTAAGGTAGACATGCTGCTATCTTTAAACTTGGATATAGTTAGGCCATTTGAGCTGGGAATTAATAGGTATCTAAAAGACATATGATGTATTTGCCCAAAAGGCTGATAGGGCTGCAGTCTGAAAGCAGAACGGAATGGCTTAAATGTTTGCTAAAGCAAAAGTGTACGACATGATAGGCTACAGAATGTGTTTACAGGAAAGTAATGGTGTAATAATAACTATTGTTTGTTGTGGCACTCGGCTCGCCAGTGTCCGATTTTATTGCACAGGAAACAAGCATTTCGATCGTTATGTCTGAGTGTGCGGCTTCTCCTACCTTGTGGTTTATATGGTTTCTCCGCGTGGGCAGCATGAACCTTGATCAACTGTTGTGCAGTTTGGTTTTGTTTCCTGCCGTGTGGGTTGTCTTGGAAACATGGAGAGGGTTGCGCTACGCAGAGTTGTCTCTCGCGTCTGCGTCTTTCTAGAGAAGAAGCACTGAAAAACACGTGCTCTGGGCTGACAGTTACTGGTTGGCACTGGAGCTCTGGTGGGAAAGTTGCTGAAATACTAGCCCAGTCGTTACCTAATTTAGCCATCAATATATGTCGTAACTCAGTGGTAGTGGGTCTGAAATCAGCACAGAAAACCGGTAACTCTTCCGAAAAACGTGTCTCCCCAACAACTTTAAGTTCTGGGAGATAACACGTCGCGTGAAGAACCGCATTAGTATCCCAAGGCCGATAAAGTAAAATGGGTTCGGCCGGGCCGGCCACTTCTATCATGGGGATAAATAAACATATACTCACATCGCGCTGTTGTTGTTCCGGTTCTGGGCTGAGTGCGGCTGTATTTTCTAGCGGTGGGCTGCATGTTGTCGCTGCTTCGGTAATGGCTGCGGAAGCCTCGATTCAATTCAATTATCACTGGCACCATAAATCCGACTTCCCAATACAGCTGGAACGCAGACTGACTCCCGCTGTCGTAAACCGATCAGCTGGTCCAAACGGCTGTATACCACGGAGATGAAAACGAAACTGAAACTTATCTATCGCCGGGCTGGAGCAGCAAAATATAGTCTAAATTCATAAATATTGTTAATAAATACATGTAATGTGTTGTGTGATTTTCGTCAGTAGTCTATAGTAGACCTTGATTCTGCACACCAAACGCCACTAACTGTTCTGTAATACACTATCGCGGACACAGCCGGCATATTTTTTTTATTTATTCATTTATTTTTTTGATTGACGTGATTTTTGGCAAACCACACAACTTTTGGGTGGTCACGTGGTCTTAAAAAATCAACAAAACCCACCTCATGTGTATTTGAACCAATGACGGTGCATTCTATGCTGCGCGCACCATGAAAATTAGATAAAGTAACAATGCTGCGCTACGCAGCATCAGGCAGGAGATACAATGTGACGTCGCGCAGCAGCCGTCATCAATGGGTTAAAACGGCAACAGTTTACAATGTTTCCTATTGCAGATATAAGCATTCTATCATTTGAGATCATATGCAATATTTGCCATTACATACTCTACCCATCAGACTTAAAGGGAGGGTTGTCCACCTCACTAGGTCTTTTCGAATATTTTGTAATAAGGGTAAATAATTGAGTTTGTATAAGTTATTTGACTGATCATTCCAAATCACTGTAAATGCAACTGTTATTAAGGATTTGTCTACTTGCTCGAAAGGATCTGAGTCAACAAAGACTTGTCAAGCAGTATGACTGACTGTTCCTCTCTTCAAACATTGAATGCATTAGACTTACAAGGAGCATCTGGAAGGCCAGAAGCATAAGAAGAAGGAAGCTGCACTGAAGGTTTCCCAGAGCAGCAGCAGCAGCAGTGGTAATGGTGGAGGTTTGTTGGCCCGCAACGCTCAGAACCAGCTCCGCTGTGAACTCTGTGATGTGTCCTGCACTGGGGCAGACGCCTATGCTGCCCATATCCGCGGAGCCAAGCACCAGAAGGTATGTATACCATGTCAGTCAACCATTGGATATCTACTCTGTCGGGGGCCTAAAGGGGTAGTTCTTAATTCTGGACATAGGGCCTCATTTCCAAGTAAGCCAGTGTGTTATACAGTATCTCACAAAAGTGAGTACACCCCTCACATTTCTTCAAATATTTCATTTATCTTTTCATGGACAACACTGAAGAAATGACACTTTGATACAATGTAAAGTAGTCAGTGTACAGCTTTTTAGTTTTGAACAAAACAAATGCTTAGTGTTTGTAGATCATTTATTATGCAGTTTGTTCAATATGAGCCACCGGAGCCACCGTACTGTGTTGCCTCGAATCAGAATGTCCGGTGGGCTACTTCACTTTTACCCGTCTGTATCGGAGCGCAGTTTATTGAATGCTTGGATTAAATGCAGTCGTTTAAACTCGGTGTGATCCTAGACTCATACCAACCCATATGAACTTTCTACAGTGTTGTCAATAACTGTTGTCGTGCACTATGAGGTGTGTCGGTGTTGCGACGTCATTTTACAGGGGCTTCAGCTCCGAATGTTTCGAGTGAAGCTACCACGGATATATTTGCGGCGTAATTTCCACTGGGGACATAACATGTTCCCCCCCCACTTAACAATTTGTTTATTATTTTTCCACTGCAAGCTGTCATCGGCATGGAGCAGCAGCACACAGACAGCCTGCCTCTGTGTAGGTGCGGTGTGTGTGTGTGTTACCTCCCGTTGCTTCAACAGCAACAGTTTGCAGACTACCTTGTTTAGCCTACGTTTTCAGGTTCCCTAGTATTGGGGTTTCATCAAAAATATTGGCAAATAGGCGCATTTGCTAGGGGCTTTGAAGCCAACTCCTCCGCCATTGTCTTAACTCTCTACGGGAGACTCTGCTGCTGACGCAGCTCTGCGCTAAACGGAGCGGAGCAGACACTTTCAGTTTCATTGTTTTCTAAATAGCCTTATTATTACTTAGAATTTAGAGTAGCCTCAGACATACTAGTTATATATTTAGCCGAATGAACTGCAAGGTTAGTTTTATTTCTTACATTACAGGGTTCAACATAACTTTTTTTTCCTACTGGCCCTGCACACACTTTTTTTCTTCTTCATAATTTAGTGTGAATAATTACAATACCTATATTAGAAAAATAACCAAATCTAAAGGGAATATCTAATACTGTAACAGTATAGATATTCCCTTTAGATTTGGTTATTTTTCTTTTAGTTAATGATATGAAATATTGATATTGCTCATACACATAATATAAAACCAGGCAAACATACGGAATTTGAAGCCTACAACTGAAAGTATGTGGAAGGAGTCGGTCAGTATTTTAAAGTCCAGAAGTTTGATGATTGTTTTTATTCTTGAATTTGGGCAGTTTAATGAATAGTTCACCTGCAGAAATCATGTTCAAACATAAAAAAAAAAAAGAGATGAAGGTCTGATCAGTCGTTGTGGTGTGGTAGGTAGTGTTTACTACTTTCTCTATGCATTAGGGATGTGAATGTGTCAAACCAATGACCGGTTTTCCACTTGCGCTCAAGTTGATGTTAAAAATAGAAATCCGAAAATCAGAAGGTTATGCCGTTTTTTAATGGGAGATTTCACCGTGAATGCGAGTTCACGTCTGGTCGTGAGCGCGCTGCAGGTGCGTCACTTCTACATGAAGTGTCAGCTTCACATAAGAGTCCGGTGTGGTACAATTTTTTCAAACAATTGATAAAAAACATTGCAGTGCAAAATATGCAGCATAATGTTAAACGCTCCTCTAAGGCTATGATGTTAAATCACCTTAGAAACACACAATGCCTTCGTCCGAGCAAAGCAGCGTTTCACCGTGAGATCTCGCCAGTGAGTGAGCGAGTGAGCCGCCGCGCAGAAGAACTGTGGGGTTTGTGGCTAAAATAATAACCGGGGATATTCTCCCCGTTAGCGATTTCACTGGGAAAGACTTCCGCGATCTGATTGTAGATCATGAAAACACAGAGCCATGTCGGCAGACAAACTGCGCGACTATAGGAACTGTCCAGTGAGCCGAGTCCCTCCGTTCGTTTCTGTCTACAACCGACACAATCACCGGAGACGCATTCACAGCGTTTAAATAAAGCCTCTCATTTGTATTACCATTGGGGCTTTGATGCAAATACTGTAACATTACGGCGGCAGCTAAAGGAAAAGCGCAGTTTTCACTTCATTTTCTGCACCTCAACCCCTGCTGTGGGAAGAAAGAAAGGGGGCAAAGTAAGTCGATTGATTTGTCGACTCACAGGCGGACGGTAGCCAGCTCTGCCAACGGAGCGAGAGTGCGCCCGCTTGTTGCTCCGCCTGTCAAAACGCCCACGCATCGTTTGTCCACTGGCCTTTCATTAAAAAATATATTTTATATAATGTTTATTATATTGATAAACACTGCTTTTATTACGACTCTCAACGTGCATTTCAATGAACCATGATGTAGTCTACAAAAAGATGCTGAACTGTGATTGGCCGTTACTGGCCTGGGTGGGCCAGTGACTGGCCAATCAACTTGCCCTGCATATGATTTTACTGACCCCGGGCCAGCGGGCCATGGGTTATGTCGAACCCTGCATTATACTATCAACACAGACAGTTACATCGATAGTCTAGCGCAGTGATCCGCGGCACATTTTTTTACATTTACAAAATCCTGGGGCACACCACCAACCAAAATGACACTCTAACACAGTAGGGGAGAACGGGGTAAGTAGGCACACTTTTTACTCTAGTGAGAATTGCTCATCACCTAAACATCTTTCAATAGTCATTCCTACATTAAATTGAAGCTTAAGGTGTTGGCTTGAAATGTGTACCCCTCACTTTTTCTATCTTATTGTAATAAAGAAGAAATTGATCATCAAAGACACTTACACATTGTGACAATCAACCCCATCAAGGGGTCGGTTGTCAAACACTATGGGGTTGTTTGTCACAATGTTATCTTAATGGGAATAATCTTAAAAAGAAGGCAAGAAAGTAGAACTACATTTGAAAGTTTAATTGCATTGTCAAGTTGACAAATAGGCCTACATAACTTACTGTAGCCTTGGCAGCTGGTCTAGTTTGGGATGCACTGGGTTGTTTTGATTTTGTTGCCCTTTTTTCTTTTGCATGCTAGCTAGGGGTGTAACGATCCATCGATGTAGATCGATCCATCGATTGATTTGCGAACGATCCAACTGAATCGATACAACGTCCAAACATCGATACAAATCGATGTTGTATAATGCTTTTATTTTGACAATGTCCTTGCCCGGATGTTTGTGACACCATTTCCGCCCGACCGCAGCAGGCTTTTCACGCTTGTTATGATTATCAAAGTTCATTTCGGACACTGAAACCATCGGTAACAGACCTGTCGGTGTTTGCACCATGGCCAGAGAGTAGTCGAGCCGGCGCTTACCGGGGCAGCGCGCCGCTCGACAGGCTCGCGGGGTTAGCAGCTGAGCTAGCGGGGCATTCGGCTGTTATCCCCGCGGGCTGTCCAGCACAGCGCTGCCCGGCTCACAGTGTAAAGTTCCAAGAATGCGCGGCTCGGCTTCTCTCTCAGCGGTGAGAAGCTCCTGCGCTCCCCGGGGCGGTCACCCTCTCCCCGGGGTGAATTTACAAGCCACCGCAGCCTCAGCTAAAGAGGATAGCTCTATTAGGCTAATGAGCTAAGCTAGCGAGGAATCCACCAATTCAGTCCTGTGCCCTGAAACCCTACACGGCCCAAAACTACTCAAATGTCACTCCAAGCATTGTTTACTGCCACTACACCTTAATATATGAATAATAGTAAGAGATTGAAATATATTAATCTTATGAAAGATATTAATCTTATGAATGATATTAAGCTTATGAAAGATATTAATCTTTCAATCAAATAATTCAAGCTAATATTTTTTAGCTGTATTTTACATAGATAGAGGTATTTTATAAGTCCCCTTGACATTAAATAAAATGTCATCAAAAAGAGGGAAATAGCCGAGGTAGCAGCTTAAATTTGTTGTTTATCCTGTTAATTTCAAGATCTTTAGTGTTCAGAATGCATACAATGGATTAAAATTATACAAACAATTAAGAAGGCTATTCTATTATCAACATGTATTGTTAGATAACGAGATAGGCCATCTTGTGTTAAATGGGCATATAATATCGTCTCATATCGATCGCAGGCCCCTGAATCGAATCGAAATCGTATCGCAGCATATTTTAGATATCGGCAAATATCATATCGTTGTCTAATGAATCGATTTAATATCGTATCGTGATGAAAGCAGCGATTTACACCCCTAATGCTAGCTGCCTTTTCCTGCTCTATTCTTTCCTTCTCTGGGGTGTCAGTGAGGATACAGCTTGACAATTTATTTCGTTATTGGGTTCCTTTTCTGGCTGCAGCCTTGAGATAACATGTGACAACCAACCCCCCAAAAAATGTGACGACCAACCCCAACTTGAATTTCTTGCTAGCATCAAGGCCAACAACCATCTGACAACTAATTAGCTTGCTAACCACAATCTAAACTATAGTTTACCCTTCACACTTTGTATGGGTAACAAGTGTTTTGTTATAAACCCATTGTGTAAAAGCCTAGAAGAAAAATACTGAGGAGCTAAATATTTTCAATTTGACATGAAAAACACAAACAGTCGTCTCACCTCAAATTCAGCAGTCTAACTCCAAGGAAGACTATGTAGGTGACCTCTGATCCCAATTCTGGATATTTACTTACCAAAATTTCACAGACAGCGCCTTCTGGTTCCGAGATATAACGATTGTGACAACCAACCCGTGTGACAAATTACCCCGTTCTCCCCTACATATAATACATATAGTTAATAATATAGTTTCTAAATGTATTTATACTCACTTAGTGTGAAACCTAGGCCTGTTTCGATGGTAGAAAGACTGGGATTTTTACCCATTTTCACCACAACCCCTTCTACACCTGAGCCCTGTGATTTTTCCTTCTCTATCTCTGCTGACTCCTCTACGAGGAAACTAGTCATTGGCCCAAAATTAACTAGTAGTAGCTGGATGACATAGTCAACTAATTTGCATAATATGCAATTCTGAAAGAGGCTAAATGAATAGAAAATGCTGACCAGGTAGTAGGCCTATTCAAATTAACTAGGCCTCTTTACATATAAACTGACTTTAAAAACGTTGTTAGTTGCCATCACTACAACGTTAGCTTTTTTATAGATATGCAGTCGCCAATTGAATGTGGACCTATAAAACTATTTACGTGTTTACAAACGTCATCTGGCAGCTCTTGCTCAGAGCGACACGGTGTTGTCAGTCTGCTGGCTGCTGCAGGTAGCAGGGGGCTGTTATCTGACACACAATCCGTGTGAGTGAGGGCTGTGAGCGGTTAGGAGGAGGAGACAGCAGCCGTTGCTAGTACTCGGCTCTGGTGAGCGCGGTATTAAAAAAAAGTTGCAAGATGTGTCTGGTCTTTAACTAGTCTTAGCGCTATGGCGGAAAGTCGGAAAATATAGCGGAAAAAGTCGCCAGTTGGCAACATGTTAACGAGGTGACGACAGCGGGACACTGAGATGAGAGTTGGTCACGTGATCCGCGCTGTTGATCGTTTCACTGATCAGTCGCGGACTGCTCTCTCTCTCTCTCTCTCTCAAACACAAAGCACTAATAATGGATGTAATAATAATAATTAAAAAATATGTCGGCAAATTTCCCAGTCGCGCGCGTGCCCGGAGCCCTGCAGCTTTGCACACAACTCATCACTTGCAAGTAGGGATGTAACGATATGAAATTTTGAGTACGATATTGCGATTGATATCACGATACGATATTAAGCGCGGAATTAATTTCTACCCCCTCAAATTAAATGTTGTACCGCTGATTTAAATAAAACACAAACGAATAATTCAAATTTTTATATCTTATTATGAAGAGATTTCTGAGAGATTTAAACAACTTATCACCAAACAAAGACACTGCTTCTCTACTATTTTTTTAAAGAAGCATTACACCTATAATTTTAAAATTAAATAGGAATTTTAAATCTAAACTTTAGGCACTTGTCTGTAACTGTAAAAGTATGCATAAAATAAAATAATTTAACAATAGTGTGATAATTTTCCCATGTCTTATTTGCTTATCAACTCTATTTTATTCAACACTATTTTTGCAAGCCATGCTTTTACCTTAATAGGCCTACATTATGACAGGCACAATGAACTCAGTAAAATATTAAATTATGATTTTTATTTGTTATTAATTAAAACTGCAGTCTCAAAATCAATGTTTTTGCAGTGCACTCCTCTCCCTCCTCCCTTCCTCACACTTTCGCAACGTCACCTATGCTTGATAGTAGTGTCACCTAAGTTTGACCTCGTAGGGATTCCATAGTATTGCGCAACATTCCGGTGTTACGCCGGAAGCTGTGACCTGCCAGAATGTGTGACATTCTGGGAGGTCACAGCTTTCGGCGCAACACCGGTATAGCTCGTATAGCTGAGTTCCTATGCTAGTTCACGTGAATTTGTGATGAACATATAAAGGATCTTTGGACTTATTTCCTTCATCTGCCTTTCACCGAAGTTCGCCGACTTTACCTGGGATTTAACGCGCGGTCGCGGTGGGTGTTTTTTTTTTTTTTTTTTGTATCTCATTTCCTCACGTTCACCTGGATTCATAATGATATAACTCACCCGCGAGCAACTTTCTCTTCAGTCTGGTAAGCTACTATGCCGATCTTTTTCTCTATCTCTCCCTTTTCTCTTTCTCTCTCTTCTTCTTTGCTGCTGCATGACTCAATGTTGTGAAGCTGCACGCGTTGCTCTGCGTAGTGTAAACAACGGCCCACGTGAGACGTGACTGTTCAATTTAAAGTTAGAAGTCATGTTTAAGTGATAAGATGTTGTGTCAATGTGTTATTGTTTGGTTTCCAATGTTGGTGTGACCCATACAGTGTTAGAATGAGTGCTACGTTTATGACAACGTTGCTTACCAGACTCTCCACAATGACGGAGCGCATTTACCATGCACGCTCGCCTCAATACCGTGACACGGTATAAGAAGAAAAAACATACGGTTGACATTCGTGGCCTTTTCATATCGCGAACGACCGTTTTGCGGTATATTGTTACATCCCTACTTGCAAGTAGCTTTGCAATCGGACCTCTCGTTTGTCAGAAAAACTTTTAAGTTCCTCTCGCAGCTCATACACACGGGCCAGCACTTTGCTAATTAGGTGATTTTAGATAATTTCCCACGGCACACCTGAAGATCTCTCACGGCACACTAGTGTGCCGCGGCACACTGTTTGAAAATCACTGGTCTAGCGTTATAATTGATTTGCCTCGGGTGTACTGTGGAGTGGGTAAGACTGTTTTTATGAGCAGGCTAGTCACAACCGTTGACTTGCGCTAGCCTATCACCAGTGAACTCTGCAACTAGAAGGATTGAAGGAAATTTGTTGAAAATGTCTCCAATGACAAATTAGCATACTGGCTTACTTAGAAATGAGGCCCTATGTCCAAAATTCAGAATTTACCCTGGTGCATCTCCAACTATTTAAGATTTCTCTTGAATGGACTATCATAATAACTCCAGAATTAAAGTGGTTTTGTCTATGCTCAACAGAGAAGGAAGGGGTTTAAAGTACAGAAGAGAGGTGGGGAAAAAAATAAACAAAACCACAATCTGAATTTATAATATAATAAAAAAAAACGATTAAAAATATCCTACTTTTAAGTCATAAATACCATAGAATCTGGATAAGACACACCGTTGTGTGTATATACAACGTTTGTTTCTTGGTGATTCCCAGAGGGGGAAACGTTTTGAGTGCTAATTATTAATAAAACCAACATACAAATAACGGTATTTCAACACTTATCGTTTTATTTTTTACTTTACACAACATTATTCAATAAAATAAGAGGAGCACAAGCCCAGCTTGTCGTCTACAACAACAAACGGCAAAGGTTTATCGATAATTTTATTTAATTTGTTAAGCAAATAGGAAGATTTTACCATTATCGGCTCCGGGAACTTGTGCTTCTTTTAGGGGAACCATTATCGATTGTTTATGGCCGTTAGCTATACATTGAGTCAGGCGGGTCAATGTATCATGTACACCATAACTTACTGTAAATTAAGTTGTGGTTGGGAAACAGTTATGTACTGTTGTCAGCTTAATTGGGGAAAAACACCAGACCTTCTGAAAATGCTTTCGCTGTACTCTGAATTCTATCCTTCAGGTTGTGAAGCTCCATACCAAACTTGGTAAACCCATCCCCTCTACGGAGCCCAGTATGGTCGTTCAGTCCTCGTCCTCCACCACAGCTGCCGTCAGCAAAAGCAGCACAGCTCCCCAGAGCAGCTCTCTGTGTGGGGCTGCTGCCAACAGCTCCAACCCCCTCTACCTGAAAGCTGTCAACACAGTGAGCAGTAGTGTTCCTGGTGTCAAGACCCCATCAGCCAACACCCTCTCTGCTGTAAGCGCTGCCTCAGCTGCAAAGAAAGGCAACATCCCCAAGATCAATTTTGTCGGTTAGTGCGCACATGTTGTGGATCCCTAAAACCAACAAACATTTTGAATGTCATTTTCTGTAGCTAGTTCTGTTTGTGGTTACTTTTTTCGATGCATTTTTAAATACATATTAGGTCTTTTTTATGAGTTGGAATTAAGTTTGTTTTCAAACTTAGTTCAGCGTAATATGTGACAGCTTGTGGCAGGATCGAGTGGGCTGAAGTATTTTTAATCAGAAAATCCCTTCTCACAGAGCCACATACAACAGCATTTAAATGTTTTATCCAGCACTACAAATACCTAAGTTTAGCAGGAGCAATGTAAATGATGGATAATAAGCACTGTTGTAATTTGTTGAATGCAGGAGGAAATAAGTTCCAGTCCACAGTGAAGATGGAAGAGACCAGAGCAGAGGTCAAAGCAGAGACTTCCAAGCCTGCAAGCTCTTCAGCTCCTCAGGAGCAAAAGAGTGAAGCTACTCTTTCTACATCGGCCCTAGCTGCACTGCAGAGTGACGTGCAGCCTGTTGGTCATGACTATGTTGAAGAAGTAAGTTTTGACAGGCCTATGCAGGGGCTGGAG
Organism: Ammodytes marinus; assembly: GCF_949987685.1. Taxonomy (NCBI): domain Eukaryota; kingdom Metazoa; phylum Chordata; class Actinopteri; order Uranoscopiformes; family Ammodytidae; genus Ammodytes; species Ammodytes marinus. Next base: position 1,118,528 of record NC_137231.1, read on the forward strand.
AAATGCATTCACATCTTAAGTTTAATATGTGAAACTCTTTTTGTAGGTCCGAAACGATGAAGGCAAAGTTATACGCTTCCATTGCAAACTATGTGAATGTAGTTTCAATGATCCAAATGCAAAGGAGATGCATCTGAAAGGCCGAAGGCATCGTCTGCAGTACAAGGTTTGTAGCTGACATTTTTCGCACCACTCCACAGAACTTGAGTCCACACATGTATTCATAAATAGCAGCTTGGAGAATGATGCATATTGGTGCTATATTAGACATTTGTGTAAAGGGATTAAACCTTTATGAACATTGAAAAGTTATCCTGTGTAAAGGATGCAGAGCTTACCTGTTGCCAGGTAGATCACTGCGCATGTTTGGATGATGTTAAAAAAATTAAAATCCCAAAAATCTATTTTCCTCGCTCGCTCTCACTGCGGTCAAGTGAGCCGAGAACTTACCGCAATAGCACTATTAAACGTGCAATAGATATCTAGATGCGGCTGGCTAACTTGACTGCAGTTTGCTCTCGGCTCCTCTGCTCAAGGCTCCCGACCCCTCCCCACACACCCGCTAGATGGGAAATAACAACATGGTGCGTGCGTGGATAAAACTGAGGATTTATTTGATTAAAAACGGCAACCTCAGTTGCTTTAAATGGTTTGGGTTAGCAGCTTCTGAAAAATAGCTAATCACTCATAATCGGGTAAATAAAAGAATAAGACTTCAACAGGACTTGTAAATTGCATGGTATCACCTTTTACCCGATCTATTTCGCACACAAGTCGGAACATTAACGGACAAGCGAAGTCGGATAAGAACACCTAGATAACTCGTTCATAGTCAGCATTCTACCTGCATGTATACAGGATCGCATATCGGAGTTCTCGTTCTGCGCTTGCTCGAGAATCCCTGCCACGGATTTCACAAGGAAGTGGAAGGAGACGACGTAATAAATAGCAGTATTGTTGCCGGAAAGGAACCGGACGTGGCTTTATAACCACTTGTTGAAAGGGCTACAGTGCCACCTAGCATAGCGGAGTCAGCCATGCTCTGGCCATTTATCCGATTCTCTGAAAGGCCATGTATACTCAGACAAGTGACTCGGTCCATTCGAGTGGCAAATTCGGTATATGTCTTAATCCAATCTAGTTGTCCCATGGAAACGCACTGGAGTGTCTGCTGCAAAGTCTGTCTGAAAGCTCTCATTAGAGTGGGAGCAGAGTGTGATGCACTGTGAGCCGCTGCACAGCCAACTATAACGTTAAAGACCTACTTCACCGGTGGAAATATAAACGTGTATTGAACTCTGAGATCCTATGTAGTATAAATGTGCAAACATTTTAGAAATCGGTTAATCCTAGTCTGAGAAAAGTCAGAGAGTGTTTTTAGGGCTGGCCCGAATTATTCGAATATTCAAATACTCGTTCGGAAAATTAGTATTCGGAGCTTAAATTAGTATTCGGAGCTTCGTTTTTTTTTTTTATATATAATTATAATTTTTTTTTTTTTCAAAAACAATTTTTGCAAGAAGCTAGTACTGCAATATAATGTCATCAAATAATTTTATATTTGGAAAGTTAGTAATATTGTAGTAGTAGTAGTAGTAGTAATATTGCTCATTTAGGAGGATATTACATCACTAAGTGTCATAGCGCATCCATTACTTCACCTCCGAGCGCGTAAATCTTCAACAAAATGTGCAGATACTGTCAAAATCGGTTCCAGGGAGTATATAGGGATTATTAACGTTTTTTTTCAATTTTTTTCAATTTTTTTTTTTTATTAATTTAATTTATTTATTTATTTATGTTGTTTTTGATGGTGTGTTTTTCCGAGCGAATATTCAAAGCCTGAAAAATGGCATTCGGGCCAGCCCTAAGTGTTTTATGGTTTTGCTGTCTAACCTTAAATGTTCCCATGTGTGACATAACATGGGAAAATGTAGGGTTAGGATTAACAGGACAGCTGGGCCAAGGGAAGACTGAGGGGAGAAAAACCTCATTCATTATATTATAATAGCGATTTTATAATGATAGAACGCCGGTTCCGTATGGGTGAAGTATTCCTTTAAGTTAAAATGTTTTAATTTTACCCTCTCATTAAACCGTGGTTACGATTTTCTATTTATTTCCAGCAGGTAGTTGAGCAGGTTTTCCACCTAGGTTGTGATCCTTACAGGTCCTAGATATCATTTCTGGTGAACAATCTTTTACAACAGCCCATGTCCATAAAATCACTTTGCCCCCTGGGTGGAGTGAAGCTACAGCGACTTCCTGTTTTGTGGCAAATGACGCCAAGCTTTGGCGAAGGGGTTCGAGCCTATCGAATGAGCTTACATATAGTAATTAAACATTAAAACACCTGCGGCTTATAGTCCAGTGCGGCTTATAGTGTGGAAAATACGGTATGTGTCTTTCCTCAAGCTTTGAGTGTCTGTGTCACCAAATCATATAAAATTTTGAGCAGACACTCAAATTTAGCATTTAAGCATTTAAATCGGAGTTGTCAGTCCGATGTCCGATACCGATAAAACAGCGTTTCCCCTCGCTGTGGCCTACAGCTGGGCTGCCTGCTTATGAATTCTTGATTCGAGAGGTGTGTTCATTTTGAGTCCTGTCTATACTACTACTGTGAAATAGTTTTGTTATCTGTTTTTATTTTGCAGAAAAAGGTGAACCCAGATCTGCAGGTTGAGGTCAAGCCCAGCATCCGAGCCAGAAAGATTCAGGAAGAGAAGATGAGAAAGCAGATGCAGAAAGAAGAGTACTGGAGAAGAAGAGAGGAGGAGGACCGCTGGAGAATGGAGATGAGGTATGGTATTTTATCATCAATATTTAAGGAGGGATACAGGAAATGTGTCATCTATCTCAACTTTTTTGGGTTGTAAATACAGAAATAAATACAGCCTCCAAAGCAGGTACCTTTTTTGAGGGAAAATACCATGGCAATTAAACACTGGAACTAGTGTCCAGCTATCTCTAAGCAGAGTTTATATATGGTTGAAAATTTCGCCCGTCTAATATGCGACAGGAACAGCGGGCTTTCAGCCATAAAATAATAATGACATCGCAACAATCCTCTGTATTTATTTATGAAGAATGAATTGAGCAGTTTAGTTTTAGCAGCGCTGAGTCTGTTGAATAAATTTGGCTACTCACCGCAGTTGCAACCTTAAAAGAACATGTAACAGACAGCACAACAGCTGATAGTTACCCATTTGATTTTATGCTGGTTCACTTTCCTAAATACAGTCGCTGATATGGTAAACGTAAGAGAAGAACAACATAATTTTAGATGGTGCAACTGCTGTAAATAATTATCACTAGGCTGGACGTAGGTAGATGTAGACGTAGGGCTTGCGCCAAACTTTTTTACCTCCAGCTGGTGCAACCGGCCCCAGCACATTAAACATTTACCAGTTTGTACTGAAGGAGATTTTCATTTTCAGGCGTTATGAAGAAGACATGTACTGGAGACGTATGGAGGAGGATCAGCACTGGGATGACAGAAGACGTGTTCCAGACGGAGGCTATCCACAGGGGCCTCCTGGTCTACTGGGAGTCCGGCCTGGCCTGCCTGGCATGCAGCCTCAGGGTCCTGTGGTAAGGCTTTGTCAATGCGCCTATGTAGTGTGGCTCAGTGTATTGCTCTTAAAGTTGACAACACTTAACTTTTAAAACATGGTGTTAGTTAGTAGTCGTTGCCAGTGGTCCTCTAGAAAGAAATGGCGCCGGTCATGTGACCGGTAAGGTTTCATTTTCAAAAAGAGGAAATAAAACGTCAGTTTTTGCCCAAAACTATGTGAAAAAAATCTCGACTTAACACCGATTTTCAACTTGTCGCCTACTCTCAAAATTATTTTATTATTATTATGATTTTTCTAATTTTTTTAAATATATTTTTGGCATTTTTCATGCTTTATTTGACAGTATGAAGAGACGGAGGTGAAATGGGGCAGAGAGGGGAGTGAAATGCAGAGAACGACCGCGGGCGGGAATTGAACCCGGGTCTGCTGCTGGGCCCGGCCCGGGGGGGACGCCCTACCTACTGAGCTAAGGGCGCCCCCTATTATGATTTTTTTTTTTAACTGTAAATGAGAGACGCAACCGTGTATGCGAGTTCATGTGTGGTTGTGAGCGCGCTGCAGGAGCTTCACTTCTGTAATGTGCGTGCATGAAAATATCAGCTTCACACATGGTTTGGAATTTTTTTTCAAACTACATGAGAAAATAGTGCAGTGCAAATTACGCAGCATAAAGTTACCCATTTACGACTGGGATGTTCATAATCACATTACAAAGAAACACCCAAAGCCTTCGTCCGAGCAAAGCAGCGTTTCACCGTGACACCTTGCCAGTGTGAGTGAGCCGATGTGCAGACTCTGTGGTTTGACGACTGAAATCATAACCTGGGATATTCTGCCCTTAAGGGCTGCCGGGGGGAAAAGGCTTCCGCCATCTGATTGCATCGCTAAAGCCCGAAAAACACATTGCCACGTCGCCAAACTGACTGCCCGACCGGAGAAAATGTAAAGTGAAACAGCCGCTTCTCTCTATGAGATTATGTCTACAGCAAACCAATATACAATCAGTCACCACCGGCGCATGGACACCGTTTAAATAAAGCTTCTCTTTATTTATTATTGTTAAAAATTAGTAGTTCATATGCCTTAAATCAACTGGCTTATATTATAAAGTGCGGACTTGAATAAGAATGATGTACGTAAGTCAGAAAGCCATAATAAAAAAATCAAAACGATAGTACTGGCTTATAACAGTAGGCTTTCAGAGATTTACCTGGCTACTATAATAGCCTACTTTTACTAAAGTTTAGGTATTTTCTTAGATCAGATAAAAACTCTTTGAAAAAACAAAAAATGTATGCAGGCTCTCTCCCTCCTTTTCGGCTAAGCCACGGGCATTGTAGGGGAGAACGGGGTAAGTAGGCACACTTTTTACTCTAGTGAGAATTGCTTATCACCTAAACATCTTTCAATAGTCATTCCTACATTACATTGAAGCTTAAGGTGTTGGCTTGAAATGTGTACCCCTCACTTTTTCTATCTTATTGTAATAAAGAAGAAATTAATCATCAAAGACACCCTTACACATTGTGACAACCAACCCCATCAAGGGGTCGGTTGTCAAACACTATGGGGTTGTTTGTCACAATGTTATCTTAATGGGAATAATCTTAAAAAGAAGGCAAGCAAGTAGAACTAAATTTGAAAGTTTAATTGCATTGTCAAGTGGACAAATAGGCCTACATAACTTACTGTAGCCTTGACAGCTGGTCTAGTTTGGGATGCACTGGGTTGTTTTGATTATGTTGCCCTTTTTTCTTTTGCATGCAGGTGTCAGTGAGGATACAGCTTGACAATTTCTTTCGTTATTGGGTTCCTTTTCTGGCTGCAGCCTTGAGATAACATGTGACAACCAACCCCCCAAAAAATGTGACGACCAACCCCAACTTGAATTTCTTGCTAGCATCAAGGCCAACAACCATCTGACAACTAATTAGCTTGCTAACCACAATCTAAACTATAGTTTACCCTTCACACTTTGTATGGGTAACAAGTGTTTTGTTATAAACCCATTGTGTAAAAGCCTAGAAGAAAAATACTGAGGTGCTAAATATTTTCAATTTGACATGAAAAACACACAGTTATCTCACCTCAAATTCAGCAGTCTAACTCCAAGGAAGACTATGTAGGTGACCTCTGATCCCAATTCTGGATATTTACGTACCAAAATTTCTCAGACAGCGCCTTCTGGTTCCGAGATATAACGATTGTGACAACCAAACCGTGTGACAAATTACCCCGTTCTCCCCTATCAGCCATCTCTTAGGAGTCAGTCTTCTTCATTGTAACTTACATTAGACTGGCTGTTGCTTGGTATTAAGTCATTATTATATATAATATTTCCTTGTGTTGCCATGGCTTAGGCTTTGACTTTCCCGCTTTATGTCGTTTGTAGTTTATAAACCAGTCCATTAAATCAGAGCGAGAGTGCGTCATGTAGTTGTTTACCTTTTGACGCATACGCTACAGTCTACACACAGTTATTGTTTGAAGGGAATGAAACATGTTTTTTCATTGTTTCAGTAGAATTAAATATTTGGAAATCACTGTAGCATATTTGAACACAATTCAAATTGTGCAGAGGGAATTATTTGAACCAGACATTCTGACCGGAGACAATAAAAATGTTCGGTCCCCGTAATTTTTTTTGCTCAATGACCAGTAATTACCGGGCAACGGATACTCTGGTTGTTGCCCCCTGGCAGCAACACAAACTATTGGTTTAACACCAGGGCTGTACAGTGCGACAGTTTTGATCGCATTTGCTACTGAAATTGATCACGTGCGATGATGAATACAATGCTGCTCGCACTAGTGCTAGCGTCTAATACACTTCACCAATGGTAATAACCGGAAGGAGACGGCACGCAGTTAAGTTAGCGCGTGTGCAAACAGAACATTTCCTGTGCGCCTTCACATTAAAACCCTGTTACTAGCCAAGCGTGAGTTGACTTTTATTTTGAAGCCGATAAGAACAGGAAGTTTGCGCTTCATAGCCCGGCAGTGCGCTAGCTTGAAAATCAACTGCTTCAGCTGCAGAGAGCAGTCACCAGTAGTCTAAAAAAGTTTGAAATAACTGATAAGCCACTGAAGAACAACCTATTTAAATTATCCTAAATTGTACCAATATGTATACTTGTTTATTTAATAGGCTATATGTTTTAAAGTTTGGTTTTAATTAACAGAAGGACATTTACCAAAAAAAATTATTAGTATGAATATAATAATTATATGTGTATACAAAAAATATATAGATATACATTTTATGAGGAGAAATAATTCTGAATCAGCAAAAAATTGCAATTGACAGGTTAGATTATTTTGTCTAAATTGCAATCGGTGCACCCCTATTAATTTTTCTACAATTATTACTGCACACACTAGGATATGATATTAATTGAGAATTTCAAATGAGACCAATATGACAGGCTAAAAGGTAATTAGAGCGAAATGCATGGGTTAAGGTTATGCAAGTTTTCGATCATACTTTGCTACTGAATTTATTTTTGTGCTACTGATTTTTTTGCTTGCTAGCACCAGTGCTACCACCTAAAAAAATAAGCGTACAGCCCTGGTTGACACCCATTCTCCACATAATTGTCTGAATCGTTTGTTTTGGCATTGCCCCCACAAGAGCGCTCTTAATTCCATGCACACTCACTAAAGGGAATGATATCCTACTTTAAGCTACCCTGTATCTTTTGGAAGAGCAAGGCAAGACAAGGCAAGTTTATTTATATAGCACAATTCAAACACAAGGCCACTCAAAGTGCAAACAAGCAGACAAATGTAACACCAGGTAAAGGCCAGGACACACCGGCCCGATAATCGCCGTCGTAGAGTCGGGAGGGGGCAGGGACACGAATCTGTTTGGTGTGTGCCGTGAAATCGGTCGTCGTAGATGTCGTCGGGCAGTCTTTCAGTTGGAGCAATTTGATTTGTGGAGGGCTAGCGAATCAGTGAAGCCCGGAAGTGGGTAGCACAAACAGCTAACAACAGTTAGCCATCGTTTTAATGTGTTTGTTTGTTTCGTTCAGCGAGTACTCGCATGCATCGACCCTTGTTGACTGCTCGACACCATGCTCGACACTCTCTGCTAAAAATGGTGCTCTTTATGGTCCATAAATATAAATACGTATTTCTATCTATGTTTATGGTCTAGAGAGCCGTCCCATCATTTCCGGCTTCCGTATTTCTTCGGGCCACAATACAGATTAGCGCCGCCTGCTGTTATGGAGACATTAGAATAGAACAGAATAGAATAGAATAGAATAGCCTTTATTGTCATTGTATGTTGTACAACGAAATTTGAGTGCCACTCCAGTGCCATTACGTCCCGCGCAAGCGCAGAGCGTACGGAAAGTCAGCAGTCGGTTTGGTGTGTTCTTTGCACTTTTTCGGCCGCGACGGGAAGACTGGAGCTCCCTGAATCGGCAGTCTCCATTTTCGGGTAGTCGGACTGGTGTGTCCTGGCCTTAATAGTGAGGTGACATTGAAAACTCTGGCTTTAGACTCAACATATCTCCATAACCCATTGATCTTGCTTCAGAGTACACCCCTCAGGGAATGATATTTAGGGCTTGAGCATCCAAACTGTGCCTCTTGTTTTCTCTCTGGTTTTTCTTTTCCTTTTATTAATATTATTTATTATTACTTTTTATCTGCTTACCCTTTGAACACACTTTTGACACATTTCAATGGAGGAACATTTTTAATACTTGTGAAATTTGTAAATGCGGAGTGTTTTGAATATATATTATACAATATGATATTATATATCATATTGTATGAAATGTAAAGCCCACTGAGACAAATGTATTTGTGATTTTGGGCTATACAAATAAAACTGATTTGATTTGAACATGTTCATTGAGTTCTCAGAACAACACACCAGCCTTTTTTTATTTATTTTAAACTTTTTATAAATACATTTTTATTTATATTATACACACTATATATACTGTGGACAGAAACGTCAGGACAAAAAACACAAACGGCAAACGCATACAGAAAAAAAGTAAAGAGGTCATGGGAAAGTCACTTAATCATGGCAATCTCGCCTATTGGGTGAGTGTGACTGCCTGCTTGTCTCTCTCTCTCACACACACACCCACACACTCGGTTACCTGAATTATAATTAAGAACAAATAGATGTGGGAGATCCTTAGGTAGATGTCCTCCAAGGTAATTTATGTGAGATGAATGCCATAGATAGAAAGCACTCCACGAGTGAGCGGAAGGTGCGTATTGGGCGAGAGAGAGCAAATATCTGCGTATGTGAAATCACACACATCCCCTTGTGAGTTTTGTGTTCGCCGGATTTAAAACCCAATAATAACTCCATACAGTCAGTGTCTCTGTTTCACCGCCGTTCACACGACCTGGAGCGAAGATGAAACCTCGGTTGCGAGCATGCTAGCAAGTGAAAGCATAAGAGGCAACAACGGTTTACTAACGTGGATCGTTGCTGAGTGTTACCTGCCACTTCCTGTGTCCGTCCTTTCAACTTAAATTCTGGCATGGTAGAGCCATATAGGTTGTGATTCATTTTGACAAGGCGCAGCTCCTAGTATGGTTATTTTAGTTATACATTTTAGGCACGATGTTATTTAGTTCAAAATCAAGTTTTATACATATCCATCATGCAGGTACAATGAATGGAGTAGGGGAGACCGGGGCCTTCAGTGTTATATCTTGTCACTAGTCTGCATCATAGACTGCATATAAAAGGGTTGTTGGCCTACCTTCAACTGTCTTTGGGTTAAAAAAAACTCCTTCAATTCTTCATTAAACCTCCTGAAACGGTCAATTATTTTAACAGGGTAAGTGACTAAAGGACTTGAAGGAGGTTTAATCTCAGGAATAGCCCTACTGGCTTGTGCACCTCTCAGCTGATGTGAGAGCAATCGTCCAGGTTTCTCTCCGAATTATACTTTGAAAGCTTCCCAGAGTTGAATCTGAAACGTCTCCTGTGTCATTAAAAGCCACATATTACAACATTATTCACAGAATACTTCCTCATTAAGTAAGTTGAAATTAAATTGTGAATAGTAATGGGCCCTTTTCCATCGAACATTGATGCAAATGGTGACAGGCCTATGATCTGAGATTAATGCCTCGTTTCCCCGGAGTAGAGCGGGTCGGGTCGGAGCGGCTCAGAGCGGGACAGCTCACTTTTAAGAGCTGGTAGGGCGGGGTTTAGGCTGGACTGCGATAGCCGGTGCCAGAGTATGGGTCAAACTATCGGGCTGTGGAACAACTGTGGTCAAGCCAGCGGTCTCTCGTTTTTGCTTGGTCAAGCCAGCGGTCTCTCGTTTTTGCTTGGTCAAACCAGCGGCTTCCTTTTTTCTTCCCCCCGTGTTGTGAGCATATTATGGTAACAGTAAATAGAGACGGCTTGGTGCAAGCCGACAGAGAGCGAACAGCGCTGGCTGCGGCAGCTACGTGACATCGTAGCAGTGGGACACAGTGTAGCCCACTGATTAATTTAAAGACGAAGAAAAACACCACGCAATAAACAGTGCTGCGCTAAAATTTTCGCCAAAACACAAGATTCTCTTCACTCTTGCCGAGGTGACTACACACGGCGGAAATGATTCTTTCGACCAATAAACGGACGGCATGTGTAGCTCCCCGCTTTTCGGCACCCTTTCAGGCGGCTGGTACCCCAACGGAGGAGTACCAAAAATAGGAGCGGCTTAGAGCGGTTAGGTGCGCTTATATCCTTACCCTACCCAACTTTTGGCAAATGGAAAGCCAAATAACATGGACATGTGTTGTTGGAGTTGGGCGACAACCGCTCGTTCCAGGTTTTTGCTTAGGAATCGAAGCTTGGAGATGGGGCGGTAGTGGTTGAGGTTATCAGGGTGGAGGCCAGGCTTTTTTAAGACAGGTGTGACAGAGGCACAAAAAACACTAAAACTGATGGGAACCGTGTCCGATGTTATGCAGGAGTTTATGATGACGACCATGGTGGGGGAGAGGGCAGGTAAGCCAGCCTTGACCCCGGGCAGTGGGCATAGGGTCCAGTGACACTTTGGTCCCTAATAATGTAAAAATAGAAGAGGAAAAAAACTTAACCGGTACAGTTCGGGTAGAGATGAGACTGCATCCCGGGAGTTCTTCATGACCAGTCAGTTAAGCCTCTCCTGTGCAGCCTGTCCAGCTGTTGGCCACAGGCCTTCATGGTGCAAAGTTCAGGGGTCAGGGCGAGAGAAAGATACAGTCCGGGTTTTGAGGCGTGCTTAACGGTTATTTGGTCCATCTTCTTGGAACGTAAAAAAAAATAATAATAATAATTCCAGCTGCAGTGGTTTGGATATGTAGCTGGATGCCTACTGTGATGAGTCAAATATTTTAGTGACGATCAGCTGGGAAGGATACAAAAACCTGTGACAAATGTCTGCTTTGAGGTCCGTGAAGATGCTGATGCACTGTTCCTCGAAGAATAATGGGGTCCTGTTGCTGGCTATTTGCATTATCTTTTCCTTCATCGGGTCGTGGTGTATTTTAGTGATCATGATGCGAGGCTTGTTGCTGCTCAGCGGCCTGATTCTGTGAGCCCGGTCCACTCTGATCCCGTTGGGAAGGTTATCAGCTCCCAGAAGTTTAGGCAACAGGTCAGACAAATGCTGTAGGCGCGCCCTTCTCAATCTTTTCGGGCCGACCTAGAATTTTGATATTTTGTCCTTGCGATAACCCTCGAGGTCACACACTTTTGCTTTAAAGAGTTTGTTCGGTGTAGACGGCTCGCTGCAACATTTCTCCAGCTCGCCGAGCGCGTCCCATAATGGTCCCGGATCTCCTCCAGCCTGGTTATGTGGGAAGAGTTTGCGGACAAACTAGTTTTCACCCCAGCGAGGGATGACTATGTTGTCAAGCCTTATGTGGATAGTTTTCCATTTGTCTAATGGCTCATGATAGCAGATGGGGAGTCATCCTGCACCGGTGTTGCCGAGATGTCATCATTGGCAATAGCCTCGTTCGACAAAAAGTCACTCGCTTTCCTGAAAGATTGTCCAGCTTCTTTGGGTTCTTTTTCTTGGTCTTACCCATCCTTTAGAGCTATATGTCTTATTTGCCACCGTCAAAAGGATGAAAAATTTGCGATTTTTATTTCAATTTAGCGACGGTGGAGGAGTTTATTTAAGACACAATTTACTCCATGGCCTGCTCACGTGTCCATGCCTTTCTTACTTTTATCCCCATCCATTATTATTCAGTGCATCAATTTGAATGGGCAATATGCTTGAATTAGGGGGAATATAAAGGCTGTAACTGGAGCTCTATTTCTAAGAAGTCATGTTATGTCATGCGCCACCAGAAGTCTTGATACACCAGCCTTTTTAATATCATTAGGGACAACACCAGTTAAACATTGTTGTTCCCGGAAGACTGACCCTAGCACCTCAGTATAATTTAGTGGGCTGACTATAAACAACGGTACAGCCCGACCGATTTATGGGCTGGTAACAGCCTATCTCAAAATAATCTGCATCGGCCGAAAAAAAAAGGAGAATTTTTTTTTGTTATTTTTTTTTTATCAAGAAATCATGTTTAGTGAAAGTATTATTATATTTAATGTTTCGAAAAAGTAATTTTCTTCCATATGTATTTTTTGGGGGGGGGGGAAATGTATTTGGTAATCGGATTTTTTTCTGTCTATAATCAGCATCTGCCCCAAAAAGTCCAATTCAGTTGGGCCCTAGAGTGCAGATGTCAAGGAATAAAAAAACGACATGAGCAAGTGTGCTTTGGGTCTTGTGTCTTTCAGCCTCCACGCCGGCCTGACTCTTCAGATGACCGCTATGTCATGACCAAGCATGCAGCGATCTACCCCTCAGAAGATGAGCTGCAGTCCATCCAGAAGATTGTGTCAATCACAGAACGTGCCCTCAAACTGGTCTCGGACATAATTACTGACCAGGACAAGCCCAAGGAAGAGGAAAAAGAGAAGAAAGAACCCTCTAAAGACAGGTATCATACACTATTCAAATTGTCTAATGAATGCAATATCAATAGAATGGTAAGTCTTCATTTTGATAGAAAGGTACACTTTGTTGATAAAAGTATTGGGCCACAGCCCTTAATGATTGAATTGAGATGTGTCTCTCAGTCCCATTGCCACAGGTGTATGAAATCCAGCACATAGCCATGCAGTCCAGGGTTTCCCCAAGGAAATGTCTGTCAAGGTGGTCACTGGCCAGCACTTTGGGGGTATTTTGCTCAAAGATGCCAATGCGCACTAAAGAAATAGACAACTGTTTATTTGAATACAAAAATACAACACACGCTGACCTTACTGTTGTGCAATTTTTTTGCTATGTGCAGGTACAAATTTTGTGCAAACATGCAGACAGTACAAAATACAATTAAAGAACAATTCTACTGTTTTGGTGCAATACTATGCAGACACACTAAATAAAAATAATGGACCATACACTTAACATGTGTATGCACATCAAGTGCAAATTCAACTTTTTGGTTGGGGGGCTATTTTGGACAATAGACCTACTGTGATGTGATAGCCTATAATTCATTAATGGTTATTACCTGCTTGATTTATTTTAAATACAGAGGTTATTGGTCGTTTTGGAACATGCATTTCCCAATTTAAAACATAAAAATAAATTGTCGCAGCATTGTAGGGGAGACCGGGGTAAGTAGGCACACTTTTTACTCTAGTGAGAATTGCTCATCACCTAAACATCTTTCAATAGTCATTCCTACATTAAATTGAAGCTTAAGGTGTTGGCTTGAAATGTGAACCCCTCACTTTTTCTAACTTATTGTAATAAAGAAGAAATTTACCATCAAATACACTTTAACACATTGTGACAACCAACCCCATCAAGGGGTCGGTTGTCACAATGTTATCTTTATGGGAAAAATCTTAAAAAGAAGGCAAGAAAGCAGAACTACATTTGAAAGTTTAATTTCATTGTCAAGTTGAAAAATAGGCCTACATAACTTTATGCATCTTAACACAAAATGAGCAAGGAATTAACAAAAAGGAAATCCATATTAAGACCAACCTACTGTATGTAACAACATAAATAACAAAACAAATAGGTCTAACAATAATAGCCTACTCAACTAGGATACACACATTCACTATCTGAGTTACAGTGATGGCAAATGTAGGGTCTGCTCACTCTAACTAAGCAGAGATCGTGTGCCCACTGGTTGCACATACAACACTTCTCCCTTACCTCCCCTGAACGGGTGCTGGAGAGAACGTTTCCATACAAACCAAACACAAACTATCCTCTTCATCTGATGAAGATTCCTCCTCCTGTCTCTTTCTCTTCTGTTCTTTCTTCTTCCCCAGCTGGGGTGGAGTGCACTGGGGTGCAGTAGCCTTGGCAACTGGTCTAGTTTGGGATACTCTGGGTCGTTTTGATTTTGTTGCCCTTTTTCTCTTTTGCATGCTAGCTGCCTTTCCTGCTCAATTCTCTCCTTCTCTGGGGTGTCAGTGATGATACAGCTTGACATTTTCTTTTGTTATTGGGTTCCTTTCCTGGCTGCACCCTTTGGATAACATGTGACAACCAACCCCCCAAAAATTGTGATGACCAACCCCAACTGGAATCTATTGCTAGCATCAAGGCCAACAACCATCTGACAACTAATTAGCTTGCTAAAAACAATCTAAACTATAGCTTACCCTTCACACTTTTTTAGGGTAAAAAGTGTTTAGTTATAAACCCATTGTGTAAAAGCCTAGAAGAAAAATACTGAGGAGCTAAATATTTTCAATTTGACATGAAACACACTAACAGTCCTCTCACCTCAAATGCAGCAGTCTAACTCCAAGGAAGACTATGTAGGTGACCTCTGATCCCAGTTGTGGATATTTACGTACCAAAATTTCTCAGACAGCGCCTTCTGGTTCCGAGATATAACGATTGTGACAACCTACCCGTGTGACAAATTACCCCGTTCTCCCCTATTCTGAAAATAAATCTTGTTGGCCTACACTAGCATGCTTTTTTACAAATAACTCAATAGTTGAAATAATACAATATGTTTTCCCCTTAAAATGACTAAATGTATTTCAAAGACAGTAACATTGTGGCACTTCTGTAAACTTACTGCAACTTGGCTGGGCCATCACTCTCATGCATTCATCAGACTTTTCTCTGCGCCGTCTGAGCTGATGGATAGGTTGTGTTGCCACGGTGATGTGAAGTCTTAAACTGTTCTTGCTTTGCACAGCAATTATTTCTGTTCAGCTAAATATCCCCATAGAACAGCGCTCCGTTTATTTTCGCAACCAGCTCAGTGTCTGTTTGCTTCTGCTTGGGGACACATGCGCACATTTATTTACCGCTTGGTAGTACATCAATTGTGCAGCACTAAAAAAAAATAAAATTAAAAATTATTTTATTTATTTTTTATTGTTTTGGTCTGTCAGTAGTCAAGGCGGGGCACTGGGGGAAACACTGCAGTCTTCCTTTACAAACACAAGTGGAATAATGGGTCGTTTTAATTAGCTCACTGAATTCTAGCTTGGTACGGTTACCCCCACAAAAAACTCTTTAGTCTTGCCCAGGAGATTACACACAGTGGTGTATCTCTAACATGGAAATTATTCTGTCGATCAATCAACGGACTGCAGTGTGTAGCTCCACCCTTTTGTGACCCTTTTTAGGTTTTTAATCCCAACAATAGATTGACGAAAATAGCGGCTCTGCATGCTTATTTTGCGACCCTTCCCAACTAATGAACGTGGAAACACAAATAAAAGCCAGTGAAGCGGAATCCTAATGCTTCAGCTTACCAAGACATTTTGGTTCAATGCTTCAAACTTTGTGGGAATAGTTTGGGAAAGGTCCTTTCAGTGCACTAAGCAGGGTCCATTAAGGCATGGCTGGATGAGTTTGGTGTGTGAAGAACATGACTGGTCAACACAAAGCCCCAACCTCAACCCCGTCCAACAGCTGTGTGATGAATTAGAAACGGTCAATACGTAACCCTTATCCCAGTACACCCAGCAGCTGTGTTTTCAGAGCGCAGCACACTGTCGCCTAACAGCTGGAGCCACCAGACTTAGAACTAAGAGCGAGTGATATAAACATCAAACACACAGGTTAATTATTATTATAAGGTATGGGCACGAGTAATGTATTAAAAGATGGAAGGGATGGCATTAATTTCATTTTATGCTAACCTTTAAGGTTTTAAGCTTTGATGAGCCTCTTTCTGTCTCCTCCTTTTTTTCTTCTCCATTAATCGGCAATCAATCGTTTAATTTTTACACACACGCACATGTAGGCATGTAGCGATGTCACACATTTACGCACAGAGGTTTAACCACAGAACGGCACATGCAGGAGGGAGAGAAAAAAGCAGTTTGGTCTCCTGCAGTCCAGTGAAGTGGAGACACATACAGACAAAAAGCGCTTCACCAACAGAAACACTTTCATTTTAATATGCAGCTGTCTCACCGGCTCTATGAGGCTTGCGTCTCAGCTGTGGTGCGGTGCTCAGCACGATCATTGGCACGGCAAATAAGCATGTTCACGCACTATTACCAGTACGACTTGGTAAAAATTACACACGCACACTCCCAAAAATAGCATATGCTCCATTTTTAGGAATTTAGCGTTCCCGGACTAAATTCTGCAACGCCATTGGAAATAAAAACTGCAGCAGGTAAAATAAATATCATTTAAATACCGGTTAATACACAATTAACTCACCAAAACAGCCAAATTAGGTCTAAGTCCTACCATAGAGCCTATAGCTCATGATTCTTGAAACATTGCACTAAAGACCCTATATTCAGAGGTCGCATCTCTCGAGTAATCATTTGCATTTGAATTATTTTAATACATTTGAAATTGTCAATAGCATAAAGTGAGATCTGGTCTATTGATGAAGTCCCCACTAGGGATGAAAAACAATGAAGCAGAAATATATGACATTAGACTTTAGACTTTATTGTCCCCAAGGGGAAATTCTTCTTCACGTCACAGGTACATTTATGTATTTGTTGTTTTTAACTTGTCATAATCATCACATTAACAATTGCAATTTTCTCTTGGTTTCTCCTTGTGTAAATGTCTAGAGCCCTGAAGGGAGTGATGAGGGTTGGAGTCCTGGCCAAAGGGTTGCTTCTTCGTGGGGACAAGAATGTCAACCTAGTCTTACTATGCTCAGAGAAGCCCACCAAGAGCCTCCTCACCCGCATTGTGGAGCACCTCCCCAAACAATTAACAGTACTATCTTTGAAAATATCCCACTACAATTGATTTTTGCAGTGGCCATTCTAAAATGAACCTTCCTTAGGCTTTCTAAGACACCTCTTTACTTTTGGTTTATAGAATATTAGTATAGGATTTTATGTGTTGCACAAACGGGCATCACTGTGTGTCATACTCTTAATACGTACAGGTAAAGGTAGGTATCGGAGATATCCACTTATTTTGACAATGTGATTTTGACAACAAGCATTCTTCAGAATTGCTGACTAAAGAGGATTTAAAGACTGCTTCGATTGTAGTGTTAAGTTAGAAAAAAGATGGGAATTGGAAAAAAGAAAGAAAAGTCTTTGTTATTTCGTCATTTTAGGAGGGTATACAGAATTAAGCTCAACTGCTATACAATGTAGCTTGTAGGTCAGTTAAGCTTAATTCAGTTTCCCCTTCAAAATGACAAAAAAATAGCAAAGACTTTTTGAACAACTGTACCTTTTCTTTTTTGAGTGGCCACTGAACATAAATGACTGTCAATTAGTTGTGTGCTATGAACTTTGAAATGACGATGGCACATTTACAACCTTCTTTCCAGATTGTTACACCAGAAAAATATGAGCTGAAGGGATCTATCGAGGAAGCAGCCATCATTCTGACATCCTGTACCGAGCAAAAGATGCAAGTGACCATCACACTGACTTCACCTCTCATCCGAGAGGAGAATGGCCATGATGGAGGTTCAGCTCTCCCCTTTTGCACTTTTTTCTTGTCTCTTCTTGTCTATCCCTCTATAAAATCACTTTCAATATGTCGGCGGACGGCCTCAAGAGCACTTTGCTGCTGGCACTGCACAATTTGCTTTTGTTGGGCTGTAAATTCAATTGACCTAGCAACTTCCTCTTAACTTCTAAACATTTTTGGTTTTGGAAATCTATTTGGAAAAATATTTGACAACTGGGTTGCAGTTTAGTTGTCTCTTTTCTGTAGTTTGGTTTGCATTGTCTATGACCTGCAAATTAAATTTTTAATACAAAAAGAAAGCATCACAATGGCGGCATTGTTTAATGGGACATTAGACTTGACAATTTTTCACTGATCCATAGCTCCCTTTAATGATGTGAGGCAGATCACTCGATCTGAACAGATGAAAGAAGCAGTGCCAGCAGTATTGCTCTTAACCTCTTTGCTGTGTAACTACTACATCTCAAATGCTATCTTTATGCTTTAAACAAAGCATGATCAGTGTTTGCATTTTGTTCAGTCAAATTATTCCCAGGTGAGATTATACTTTTGTTTCCTGTGCTCCAGGGAATTGTTTCCATTTTTATTGTTAGCTATAATCATTGGGAGACCTGCATTCCATCTTCTCTCCAAAACTTCAAGATGAGATAAGGAGACCAAAAAAAAAATCAAATACCCCACTGTAGACATTTCTGTTTCATTTGGCAAAGATGGTAAAGATGTTTGAATTTGCAACACTTTTGCAAATCAAGATTTGGCAGAATAAATTTGATGTTTTCCCTCTGGAAACAAATATTCCTTTCCTGTACTGGTGATCAGTTCACTTTGCTGAGGTCCCCTGTTCCTGAAGTGCTCCCCTCAGATGATTGACAGGTTCCTTTACACACACAACACTCCCAATTTGGCGTAATAGGAGATCACTATTAGACTTTTTCATCAAAAATGAAAGCTTTTGACACGTGTTTGTTCTTTTGATGACTGACACTGACAATGTAAATATGAGGACAGATTTGAAGATGACCCATTTTCTCTATTGAGCAATGTAAGGAATCGTGAAAAATATATATTTTTCAAAAATTTAAAATTATTCTTAGGGGAGTATTGTTAAGTGTTTTAAGTACGAAGGCAATGGCGGAGGAATCTTTGGTTGGACCGGAGTACAGCCCTTGGTAAACAGTCAGTGCGGTTACATGGCACAACTAGATTGGATTATCACATATATCGAACAAGACACTCGAACGGACCGTGTCACTTGTCTGAGTATACATGGCCTTTCAGAAATCGGATAAATGTCCGATGCATGGCTGTCTCAACTATGCTAGGTGGCGCTGTAGCCCTTTCAACCATGCTTTCAACAAGTGGTTTTAGAGCCACGTCCGGTTCTCTTCCGTCAATAACCCATGGTGTAGCCTATCACGCGCAGGCACACAAGCACAGAACGAGAAGTCCGATATGCGATATCCGATCCCTGTATACATGCAGAGAGAAAGCCGACAATGAACGAATTATCTAGGTGTTCTTATCCGACTTCTCTTGTCCGTTATTGTGCCGATTTGTGTCCGAAGTAGATCGGATAAAGGTGTTTACATGCAGTTTAAAAGTCCTGTTGAAGTCTTATTCGTTTAGTTATCCGATTATAAGTCTGCATGTAAACGCACTGACTGACTTATTCCAACTACTGATGTTAGGTATGCATGCAGTGAGATCTTCTTAACCCTAATTTGTTGGCTGGTAGTTCTCAACTTTTGTCATGGTTTGTTTCTTCTCTTCAGAAAACCATTGCTTCCTCCTTTTCTTTTCTTTGTAGTAAGATGTAACTCCCAAAAAGATAATTTTATTACTTTTAAACAAATCAAAAATTTGTTATTTTCAGAGCATTGTATCCCATTTGAGGTTTAGTGGTGCCCCAACTGCTTCGGAAAGGATTTTTGACCAAGGTTTTCTCACATCCCAAAAACTTTGCCACACCTACTATTGCCATTTATTTGATCAAGTCACTCTTCCCTTCCTTTGTCTCTGGAACAAGTTTCATACTAATAACCAGTAAGCCAAGGAATTTTCCTCTGTCCCAATGCTTCAGCCAATCTCCAAACTCCCATTGTTCTTATCAAGGTAATGGTAAGCTTTACAACACAATTACCTGATTAAGGGCATTGGCTTTAAGACATTTGTAATCTAAAACCATACAATGAAACTACTTTTTACAAACGGATCAGTCGATTTGTCTTAACATTTTTGATTCTCTATATTAATACCCCTTTGACAGTTTGATTTGAATTGACTGGCAATTTGTATTTATTCAACATTGGTATGTGTGGCAATGAGTTTGTTCTTTGCCAGCCTTGCTGACCTGGTCAAACACCCATTCCTCGTCACCATTTTGACACTTCAAATCCATTTTTAGATGTAACCTCGGGTATGGTGAAAGACCCAGCGGACGTCTTGGACAGGCAAAAATGCCTTGACGCTCTGGCTGCTCTGCGCCACGCTAAGTGGTTCCAGGTTCGCAACATAATTTTACTTTTCTTATTGTAGCCTTATGAGATGAATTATTTGTGTATTTATTTATTTGTGTTTTACACATTTGCTTTTTAAATGTGATAATGAGGAAAATGTAATATTTGAAAAAAAAAAAAAAAAATTCAAGGATGCCACTTATTACAACAAAGATCTGGTTAATGTCCATAACGTGTATCTGTATGTGTGTATATATATATGTGTATATATATATATATATACATGTGTGTGTATATATATATATACAGGTCCTTCTCATATAATTAGCATATTGTGATAAAGTTGATTATTTTCCATAATGTAATGATAATAATTGAACTTTCATATATTTTAGATTCATTGCACACCAACTGAAATATTTCAGGTCTTTTGTTGTTTTAATACTGATGATTTTGGCATACAGCTCATGAAAACCCCAAATTCCTATCTCAAAAAATTAGCATATCATGAAAAGGTACTCTAAACGAGCTCTTAACCTAATCATCTGAATCAACTAATTAACTCTAAACACCTGCAAAAGATTCCTGAGGCTTTTAAAAACTCCCAGCCTGGTTCATTACTCAAAACCGCAATCATGGGTAAGACTGCCAACCTGACTGCTGTCCAGAAGGCCATCATTGACACCCTCAAGCAAGAGGGTAAGACACAGAAAGAAATTTCTGAGCGAATAGGCTGTTCCCAGAGTGCTGTATCAAGGCACCTCAGTGGGAAGTCTGTGGGAAGGAAAAAGTGTGGCAGAAAACGCAGCACAACCAGAAGAGGTGACCGGACCCTGAGGAGGATTGTGGAGAAGGGCCGATTCCAGACCTTGGGGGACCTGCGGAAGCAGTGGACTGAGTCTGGAGTAGAAACATCCAGAGCCACCGTGCACAGGCGTGTGCAGGAAATGGGCTACAGGTGCCGCATTCCCCAGGTCAAGCCACTTTTGAACCAGAAACAGCGGCAGAAGCGCCTGACCTGGGCTACAGAGAAGCAGCACTGGACTGTTGCTCAGTGGTCCAAAGTACTTTTTTCGGATGAAAGCAAATTTTGCATGTCATTCGGAAATCAAGGTGCCAGAGTCTGGAGGAAGACTGGGGAGAAGGAAATGCCAAAATGCCTGAAGTCCAGTGTCAAGTACCCACAGTCAGTGATGGTCTGGGGTGCCATGTCAGCTGCTGGTGTTGGTCCACTGTGTTTTATCAAAGGCAGGGTCAATGCAGCTAGCTATCAGGAGATTTTGGAGCACTTCATGCTTCCATTTGCTGAAATGCTTTATGAAGACCTGGCACCTGCTCACAGTGCCAAAACCACTGGTAAATGGTTTACTGACCATGGTATTACTGTGCTCAATTGGCCTGCCAACTCTCCTGACCTGAACCCCATAGAGAATCTGTGGGATATTGTGAAGAGGAAGTTGAGAGACACCAGACCCAACACTGTGGATGAGCTTAAGGCCGCTATCGAAGCATCCTGGGCCTCCATAACACCTCAGCAGTGCCATAGGCTGATTGCCTCCATGCCACGCCGCATTGAAACTGTCATTTCTGCGAAAGGATTCCCGACCAAGTATTGAGTGCATAACTGAACATAATTATTTGAAGGTTGACTTTTTTGTATTAAAAACACTTTTCTTTTATTGGTCGAATGAAATATGCTAATTCTTTGAGATAGGGATTTTTGGTTTTTCTTTACTTTTTTGCCAAAACCATCAATATTAAAACAATAAAAGGCTTGAACTACTTCAGTTGTGTGTAATGAATCTAAAATATATGAAAGTCTAATGTTTATCAGTACATTACAGAAAATATTGAACTTTATCACAATATGCTAATTATATGAGAAGGACCTGTATATACATGTGTATATATGTATATATATATGTATGTGTGTGTGTATACAAATCTGTTTATTTTAATCTCTCATATGAAAAAGAATGGCATCCTTGTATTCCCTTTTCAATTTCCCAAGTACTGCATTATAGTTACATGTGATTCCATAAGGCTGCACAATAACTTGCCCAAAATTGTGCCACCAAGAAATGCTTTCATGTTCAACGTTTGTATTGTTTTATTCTATATTTTTGTAGAATATGGATTGAGAGAAAAAGGAACATCTGAGTAGTTTCCTGTGATTCTGCTACCTTAGTAAAAGCACAGGCAAAGTCAAATGGATTTCCTTGGTTCTTTCAGTCCCTATGCTCTCCTCTCAGGTGGACTCTTGTACTTTTAAGTACCCGTTTGTCAGAAACCTGGATAAACCTGGGGTCAGGGTTTAGAAGATGGCAAGAAAAGTCCTCATTTCTTGTGCATCTTGCAAACTTTGAACTCCCTTACTAACTGTGAGGTACAAGGCTACTGGGAATGGCAGCTTATTTCAAAGTCAAATGGCTCATACAGACCTTAAATCTGCCTCAAGCTTCCATTATGCACAGTAGTGTTTGGACCTATGACGAAGTGTGTCCCTTGTTTGCTCCATCTCTTCTCTCTTGTTTGGTGTGTTAACTTGACTTTATTGCATCAAAAGGCTAGAGCCAATGGGCTTCAGTCCTGTGTGGTCATCATCAGGATCCTCAGAGACCTGTGTCAGCGAGTTCCCACGTGGTCAACCTTCCCAGGATGGGTAAATTTCTGCTTTCTAAATGCCTCTTTGCACTGCGACCGATAAGAGTTGCATCACAGTGGGCCTAGATTATTGCCGTGCTTGTTTCTAGGATTTCTTTAGATTGAAAACAGGTCTTACATGTATCAACATTGTCATGAGATTTGAATTGTCCACATTATCACACATGCAGCAAAACTATAAACAACCAGAAAACATCTCATTAGCAGCAAAAATATAAACTTTAATTTATAAATACTTTAAACTTAACTTTTTACCCAGGGGGCAAAGTGATTTTATGGACATGGAGCGTTGTAAAAGGTTGTTCACCAAAAATGATATCTAGGACCTTCCACGATCACAACCTGGGTGGACAACCTTGTCAACAAGCTGCGGGAAAGCTACAGCGGGCCGACATAGCAAATCAGAACCACTGTTTAAGTGAATGGGGGTGAATGGGGATGGGCTAATGGGGAATTCTTTTAACTTATAGATATCATTATGAAACTTTGCCAGTTGATTATTGACATTAAAACAAAAACTTTTTGTATTACAGTATTTTCCAAAATGTTTAAATAAATATGAAAAATCATCAACATCTTACTAATGATGCGAAAATTTGCATATCTGCAAAGCCCCAAAATCTAGATGTTGGAAGAAAACCAAGTCAATTTGTTTTTGAATGTTGAAAACAAAACAAGTGTCCAACTGCCTGAAGCCTTTCCTAATCACAGTTCAAATTTGATCAATAACCCATAGAAAATACATTTTTTACACAGTTACATTTCATGTGCCATGGACCAAAAGTGTCCTTTTGGAGTCTCCAGCTGGTATTTTAGGAAACGGCTAGACATTCCCTTGAAAAAAACAGTGTAAAAAATTCATTTTCTATTCTGTTATTGATCAAATTTGAACTGTGATTAGGAAAGGCTTCAGGCAGTTGGACACTTGTTTTGTTCTCAAAATTTAAAAATAAATTGACTTTGTTTTTGTCCAACATCTAGATTTTGGGGCTTTAATATGCAAATTTACGCATCATTAGTAAGATATTGATGATTTTTCATATTTATTCAAACCTTTTGGAAAATACTGTAATACAAAAAGTTGTTGTTTTAATGTCAGTAATCAACTGGCAAAGTTTCATAATGATATCTATAAGTTTAAAAAATTCCCTATTAGCCCATCCCCATTCACTTAAACAGTGGTTCTGATATGCTTTATGTCGGCCCGCTGTAGCTTTCCAGCAGCTTGTTGACAAGGTTGTCCACCCAGGTTGTGATCTTGGAAGGTCCTGGATATAATTTCTGGTGAACAACCTTTTACAACGCTCCATGTCTGTTTTTCAAAAAAAAGGGGTTTTGCCCCCTAGGTATTTATAAGCAGCCACAAAACTGAGAGCTTTGTAGTAGGGATGCACTGAAATGAAACTTTACTACATTGTAGCCATTTCGGAGCTGATAGCGATATTGGATGGGTCCTTTCCCTACATACATGTAAGCCATCTTCACTGTCTTGACCTTTTCAGGCCATGGAGCTCCTTGTTGAGAAGGCCATCAGTAGTGCTTCTACCCCCCTCAGTCCTGGTGATGCACTGAGGCGTATCTTTGAATGTATTTCATGTGGGATTTTACTCCCTGGTAAGCCTTTTTACCCATTCTGCTATGCATTGATTAATGGTCTACTTATTAACAAAATTAAATGATTTAGATTCTTGAGATGATGTAGTGTGTAGAGTACATTCTTTCTCATAGAACTCTGTTGTATTGATATAGAGGACAACCAAAAAAAACAGGAAATAAATGTTCTAATGGTGTTTTATTTTTCTTAACAGGTGGGCCAGGATTGGCTGATCCTTGTGAAAAGAAACCTGTGGATACCCTCACACTCATGGGAGAACAACAGAGAGAGGACATTACCTCAAGTTCCCAAGTAAATACTCGCATACAATGACCAAAACAATGTTGGATGAGTTAGTTGTTGTGATTGGTTTAGTTGATCTTCTTTCATCAAGATGGCAACCTCTGCTCAAAGTGAGCTACTTTGTTTTGACTAGAAGTAACTGTTTTCAAATCTTTCTATACAGTTTGCTCTGAGGCTGCTGGCATTCCGTCAGATTCATAAAGTGTTGGGTATGGATCCTCTACCAGCGATTAACCCTCGCTTCAACATCCGCAACAGCCGCAAGCGTCGCCGTGACAACAGTGATGGGACAGACAGCTTTGAGGGTGAAGGCAAAAAGGACAAGAAAGATTATGAAAATTTCTAAGCTTCGCTTTACAAATTTAAAGCAATCTACATAAAAAAATGTACTAACATGCTCTACTTCTGTGTGCTGGCTAAGGTCTAATGTTGCTGTTTTTTCTTTTTAAATTTGTTTCCCTTTTTTAAGCTACAGATGTATCAGTGAAATTGCAGGCTCGCTCTGTATTACACTAACAAACAAGTCAATTTTAGTACTGTTTTAGTTGTAGATTTCTTAATGTTGGGGTTCTGTATTGTGGAACAGCACGACTAGAAATGATTATACAGATGAATGAAGGCATTGACATTAGTTTTTTCAGAATTGGACTGTGTTCTTACTGTTGTGAAGCATTATTAGGCCAACTTCATTTTCAGTGTTTTACTTTGAATATGATTTGGTGCTTAATGCAAGTAATGTTTGATGCTCTGGTCTAATGTTTCAATGCAAGGCTACACTTCTAAACGAGATGAAAGACCTATGAGGCATTGCACAAAGGTTCAGAAGAACTGTTATTAGATCTTTGTTACTAGTGAAGTCGTCAGCCCTAAATGTAGTTGTCAATTCATTTTCAAATATATATGAAAGTATTTGTCATTAAATAGATAATGCTTTTCTTTGTGCAAAACAGCCATTTTCACATAGCTTACTTTCATGGCTGTAAAATGTTTTCCTGTTAAATAAGGACGTTTATTGGCTTGCTTGCTTCTTAACTTGGTTAGGTGCTAATTTAAGTTTAATACTTGCAATTAGAATAAAATCATGACTTGGGAGGAACTGTATGTTATTGCCCTTCAGTGTTTGTCCTGTTGTATGCTTGCCGTGCTTTGTTCTTTGTTTCGCAATCCCATTAGCAGAATAAATACATTTCCAGATCAAAGAATCGTGTATCTTTTGCTAACTACTTGTGTTACTGCTACTTTCTCAATAAGAAAAAGTGTATAGATGTAAGCGGTTTACTAGCAGTATGTTATAGATTGGCATAGAAGTCTGGGTATTTTCTCACTGAGCTATCTCCAGTCTGACATGACAATGTGTATCTCCAGTCGACATGACAATGTGTATTCTAACACTGGTGTAAATCTACAGAGGCAGGTCCCTATGTCTGCCAAGAGTGGGCAGGTATAGTCTGTGTACATAAAAATGAATTCACAATCACAGCATTTCACAGCCTCTCAACAATCGGCTCTTACGTCATCACAGTCAAACATTTCCAGACAGACTGAAATATTAATTATTGTATAATTTTTTTTGTATTTATTATTAGGAATTAGGGGGAAGTGCTTTCATTAAAGCGTGCGACGCATGTTTTTCAAGGAGTCTAAGTATGTCGTTTGACACCGATCCAGCTTGTAAACCTTTAGGCCGCCTCATATGTCACATGATCCAGTGCTATAAGCTGTTACAAACATACCACATACCACCATGCTCTTGTGCTATAAAACATTTAGAATCGACTTATACGAAGATGTGCATGGACGCTCACATATTTACTTCGTTTGTAAAAAGACTTGATATG
This sequence comes from Ammodytes marinus, assembly GCF_949987685.1. Classification (NCBI taxonomy): domain Eukaryota; kingdom Metazoa; phylum Chordata; class Actinopteri; order Uranoscopiformes; family Ammodytidae; genus Ammodytes; species Ammodytes marinus. Next base: position 1,144,898 of record NC_137231.1, read on the forward strand.
TAAAAATACAGAGCGCAACATAGCGTAGTTAATAAATTGTAAAAAATAAAGCACACAGAAGTATTAAGTGATGTTGTAAAGTTTACATTTTGACCGGCTCTCCTTGACTACCAGTGTGTGAGCTAAGCTAACCTGGATGAGCGACCTTTGCCCATTTATTTATTTATTTATTTTTTGGGCATTTTTATGCTTTATTGATAGTGCAGAGAGACAGGTAAAATGGGGCAAAGAGGGGAGTGACATGCAGAGAACGGCCGCGGGCGGGAATCGAACCCGGGTCTGCTGCTGGGCCCGGCCCGGGGGGATGCCCTACCAACTGAGCTAAGGGCGCCCCCCTTTGCCCATTTCTAAATATAAAATGCTCACACAGTTACAGGAATGGTTTCTGTTGAGTTCTCGAGCTGTCGAGTGAGGCGAAAAGGTTGAAGTTTTCCTTGAAGACCGACACCTTGATAGCATTTCAATACAAAATCACTGGATTACTTTACTATAAGTTTTGTGTCCGGGGGCCGTAATCAAACTAAAAATCTGTTACATGTGAGCCCCGCCCCCCCCCCCCCCCCCCCCCCCCCCACCCCTGTAACTAAAAGTGTACAACTTGGTACATGTCTATTGTGGATGTTCACATTAAAACTTATATAAAAACTAGGGCTGTCAAAATTAACGCGTTAACGCAAGGTGATTAATTTCTGGAATTAACGGCGTTAATTTTTTTAACGCATGCGCAGAATGATCCGCCCGTACATCCCACCGGCTCTGTACTACAGTCATCTAGCGTCGTAGCTGACCCAGGATCAGTAGCTGCGCGCAGACAAACATAGCAGCACGTTAGCCCATGCCGTGTTTTAAAGTTTTAACCTTCCTCTCGTTTTGGTTTTCAAATCCATAAAAGAACCACTTACATTTTGTTTATTGCATCAAGATTTCTTGACTTTGTCAGGAACCTCTATTTCAACAAAATAAAAAAATATAAAAAAAATTCACTTAATTATAAAATGCTCTGGTGGAAATTATAACACTGGTGGTGTTAGGGTCGTTTTCGACCTGGTTATAAACTTAGATTAAAAAAACCAATAACGAGCCAAAACTGAAATCATAAGTGCACTGTCATCCAACACAATGACAGTCAGCTCCTCTCCCAATCATGTGAGCTCTGGGGGGTTCTCATTTTGACTTTTTTTGCCCTTATATCTGCATAACACCGAAAACAAACAGACGGGCATATCCAGACATGTGAGGTCAATTCAGTGTAGAGTTGGTGACTTGCAGAGTACACATATCCTATTTGCAGCATTCAAAAATGAGGAGATATACAGTGAGCCAAGTTCTGGATCATGTTTTTGGTGAAAATGGCCACCTGATTCTAAAAATAAGAGGTGTAAGGTCTGCCGAAGCAGTAAGGACAGAAAGATAGACTTATTGTGCTTTACTGTAAAGGTGTGGTGGGCGCGTTGAAAAATCCTATTTTTGCATAGGGAACCATTGGTTTAGGCGCGAGGATCCGTTGGCCGCGGCAAAGCGTCGCTTTGGGCGCGTTACCAAAGCGTCAACGCGCCAGCAAAGCGTCAAAAAAAGATGAAAAAATGTAACTTTCAACGCTCCAGCGCGTGACGTTTAGCCGCGTTGGCCAATCAGCGGTGAGCTTGACCCGACGTCACTGGCAGAGAGCCGGAGGACAGAAAAATCTCAGACAAAATGGAGGAGCAAATAATCACCGCTGTGTTTGCGAGACCGTGACAAACACCGAGTAGGAAATGTATTTACGGCTGGCTGCCTGGTGCTGTATGAAGCCGCTCGGGGTTACAAGACGTGGGGAAAGTGAACCAGGAGAATGGGCTTCCTGGTTAATTCAGTGAATATGTGTGGCTGATAAACCAAGTTAGCGCCGGTCGGATAGCATTAGTTAACTCACCCGGTTGTGTGCGGCCACCACCTCCATATAATGAAGCCAAACATAACGGCTTAGTCCGGGGAACTTTCACAACGAGTACAGCGAAGCACCGGTGTTTATGCCTATATCTACGCCAGCCACGGTCCCCTGTCACAGCCAGGTAGGGTAATGTAGGCTAGTTGCCTTTATTTTCTACTGCCCTGCACACAATGCTGCTGTAAATGTGTTTGGTATGGTGCTGCCTTGCTGTTTGTGTTCATTTCCGAGTGGCGTGAATCTGTTTTAAGGCTATTTGTTCTGTTCAGTTGCTGTTTATTTGTCTTTTGGCACAATTGTTGGCCGTGTTGTTGTTGTTTTTGTGCGGACATGATCGCTGTTGTGTCGGGTCGGTTCTGATCGCAGCCATGGTTGATTAGGGCAGTGCTTCTCAATTATTTTCTGTCATGCCCCCCCTAGGGGACCGAAATTTTTTCGCGCCCCCCCCTAAATTGAAATACTATTGAGAACCTGCCAATATTTATTTATTTATCTGTACAAAACCACTGCATGAGTTTCTGGCACGAGCATTCTGCATACAATCACCTTATTATCAAATTAGATAACAAAAATTTGCTGAGATAACTTCTGCAGCAAAAACATTCAAAGTTTCAGTTTATTAGCTCAATTTGTAACATTTAAACAAGACTGCTCAGTCTGTGTGAATCTCAGGACAGAGAAACAAGAGCAAATGATTCACTGAGGTTTGCAAATTTAAACTGTAAACATAGTTAAGGTGGTGTTTTTTTTATTATTATAGGCCAATAGGCCTTCTGTCATGCGATAACCAATAATTCATTAACGTTATTATTAGTCTACTTGCTTGATTTCTTTTTAAATAACCTACAGAGACACTTGGAGACACATGTGGACATTTATTTACTGCAAATCACGGCCTTTCGCGCGGATATGACCATACACAAGCACACAGCGCTTGCTAGCACTTAAAAAAAAAAAAAAGCATTTTTTTTTTTTTTTGTTAGTTGGAAATCAAGGCAGCCCGCGCCCCCCCTGACAACTCACGACGCCCCCCCAGGGGGGCGCGCCCCACCATTTGAGAAGCACTGGATCAGGGGAATAAATATATGGGGGGGAGACTAGCTGCGAAGCGTTGGAGGGACGCGTTGAACCACTTTTTGACACAAAATGACCAAGCGCCAGATCGGGCGCGTTGGTCGCTTTGGCCCAAAGCGCCAACGCGCCCGGTGTGTTCTCAGCTTAAGAAATATCTCTGCAAAGAACACTGAAAGTGTTGCTCTTTGCCACACATCTGAACACACAACCATACACATGCACACAGAGACTTTTACTCTGTTTTTTTTTTACTAGTTTTGGAACTAGTAATTGATTTCGATTGGTTTGATTTGTTGATTGGTTGTTGTTTATTTGACCTTGCAAATATATATTTTGTGTTGTGACTTGTTCTGGTTTTCATTGTGTGTTTGTATAATGCTGAAATAAAAGTTGTTTTGCTGTTTTCTGAAATAAATATTTATGGGTCGTTATTGACCAGTAACACCATAGATGTTAAAAAGGTCAATAATATTATTATGAAAAAATAAATAAAACTAATTTAGCCCTTCAGTGCATCTTAGGCCTTTTTTGGTACATTTTGGTTTTTCATTTCACAACTGCTGAGGCTGTGTTCATGCAAATGGCTTCATATTTGGTCAAGGCTAATGTTTTCTGACCAATTTATGAATTTTAACCTCAATTCATTAATTTACACTATAATGCACTGTATATTAATTTTCCTCACAGTCAGCCTCCTTGGCCAAAAAAGCCCCTCATTGACTCCCATTCAAACGACATTTTTTGACCCTGCTGCCAATAGCTGATAGAAACCAGATTTTTTTTGTTTTGTTTTATTTCCTTGCACTAATGTCTTGAAAACTTAAATTTTTTTTTTTTTTTTAATTGCATCGGTTTTCTCTCATATACCATTGGTTTTAATTACAGGCTGAGATTTAATATTGCTCTCCTCTGCTACTAGCCACTGCAGGCCACATGAATAAATTGTTTCAGTTAAAATGCTCTCTCTGTATTCTTAGTGATGGCATAGTATAGTATAGATGTGTTTTTCGACAAATAAGTGTGTGTGCGTGTCTGTGTGTGTATCCAAACACGGACACTCAAATTCACATAGAGAAAAAAAGTTCAGTGTAAATCCATAAAAACTGCATGTTTTGATCCCATGGTCAATTGAGGTTAAATACATGAATTTGGTAATATTAGACATTCATCCTGTTCTTATACCTTGAAATTTTACATTTTTACTATTTTACAGCTGATGCGTGAATTTCATCCTTATAGGCCTGAAGAGCAAAGATACCCCTAGTGGAAACGAGGGAACTGTGATTCATTTTGTATTGTTATTAGTTGTAAAGGCTATAGGCAGGACTTAATTCATAAAACATCTGAAAAAATCATTAAAATATTAAATTTCAAGTTATAAGAGCAGGATGAATGTGTAATATTACCATATTCACAAACTTATCCTCAATTAACCATGGGATCGAAACATGCTGTTTTCATGGATTTACATTGAGCTGTATTTCTATGTGAATTTCACTATCTGTTATTTGATACACACACAGGCACACATATTCACAAATACATATTTGTTGAAATACACATATACACTACTCTATGCTATTATGAAGAACCCAGACAGGGCATGTTATCTCAAATAATTTATTCATGTGGCCTGCAGTGGCCTAAGTAGCAAGGGAGTGCAAATTTACATTTTAGCCTGTAGTTGAAACACTGGCATATGTGTGAAATTAGCAACAACTAGTAAAAAACACAAAAAATGGAAAATGTCAAGACATTAGTACAAGGAACCAAAAGAATAATAAAAAAATCAGTTTCTCTCATCTTTTGGCAGCAGGGTCAAAAAGTGTGGTTTTAATAGAATTCTGTGTGCCGTACAATGGCCCTTAATGGAGGGCGCATTTTAAATCTTAAATAGCAAAAAGAATAGAAATGCATTCAATTCAAAGTGACATCTTAAGTGCCGAAGGAGGCCGAGTGTGAGTCTTTTTTTAAATCTTAGATATAAAAAAATATAAAAATGCATTCAAATCAATATCATTGCAAATTTTTGACATCAATCACACTCTTATAATCCCCCTCCAAAAAATCCAATTCAGACTAATAATTTTGCTTTTAATTGATTTTTTGTGTTTTTTCACAAAAAAAACCGACTGACTTTTTCTAAAACAACTGGAATTTAAAGGGTTAAAATCCTTAAAATAAAGATGAATATGGTTTGTATGGTGAGGACTCGAGTTGAAAAAGAAAGTTATAAAAAAAAATTGTGGAAAAATACATTCATGTTATTTTTATCTACATATCAATTCAAACTGACATCTTAAGTGCCGAAGGAGGCTCAGTGTGAGTCTTTTTAAGGATGCACTGAAGGTTAAGAAATGTGTTCTCATACCCCTCAGTAATAATCAGGTAACACAACAACCAAATATTTATTTATATGATTCTCTCAAGTTTCATTTTACAAATGTTTTAATTGAAATTGAGGCGCATACTGACAAAAAAAAGGCCTATCCGCCTACACCAAAAATATTAAAAACAATATGTTCATGGATAAGGAAGCCTAACAAGGTAACCAAGAGATGAGAAACAAAAAATAAGATAGATAATTGTTTTTAGTGTTTTTTTTACAGCTGATTTCAGACACAGGTCGAAACCGACCCGCTAACACCATGGATGGTAGCAGAAAGTTAACACAGGAGGAAGGTTAAACTGCTAACGGTCACGTCTGTGTTGGGGGCATAGATAATATAAAATCAACTGCCGCGGGTGGCAGTTGATGTCGGGAGCAACAGGAGGAGAAACATTGTCTGCTCTGTTTAGAGCCCGTGAGGACACAAACGTCTGCAGTTTTCAGAGGTGTGTGTGATCAGACATCAACATAACGTCGGCTTCCAGGTACACATGACGTGGTCGCGTCTACAAACGCACGCACGGACACACACTCACACACACACACACAAACCGCGGACTGTAATCAAGTTGTATTTAAGAATGCACAACCTATAGGTTCACCTATCCTATATTTGCCCAAAACATAGTAAAGAGACAGACCAATTGAAGTATGGTTTGGTTTAAATTTATTTTCAGTATTAAAACCATAATTTGGATTTTCAATTAATAAACCTACTAATTTTAAATGTACATATCCACCTTCTGTCATTTATCTTTCCGTTCATACAACAATATACAGAGAAAATTCGAATTTTTCGGGCATATTTCGAATGGTAAAATTAATCGTGATTAATCCACAGAATCCTGTGATAAATCTGATTAAAATTTTTAATCGTTTGACAGCCCTAATAAAAACATCCTGCACAACTATGAAAAGCTAAGGAACATTTTTACAGAAGGATTCCCTGCCAGTCTTAGTTTTCAATCTCATTGTAATCCTCTGAGAAGCCTGAGTATGGAGTGATGTCACCAGGATCTGAAGAGAAGGACAAGACAAATGATACATTTGCTGATGTAAAGTAATATGTCTGCAATATGGAGAGGTGAATGTGTTAAGTGTAATACACCAACCTTCACATGGCCCCCTTTTAAAATGGATGTCATCAATGGCAATATCACTTCGTAGTGATGGGCCTCGGATGGCTTCAAACACAATCTGCAAGAAACACAAACTACGTTACTACTTTGCATAAACATGTGTGAAATTCACTGTGATGTCTACTTACCACAGAACAGAGTGTGGGACAAATTATTAAGAATGCTAAATCATGTTCAATAAAATATTGTCTAATAATAATTATCTAATGGCATTCATTAGAGGCTGCTAAATTCCTAGCTGGGCAATTAACTGCACAATGAAATGGAATATGGTGATTGGGTTTCGCCACATTTCTTCACCCATTCACTAAAAGATTACACCGTGCTATCATGCAGGTTGCTGACCAACCATTGAGATGAAGTTGGTATTCAGTCCCTCAGGAGTTGACATGCAGACACACACCCTATGATAGGTATGGGGCCGATCTGATCCAATATCGGTATCTGGTCTGGCTGCGTCTTTCGGACTGACAACTCAAATTTTTTGGGATTTTATTTGTTTTAGAAATCTAAATTATTTTAACTATGAAAGAAATGTAATTTTAGTACCATAGCTATGTGATATTGCACACAATAATATAAGCAATTCAAACGTTTAGCAATGATGTTCTTCTGTATTCAACCTGTTCAAAGCAGTTCAGATATAGGGGAGAACGGGGTAAGTAGGCACACTTTTTACTCTAGTGAGAATTGCTCATCACCAAAACATCTGTCAATAGCCATTCCTACATTAAATTGAAGCTTAAGGTGTTGGCTAGAAATGTGTGTCTCTCTTTTTTTCCAACTTATTGTAATGAAGAAGTAATTTACCATCAAAGACACTCTGACACATTGTGACAACCAACCCCATCAAGGGGTCGGTTGTCACACACTATGGGGTTGTTTGTCACAATGTTATCTTAATGGGAAAAATCTTAAAAAGAAGGCAAGGAGGCAGGACCAAATTTGAATGTTTAATTGCATTGTCAAGTTGACAAATAGGCCTACATAACGTTCTGTAGCCTTGGCAGCTGGTCTAGTTTGGGATGCACTGGGTTGTTTTGATTTTGTTGCCCTTTTTTCTTTTGCTTGCTAGCTGCCTTTTCCTGCTCTATTCTTTCCTTCTCTGGGATGTCAGTGAGGATACAGCTTGACAATTTCTTTCGTTATTGGGTTCCTTTTCTGGCTGCAGCCTTGAGATAACATGTGACAACCAACCCCCCAAAAAATTTGACGACCAACCCCAACTTGAATTTCTTGCTAGCATCAAGGCCAACAACCATCTGACAACTAATTAGCTTGCTAACCACAATCTAAACTATAGTTTACCCTTCACACTTTCTGAGGGTAACAAGTGTTTTGTTATAAACCCATTGTGTGAAAGCCTAGAAGAAAAATACTGAGAAGCAAAATATTTTGAATTTGACATGAAAAACACAAAACATCCTCTCACCTGAAATGCAGCAGTCTAACTCCAAGGAAGTCTATGTATGTGACCTCTGATCCCAATTCTGGACCTTTTTTATATCAACATTTCAGAGCTAGCGCGCTCTGGTGGCGAGATATAACGAATGTGACATCCAACCCATGTGACAAATTACCCCGTTCTCCCCTACCTTTATATTTTTTGCTCTTTTAAATTGGAATTGCTGTGTTGCACCAGACTTAAATATGGAGTCAGTGATTCTGGGGAACGCTTGTTGTCAAAATCAGTGAATATCTCATCTCATGATCCGCTACCTGTCTGTACTGTGTGTATGCCCACCGTAGCTAGCAACATACCAGTGTACAGAGCCTAGGCTGTGTTTTAACACTGTTTTTTAAAAGTCTACTCACTGCACCTTTAAATGTCAGAAACTGTGTCTTTGACTGGGTGCATGCGCGCATGTGTGTGTGAGGCATGGAGTACCATCTGGGAGGCTTCATATTGGGCCCAGACTTATTTTTCAAGGGGACAATGACCCTAAACATTCTTTAACTATATCTATAAATATTGCCGGTACTACCTGTGTCAGAATAAATCTACTGGAACACTGAAAAATATGCACTGGCCCCCTCAAAGTCCAGACCTCAACCACATCGAGCAAATTTCGGGGCGAGTTGGAAAATAAACTGGACAGATCTATTGTATATTCAAAGGAAAGCCTTTGCTTTGAGTTGTAGAAGGCAAGTTGTTTGTGTTGAAGTTCTCAGGAAATATATTGACACTATGCCAGAGAGATGTGCTGCTTTAATTGCTGCAAAAGGTGGACATACCAAATATTAAAGTTAATAGTGGATAAAAACAGTGGGTTTGATTTGCATATTCCATTAACATTTTGAAATTAAATCATGTTTTGGAGGCAAAAAAAGGTAAATATTTTCAGATCTGTCAGGTGTTCTAGTAATTTTGGCCACCAGTCTACATAAAAAATACCTACGCATTATTGTTACACCACACAGTCGGCATTAGGTAGATTAACACATACAGTTGTGTTCAAAATAATAGCAGTGTGTTTAAAAAAGTGAGGCAAGATCAAAATCCTTATCATAGCTTTTATTTCCAAACACGCAAATGCATTGGGGACATTGCACATTCTATTCCAAATCCAAATATGAAGAAACTTTTGTTTAATGTTTCTTCATCTTTACAGAAAGTGAAGAAAAAGGAATATTAGACTGTTCAAAAAAATAGCTGTGGTGTTTGAATGGAAAACATGTTATATCCGGTTATGCCTGTAGGGGGCGCGATAGATTATAAGTAACTGTGTAACCATGAGTGGCCAGAAGAAGACAGTCTGTAAGAGGAACAGACATGTTGATTGTTGCTGTACGCCTGCTATTAAAGTAGCCACGTTTCTATGCATATTCCTCGCTGTCGTCTTTCATCATAAGTACACTCTAAAAAGACAATAGTTGAACCAACTTAATTGAATTAGGGCAACCGGTAACACACAATTGAATTAAGTTTATTGAAATAAAGAATGTAAGTTACACTTACACAATTGTTTCAAGTCAGATCAACTTAATAGTTTGTTTGTTTTCAAATCAAAAGTTTGCATTAATCCAACTTATAATTAAGGGACGACAACTTAAAATTTCAGTGTTTTCTGAATCAATTTCTTGTTTAATCCTAAAGTAAAATATTGCTTCAGTAGAACCTAAAAGAAAATAGTTGCACCAACTTAATTGAATTAAGGCAACCTGGACTAAATGTTTGTTATGTTGCTGTTTGCACCGTGAGCGAAGGGGATGTTATATTTCATTGGGCAGATGTGTTTCAACCCTATATAAGTTTACTATGTCCCCTATTTGTTAAAATTCTAAACATAGACAGCAGCTTCTGTTTGTTACTTCAACACACTTGTTACAATATATCAAGTTCAAAGGAATGATTAATTTCTTTTGTAATTTGTCTCCTGAGTTGAACTAGGGATCTGGCTTAAGAGTTCCACAAACCGTTCTGTTATAACCAACAAAATCACGGTTAGTTCACAAAGAGATATTTTATTTAAACAAAATGCATAGTGAGGTAATGGAATGAAACATCCCCTTCACTGAGGGTGCAAATAGCAACATAACAAAGGTTTAGACCAGTGTACGTCATTGTGGGAAAGGGGGCGTTAGACAGGAAAACCGAATTGAATCGCTTTAATTTGCATAAGAAAATCAAGTCAATGTCAGGTCAATGTAGTAAAGTACAATTTCAATTTGATGTAATCCACAAAAGTACATTGCCATCGCTAAAGCAGAAAACTGAGTCAGACTTATTCAAAAAAGTGCGTTACTTCAACTTTTCAAAAATATACTTTTTAGAGTGTATCCACACAGTCTGTAGAGACACAACAGACTTTTGGCGACGAGGATGGGATTTCTTATGTGAAAAGAGTTTTCAGCAAGCGAAAACTCAGTCGAGACGAGTGGACGCATGGCGGAGAAAATGGCGACCGCATTTACGGCATTCGGGACAAGTGAAGACCTTCACTTCGACGAAAATGAAGAGGAATTTGACGCATATTTTGAAAGGCTAGAACAATTCTTCGTAGCAAACGGTTTGTCCTATGACGATGATAAGGCAAAGGCGTGTTCCTGACAGTGGTGGGCAGAAAGAACCACACCCTGCTTATGGACTTGTGTGTGCCATTAAAGCCGTCCGTTAAAACGTTGTCGGAGCTAATTGACTTAATGCGCAAACACTTTGTGCCGAAGACAAACTTCATTGCGGAAAGGTACATGTTAAACTCGAGAAACCAGAGAGAGGACAAGTCCATAAGTGAGTACATGGCAAGGTTAAGGAAGGTAGCAGCTAATTGCAAGTTTGGGGCATTTTTGGACGATGCTCTTAGAGACAGATTTGTGTGCGGAGTAAAAAGTGGAGAACTCCGTGACCGCATGCTAAATTCCGCCCACACTAAAGAATTGACGCTGGCTCGTGCTTATGATATGGGACTGACACACGAAGTGACTAAACAAAATGCACAGCAGTGGTCACACAAGTCGTTCAAGGCTAACGCCATTTCCAAGACGGCAGCAGCGCCGAGAAAGGAGGAAAACGGGCGGCCATGTTATCGATGCAACGGAAAGGGGCACACACCAGAGGGGTGCCGCTTTAAGGAGGTGGAATGCCGGGCATGTAAAAAGAAAGGACACATCGCCAAGGCTTGCAGATCCCGACCAGAAGGAAGGAAAGACACGCAGACCAAATGGACCAAGCATCTGGATGTTACAGCGCACGCTGAGGATGACCACGACCGGGATAAAGGCAGAGGGACTCCGGCGGCAGCGGAAGACAGCGAGGCGAGCCTTCCTGACGCCGACGGTCAGCCTGAGGACATCGCCGTTTCACCGCAGAGAGAGCGCAGCGCACCGGCTGAGAAGCCAGAGCACCGGAAAGCCGGGACACCAGAGACTAAAGCAGCCTCGGGCTTTGACACAGAGTACCAGGCAGGTAACGTCAGAGACATTGAACTGTTTTCAATTGGGTCTAAAGGTGTCAACACTGTTTCTGAATGTGATACAGGGATTGAAAAACCTTATTATGTGTATGTAAGGGTAAATTAAAAACGGTTAAAAATGGAAGTAGACACAGGAGCAGCCGTGTCTGTCATTTCAGAGCAACTGTACAAGCGTAGGTTTAAGAGAGCAAAGCTAATGCCTACAAATTGTGTGCTAAGAACCTACAGTAAACACTCACTTAGTGTGAGAGGGAGTATTTCTGTTAAGGTAAAGTGTAATGGGAACATTTGCACACTCAACCTACTTGTGGTCAAAGGTAATGGTCCAGCTTTGTTGGGGAGGGACTGGATCAAAAAGCTAAAACTAGATTGGTCCTCTGTAAACAGAGTAGCACCTTTTGAGGAGCTTTGTAACAGGTACCCAGAAGTGTTTCAGCCCACTCTAGGCAAGGTGACAGGGATGAAAGCTAAACTTCATGTCATTGCAGGGGCCATTCCAAGGTTTTGCAAACCACGATCTGTGCCTTACGCACTAAGGGACGCAGTCGAAGCCCAGTTAAACAAAATGGAGGCCGATGGGGTTATTACACCTGTTAATTTCAGTGAATATTTACAGCACCCACTGTAAATATCCCTAAAGTAGATCAAACAGTGAGAATCTGTGGGGACTATTAAGTGTCTACTAACTCCTTGTCACACCGCGGTCACTTGCCCTTCCTCATGTGTCACCGGTTGTCTCACCTGATCCCTAATCGTGTCCACCTGTTCCCCATTGTCCTCATGTGTATTTAGTCGGCGTCTTCCCTTTGTCCTGTGCCGAAGTGTTTCGTTTGTTCGTTCTCCTAAGCCCCTGTTGTGATATTCTTGAATTCTGTTCTTAGTCAGATTTTCAGAGAGACAGTATTTTTTAGCCTGTCTCTTTAAACACTTCTTGTAAGAAGATATTTAGAACTCAATAAAGTGAGTTTGATATCATTTTTCCTTTGCATCTGAGTCCTCTTTTGGTCCTGGCCTGACATTACACTTCGGCCAGTATGGACACAGCAGGGATAGATCAACTCACTGATGCCCTGCGAACCCAAGAAGCCCGACTCTCTCGTCAGGAGGAGTTCCAGACCGCCATGGCCTCCCAGATGGGGCTTCTTTCCTCTCAACTCCAGGGCCTGCACGATCATCTAGTGCAGACGGATACAGCACCCGCGCCTCCGGCAGTGGCCGCCACTCTACCAGTAAATCCCGTTACTACTATGACCATCATGGGAGCTACATGTAAGTTGGCTTCACCTACACGATTCTCTGGTGAACTGGGCTTATGTAAAGCTTTCCTCATAGACTGCTCCATACACTATGAGCTAAATCCCCACGCTTTTTCCACTGACCGATCAAAGATTGCCTTCATGATTTCCCACCTTGCTGGCAGAGCCAAAGCCTGGGCCTCAGCAGAGTGGGCCCAAGATTCTCCTGTTTGCAGATCACTCACCGGATTTGAGACGGCGCTGCGAAAGATCTTCGACCCAGTAACTACCAACCGGGAAAAGGCTCGGGAGCTGAGCGGACTGAAACAGGGTAACAACTCTGTGTGTGACTACGCCATCCAATTTCGCACATTGTCGGCGAGATCCTCATCACAGATTTTCACAGGGACCACCCTGACCAGCCTGGGCCGTCAGGAGTCGGCCCTAGAGGGAGGGGTACTGTCACACCGCGGTCACTTGCCCTTCCTCATGTGTCACCGGTCTGATTGTCTCACCTGATCCCTAATCGTGTCCACCTGTTCCCCATTGTCCTCATGTGTATTTAGTCGGCGTCTTCCCTTTGTCCTGTGCCGAAGTGTTTCGTTTGTTCGTTCTCCTAAGCCCCTGTTGTGATATTCTTGAATTCTGTTCTTAGTCAGATTTTCAGAGAGACAGTATTTTTTAGCCTGTCTCTTTAAACACTTCTTGTAAGAAGATATTTAGAACTCAATAAAGTGAGTTTGATATCATTTTTCCTTTGCATCTGAGTCCTCTTTTGGTCCTGGCCTGACACTCCTGGCTTGAAGTAGATCAGTACCCCATACCAAAACCGCAGGATTTGTTCACAAAACTATCAGGAGGTGGACAATTCACAAAGCTTGATTTATCACAAGCATACCAACAAGTAGAGCTAGAAGAGAGTTCTAAACAGCACTTGACCATAAAGACACACAAAGGGCTGTGCCGAGTAAACAGGCTGCCCTATGGTGTGGCCAGTGCACCTGCAATATTCCCAAAGCTAATGGATCAAGTTATGCAGGGCATAGATGGTGTTATCTGTTATTTAGATGACATATTGATCACATGCCAGGATTCAGAAACACACAAGAAAAACCTGGAAGAAGTGCTGAAAAGACTAAAAAACCACAACCTCAGGGTTAACAAAAATAAATGTGCCTTCTTTCAGCACAGTGTGTCATATTTGGGACATGTCATTGATGCAGAGGGAATTCACCCAATGCAAGAAAAATGTGAAGCTATTGCTAAGGCAGCCGTTCCCACAACTACCACTGAGCTTAAGTCTTTCTTATCACTGCTGAGTTATTATGGAAAGTTCATTCCAAACCTTTCTACCATAATAGCACCTATGACAGGGTTACTGCAGAAAGATGTAAAGTGGGAGTGGTCAGCATCACGCCAGAAGGCATTTGAGGAAGCTTAAAAACAGCTTATATCTAATTATATATTACTATTACTTCTACTTATATCTAGTCCTTGTACATTTACAACTCAGTCCTGCCACTCATACTAGCTTGTAATGCTTCACCAGTAGGGGTAGGTGCAGTGATCTCACACAAAATGCCTGACGGCAGTGAAAAACCAGTAGCTTTTGCGTCTCGGATGCTTACCAGTGTTGAGAAAAACTATTCACAGATAGAAAAAGAAGCACTTGGCTTGGTTTTTGGAGTAGTGAAATTTCATGAATACTTGTACGGTCGTAAGTTTACACTGATAACGGACCACAAGCCATTACTGAAGATCTTAGGTCCAAAAACAGGGGTACCTCCCTTAGCTGCGGCTAGGATGCAGAGATGGTCCTTGATTTTAGCTGCATATACCTATGAGATAAAGTAGGGGAGAACGGGGTAAGTAGGCACACTTTTTACTCTAGTGAGAATTGCTCATCACCTAAACATCTTTCGATAGTCATTCCTACATTAAATTGAAGCTTAAGGTGTTGGCTTGAAATGTGTACCCCTCACTTTTTCTATCTTATTGTAGTAAAGAAGAAATTAATCATCAAAGACACCCTTACACATTGTGACAACCAACCCCATCAAGGGGTCGGTTGTCACACACTATGGGGTTGTTTGTCACAATGTTATCTTAATGGGAATAATCTTAAAAAGAAGGAAAGAAAGTATAACTAAATTTGAAAATGTAATTGCATTGTCAAGTTGACAAATAGGCCTACATAACTTACTGTAGCCTTGGCAGCTGGTCTAGTTTGGGATGCACTGGGTTGTTTTGATTTTGTTGCCCTTATTTCTTTTGCATGCTTGCTGCCTTTTCCTGCTCTATTCTTTCCTTCTCTGGGGTGTCAGTGAGGATACAGCTTGACAATTTATTTCGTTATTGGGTTCCTTTTCTGGCTGTAGCCTTTGGATAACATGTGACAACCAATCCCCCAAAAATGTGACGACCAACCCCAACTTTAATTTTTTGCTAGCATCAAGGCCAACAACCATCTGACAACTAATTAGCTTGCTAACCACAATCTAAACTATAGTTTACCCTTCACACTTTTTATGGGTAACAAGTGTTTTGTTATAAACCCATTGTGTAAAAGCCTAGAAGAAAAATACTGAGGAGCTAAATATTTTCAATTTGACATGAAACACACAAACAGTCCTCTCACCTCAAATTCAGCAGTCTAACTCCAAGGAAGACTATGTAGGTGACATCTGATCCCAATTCTGGATATTTACATACCAAAATTTCACAGACAGCGCCTTCTGGTTCCGAGATATAACGATTGTGACAACCAACCCGTGTGACAAATTACCCCGTTCTCCCCTACAAACGATCTGAAGATCATGGAAATGCGGACGCATTATCCAGACTACCAATAACCGACAACAGTTTTCCCAGACCAAACCCAGTATTCAGAGTGTCTTATTTAGACAGTCTGCCTTTAACGGCAAAATATATTGCACAGGAAACAGAGAGAGACCCTGTACTAGCTAAAGTAAAGCAACATATTTTGTCAGGTTGCCCAAAGTACGTTCCAGATGAGGCTCTAAAACCATATGCAAAACGCAAGTTTGACCTTACTGTTGAAGAGGGCTGTTTACATTGGGGTTTTCGGGTGGTCGTACCAGAAAAGCTGCAAAGCAGGTTATTGGTAGAGTTACATGACAGCCACTGGGGCATGGTGAAAATGAAGTCTCTCTCCAGAAGCTTATTTTGGTGGCCTACACTTGATGAGGATATTGAAAGTGAGGTAAATCAGTGTGACATATGTAAGCAGCAGCGTAGCATGCCTGCCACAGCACCTGTGCATACATGGAGATGGGCCTCAGCTCAAGTAAAAAAGGAAATGTTTCTTGTGGTAATGGATGCATATGCTCGCTGGCCTGAAATAATACACATGCAAACCACTACAGGATGGTGTAATAACTGATGTTTTGGGTCCTGTAACTTACTTGGTGTCTGTAAATGGGACATGTGTAAAAAGACATGTAAATCAGATGCTGGATGCAAAGAAAAAGAATGGCATTCCAGAAAAGACTATGAGTAACACTGAAGGAAACTGGGATTACCACATTGATCCTGGAGATGACATGAGTGACATTGACACTGTTCCTGCTGTCTGTGAGCAGATGAATGAGAACCACCAGAGCTCAATGGAGACTGAACGAGCTCGCAAAAACACTTCAAGTTCAGGATGCACAGAGCGCCCGAAAAGGAATGTGCGCCCTCCTCAGCGTTTGGACTTGTAAAAAGAAAGAGACTTTTAAAAGAAAATGTTATAGAAATGCACTATTATTTGTACACAGGGAAGTTGTTTTAAATACCTTGTAGGTGGGTACATTTATTTTTTGGGGTATTTTTTGTACTAGAATCATTCTTGTTCAGAAGAAGGGTACAACAGAAAAAAAAATTTAAGTTTAAAGCTACAGGGGAGGAGCTGTGGTGTTTGAATGGAAAACATGTTATATCCGGTTATGCCTGCACGTTTCTATGCATATTCCTCTCTGTCGTCTTTCATCATAAGTATCCACACAGTCTGTAGAGACACAACAATAGCAGTGTGCATTTTTCTTTACAATTCAAACATTTACTGTATCAACTGAAAAATGCATGAAGATTTAGCTTTCCTATGAATCACTGAACTAATATTTAGTTGTATAACCTCTGTTTCTGAGAACTGCTTCACATCTGTGTTGCAGGGAGTCGACCAACTTATGGCACCTGTGAAAAGGTGTTTCAGCCCAGGACGATTGGACTACATTCCACAATTCCTCTGCATTTCTTGGTTTTGCCTCAAAAACAGCATTTTTGAGGCAAAACATAGGTTTTCTATTGGATTACCATGGCTTGAATTCAGTGTTTGGGGGTCGTCTGACAAACTGTCTGCGGCCCCTATTCAAGCCACGGTACACTTTGAAGACAGTGAAGCATGGTGGCACAGAGACCATGTTATGGGGATGTTTCTCATACTATGGTGTCGGGTCTATTCATCGCATAACATGGATCATGGATCAGTTTGGATACATTAGAATACTTGAAGAGGTCATGTTGCCTTATGCTGAAGAGGAAATGCCCTTGAAATGGGTGTTCCAACAAGTCAACGACCCCAAACACACCAGTAAGCGAACAAGATCTTCCAGACCAACAAGATTAACTTTATGGAGTGGCCAGCCCAATCCCTGGACCTTAATTCAATAGAAAACCTATGGTGGTGGCATCAGAAATGCTGTTTTTGAGGCAAAACCAAGAAATGCAGAGGAATTGTGGAATGTAGTCCAATCGTCCTGGGCTGAAACACCTGTTCGCAGGTGCCATAAGTTGGTCGGCTTCCTGCAACACAGATGTGAAGCAATTCTCAGAAACAGAGGTTATACAACTAAATATTAGTTCAGTGATTCATAGGAAAGCTAAATCTTCATGCATTTTTCAGTTGATACAGTAAATGTTTGAGTTGTAAAGAAAAATGCAGACACTGCTATTTTTTGAACAGTCTAATATTCCTTTTTCTTCACTTTCTGTAAAGATATAGAAACATTTGACAAATGTTTCTTCATGTTTGGAGTTGGAATTGAATGTGCAATGTCCCCCAATGCATTTGCGTGTATGGAAATAAAAGCTATTATTAGGATTTTGATCTTTACTCAATTTTTTAAACACACTGCTATTATTTTAAACACAACTGTAGATGGTACACATGGTACACATAGGTATACCTGATGTGGGAGCTGACACTGGTAGTCCACCATGGCCCTGTTCCAGCTGACCCCCTGCTCCCCACGTCTCCTCCACAGCAGTGTGTCCCTGCCCTGGTCCAGCAGCAGGCTGAGGAGGCCGCTGCCTGAGCCGTACATGTGGTAGTAGAAGACCACACACTGAGGGCTGGAGGAACCTCGCATGGAGGAGGTCAGCAGCCGCGCTTTGTGACCCGGACGCAGGAGTGACGCCTCCATGTACATGAAGTAACCTGGAGAAAGCACACAGGGGACAGGACCATGTGTAAGGCCCCAGGCCACACATCCTGGGTCTACTGGCTTTTTTTGGCGACCTTGTTAACAGATTAGAGCAACCACACATCATACTGCCCGTCTGCAGCGCATCAGCAGTGATGCGGCACTTCACCTCAGGAGTCTCGCCTATTTTTTTCAGCGAGACGCTCTTCTCTAGAGAAATAATCTGTAGACATCTGTATATCAACACGCAGCATTCACTATAGTTTAACCATTTCTGGTGTGTCCTTCGAAACAAAACCTCACACAACTTTTATTTTTTTAAAGGTGAAGTAAGCGGTTTATTTATGTTAATATAAGTGTTAAATCGCTCTTTATTCATACAGTGATCACTTACATAATGTGCGCGTTTCATAAAGCCGATCTCTCAGTCAGCTACTCTGTGCATGTAATCGGCAAATAAACTTTTCGGGGGATCCTGAAATTAATATTCATTCACAAGAGAGAACGCTACAAACCGACACCCGTCTCACTCATGGTCTCACTGCCGGTGCACGCCAGAGCGACAGATGGGTGAATGTTTATGCGTCTACAATGGTGGAGCAGGTAAAAATCATTTCCAATGTCTGTTTTGATGGTTTTTATCATGTTTTATCACCCTTATGGATCTGAGATGATGCTAGATAACTCGCTGCTTGAAGACCGCAGTGCATTAATGTGGTGACGTAGGGACGAGCGAGGGGACTGCTAACTGCAGTAACTGACAGGAAGTTAGTGTAGTAGCCGAATGTTCCCCATGGCTTGACAAAGACAAGGGCGAGGCTGGACATCATCATTGTGTTTCAGAAAGGTTTATTTCAGGAGCATCCATCAGACAATACAGAGGACTTGGTAGTAGCATTAAAGCAGCAGTGAGAGCCGCATGGCACCTCTGGATTAGTTTCAGAACAGTGTCTTATATCTCATATGTGGGGGGGTATCAAGTGTATAATTTTCTACAAATAGACAGATGGTCTCAAACACAAGTCCTTCTATGGGTGCTCGTTCTTCCCCAGTGACCCAGTGAAAAATACACTGTATAGAAAATTTATGAAAAATCCAACTGCAGAAGCAGAAAATAAGTATAAAAAGTATAGAAATAAATTAACCAATATAATGAGGATATGTAAGAAAGAATTCTATAATAAAATACTAGAGAATAACAAAAACAACATGAAAGGTTTATGGAATGTGCTAAATAGTATTATTAGAAATGGATCAAAAAATACAGGTATTTTATGGAGAAAGAAAATACAATAGATAATATGGATGATGTGGTTGATGGTTTTAACAAATTCTTCGAAAATGTGGGACCAAATTTGGCAGAAAAAATTAATGACCCAGGATCTGTGAGATCTAAAGACAATAATTATGATTTAATAGACATTAATCCAAAATCAATGTTTCTAAAAGCAGTGGAAGAGAGTGAAATTATAGAGATTGTTCATAATTGTAAAAACAAGACTTCTACCGACTATAATGACATTGACATGAGAATAGTTAAACATGTCATTGAAGGAATTGCAAAACCACTTACGCACATCTGTAACTTATCATTTCAAACTGGTAAATTCCCCAAAAAAATGAAAATTGCAAAAGTCTTACCGCTGTACAAAACTGGAGACAAACACCACTTCACAAACTACAGGCCTGTTTCACTGCTTCCTCAGTTTTCAAAAATTTTAGAAAAACTCTTTGCTGCCAGATTTAACAATTTCATCAATAAACACAATTTACTAACTGACAGCCAATACGGCTTCAGACCCAACCGATCCACTTCAGTAGCAGTCATTGAGCTAATTGAAAAGATATCAAATTCCCTGGACCAAAAGAATTATGCAGCCGGTGTTTTTATTGATCTCAAAAAAGCATTTGATACCATAAATCATTCAGAATAATCAATAAATTAGAACGGTATGGTATCAGGGGGGTTGTATTAAACTGGCTGAGGAGCTATTTACAGAACAGGCAACAGTTTGTGAAGATGGGTGAACATATGTCATCTTGTTTGGACATTGCCTGTGGGGTCCCCCAGGGGTCAGTATTAGGGCCAATTCTTTTTATTCTCTACATTAATGATATATGCAAAACATCAAAGATTTTACAATTCGTGTTATTTGCAGACAACACTAATATTTTTTGTACGGGAGAGGACTTGCAGCAGCTTCTGGAGTTAATTACAACTGAAATGAGCAAATTAAAAAAGTGGTTTGACAATAATAAATTGTCATTGAATCTAAGTAAAACAAAAATCATGTTGGTTGGAAATTGTAATTTAAATAATGACGTAAATGTTAAGATTGACGGTGTTAATATTGAAAGAGTGTATGTAAATAAATTCCTTGGTGTGACAATAGACCATAAGCTCAGCTGGAAACCTCACATAAAACATGTTAAATCTAAACTGTCACGAAGCATCTTAGTCCTGTGTAAAGCAAAGCATTTATTGGATCAAAAATCATTGCATATTCTTTACTGCTCAATGATCTTACCTTATTTAAATTACTGTGTGGAGGTCTGGGGGACCACTTACAAAAGCTCACTGCTACCATTAGTCATAATACAAAAACGAGCCATAAGAATAATCAATAAAGCTGGATATTATGATCACACCAACCTCCTCTTTTTACATTCCCGTATCATAAAGTTCAATGACCTGGTTGAATATCAAGTTGCACAAATCATGTTCAAAGCTAGAAATAAACTGCTACCAGGTAACATTCAAAAACTTTTTTTTGACCGAGAGGGGGGTTACAATTTGAGGCAACAGTTAAACTTTAAGACACTGGCGGTACGCATGACTTTAAAATGTCATTGCATCTCAATTGGGGGTGTGAAACTGTGGAATGGGATGAGCATGGAGCTAAAGCAATGTCCAAACATGATCCAGTTTAAAAAAAGGTTCAAAGCAATGATTTTCAAAAGGTACAGGGATGAGGGTGTGAAGTAAGAAGGAAATTATAATTATATGGATATATATACTGATTGTATAGATATGTATGTAGATATGGATATATTGATTGTTTATAAATATAAATATATGCATTGTATAAATATATAAAATATAAAAAATGTATAGTATATTAAGTTGTATGTATGTATGCATAGTTCGTAAATGGCAAATATAGTATCACCAATTGTACAGAGAATATATGGATTAAGAGAAGCGAATATAATAAATATTTTAATTTTTTGAATTTAATAAATATTTTTATTTTTTATTTTTTTTACTATGGAAAAGGGGTAGGATTAAATAAGTGTATACTTCTTCCTGCTCCTTTTCAGGCATATCTCAGCAATACAGATAATTTGTTTTGTTTTCTTTTTTTTTGTGAAAACATAATTTTTGTTTATTGTATTTCCATGCTTTTCATTTTGTTTTGTATGTTTGATATGTCTGAAATAAATTGAATCAAAACCCCAACCTTTAAGACATACACGCTCAGCAAACTCTAGTATTAACAAGGCCATTTAAATCCACTTAATTAGCTAAAAGAACCATTCCGCTTACAGCACCTTTAACATGAGGCACACAGATCTCCGAATATTAATTACGTGTAAATATCATTAAACTTTGATAAAATATCATTAAACTTTGATCATTTTAATTCTAAAGGTTTTTTTTTTTTAAACTTTTATTTTAGTGGTTTTATAATTTTTTACATATGGACAAAAAAAACAGAAGAAAACTACGGTGGCGCTGAGCATTCACCAAATAAAAAAAAGTTTCAGAGCAGGATCTCGTAATTACGAGATAATATCTCGTAATTACGAGATAAGGATCTCGTAATTACGAGATAAGGATCTCGTAATTACGAGATAATATCTCGTAATTACGAGATAAGGATCTCGTAATTACGAGATAAGGATCACCCTCTCATTCATCAATAACGATGTCTGTGTGTGTGTTTGTGTGCAGACGAGGTGAACCTAGCCATAGGAAAACGTAGGCAATAGCCTTGGTTTCCGGACTACAATGGGCCCCATAATCAATACACTTATTTTAAATATTTGTTTACTGTTCATTCATTAATCAGCGATCGCATCGGGTACTGAGGGACACACTTTCGGCTTTACGCCCGTGATCAGCTGCTGAGGTCCGACTGGGCTTTTCTCCTGAATAGTCCCAGTGACTGCATATCTGCACAAAGTTGACATGGCTATACTCATTGTCATGCCCTCCTTGTAGAAAGTTCTTATGTGTTTGTATGAGTCATGGATTACACCGAGTTTAACGACTGCATTTAATCAAAGCATTCAATAAAACTGCGTTCCGATACAGTAACAAACAGGAGGTAAAAGTGAACTAGCCCACCGGGCATTCTGATTGGATGAGGCAACACAGTACGGTGGCTCCGGTGGCTCATAATGAACAAACTGCATATACAAAGTGAAAGTGTGTCCCTCATTTCCCGATGCGATCGCTGATTAATGAATGAACAGTAAACAGATATTTAAAATAATTTTATTGATTATGGGGCCCATTGTATCTAGTCCGGAAACCAAGGCTATTGCCTACGTTTTCCTATGGCTAGGTTCACCTCGTCTGCACACAAACACACACACACACAGACATCGTTATTGATGAATGAGAGGGTGATCCTTATCTCGTAATTACGAGATCCTTATCTCGTAATTACGAGATATTATCTCGTAATTACGAGATCCTGCTCTGAAACTTTTTTTTATTTGGTGAATGCTCAGCGCCACCGTAGAAAACACATACAATACATACACAACAACCAACTCCCTCTCCCCTCACTCACATAAACAGACAAGGAATACAGAAAAAAAAGTGAAATAAATAACTAAGACAAAATGATTTAAGAAAATAAGCTATAAATACACAAGAAACTGAACAAAACTGGGGCAAACCTCACACCTTTTGGTTCCCTAAGTGCCGCAGCACTGGGCCCCATATAGCGGGGAATTTATGGGGGTGGCCTGACAGTTCATGTCGTAGCGTTTCCACATGTAGAATGCCCACCATTTCCCTCAGCCAGGTGTCAAATTGGGGGGCCAAGTCGGACTTCCACAGCCTCAGGATACATCTTTTGGCAATAACCATGCCATAAACCATGATTATGCGTGCATTGTGGTCCAATTTTTCCAGGGCTGTGGAATGTCCGAACAGGGCAGTTTCCGGATCAGGGGTTAAAGACACATTTAAAACATTAGAATACCATTGAAATACAAGACACCAACAATTGTAAAGATTTGGACATTCCCAAAAGTGTACCCTCGGCAATCTTACACCTGTTACATAAAGGCGAAAGATCTGGGAAAATGTTATGCAGTTTAACCTTAGAATAGTGCAATCTAGGTGTGACCTTAAATTGAATTAACTGAAGCCTCGAGTTTATAGAGCAGGATTTTATACTTTTTAGCTCTCCCTCCCAGACATCGTCAGCTATTTAACCCATTGATGACTATGGCAATCTAGGATGCATGTCCTTAATGCCTGAGGGTTTTCTGAAAAAATAGTACGAATTGTCAAGTCTACCAAAACCTTAATATCTAAGCCTGTGTAGCACATAGAAACATGACATAAAATACATTTAAAAGTTAAGGTTCACAGGTTTTATTTAAACATGCTCCCTTAGCGCTTACAAACCAACAAATATTTCTAAAAATCGTCAAAATGAGATGAATTAGAAAAATATTAAATATTGTTAATAAATAGATGCAATGTGTTGTGTGATTTTCGTCAGTAGTCTATAGTAGACCTTGATTCTGCGCACCAAACGCCACTAACTGTTCTGTCGCCGACATAGCTGGCGTATTTTTTTTTATTATTTTGTTTTATTTTTTTGATTGACATGATTTTCGGCAAACCACACAACTTTTGGGTGGTCACGTGGTCTTAAAAAAATCAACAAAACCCACCTCATGTGTATTTGAACCAATGACAGTGCATTATATGCTGGGAATGCCATGAAAATTAGATAAAGTAATAATGCTGCGCGACGCAGCATCAGGCAGGAGAGTCAATGTGGCATCGCGCAGCAGCCGTCATCAATGGGTTAAGTATTTTTCCCAGGCTTGCTTTATTTTTAAAGTAGATTTGTCCTTCTGGTCTAAAAATATTCCCACGAAGATGAAATCAGGTTTTTAGCTTCTGGTGAGCCCAGTAAAACTTTGGACAATGAATCATCTGCGGGCAGAGATTCAAAGGATGTTATATTCTGTCTGACATAATTCCTTAACTGTAGATACCTGAAGAATTGAGCTTTCGACAGTGAAAACTTTGATACATATAAAGGTCCTCAACTGTTACTATTCCCTTCCGACTCCAATCTCTGAACGCTGAATCTGTGAACGATGGGGGGAAGGCATGGTTATGCCAGATTGGGGCATGTATGGTCATGCTCGATAGTTCACAGGCCTTCCTAATTTGGTTCCAAATTCTCTGACCGTTGGACAAGGTAAAGTGGTCTCCTCTAAAGGAGGCAGGCGGTCTGGGAGAAGAGAAAGTAAGAGAGGTTTTTGGGGCCAAGCTTTTTTCAATTGCCAACCAGGGGGGCAGATCAGGTCCAATGCCTTTTTCATATGTAAATTGCCAATACACCATCACTCTAGCATTGGCAGCCCAGTAATAATGTAAAAAACATGGTAACCCCAGTCCGCCATGCTCCCTGGGTTTCTGAAGATGGGCTTTTGAGATCATATGTGCTTTATATCCCCAAATGAAAGGCATTATAATGGAATCAATTGACTTAAAGGGATAGTTCAGGATTTTGGACATAGGGCCTGATTCCCAAGTTAGCCTGAGTGTTATTTATCAGTGGAGACAGTTTTCAACACATTTCATTCAGTCCTTCTAGATGCTGAGTTGGCTCGTGCTAGGCTAGCGCACGGGATTGGGGTCAAGCAGAGCTGCTACTAAAACAGTCTTACCCACTCCACAGTACACCCGAGGCTAATCAATTATAACGCTAGACTACAGATGTAAATGTCTGTGTTGATAGAATCATTTTAGAAATAAAAACAACCTTGCATATTGCATTTTGAGAGACTTGGTGTGTCTCAGCAGCAGTGTTTATATGCGGCAGCGGCGGACTGATACCTAGGTTACCGGATCTATAATAGGTATTTCACCTGCCGCTGTCATTGCTACAGACGCAGAGTAGCCTACAGTGCACGAAGGAATTTTATTAGCCTATTCAATAAACAAGATATGGCCACGTTTGGAGGACTGAGCGATGCGTCTGCTTTTGAAGATGATTATGAGGAATTTGTTGTATCCACCAAACCGTACCTGTACGAGCCGGAATACACTGATGAAGAACTGAGAGAGATGGATGTGCAAAGAGCAGAAAGAGAAAGAGCGTCTATAGAGACAGCCCCCGCTGGAGCTGCAGTAGAGGACCGGGACAGAACAACGGGAGTTTGCAATTAGCCCCGCCAGGTACCTGTAGCTATACCATTAGCTAACGTTGTCACTCTCCAAAATGCACGTCATCATCAATCTATCAGTAGGCTAACATTATGATAGGGGCAAGCTTTATTAGCTAGTGTACAGCCCTGCATTGTGTAAAAGCCTAGAAGAAAAATACTGAGGAGCTAAATATTTTCAATTTGACATGAAAAACACTAACAGTCCTCTCACCTCAAATGCAGCAGTCTAATATCCCAGTTGTGGATATTTACATACCAAAATTTAACAGACAGCGCCTTCTGGTTCCGAGATATAACGATTGTGACAACCTACCTGTGTGACAAATTACCCCGTTCTCCCCTACATACTGTTGTGTTTTGTGTCCATTGTTGTCTTGTATTGTTGTGTGTTTTTAGCCACTCCTATGCTGTAAACAAATTTGCCCTCGTGGGACAATAATAAAAACCTTGAACATTGAAACTTGAACCTAAACATTTTCCTATTAATGTGAATTATCAAAGGAAAACTCTATGAAGAAAGATGGCTTTTAGAAGCAGCGCTGCACCAGTCACAGCATTTAGAGGGTCAGAGATAAACACACTGGATGTGTGGCCCGGGCATAACACCATTTACAGCATGCTCTTTTATTGATCTCAGTGGAAAGTTGTTTTTGCAGCTGTAAAAGCACAAAACACAAAGAAGAATAGAATACTGTGTAATGGAAATTTGACAAACACATTTACATGTCCTTCTCATATAATTAGCATATTGTGATAAAGTTGATTATTTTCCATTATGTAATGATAATAATTGAACTTTCATATATGTTAGATTCATTGCACACCAACTGAAATATTTCAGGTCTTTTGTTGTTTTAATACTGATGATTTTGGCATACAGCTCATGAAAACCCCAAATTCCTATCTCAAAAAATTAGCATATCATGAAAAGGTACTCTAAACGAGCTCTTAACCTAATCATCTGAATCAACTAATTAACTCTAAACACCTGCAAAAGATTCCTGAGGCTTTTAAAAACTCCCAGCCTGGTTCATTACTCAAAACCGCAATCATGGGTAAGACTGCCGACCTGACTGCTGTCCAGAAGGCCATCATTGACACCCTCAAGCAAGAGGGTAAGACACAGAAAGAAATTTCTGAGCAAATAGGCTGTTCCCAGAGTGCTGTATCAAGGCACCTCAGTGGGAAGTCTGTGGGAAGGAAAAAGTGTGGCAGAAAACACTGCACAACCAGAAGAGGTGACCGGACCCTGAGGAGGATTGTGGAGAAGGGCCGATTCCAGACTTTGGGGGACCTGCGGAAGCAGTGGACTGAGTCTGGAGTAGAAACATCCAGAGCCACCGTGCACAGGCGTGTGCAGGAAATGGGCTACAGGTGCCGCATTCCCCAGGTCAAGCCACTTTTGAACCAGAAACAGCGGCAGAAGCGCCTGACCTGGGCTACAGAGAAGCAGCACTGGACTGTTGCTCAGTGGTCCAAAGTACTTTTTTCGGATGAAAGCAAATTTTGCATGTCATTCGGAAATCAAGGTGGCAGAGTCTGGAGGAAGACTGGGGAGAAGGAAATGCCAAAATGCCTGAAGTCCAGTGTCAAGTACCCACAGTCAGTGATGGTCTGGGGTGCCATGTCAGCTGCTGGTGTTGGTCCACTGTGTTTTATCAAAGGCAGGGTCAATGCAGCTAGCTATCAGGAGATTTTGGAGCACTTCATGCTTCCATCTGCTGAAAAGCTTTATGGAGATGAAGATTTAATTTTTCAACAAGACCTGGCACCTGCTCACAGTGCCAAAACTACTGGTAAATGGTTTACTGACCATGGTATTACTGTGCTCAATTGGCCTGCCAACTCTCCTGACCTGAACCCCATAGAGAATCTGTGGGATATTGTGAAGAGGAAGTTGAGAGACACCAGACCCAACACTGTGGATGAGCTTAAGGCCGCTATCGAAGCATCCTGGGCCTCCATAACACCTCAGCAGTGCCACAGGCTGATTGCCTCCATGCCACGCCGCATTGAAGCAGTCATTTCTGCGAAAGGATTCCCGACCAAGTATTGAGTGCATAACTGAACATAATTATTTGAAGGTTGACTCTTTTGCATTAAAAACACTTTTCTTTTATTGGTCGGATGAAATATGCTAATTTTTTGAGATAGGGATTTTTGGTTTTTCTTTACTTTTTTGCCAAAATCATCAATATTAAAACAATAAAAGGCTTGAACTACTTCAGTTGTGTGTAATGAATCTAAAATATATGAAAGTCTAATGTTTATCAGTACATTACAGAAAATATTGAACTTTATCACAATATGCTAATTATATGAGAAGGACCTGTATATAATCCAACATCCAATATAAACAAGATATACTCCAACATTTATTTTACATAAATATTTTAAGTGGAATTATGTCTGACTTCCTTAGATTAATATCTTAGCACAGTGGGATAAATGCATTATTAATGCTTTACGTTTCACATCACACAGTGAGTTCCATCCAGCCATCAGGGGGGTATGAGCTCTGAATGAATGAATAAATCCATTAATGATAAATGGACTCACCCACCCCACTTGTGTGGTCTCCTCTGGGCCCTGTATAGGAGGTTGGGGTGTGTCCTCTGACGCGCAGCCAGTCAGCTTGGTCCTTTGTCTTATCCTGTATGTAGCCACAGATTCCTTTTTCAAAGTTACACTGGTCTGGAAGGGAACCTGTAGCATGAGTGCATAAGGTGAAAAGGGATAGTTCAGTATTTTTGAAGTGGGGTTGTGTGAGGCATGTTACCTTTTGGCAGTGGTTCCCAAACTTTTCCACCAGGACCCCTTTTGGTAGATAAGAATATTTTGATCCCCCCAACACATGCCTACACATCTAAATGCACTCATTAATCCCCCTCCCCCCAACACCACGGATAAACTAGCCATGCCGCTAGCTTCTGCGTCGCTCTGTGAATTTGGCGGGATTGAGTTCGGAGTTATTTTGGTAGTTGTCTTGCATCCTAGAGTAAAACTTTCACACTGTTTAGTTGCTGAAGTGTCAGACATCTCACCACAGAAGTTGTTTTCAAAGGGTTAGCAGCACATTGTAGGGTTTTTAGGTTAAATCGTGCACTATTGAATGGAGCCTTCTTGCTAAGCTGCCACCTCCCCCCGAGTGCCTGTATTAGGAGCTGCAAGAATCGAAGTTGAATACAAAAGTATGATTAAAATGTTACCAGTGGTGGTTTCAATGGTTTAGGAACAAGTCTTTTGGGACAGGGGTGGATTAAGGCTCACCAGATAGACTGGCAACAAGTAGAGGAAAACGGAGTTGGTAGGCACACTTTTTTTTTTTTTCTTCTTTCAAAGGTTTTTTTATTAAATCGCAGAGTAGCAAAGCAACTGCAGTACAATGGATTGTGAATTTTTTCCCCTTTCCCCCCCCCCCCCGAACATACCCCACCCTCACACCCAATCACAAACAGTCCTGCATTAAGAAATCAATACACAAAACAATACACAACGTCAAAAATAGCAGAAACGAAACAGAAACAAAAACACACACTTCAAGAAACAAAAACAAACAACCAATATGAAACAAAAAACACAAAGAAATAAAATTAAATCAAATAAAATAAAAGAGGGGAGGGGGTAGCTACTCTTTAACTATTGTGCTCGGTTTCTCAAAATAGTCTAGGAAGGGGCGCCATATTTTATGAAATTTAGTCTCAGATCCCTGGGTAGTACAACGAATTTTCTCCAGATTCATACATGACATAATGTCTCTAATCCAATGTGAGTGGGAAGGAGGAGCAGGGTCTTTCCATTTAAGTAAGATAGCCCTACGAGCAAGTAGAGAGGTGAAGGCCAGTACCTTTAGCTTCACTTTAGGCAAGCCTGAATTGGGAGCAATGCCAAAAATTGCAGTGAAAGGGTTCGGCTTAATTTGATGCTGAATTACTTCAGAAATTGTTTGAAAAACTGATGTCCAGAACTCAGTCAAGGTGGGACACAACCAGTACATGTGAAAGAGTGATGCCGGTGCGCTCTTACAGCTGTCACAGGTCGGGTCTACATCGGGGAACATACGAGCTAATTTAGTTTTAGATATGTGGATACGATGTACTACTTTAAATTGCACAAGAGCGTGTCGGGCGCACATGGAGGTAGAGTGTATCCGATCCAGGACTGAATCCCACATGTGATCTGTGAAGGCAGAGCCTATGTCCTGCTCCCACAGGGTTCTTATAGCTGCTAAAGAGGGGCTATGCAACTTTGAAATAAGGTTGAAAAACACAGAAATTGAGCCTTTTAATGTGGGGTTTACAGAAAGAAACAAATCGACATGATTGGCTGGCGGTTTATAAGGGAATTGGGGAATTAACTTCTGCGTAAAATGCCTGATTTGCAGAAATCGGAAAAAATTTGTCTTTTCGATACCAAAATGTTTTGTCAATTGGGAAAAACTAGCAAATAGATCATTAATAAATAAATCACCGATGCATTTTAAGCCTTTTTTATGCCAGATCTTGAATGCACCATCCACCGTCGAGGGAATAAATAAATGATTAGCTGCAATTGGGCTGAAAAGTGAAAAATTCTGCATTCCAAAATTCTTCCTAAATTGGGTCCAGATTCGAAGGGAGTGCTTAATCACGGGATTGCTATTGGGAATAGCCGAAGAGAGTGGACGTGCGGCGCTTAAGAGGGCAGATAGAGACAATGGGCTAACAGCGCTGGAATCCATTGTTACCCATACTTGGGCTGAGTCGTCAAGGTGAAAATGCACCCAATACACTAAAGAACGGATATTAGCAGCGCAGTAATAGTATTGGAAATTAGGGAGGGCCATTCCGCCTGTTTGTTTTGGTCTTTGAAGAAATGCTTTCCTTAACCGAGGGTGTTTACCATTCCAAATATAATTTATCATTAAAGAGTCAAGGGCCTGAAAAAAGGATTTGGGGAGAAAGATGGGGAGACATTGGAATAGATATAGGAACTTTGGGAGTAATGTCATTTTAATTGAATTTATTCCACCTATGAGAGAGAAAGCCAGAGGAGACCACTTCGATAATATTTGCTTCGCCTGATCCAATAATTTGAGGAAGTTCGATTTAAATAGGTTTTTAAAATTTCTGGTAAAACATACCCCAAGGTAACTCAGATGGTCTGTCACCACTTTGAGTGGGAGAGCTGTGTAATCAAGTTTAAGAGCTTCTTTATTAATCGGAAAGAGTTCGCTCTTGCTCAAGTTAAGTTTATAGCCAGAAAACTGACTAAAGACCTCCAACACAGAAAGTGCCTCCGGTAAAGAGGTGGCTGGCTTGGCGACAAACAAAAGTAAGTCATCGGTGTATAATGATACCTTATGTTCAATTCCTCCTCTCCATATCCCCTGAATCTGTTTTGTTACCTCTGATGGCAATCGCAAGTGGTTCGATTGCAATAGCAAAAAGGAGCGGGCTCAAAGGACAACCCTGCCGGGTCCCACGGTGCAGATCAAAACTACTTGAGTAACGGCTGTTTGTTAATACTGAGGCAGAAGGGCATGCACATAATAATTTAACCCAAGAAGTGAAAACAGGACCCAGACCGAATTTTTCAAGGGTGAAAAACAAATAATTCCATTCTACTCTATCAAATGCTTTTTCAGCATCCATAGAAGCGAGGCATTCTGATTCAATATTTCTGGGGGAATATAAAATGTTCATTAGCCGGCGGATATTATAAAATGATTGGCGTCCCTTTATAAACCCAGTTTGGTCGGGGGATATGATAGAGGGGAGAACATCCTCCAATCTGTGGGCGAGAATTTTAGCAAGTATCTTCACATCCGTATTTAATAGTGAAATTGGTCGGTATGATGCACAATCTAGAGGATCTTTATCCTTTTTTAACAACAGGGAAATACAGGCCTGGTAGAACGAAGGCGGGAGTTTACCTGAGTCAAATGAGTCTGAGAATACTGAACATAAAAAAGGCGATAATTTGGCTGAAAATTTCTTAAAGAAGTCAGATGGAAGTCCGTCTGGACCAGGAGATTTGCCTGATTGCATAGATGTTATTGCTGCAATAATTTCCCTCTGAGTAATAGGTGCCTCAAGGCTATGTCTCAGGTCTTGAGAAAGGGAAGGCATGTTTAGGTTACTGAAAAAGGTTTCCATCACCGCTGCGTCTACTGTACAATCAGAACTATACAAATTTGAGTAGAATGTTTTGAACTTTTCGTTTATCAATTTCTGATCTGATGTTGTACACCCACTGTCTGTCCGTATTCCAGGGATGAGTTGCTTCGCTCTAAATCCGCGCAGTTGATTGGCCAGGAGTTTGCCAATCTTGTCACCATGCTCGTAAAAAGTACTTCTGCTCCTAAGCAACTGGTCTGCAACTTGACGAGAGGAAAGAAGGTTGAATTCTGTCTGAAGTTTTAAACGTTCTTTGTAAAGTTCAGATGAAGGTGAATTAGCATATTGTCTGTCTATGTTCAGAATCTGATCAGCTATTTCAGTTTGTTTCTGTTTTGTACACTTATTTTTGTATGCTGCAAATGATATAATTTCACCTCTCAAATAGGCTTTCAGGGCTTCCCAAATTGTTGCATTGGACACATCTGGTGTTTTATTTATACTCAAAAAAGTTTTAATATGTTTAGAGATGTGTGAAAGAAAACTCTCATCTGTGAGCAACAATGGATCCAGTCTCCACTGTCTTCTTGTATACTCAACGTCAGAGAAAGCCAGTTGAAGGAGCAGAGGAGCATGATCTGAGATCACAATACTTTCATAACTGCATGACTTTAGGTCTGACATCAATGAATTATCAACAAAAAAATAATCAATTCGGGTGTAAGTGTGGTGGACATGTGAAAAGAATGAATATTCTCTTCCTGTGGGGTATAAAAACCTGTATGGATCAGAGAGGCTATAATCAGCAAGGAATGATTTGATATAACCTGCAGATCTGCTAATAGTGGCAGGTTTGGGGGAAGAGCGATCTAAGACTGGATCTAGATAACAATTAAAATCCCCACCAAGAATAAGAGAATGGGAATTGAGATCGGGGAGTTGAGAAAAAAATCTCTTAAAGAATTTTACATCATCGACGTTAGGCGCGTAGACGTTGGCCAAGATGACTGACTTATTGTAAAGTTTGCCTGAAACAATAATAAAACGTCCATTTTTGTCTGATATAATGTTTGAGGACTCAAAAGGAATACTAGAACTGCGAGCAGTTGTGAACGGGGGCCAAGCCTCCCACGCGACTCGGGAATGGGCGTCGTCGTCCGCGGCGCCGGCCCCTCGCTTCACGGAATACGGGGATATAAAGTTTTTGAATGTGGGATGTTCGGTTTGGGAGTTATGGACCAAAAGGCAAAAAAATTGCAGAGAAAGATGCTCAAGTGTGTTTTTGGCGCCCCCTTTTGTTTAAGGAAATTTAAGGAAAAAGTAGGACCAACCTGAGAACCATAGGACAAACACTTGTGTGAAGTTTGGTGTTCATAGGAAGAATCGTTTTGGATTTAGGAGCAGTTTGGTACAAGGTTGCTAATGTGCAAATCTTTAAAGCGCTACCGTTTGGTCTTCCGATGGTCGTAGAAAAATTATTTATAAAAATTTTGCTCGTGGGAGTCGGTAGAGCATAATGCTTTTGGTTTCGTCCAAATCGGGCAAAAACTGTAGGAGTGTGTTTTGGTGACTGACACAGTTTTTGCGATGTAGCGAAATAAAATGCCATACGCAAATGGGCGTGGCCTATCTCAAAAGATGCAGCTGATTTGTGGGCATCCGTGGATATAAAGTGTTTGACTGTGGGATGTTCGGTGTGGAAGTTATAGCCCCAAACGCGTTTTCTTTGCTTTTTGTGGTTTTGGCGCCCCCTATGGATGACATTCGCAAAACTACGTTAGATAGAAAGATGCAGCTCAATGTACCAAACAAGTGGATGTCAAGTTTTTGAATGGGCGATGTTCGGTTGGGGAGTTATAGCAAAATCAAACTGTCAACCTCTCCATTGTAAAGACACTTTTTTGAATTTTCCCGCCTAAAGACTTAGAAAATGGCGAAAACAGGCAAAAAAATTTAAAAAATCTTTTTTTTAATAAGTCCGGCCCACATAGGAATTTCTTGCCCATATTTTTGCCATAGGCTCAGGTATGCCCCATGGTAGTCTCCCTTCAGTTTCAAGAAAATCCCCTTTTTTTTTTTTTTAAGGGATTTTTGCAAATCTTTAAAGCGCTACCATTTGGTCTTCCGATGGTCGTAGAAATATTATTTGACCAACTTTTGCTCGTGGGAGTCCGTAGAGTATAATGCTTTTGGTTTCGTCCAAAACTGTAGGAGGAGTATGTTTTGGTGACTGACACAGTTTTTGCGATGTAGCGAAAAATGTATATATACGCAAATGGGCGTGGCCTATCTCAAAAGATGCATCTGACTTGTGTGCATCTGTGGATATAAGGTTTTTGACTGTCGGACTTTCGGTGTGGGAGTTATAGCCCCAAACGCGTTTTCCTTTGTTGTAGCGCCACCTAGTGGCCGGCATGCCTCAATTTTTTCGTCTGCGTACGTACCATGGACCTGGATAAGCCATGCAAGTGGCATGTCCAAACCCTTTACGGTTTGGGCTGCAGCACCACTTTTACGCACGGAAGAATAATAAGTCGGAATAATAATAATAATCCCAGCAAAAACAATAGGGTTCCCTGCCCAGCAGGGCTATGGAACCGCGTTGCTCTGCAAAACGCGGTCCCAGGCCCTTCTCGGGCTTGGCCCCCTAATAAGAAGAAATGTTCCATATCGAAAAATCGAATCTTTAAAGCGCTAGCGTTTGGTCTTCCGATGGTCGTAGAAAAATTATTTGACCAACTTTTGCTTGTGGGAGTTGGTAGAGCATAATGCTTTTGGTTTTGTCCAAATCAGGCAAAAACTGTAGGAGAAGTATGTTTTAGTGACTGACACAGTTTTTGCGATGTAGCGAAAAATCTATATATACGCAAATGGGCGTGGCCTATCTCAAAAGATGCAGCTGACTTGTGGGCATCTGTGGATATAAAGTGTTTGACTGTCGGACTTTCGGTGCGGAAGTTATAGCCCCAAACGCGTTTTCCTTTGTTGTAGCGCCACCTAGTGGCCGGGATGTCTGAATTTTTTCGTCTGTGTACCAGGCACGGACCTGGATCTAGTCATGCAAGTGGCATGTCACAGCCCTTTACGGTTTGGGCTGAAGCACTATTTTAAATAAAAAGAAGAAGAAATGTTCCATATCGAAAAATCGAATCTTTAAAGCGCTAGCGTTTGGTCTTCCGATAGTCGTAGAAAAATTATTTGACCAACTTTTGCTCGTGGGAGTCGGTAGAACATAATGCTTTTGGTTTGGTCCAAATTGGGCGAAAACTGTAGGAGGAGTATGTTTTGGTGACTGACACAGTTTTTGCGATGTAGCGAAAAATCTATATATACGCAAATGGGCGTGGCCTATCTCCAAAGATGCAGCTGACTTGTGGGCATCTGTGGATATAAAGTTTTTGACTGTCGGACTTTCGGTGTGGAAGTTATACACGTTTTCCTTTTCTTGTAGCGCCACCTAGTGGGCGGCATGTCTGAATTTTTTTGTCTGCGTTCCTTGGATGGACCTGGATCTAGTGATGCAAGTGGCATGTCCCTACCCTTTACGGTTTGGGCTGCAGCACCACTTTTAAACATGGAAGAATAATAATCCCAGCAAAAACAATAGGGTTCCCTGCCCAGCAGGGCTATGGAACCGCGTTGCTCTGCAAAACGCGGTCCCAGGCCCTTCTCGGGCTTGGCCCCCTAATTACTATCAATAAGGATAGCTGTGCCCCTGGCCTTAGCCCTGAAATTAGAATGAAAAAATTGTCCACGCCAGCATTTACTTTGTCGCCCATGGTCAGAGTCATGCAAGTGGGTTTCTTGAAGGAAAACTATTCCAGCCCTGAGCCGTTTTAGGTGGGTTAAGACCTTACCCCTTTTCACTTGGTGATTTAGCCCCTTGACATTCCAACTAATTAAATTAAGATTGCCCTTCATCTAGCTCAGTTATACTGAGAGTAAAAAGAGTTGCTCCAATAACAAAAAGAGTAGCAATATACAGAGGAAAAAAAAACACAAAAAAAAGGAAAACACAGATAACTGAAAACACAGCAGGTGATAACCCATCAGCTAAACCCCCAGTTGACACCACCCCATCCCACCCAGAACCCACCCCATATATTGCTCTAAACAGCAAACCCCGAAAGACCCTTACTAATCTCACAACAAACATTCCAAGCCTTAACTTTCTAGCCTGTGCTAGCTTCCCACATAAGTCTTGTACAATTCACCCCATAACAGCTAGTAACACTATGAACAATCCAGCAAACTGTCAAAATGACAACACACTAAACAAACATACTGTGCTCAACCAACAAATTCGAAATACAAAAAAAAAGAACAAGGCGTGAGTTAGACAATCTGTCCAAATGGCAAAAATAAAAAATAAAAAAAAGAACATACACGCTTATCTAGCCGTTTTAAAATAGAGATACAAATAAAAAAAAGCAAGTGAGCTAGACAATACGTCAAAATGACAAGCAACAAAAATGTCACGTTCACCCAGCTAATTTACTCATTTAAAAAGGGAGAAAAAATGCGTATAGTACCATCAGTCTGAGAGTTTGGCTGGGGATATGAAAAGAGCATTTGTCCACA
The DNA here is from genome assembly GCF_949987685.1 of Ammodytes marinus. Classification (NCBI taxonomy): domain Eukaryota; kingdom Metazoa; phylum Chordata; class Actinopteri; order Uranoscopiformes; family Ammodytidae; genus Ammodytes; species Ammodytes marinus. Next base: position 1,181,111 of record NC_137231.1, read on the forward strand.
TTGTATACTCACAGCAGGCAATCGTATTTACTACGGACTCACACCCAGTGTAGATATGTAGTTGGATGCTTCAGAGACAGACCGCAGCCACTTTCTCTCTCCGCTCTGGAGAGTAATGCGAAGCCTCGCAGGGAAGAGGAGAGATGGACGGAGACCGCGCTGATAAAGCACAGCCATGACCCGCTTGTATTCAGCCCGCTGCTTCACGACCTCCGCACTGTAGTCCTCGTAGAACCGGAGCTTGTGGCCGTGGTACTCCAGCTCGCCCTGTTTACGTGCCTCTTTCATGATCAGGTCTTTAGTCTGGTATCGGTGAAAGCGGATAACGACGGATCGCGGCCTCTCATGCGGGCCCGGTTTGGGTGCCAGAGTGCGGTGAGCCCTGTCCAGCTCCGGGAGAGAAGGGAGAACTTGATCACCAAACACCTCGACGAGGAGCTCGGAGAAAAAGGCGGCGGGGCGCGCACCCTCAAGTGACTCTGGTAAGCCCACAATACGAATGTTCTGTCTCCTGCTCCTCCCTTCCAAATCCGATAGTTTAGCTTTCAACAGCATGTTATCTTCCTGCAGTGAGGAGCACGTAGCCTCAAGTTGCTCCAGGCGTCCGCAAACAGTTTCTGCATTCTCCTCGAGATCGGTTATACGTTTCCCCTGGCTTGAGACCACGGCCTGGATGCTGTCCAGCTTAGCGTCCATGCTGGCGAAAGATGATTTAAACTCGGCGGCTATCGCTGCTCTATGCTGTTCAAGCAGGTCCGAAATGGAAGCCATTGAGCTAGCACCAACGTCCATGTTAACCACGCTGTCCGAGGACCTATCTGACTCTGCCAAATCTCTTTTTGCGTTTTTCTTGCTTCTAGGCATTTCTCCAAAACAGTATCAGTGTTACCGGCAACACAAGCACAAAAAAATCGACGAGAATAGGGTTTAATCAGTTAGGTCTGAAATATTTTGTGGGAGCTATAGAGCGATCGTGCCTACCCCATGCTCTGTAACCCGGAAGTCCGGTAGGCACACTTTTTACTCTAGTGTGAATTGCTCATCACCAAAACATCTTTCAATAGTCATTTCTACATTAAATTGAAGCTTAAGGTGTTGGTTTGAAAAGTGTATCCCTGTCAGTTTCCAACTTATTGTAATAAAGAAGACTAGGCTACACACATTCACTATCTGAGTTACAGTGATGGCAAATGTAGGGTCTGCTCACTCCAACTAAGCAGAGCTTGTGTGCCCACTGGTTGCACATACAACACTCCCCTACCTCCCCTGATCGGCTGTTGAGAATGTTTCCATACAAACCAAACACAATTGGGAATAGTCTCTATTCTAATCGAATAGAGACTATAAAGATGATCATTTTGCCATGACTGTTGTTTCTCTTCCAATCCCTACCAGTACAGATACCGACTAAACAATTTACTGAATGGAATCGGATGATTTCTAGGTTCATATGGCAGTATGGCAGTATATGGAGTAATAAACCGAGAGTACGTTTTAAAACACTACAGTTATCCAAAGAAAAGGGAGGTATGTCTCTACCATGTTTAGAAGACTATTATAAGGCAGCGCAATTACAATATTTAGTTTACTGGTGTATCAATGGTTATGAAGCGAAATGGAAAGAACTAGAAATAAACCAACTTGATATCCCACTTCAATCCCTGCTTGGTAATACAAAGTCTAAGAACATTTATTTAGAAAAATTAAGTTAATTTACAATGGTTCCTCTCAATATCTGGTTTAAAGAATGTAAGAATCTAAAATTGGAGATAAAAGCACGAGTGCTGAGATAGGTTGAACATGATGATGATTTTAAACCAGCACAGCTGGACTTAAGGTTTAAACAACTGACCAGGAAGGGCATCACATCATACTGCGTAATTTCAACCAATACAGGCTTAGAAAGCTTCCTAAACCTTCAAGAATCCCACAAATTAGACCAACAGGATTTCTACAGATATTTACAGATTAGGCATCATTTTGACAGAAACATTAAAATTGATGATGAAGCTGATTTGGATATATATATATATACTGGAGGGCCCGTAACTTCGCATCGGCGGCGTCCCACCAGTCGGCTGGGCTCAAACGCTTCTACGAACCACCTCTGTGCGCTTTCCAAACTCGAGTCCCAAGTTGTGGCCAATTGACGGTTGCAATCGTGGCAAGTCTGCAAAAAAATGGCCGCTCTTTCAAAGACGTTTTCGTTAAGGGCGGCCATGTTTTTTTTAGCTATCTCGCTAAAACCCCTATGGTCCAAGAGCACATTATAGACATGTGCTTCTTGGTCCCCTGATGCTGTGCTGTGATTGTGTATACAATTTGGTGATGATAGGTTGGAAATCCACAAAGTACATGTCACTTGACTGTATTTCAGGTTATGCAAATTAGGAAAAAAAATCATGGCTGACCCATGGCTAAGTCAATCAGATTCAGTGGAAAGGGGCGTGGCCTGTCAAACATTGCATTTTTGAATTATGGTTTTCGCATTCGTGGCGCCCCCTAAGTGGCGCCCTTCACAATACAAATTTTATACATACACTCAAACACCGATGGCAGTAGCTGCCATGCAAGGCGCTGTCTGAACCATCGGGAGCAATTTTGGGGTTCAGTGTCTTGCCCAGGGACACTTCGACATGTGGGTAGGCGGGGAATCGAACCTCCGACCCTGCACTCCAGAGGCAAACTCCCTACCCACTTCGCCACTGCCGCCCCTATGGGTTAATCTCGACAAGCCTCGCGCGACATGCTGCCACACGTGTTCTGCACGGCCGCCATTGACCAAAATGTTTACGCAGGGGCGGGGTTTATTAGCAAATCGGCTGTAACTCATTAACCATATCATAAAACTTGCTGGATATGTGCAGAAGACATGTGGTAGCTTGTCCCTCAAAGCTTGCCGAGATTAACCCAAGGGAGCGCCACAAATGCGAAAAACACAATAAAAAAATGCAATGTATGACAGGCCACGCCCCTTTCCCCCTACTCTCATGTACAGTTTACGATGCTCTACAATAAAGCCTTTTGGACCATAGGGGTCAGCCATGATTTTTTTCTTCCCTAATTTACATGACCTGAAATACAGTCAAGTGACATTTACTTCGTGGATTTCCAACCTATCATCACCAAATTGAGTACACAGCATCAGGGGACCAACATACACGTGGGTATAAAGTTTTAGCGAGATAGCTCAACAAACATGGCTGCCCTTAACGAAAACATCTTCGCAAGAGTGGCCATTTTTCTGCAGATTTGCCACAATTGGCCACAACTTGGGACTCGAGTTTGGAAAGCGCGCAGCGGCGGTTCGTAGAAGCGTTGGAGCCGGGCCGACGGGTGGGGCGCCACCGATGCGGGGCTGGCGGTCGGCGCCGGGTGGCCCGTAATTTCAAAATCTCTGCGGGATTTTTTAGTTTATATTTTGATGTCCCTTCCAACTACTTTTCAGTCATTCTGTACAAATCGATAGTTACGTATGTAACTACGGTTCTATGAGTTCCGGATGACCGCCAGAGGCGGTGCTTACAGCACTGGATGTTCCATCGCGCGCATGCGCAGGTCGAGATCTTTATACCAACAAAGTCACCTGTGACACCTGGGTGACCCCGGGAATGTCTATATATTCCGGAAGTCACCAGAGGTTCTGTTCCAACTGGATCTTCTCGCGGTGTCTGAGAAGTCTGAGTGACAGAGAACTCTGGCGGTCATCCGGAACTCATAGAACCGTAGTTACATACGTAACTATCGTTCTATTTCGTTCCTACTGACCGCCAGAGGCGGTGCTTACAACACTGGATGATTTATACCAAAAAGGTCACGAAGAGTACTCATCAATTAAGGGCTTGCAGCCATCAACAAGACAGCTGTCATCCCACCGGATGAGGTGCAGCAACATTTACTCTGTAGAGCCACGCAACGTACATGATGAAGACCATGTAGCCGTGGCGCAAATGTCCTGCCGTGAAATCCGCTTCAAGGCAGCCCATGATGTAGCCATACTCCTGGTAGAGTGGCACTCAACAGCCAAGGCATGGGGAGCCCCTGTGCTCTATATGCATTCAAGACCACATCCACAAGTCAGTGGGAGTGTCTCTGTTTGGACAGGGCAGCCCCCTTCCTGCAGCTCCCATAGCAGACAAAGAGGTATTTGCCTTACGCAAGCTGGTTGTTGCCACAACCTATGCCCTAAGCGCCCGCACCGGGCACAGTGGGTCTGACATTCTTTCTGCACCCCTTGGTGAGCCCAGGGGATTGAAAGCAGCCAACTCGATCGATTGGTTTACATGGTGGGGAGACAATCGTTTGGATAGGAAGGATGGATCTGGCGAGAGCACCACTCCTGACCCTTCTGTATGCCAGAGCAAGCACGCCTGGCTCACTGACGAGGCATGGAGTTCACCGACCGATTGCAGTCGCAATGGCAAGGAGGAATGCCGTCTTAATAGACAGCCGCGTCAGGTCTGCCTGACTCAGCGGCCCAAATGGGGGTAGACCTAAGGCCCTCAGGACTACTTGCAAGTCCCATGATGGTGCCCTCAGGGGTCATGGTGGCTGAATGAAGCCTCTGGCCTCCCTTCAGAAACTGCCTGACTAGGTAGTGGGACCCTACCGTCTGGTTATCCACCCCTGCATGTGCGGCCGATATCGCAGCCACATAGACGCACAGGGTGGAAGCAGCTCTCCTGCTGCCCAACACAGACTGCAGAAGTGTAGTATCACTATCACTGAGCAAGTCCATGGGACTTCGCCATGTGCCATGCACCACTGTGAAAACAACTTCCACCTGTTTGCATAGCGCCATGTAGTGGAGAGTGCCCCTGAAGTAAAAGGGTATAGACCTCTGACTGGTCGCAATACGTCCCAGTGGGTCCTGGCTACCAGGAGCCCCACGCACAGCTGCAGACGCCCCGAGTTCGGGTGCCACATGTGTCCGCCTACCTGAGACAGAAGGTCCTGTCTCCCTGGAAGGCACCAAGGCTCTCCTTGAGGAGTTTAGTAACGCTGGGATCCATGGCCCTCCTGGCCAATGTGGAGCCACCAACGTAGGCTGTAACTGCAATGCTGGACCCCATCCAGTGTTGTCAGTAACAAAAGAATTGTAGGAAACGCATAAAGCAGGCTGACTGGCCAAGCATCAGCCAGAGCATCCTGCCTTAGGGGACTGGTCCTCTCCATCTAGGAGAACCCAGGGGGACAGTGGGTCTTCTCTTCGGAAGCAAAGAGATATGCCACTGCCCTGCCATACTTGTCCCAATCATTCCCACCACCTCCGGATGGAGTCTCCACTCCCCGGGGGTGGCCCTTTTCTATCGCTGTGTTCCGGACACCTGGAACTTGGACAGCTTAGATAATGATGATTAGATAATGCTGAGGTCAGCATACTTATCAGTCGAAGGAAGAGGCTGTACTCCAGCAGCCTCCATTGCATGAAGTGCTGAGTAGCTGCTGAACGGTAGCTACACGCTACGGAGAAAGGCAGGCTCGCATGGCCGCCGAGTCGAGCACCAGCTGAGCTGTAATGGTGGCAGGGATGCTGCCACACACTGTTTAATATGCGCAGAGCTAGGGACGGCCCAAACGGAAGAACCCTGAACTGGTACACCTTGCCCAGAAATGCAAAGGGGAGGACCACCTGTGACATTGGGCAGTAGGGACTTGAAAGTAGCATCTTTCAGGGCTATGACACAACCCAGTCCGCCTGAGCGATAGACTGGAGGACCCCTGCAACACGCAGCATGGGGAAAGGAAGAATCGTGAGGCACTGATTCCGCCGTCTTAGTCCAGAACGGGGCGACCCTGCCCCAACTCCTGGTACCTGAACTTCGGTTGAGTAGAACCTACCGAGCATCGAGTAGCACCCCCAGGGACTCTGGGGAGGGCGGAGGCTGGACGCCGACCTCCTGGCGCCTGAAATACAGCTGTAGCGCAGTGTTACGGCACTGTACAGAATGTGCTGAGAAGCACTGGCCCCTTGATTGTCCACCTGAACGTGGTTGAAGCTATTGGCACGGGGTACCACAGAGGTTCCCGGCCTGGAATCAGGCAGAGGTGCACGTCGCAGCGTGCAACTACTGTCTAGCCTGGTCAACCTGGACACTTTGCACCGGGCCTGAAGAGCAGCTGGCCGAACGTCTGGCCTGGGATCACTGGAAGAGAATGGAGGGTCTGTCGACACACCTCCGACTGGGACGACGTCACAGTTGACATCAACCTGCCTAGCTCCCTAAGTCATAATGCAAAGTCTGCAGTGAAGCATCACTGAGGGTCCATGCTGAGTGACCAGCACCTGACCCCTGTATGGTTTGCGACCGAGCCAGGACTGTGTGAGAAAGCAAATTCCCAGATGGCCCACACAGGCAGCAATGTCGTAACTCCTAGTAAGGAGGTCGCCTGAAATCCAGCACTGGGGCCGAGGGCAGCGCACATCGGCTCTCAGAGCCTCGTCTGGGGAGACAACCAGGGATGCTATAGCAGGCTCAATCGGAGCTAACCAGTCCAAGCCCTAACTATCAGCATTGTGCATGGCTGCCAGAGCTCTGCTGTCACTAGTGTGATGGGAGAGAGCCCTTAAATCTGGCCAGCATCTACGGAGCTCTGTGGAATAAGGCTCAGAGGGAGGCACACAGAAACGGATGATTGAGGGCCTGCCGAAAAGAAGTCATTCGTGGGTGCAGATGAAACCAGAGCTTCATCTAACCCCATACTTGGCGAGTCACGGACGGACACCGACCCTCTAGCCGAGCTGCCCACCTCTAAGAGGTTACAGGACGCAGCTTTGGACAGCATGTCATCCCCTGTAGTAGGAAGGATGCCCAGCCGCAAGGTTACTCACTGCCACTGGTACCATGAGCTGGTTGGAGGCTAGTAGAAGAGCCTCTACCTAGCAACCTAAGTGCCTGAGACATGAAACTACAGTTCATGCATGGGTTATCTGACAGCGCTTCCCTCAGGTGCTCAACCCTGAGACCTGCAGGGCACTTGTCATGGCCATTCCCCCCTGTATGGAGGTCATGAAGGCGTAAGCTGCCCACTGTCGAGCCAACTAAATATGCATCTGACTAAGGTATGCAACCGGGCTTCAGGCGAGAGCAACCGAGCCACGGCGCGACACCGCCAGAATAATACAGCGGCGGTGCAAAACTATAGCGCCCACTGGCGAGCAAATTACAGTAGCCTGCACAGACATGACAACCGTGTGACAGCTAAAATAACACAGTGAAGGCGACTCTTGGAAACCCAAGACGCTCCCTGGCGAGCAACCAATGTATGCAACCGGGCTTTAGGCGAGAGCAACCGAGCCTCGGTGCGACACCCATGGACATATAAGAAGGGCGACACCGCTAGAATAATACAGTGGCGGCGTAAAACTACGCCCACTGGTGAGCAAGTTACAGTAAAACATGCTAGAATCTAGCCAAAAGTCGAGCCAGCTAAAATATGCATCCGACTAAGGCATGCAACCGGGCCTCAGGCGAGAGCAACCGAGCCACGGTGCGACACCGCTAGAATAGTACATTGGCAGTGTAACCATGCCGCCCACTGGCGAGCAAGTTACAGTAGGCTAGGCAATCGAGCTCTAGGCGAGAGCACACCCAAGCAACAACGCGACCTGTCGAGCCAATTAAAATATGTAATCCGAATAAGGTATGCAACCGGGCTTCAAGCGAGAGCAACCGAACCACGGTGCGACACCGCTAGAATAATACAGTGGCGGTGTAAAACTATGCCGCCCACTGGCGAGCAAGTTACAGTAGGCTAGGCAATCGAGCTTTAGGCGAGAGCACCCAAGCAACAATGCGACCTGTTGAGACAATTAAAATATGCCTCTGATTAAGGTATGCAACCGGGCTTCAGGCGAGAGCAAACGAGCCACGGTGCGACACCGCTAGAATAATACAGCGCTAGAATAATACAGTGGCGGTGTAAAACTATGCTGCCCACTGGCGCGCATAATTACAGTAGGCTACGCAATCGAGCTTTAGGCGAGATCGCACCCAAGCAACAATGCAACCCCCTAAATAACACAGTTCAATTGAATTCAGTTTATTTAAGAAGGGGACAGTGCAAATCAATAAACCACCTGATCATACATGGGTTAAAAAATGCTAGAATTAGCCAAAATGCTATTCTCTATCTGTAGTCCCCTGGCAGTGTCAGTGGCTCTTGGTAACCCCAGCCGCCCACTGGAGAGCAAATCAACGAAGGCTATAGGCAATTGAGCCTTAGGCGAGAGCACACCCAAGCAATAATGCGCCTTAATAACACAGTGACGGCAACGACGTTCACTGGCGAGCAAATAAGTAGCCTATGCAGTCAGGCTAAGGCGTGAGCTACCGAGCAACGGTGCGACACAGCTATAAAAATACAGCGGTGTGAACTAAGCTGCCAACTGGCGACACACTACCGCAGCCTACACACGCGCAACAGTGTGACACGGCTAAAATAACACGGTGAAGGCGATTTAGGAAACTAATTCGCCCACCGGCGCAGCATACAGTGTAGGCTATACACATATAGTGTGTGGCACGGCTCATCCACTGGCAAGCAATAAAGTAAGCTATGCAACGCAAGGCTTAGGTGAGAGCCCACAACTGGTGGGACACAGCTCAATACAACAGTGAAAGCGACTTCTGACCCGAAGCCGCCCACTTGACAAGCAAATTAGTAGCCTATGCAACCGCTCTAGGCGAACTCAGCACCCGAGCCACAGTGCGACAATGCTAGAAAGTAATGTGGCGGCGGCTTGGACCCGACCCCAAGCCGCTCGCTGCTCGATTAAATCAAAGTAAGCAACCGGTCTAGGCGAGTTAGCACCCGAGCAACAGTCGACAATGCTAGAAAACAATACATTCGAGCATACAATTAGCAACCGGGCTTAGCGAAAAACACACAAGCAACGGTGCGAACGAAAGATTAACACGGCGACTGTGAACCCAGCCGCCGCCTGATCTAATCAAAGCAAGGTGGAAAGGTGATATTAGCTTCCGCGGTAGCCGGGCTACGCGTAGCCTTCACACTTTACACACCCCTTCCCGGCCGCAGCCAAGTCGAACGAATTGCAAGTCGCAGCCCTTGGTGGTCGAAGTCAAATCGAAGCACCAACCCTTAGGTACGAGCTACTTGCGACAAGCTAATGGTATATTAACACACAACAATGTGTGCGACCTGCTAGTCCGCGAGAAGATAGAAGGAACAGAACCTCTGGTGACTTCCGGAATATATAGACATTCCCGGGGTCACCCAGGTGTCACAGGTGACTTTGTTGGTATAAAGATCTCGACCTGCGCATGCGCGGGATGGAACATCCAGTGCTGTAAGCACCGCCTCTGGCGGTCAGTAGGAACGAAATAGAACTTCAGTTTACGCTTACTACTGCTTCTTTCTGTTTCCTAAAGCTGGCGCATCCAGGCGGAAGCTGTGCGGAGTTTCGAAGCAAAGCGTCTCGAGACCCGTGCAATGCATCCTGGTGCATGTAGGAGCTGTAAAAACAGCTGCGTCATCATGGCAAATCCGAAAAACCTGGTGTTCTTTTCTGATATTGTCAAATTGTTTCTGCCTTTTGAGGTGCATAAGATGTGTAATATTTCCAATAATTTTAAAGGCTTGAAGTTGAGTCTAATCACTCTACTTCATCTTTTGTACTAATTCTTGTTTTTACGATGCATGCGGATGCCCCATGTGAGACCTTATACATCATATTCACCACATATTGGGTTATCTGGGTGAGGATTTACATTGGGCAACATATGTTGGTGTCCTTTGGGACGTTAATTTACATAATTTTGTTTTCCCATACTTGAATGAATGTTTTTGGTGCAGATTCTATAAAGAGGAATAATTGCTACACAGCCAATTGCAAGATGACAAAACAACCTGTTGTCTGTTGACACTTTTTATATGCAGCTTTTGGTCATTGCTGTAACCACAGGAAGAAGACTGCAGGTATTTAAGGGACTACAGATGCAAATTAGCTTAAAGCTATAATCTGGTATAGTGCATCAAATGGCAACATTTATGTTCTAACTGTACATTGTCCCTTTTAAATAAAGATTTTAAATTTTAAATTTTAATTTAGCAGTAATGCATTATGCAGAATAATGTTTTTTCAATTACAATGGTGTTATTTTTACCTGCTGTGATTTGGCAGTCCCCCAGGCTTACAGTAATGTCATCGATGGCTACCAGGCCACATTCCCAGAAGTTCTTACATATGCTGACAAACACTACCTTAAAGGGGAAAACAACCGTTTTTCAGTCTCATCCATCCATTCAAATTCCAGTCTTTCTATTCTTCCACTCAGATCATTCAAAAATATACTGTACTTCTTCATACATTACCCTTCTAGTTATTCATACCTTGGAAAGCATGGGCTTCATGTAGGTGATTTCCACAGCAGTCCATACAGCCATGGAGGTGTCAGGGAGGCCCCACACTTTCTCCTGGGCCACATTGTTTTCGTCATAAATGTAGATAACCAGAGCATTGTCTACTTTCCTGAATCCATGAAGGAGGTAATAGAACCTGAGGCAATACTTGTGGTTCCCTGGTAAGAAGGGACCATGAAGCCGACCCATAAAACCAGGCCTCGAACTGAAACCAGTTTTTGCCAAGAGAAAACTACCTAGGAAGAATAAAACAATGAACATAATTAAGAAAAGATAGGTAATGCCAGTTGAACAACAATACGTTTAATTACAATGGTATTAGTTATTAATATATAGATACATAGATCATTAAACTTCAGGGAAGAAATTGGGCCAGACATGCCAAAAGGGTGAGAAAATATCAGAGGATCTCAGGAATAGAGTTGTGATTTGACATTTGTCTAGGGAAAGCTATCAATTAATTTAAAAAAAGTTTGAGCTCAATCGGTCTACCGTGAGGCAAATCATCTACAAATGAGAGAGCTTTAAGAGTGACTGAACATCTGCCTAGAAGTAGACTTCCTTCGAAATATCCACAAGCGCCACAAGAAAAGTGATTTTTCAGTTAAAAGCCAACCCAAACATTACATCTTGTGATTTGAATACCTCTCTTGAAGCATCTGGGACAGATGTGTATGGTTCCACAATAAGAACTACTTCTTGAGGAGACTAAGGTCATTCAACATCTGCCAACCCCTATTGTGCACTGTCTACCACTCAGTGGTGGCCAGTGCTTTGTTTTTTGCTGTGGCTTGCTGGGGAGAAGGTGCCCGCAAAGCGGACAAAAACAGGCTGGACAAGCTGATAAGGAAGGCCAGCTCAGTGGTCGGGGCTGAGCAGCTCAAAGTCCAGCAGGTGGCAGAGGCCAGAATTCTGAACAAACTGGGTTCAATAGTGACCAACCCCACTCACCCACTCCACGCCCTGAAGGTCATCAAGAGCAGTACCTTCAGTCAAAGACTGATTGCACCAATGTGCAAAACAGAGCGATACAGGAAGTCCTGCATACCAGCTGCCATTCGATTTTATAATGCACAAATATAACTTGCACTTTTTAGTATTTATTATTGTATTTATTGTTTTTTATCTTTTAAGTATTTTAGCTATGAGGGAATGTGTGTTGTTATGTCTGTCCAGACGCTGTTTATGTGACACTGTAATTTCCTGCAAAGGATCATTAAAGCATTTCAATTCAATTCAATTAAAGAAGAAAATTCAGTCAACATAGGAGGGTTGCTGAAAAAGCCTCTGCTCTCAAAAAAGGAACAAAACTGCTCGTCACAACTTTGCCAGAGACCACCTGGAGATACCTGAAGTCTTCTGGAAGTCTCTTCTGTGGACAGATTAGTCCAAAATTTAACTGTTTGGTCATTACCAAAACTGCCATGTTAGGGCAAAAACGCAACTCTGCCTACCACCAAAAGAACCTTTTCCAAAGTGAAGAATGGTGGCGGCAGATGGTCTGCAAATCTCCAGATGTAATGTTTGGGTTGGCTTTTAACTGAAAAATCACTTTTCATGTGCCGCTTATGGATATTTTTGAAGGAAGTCCACTTCTAGGCAGATGTTCAGTCACTCTGAGAGCTCTCCATTTCTAGATTATTTGCCTCACGGTGGACCGATGGAGCTCAAACTTTTTTTTAATTAATTGATAGCTGTCCCCAGGCAAATGTGCAACATCACAACCCTATTCCTGAGATCCTCTGAGATTTTCTTTCCTCTTGGCGTGTCTGGCCTGTATGGGTTCACTTTGGTGGGCCTAAACTGACCTGGTTTGATCTCTGTTTTATCTAGTGCCACCCAATTTCTTCCCTAAAGATATCTCATTACATTGGTCAATTTCATCACTCAATTCAGTCCACCTGATTGTGTTTACCTGCTTGATTTAAGCAATGCAGCTCAGGGTTCATAAACTTTAGCAAATACAAAAGTTGTCAAATCATTTGTTTTATCTGTTTCAACAAATGATTTTCGGAAAAGAAAGATTTTGAATTGATAAACAGACATCTGTTATTTCATATAAAAATACTGGTATTGATAAAAATGAATTAATAATGGTTAAACTAAATAAAATTCCAAAATGCTCAAGGGGTTCACATACTTTCAAGCAGCACTGTATGTTCGGTGCTTACTTAATAAAGACGATATAGATATTCTGATTCTGATACTTTCCGCATACTCCTCCGGTATAGCCATTATTGGGTCATAAATCCAGCATACAGAAAATATAGAATTTTTCGGTGATAAACCTGTTAAAGGCCCTCTGAGGAACTCTGTTTCTGTGAATTCTAGCGGCCCCTTAGGACAAAAGCAGTAGTGTTTTTACGACGCCAGCTGTCGTAAAGGTCTTTTCTAGTACGTGCCAGCCTGTGCCTCCATCACGCGATTTGTAAGCAATATGCCCATGTTGGAAGCCAGTCAACGAGAGAAGGCACGATGGATCGCGATGAGGTACTGTGTTTATATGTGACTATTTCAGATTAATAATGCTAATTTGATGATGATTAAGCAGATTAAACTTTGATTTAGTACCGTTCTTAAACCTAGGTTAAGACGACATAAGTTAACAACTAACAGAGTTGGTTGTTTTATCATTGTAGGCTGATGGGTTTGGGATCAACATTCACTATTTAGCTTAGGTTATAATAATAAATAACTAGTTAATAAATAAAAAGCAAACAACATTTATGCATGTTTGCTTAGCTGGCAGGTAAGCTTAGCTTCATCCCAACTCCAGGAATGTATTATGCTTATGTCTTCTGCTTCATTGAATTAATTTATAAATGTGATTCTTTGAAATGAATGCTGTCTTACAGAGGTGTTTAATGTGGGTGTCAAAGTTGGTCTGAGGGTCCATTTTAACACAGAGGTTGGTGACGGATGTGGAAAGGGAGGTGTTTTGGCCAGAGAAAGTCATATTGGTGATTGTGGGGGAGCGGAGCTGATGTGGCGTGCCAACAAGGATGGCTTCTGTTTTGGAGCTGTTGAGTTGAAGGAAGTTGAGCTTATCCACGCCTCTATCCAGTGGCGACTGGTCATTAGGGGCACGTGGGGCAAAGCCCCACCTACTCTCACAAGAAAAAAAAATATATATATATATAGGGGAGAACTGTGTAATCTGAGCCACTTTTTACATTTGCTCCCCTCTAAGGGAGCTAAACTGATTTATCACTCAAATTTACACATTTCCCATTAATTCAGGATGTTTCCTAGAAATGGGCATTAGAAGATTTTTTTTCAAGACAAAGGGCAGTGAAAATATGATTGTTTTAAAAAAAGTTGTCATGTGGCTCACTTTACCCCAGCTGTGGGGTAAACTGATCCACTTACTTTTTCCACTCTGAAACTACCATAACAACACATATTGTAACAGTAAGAATCCTGAAAGCTAGCCACACATTCCAGAACTAATGTCGGACTAGTAAGAGAATGATGGGGTTTGGTCAATTAAGCAAAGCAGATTTTCTAAACACTTGAAAGTAACTCTGAACAAAATCAAATACAACATATTATAATTCAAAAGGTTTTAATAAGATTCAAATGAAAGATAGAACCAGTTAGATTAGAACACAGTCTGGGGGTCAGAACACAGGACCCTTAGAGCCAGCTAGTGTCTGGGGGTCAAAGCATAGGAAAATCAGAACCAGCGAGAACAGCCTGGGACTCAGAACACAGGAGAAGACCCAACTGGATTATAACATCAGCCTGTCATACTCTACAACTAGGCCTACTCTACATTCCAGCCCTGAAGGTTACAGGGAAAGATGAGAAGGTGCTCTTTCCGTGTGGTTGCCCCAGGTCGTCTTCCTGGTGTATTTCCTTGGCATGATGGCTTTTCTACAATGTGTATGACATTAAAATAAAACACATGTTATGTAATATTACATTAAAATATGTTTATGACTAAACTTAACTTGTGCCTCATGGTGGGGGAAATTGAGACAGTGGCTCACTTTCCCCCACAGCATTTGGCTCACTTTCCCCCACCACCACAATTTGAGAAAAAACTACCTCTCTTAGCATTTCAGGCTAATCTTCAGTTATCAGCATCACATGGTTTCATATGTTGGTAGTTCATCAACATGTATGATATAAGTTTTTATACATGAATACATTTGCTTTGGCACAACAATTGATTAAGTTGACAGCAAGAAAATTTACTTTTACATGCAAAATACCTATTTTGGTGAAAAAAACATGCTTACCACAGCACCATGAGGTCCTCTCTTTGAGGGCCATGGGGAAATGAGAGGGGCTTGAAAACATATATCTCACATGACCACAAATGTTGTCCGTTGCCTAGATACAGGGGGTGGCTCACATTACCCGATGCCTCAGATTCCCCCGTTCTCCCCTATATATATATAAATAAAAAAAGGTTTGGCGCTTTTAGTTAATTTTTAGCTGACCCTAGCTTGCTTCTTCAGATTGCGTTTGTCTGATTTGTGTCTCTGCCATGTCATGTGCCATGTCCATGGTCTCTGCAGTCAGACTACGGCAGCCGTGTGAGCCAGTCAGATTTGGGCCGAAGGGCTAAAGGGCTCGTTCGCCTTTTGCCCCTCCTGCCCCTCCAAACGCAATGCAATGTGTATTGCACGTGAACAACTGCGAATGCGCGTGCTCGTAGTATTTCTCTGTTATAGTGGACGGAGATTATTTTAGCCCAACGGTCGCTGCCCCTCCGACACTGGAAAGGACATATATGGACATGGTCATGTTCGTTCCACTACTGTGACGCTGTAGTGCCGCGAAAAGTCCAGTAGCCCGAAGAAGAGAACAACGGAGAAGGATAACGTTGCTAACACAACACTACACAAAGATGTCAGAAGCACACAAACGAAAACGAGTCGACAACATCATCATGAATGGAGTACAGGTTTGAGACCCTTAGTCTATAGGAAAAATTAGAGGTAAAACGCCTTGGTGCGCACCAACCAAGGGATTTTAGCTTTAGCCAAACCGCTGGCAAAAACACCCGTTCATTTAATGTGGACTGGTTTACCAAAAAGAAATGGCTAACGGCAAGTGAGCAAAATAAGGCACTCTTTTGCTTCCCCTGTTTGCTGTTTGGTGGCAGTGGTGGAGATGTTATTTGGTCAAGGACGGGATACAAGGATTTAAAACATCTGTCGGAGAGGATAGCCACGAGAGCAGCAATTGTCATCAGGATAATGCTATTAAATTGGGTCTTTTGGGGCGGGTGAACGTAGCTGTCCAGATCGACAGTGCTTACCGGCGCGGTATTGACGAGCATAACAGGCGAGTGGAGGAAAACAGGTATGTACTCAGTCGGATCATCACTTGCATTAAAATGTGTGGGAAATGTGAGACAGCACTGCGGGGTCACGACGAGTCGGCGGACTCTCTGAATCCGGGGATATTCCGTTGTTTTTTGGAGACGATGTGTGAGGGCGATGCTAGGCTTCAGCGGCACTATGACGCTCAGCCCGTATTCAAAGGGACATCAAGCACCATACAGAATGAATTATTAGACTGCATGTATGAAGTGTACAGGGACGAGATAGCCAAACAAGTGGACGAGACATCATTTGTTGCTGTACAGGCCGACGAGACAACGGATGTCTCCTGTAAATCACAGATGGTGGTTGTGCTGCGATACATTTTGCCATGTAACACAGTGACAGAGAGGTTTTTAGAGTTTGTGTAAGTCAAGGACAAAACTGGTGTCGGCCTTTGCAATAGCATCAAGGCCGTTCTGGAGCCACTGAAGCTCAGAGAAAAGCTGATCGCTCAGACCTACGATGGTGCGGCCGTAATGAGCGGGAATGTGCGTGGGGTGCAGACGCTGAAAAGGCTCAGTTTGTTCACTGCTACGCCCACCAACTGAACCTGACGTTGCAGCAACTGTCTTCAGCTAGGATCAGCATCCTAAAGGTGTTTTTTGCAGATCTGACTGCTTTTGCCACGTTTTTCTCCTGTTCTCCAAAACGTGTTACAGCTCTTTCAGAGACAACACACAGACGCATTCCAAGGCCACCAGCTGTCCGATGGAATTTTAAAAGTCGTACCGTGAATGCCATTTGGGAGACCCGTGCAGCACTGCTCAAGTGTATGGAGGCCATTCGCACAGAGCCAGGATGGAATGAGATCACCATAAGTGAGGCATACGGCCTGTCAAAGAAACTCCGGGACAGAGCTATCTGCAGCTGCTGGAATTTTTTTCACTGATTATGCCAGAAGTGGATGTCTTATACAACACTCTGCAAAAACGTAGCATTGATGCCCCATGCATTAACAGCGCACTGGCACATTTCAAGGAAAATGTCCAAAAAATGCGGCAGCAAGCTGATAATTTGGCTGCCACCTCTCATGAGGGAACAGACGAGCCAGGCAGACGAGTTACCAACACAGCGCCGGTGATGAAGGAGGCCTGTGACACAGTCATCTCTCAGGTAGAACAGCGGTTTTCACACAGTGACCACTTGATTGCTGCAAAGCTGTTGATAGCTCATTCTTCCCCCAGTTTGTGCTGTCATTCCCTACATCAGAGCTGGATTGTGCTGTGAAACTCTGGCCTTTGGATAAGAAAGAAAAGTTGAAGTCCGAGCTGATCATGCTGTACCGCCACAGTGAGCTTTACAGACGGCCCTGTCACTGTTAAAATCCATCTATGAGAACAACCTAGATGAGGTTTTTGCTGAGACCATTATTCTGCTGAAAATCATTGCAACAACACCAATGATGACAGCGGAGTCAGAGAGGAATTTTTCCACGTTAAAGAGGATAAAAACCTTCAGCCGCAACACCATGGGACAGCCGAGGCTCAACGCATTGGCCATGCTCTCAATTGAAAGCCAGCTGATCCACCAGCTACTTGACTTCGTTCCCAAAGTCATCGAAGAGTTTTCCCAGAGGAAGAACCGCCGTGCCACCTTCCTCTTCAAACAACTCCCAGGATGAAAGTGAACTTACAGCCTACTATTACGGGGCGTGAGCATCTCACTAAGCATTCCACAGCCACACCAACTCAACTCCCAGGATGAAAGTGAACTTACAGCCTACTATTACGGGGCGTGAGCATCTCACTAAGCATTCCACAGCCACATCAACTCCTAAGTACATAATATGCCACCTCCCGGGTTCACTTAAAGGGTTCTACATGTTCTTAACAAAAAAAACAAAAAAAAAATATATAAAACAAAATCACACAAAAAAATTATTTCATAATGTCTGCATGATAATGTAATGTTGTAATGTTGCATGATTTTTTCTAACATTTATTTCACTCTTATAGGCATGTTGTGAGCCTGGCGGGGTGAGAGGCAGCAGTTCAGCGAGGCAGTTGTCACACAGCAGACTGTCGCATATAATGTGAACATACAATAGTTTCATTCATTAGAAACAAACTTTTCTTTTTTTGATATGTCTGAAATAAAATGTAATCAATCAATCAATTGTGCATAGGTTCCTCAGCATGATAGAGCTAGTTCTACTCTCATGCCTGTTCACTGTTCATTTTGCTTCACTCATTGGTTGTCTGTCTGTCCTCTTCCAGTTTTCCCTGGTGGTGACGAGACGGTGTGGATCAGGTCACTCCTCTGGCTGCATATGAAGCCCTCGTGTATCCACACTATTCACTATTTATATTATATTTAAGTTCTACCATGATGTAAACATTTAGTCATCAATGATTGTATTCCTTTCTTTTTTTCTATTAATCTCATTACATGTGACATCTATTTCATGAAGTCCGTCCTCGGAGAGGATCCCTTCCTCTCTCACTCCCTGATATTTCTCTCAATCTTTTCCCGTTAAAGGGTTTTTTACTGGGAGTTTTTTCTCAGTCGAGGTAAGGGTGTAAGGGCAGGGTGTCATACTGTATGGAATGTGAAGCCCACTGAGGCAAATGTCTATTTGCGATATATCTCCATGCTTCAGTGTTTTGTCTGTTTGTTTGTTATGTCTTGTGCTTTTCAGTCTGTTTATGTTTGTCCCATCTTAAATGTTCCCACTCCTGGCCTGCACCTTGTCGTGGTGCAACCCGATCTCACGCCGAGGCGTGAGATACACACGCATGGACCGGCGTCTAACTCACACGCCTTGCCTGACCAGGGCGTGTGAGTTACACGCGCACCTCCCGTAGTCAAAATGGCGGCCGCGGTTTTCCGTCAATGTTTTATCTATATTATAACCTCTCCCTGTCCCCTTGCCCTAACCCTAACCACCGAGGGGGCTGCAGCTAGATAGTATTGAAATGCTGGGAGAACATGTTGTGCTATTCCTGGGAGAACATGTCGGCCCCTGTTGGTGCTATTCCTCCGTTCATTTAGACTATTCCTCCATTCATTTAGACGGCGGGAGGTGCGCGGTTCTTTCCCAGAGGAAGAACCGCCGTGCCACCTTCCTCTTCAAACAACTCCCAGGATGAAAGTGAACTTACAGCCTACTATTACGGGGCGTGAGCATCTCACTAAGCATTCCACAGCCACACCAACTCAACTCCCAGGATGAAAGTGAACTTACAGCCTACTATTACGGGGCGTGAGCATCTCACTGGTCAGGCAAGGCGTGTGAGTTAGACGCCGGTCCATGCGTGTCTATTAGACGCCTCGGCGTGATACCAGGTTGCGTGGTGAGTGGGCTTTAAACCGAGACAGGCCAACATTCTGAATCTTTTCTTTCACAGCTATTATCTTTGATTTCTCCTCCAGGATGCTGCCTAGGCCTATGGGAGGAGGTGTACTCCATGGTAAAATGATATTGGGTTCTTATAGTAGCTCTACCAGCTGTTTGCACTAGTATCATTTTATTCTGAAGTTATTGAAAACACTTTTAAAACCTATACAATCATCATTGCAATGTTTTGATGTCCTACTAATGGATGTAACCAAGCTGCACTAATGCACTTTATTAATTAAATATATATAATACATGGAGAGAACAGTCACTCAAAAACGAAAAAAACAGCATACCGAATAGTGCTAAAGTATAATTTTATTTGTAATGGTTGTGATGGCCCAAGTACCTGCCTGCTGTCCTGGTTATCTTTCCACAGGTCCTTGTGGGTGGAGCTGAGGCCTGAATAGTGAATAGTTAACACCTAGCGAGGGCTACAAACAGCATGGGACACACATATGTAGGAAAGACCAATGAAGGAAAGAGTGTGTACATGATGAAATATTTCTTGTCTGCTCTTTCATTACTTCACAAACAGCTCAATTTCTATTTTGAAATAAGTTTGCATTTTTATGCAAATGAGAGTGTGAGAATATATTGTACTACCCTCTAGCGCCCTCTGCTGGATCATAAAATAAACTGCTTTGAATATGAATGAGACTCCATCAAACATCGAACGTGAAATTTGAACTTTTCACCCCACCTTTGAATAAAAAGTGATAGCCCTAGTGTATATATAGGTTTTTCACATGTGTTCTCACCCACTCTTTCCCCACAATAAGTTTGAAGTATGCAAGACAGAGAGGATCACAGGTCATTTCATATTCTATGAAAGATTAACTAAAGCCTACAAGCAGTACAGATGAATGGATCGATAGTGTTTGGAGGGATGTCTATATCTATATGTATGCCTGTAAAACAAAGTCAATAGCAACACTTTTATAAAAGTGAAGGGGTCTACCATTTTTATTGTTGGGATTGAAGTTGGCACCTGTGTTAGATGAAAAAGAGCAGATAAGTATACATTGGCTTAATGATGTGGCTCTTACATGTGGAATAGCAAACTGGTTCTTTAAAGGTGTTTTAGTTGAAAAACCTGCAAACCGGCGTCAGACCAGAACTACAACCATATTATTGTTGGTGGAAAATGTGTAACTGTGCCTACACTGGGAACATGTCTGTAGTATTTTATCCCTTTTTGTTCCTACAACAGTCAAGCTCAACTCTTTTCCCTCAACATCATTTTATTATTGTTTTCTTTTTTTACAACATGGAAATTTCAGTAGGAGGCTCGTCAACTCTCGTGACTCCTTCAAGCTGTGGACAGGATTGGCCAAGGCAGTGGGGGTTCCAGCAGTCTAACAGCGGCTCACCAGAGCTCTGAGGCTGAAGAAGAGGATGGCAAATAAAAGTAGAGTCACTCACTGACACTGAATCACACAGGCACCCACACAATGTTAACTCTTGATAAAGGACTCACCTGTTCTTCAAGCTGTGCCCGACATGGGCCCAGGGAGCCGGGGGGTGGGGGGTGGAGAGCAGAAAAGGGGAAAGATTTAAAAGATTTAAAAGGAAAAAAAGAAAGGAAAAAAAGAAAAGATATAAAGGAAAAAGGGGAAAAGGAAGAGCAGCTTGTGAACCGTATTAGGCCAAGAGATTAAACAAAAGCTCTATATTAGCCATGACACTCAGGACCGGAGACCACTTTCTTTTTACTTTCCCAATTACAGCGTTTGAAGGTGGTCCTTAAGGCATTTAAAAATATTATCTAAAAAAATGTACGTCCCCCAACGAGATAAATGGACTCCATCGGCTAAAAAAAGTCCCGCAGTGTCATATCTAATACGATTATGTGGAATAATTCCTCCACTGACTGCATTAACAAACTGGGCCATAAGACGGTTGACACACCTTCTGGCCCCGTCAATCCTGGCTGGATACCTCTCAGCCCTCCAGCGGCATCTTGGGGTGAGGGCCGAAAAGAATATCTTCATTGGCGGGTAAAATCCATGGAGAAAGAGCAGGTCCCTCTCCATTTCATTCACCAGACTGATCCTCTTGACTGCCCCTAAGTCGTTGCCACCGCAGTGAATGACGAGTACATCAGGCACTACTCTTTCAACAAGGGTTTCAAGAAAGAGAGGAAGAAGCTTACCCCACCGCAGCCCACCCACGCCGAACCAGCAGACGGTAAGGTCCGGCGCCTCCATCTCCCTCCTCTGGGCTCCGCCCTGGGCAGCTCGCCGGACATAGCTGTCCCCAATCACCCAAACAAGCACTGTGGAAACAATGTAATGTTAGGTATATCATCAGGGATAAGGATAGGTATATTACAAAATGCATTATAAGCAGTGGCTGGGTTTCAATAATGTTATGATAGATACCATAGGTCATAAATATAATGTGCACATTCAAATAAAATACATACATGCATGATGTCAAGATAAAGATAAGTCTTACATTTATTTATACTTTGATTAAATACATGCAGATGTTTTACATTGATGTTCAAGTCTTAAAGCAATGAAGTTTTTCTTACTCTTAGGCGGCATCTCGATTCAGTTCAGTGACACTAAAAAGAACAAAATGAAAAATTGAGTAAATATAAAAGTGCCTTTTTTTATTAATACAACAGTGTGCAGAATAATGAGGCTGATATTAACGTTGTCGTCTTACGCAGCGGCAGCAATATCTACTGCTTTTCATGCTAAACGTTACAAATATAATTTTACGAATAATAACATTGATTCGATTTCAAAACCTTAAAATATTTACACGCAGTGTGGTTTGTCGATATAAGTGATCCGACACAATTTTAGATTTTTATAATTTGACAAAACGTTAAGTTCTAAATCGGCAAAAAAAAGCATGGCCAATCACGATTATATTGCCGGGCTTTTGCTAGCTAGCAAAAACCCGGCGGAGGGTTATTGAATAGCGTATATAATACACCTACAAAAATATTACGCAACGTATAGGTATTATGTTCTTGTTGGTTTTTTGTTTTATACCCTTAATTTATTAATATTAACACATTTTTCATGTTTTATTTTGTCGTTGAGATTAACTTACCAACTAACTACTTGACTCCAACAGTTCTCGAAGGGATCCAACAATGGAAGACTGTGAAAAGGTCGTCACAGTTCAGTGCAGCAGTATTAGTAGTAAGTCATGGAGCACGTGGTGCACTTCTTCTTCTTCTTGTAATATTCCGGCAGTTTAGACGCTGTTTAGCGTATTACTGCCCTCTACAGGTCAGATGTTGAACTAGATTTCTACATACAGTCGTGACTCGTGTGTTGTTGTTTTGTAGGATAGTCGGGAGCAGGAGGAGTCAACCTCTACCAAGATTGTTTGCTGCGAAAACCAACGGATGACGTCACGGACACTGGTACGTCTTTTTTTCATATTTCAGTGCCTACCCTCTTACTGACCTCTTCTCGCCACGACTGTGAAAATAAACGGGTGACGTCACGGACACTGGTAATTTAAAAAAAAATATTAGCCTAGTCCCACCTGTTTTTTACATGTAGAAACGCCACTGCCTCTATCTCCTCCAGGCAGGTGGTCAGTGTGGATGTTGGCAGAGGAGCATAAGAAGTGGGGGATGTCCTGATGTAGAGCTGTGTGTCATCGGCATAGCAGTGGTATGATAATAATGGATAGGATTTATATAGCGCGTTATTCCCTAAGGACTCAAAGTGCTTACAAGGTTCCAGGTTCCATTCATTCACACACAGTCATACCGGTGGTGGTAAACTACGATAGTAGCCACATCTGCCCTGGGGCAGACTGACGGAAGCGTGGCTGCCATTCCGCGCCAACGGACCCTCCAACCACCTCAAACATACAGCAGTCATACACATTCACACCAGTCAAGGTGGGTGAAGTGTCTTGCCCAAGGACACAACAACCATGACACAGGTTGCCGGGCGGGGATCGAACCGCCAACCCTAGGATCATTGGCCAACCCGCTCTACCAACTGAGCCACGGTCGCCCCATAACCCATGCCTGCTAATGACACCTGCTTACCTCCCCAATGCTGCTACCTTGCCGTGGTGGGGAGGCTTGCGTGCCTCCGTGACTCTAAAGGCTATACCGGCGGGGATTCATACCCCCTGTAGGTGCAACCATGCCGGGCAGGTTTTAGAGTAGAGGCCGGACGAAAAGCAGCACCTGGTCCTCCAGGTTGGGGGTTGGGCGGGGGCCAACAACCCCACCCTGTAAAACACTTGCAGTTACAGAAACGCCGACAAGAGAACTAAGAGAGGACACGGCCCTGGGAGAGAGTAGTTCTTCAGCTAGAAGACAAATGGCACCTGGTTGCAGACAGAAAAGAACGCCAGTGACCGTGAACTGTGGAGGTCCCTTGTCGACGGCCTATACCCCAGTAGAGGTGTAAGGCGTAAGTAAGTAAGTAAGCTAATGACACTGCCCAGGGGGAGCATGTACAGTGAGAACAGGGTGGGGCCCAACACCGAGCCCTGGGGGCAGTGTTGTGCCTGAACGCGTTCAATGAACGATCGTTTATGAACTCGTTCATATTTGGGGCGAACGTGAACGTATGTATTTCTGCCTGATGAACGTTATTGCGAACGCGTTCATTCTGGCGTTTGTGAACCGCGCTTTTACAGTCGTTCAATCGTTCATCGAGTGCCAGATTTCCATAGAAAACCCTGCTAAAAGACAGCGTAAACAGGCCTTAAATATGTAGCGGAAAAACACCCAATCTGGCAACACCTGCCACCACAGCGTCGCACCGCATCAAAATGCGAATCACCGCGGCAAAAAACAAAAACAAATGAATGCAGCAGCAATTACTCAGACCATGGACCTAGCCTCAGGCTCTACCTCTTCTTCATATGATTGTTACCTACTGTATATACCTCAGATTGTGTTTGTGTTAATAATTATGTCAACACATCTTATTGACTTTGTTGTTAACAGTATACTGCAGTTTAAAATGTTCTCCTTGAGGGTTTTACTATTTTAAGTTGTAGGCTAATTTGTTTGTAGAACCTGCCTGGTATATTTTTCCAGTATTGCTTTCTTTGAATGAAATTTCATGTGAATTGTTTCCAGGTTTGGAAAATTATAAAAATGGAAAAACATTTGCACCTTAACCGTTTTTTTGTTTGAATAATTCCTCATTAAAAAGACCATTCAAACAGCAACTTTTTCCTCATGTTTTTGAGAATATACTGTAGGGCAGGGCTATTCAATATTCCCGCGGGCCGGACCCAGGAATATTTACTGGCCCCCGCCTTGACTACCGACCGACCCAAAACATTTTTGGTGGTGCACAATTAATGTACTAGCACGTGCGATGTGTGCTTTTGCATGGTCATAACTGCGCGAAAGGCCGCAATCTGCAGTAAATAAATGTGCACATGTGTCTCCAAGCGTTTCTCTATCAGCTGCTCTGCAGCTTTGCGGGCGCGATTGTACCGCAGTGTAAGTGTATGTCCATTATTTGTATTTAGTGTGTCTGCATAATATTGCACCAGTTTGCATGTTTGCACAAAATTTGTACCTTCACATAGCAAACAAAATTGCACAACTGTAAAGTCAGTGTCTGTAGTTTTTTTGTATTCAAATAAGCAGTTGTTTATTTCTTTACTGTGCATTGGCATCTTTGAGCAAAATACAGCCAAAATTTTCGCCACGGCGCACCGCACCGCGCCTCCCATGACCCTGGACAGTGACCCCTTGACAAACATATTTTGGGGGGGAAACACTGTAAGGTGTTGCACTTAGAGTAGCCTACATTTATTTCTATGTTTTTTGATAAGCTGTTGCACTCTTAGTAAACCTAGGCCTACCTGTATTTTGATAAGCTGTTGCACTTAGAGTACATTTATTTCTATGTATTTTGATAAGCTGTTGAAGAGTTAACCTATTGTGTTTTCCTGAACTGATAAGATTGTTAAACACTTAAACAACAGGCAGCCTATGTTAATCAAATAGGGATTTTCTTTGATAAGCTGGTGAACTCTATTTGATAAAATAAAGACAATATATGGACTACTATGTCGTTGTAGTGTTTTACAGTATATGTAGCTATTGATGTGATCAATTTTAGGCATTTTTTTCTGGCCCCTCATTTTGGATCATTTCCACCAACCGGCCCCCATTCAAAACTAATTGAATAGCCCTGCTGTAGGGGTAAAAGCTGCAGCTAGCTTCTAGTGTGGACTGAATGTTATTGAAATCATTTCTGTCTTTGGTTCTATATGGTATGTGGCAATTATTTTGATATATATTGAGAAAGAAAAGAACTATGAACTACCGTACTTTCCGCACTATAAGCCGCACTGGACTTACTATAAGCCGCAGGTGTTATAATGTTTAATTACCATATGTAAGAATTCGTGCACAGATGGGATTGTCGGGAAAGAGATGGCTGCTTGAGGAAGCTCCCATTTATTAACATTTCAACAAACAAGTTGCATATTTGCATAACGTATTCAAGTGTTACCATTTAGTGCAATAGCTACTAGGGATGGACACAAGTTTTTTCACTACTCGTGTGATCGCTTGCATTCCTCGAGGATCAATCGATTCCTCGTTAAACTTTTTTCAATTTTTAGAACGCAGCGCATCTGTCTGCAGAATAACGGTGCATCGCAATAAAGCCAATAACCTGCGCTTAATGCTTCTTGTCAAACAGTCACAGTTACCATATGATTGTAAGGATTTGTGGTTCTTGTACATCTCTTTGTGAATACTGAGACCAGTTTTCCTATGAAGGCATTCAAGTTGCCGACCTTTGGCTTTCATTAAACGGAGATCGGGAGTGAACCAAGGGGCGGAGATGGAAAAGGAAACAGATCAGGGGCCGTATTCACAAAACATTTTAAGGCTAAGAGTAGGTCCTAACATGCTGATTTAGGAGTAACTCTCAAAAATAAGGGGCGGTTCACTCCTAATTTTAGGACTCCTAACTTTTTAAGATAAGTGTAATTCACAAAGCATTTTAGCGCTAAAACTAGCTCCTAAATCTATAAAAAGCTAGGAGTCCTCGAGAGGACTCCTAAGTCACTAAGAGTAAATCACAGACAACCATTTGATGGTGTTTGAGAGATTTAATGCTAGTGAGCTTTATAAAAGGTACCTTTAATAGCTGTAAGGGTTTAATGATCTTAGTAAAGCTATATTTAGAAAGTATACACATTTATATTTATTATATTTATATAAAAAAATATTTATTAAGTTCCTTTTCCTCCAGTTGCTTTGGGTTTACGATGCACTGAAAGTTACTGTTGGTGTCACGTTTGGGTTTAATTTCCTACTAGAGTAGGCCTATATGTGGCGCTTCGCAGCATCTCCTCCGTTCCACAGGTCCGCTACTGTATAGTTGCGCGTCTCGCCTTTTTCCTTCCTCATGCACTTTACGATTTTGCCGGCTGTTGTTTCTAAATTGTGAATTTCCTGGTTTGTCGCTGTCTGACTATTGCTGCATAGTCCGCCATTGAGAGAAATACAGCGAGAGTGCATGGCGTGCAGCTGTTCAATGAGGATATTTTTTCCGATTCAAATCATTGTAAAATTTAAAATGAATAGACCTATGTGGCGCTATTGTAGGTTAATTGTGAATAAATGTGTGGGAAACCCTGCAGTATCTTAGTTTCATGTTAAACCAGTGTCACTTGTCATTAATTGTATATAAAAACTATTTACTTTAATACAGCGACACGATATGGATATCTCCCACAGTGTTTCCATCATAAATTCACTCTTAGCTCTCATTCCCTCTCAGCCAATCACTGTGGGCATAGAAGGTATGAACATGACATCATCCATAGCAACAGGGTCAACACCGCCCTCTAGTCTTAGCTAAGGAGTCCCTCCCATTCCTTAGTAAAAGTTGGTCTTATCAGCTTTGTGAATAGGTTTTAAGAAATTACTCCTTACTAAGAACTTTTAGTGCTCCTTAGGAGTACTCTTAGCGCTAAGATAAAATGTTTTGTGAATACGGCCCCTGGTTTTTAACGGAGCAAGAGAATTAAGGATATTATTGAGTCCAGATATTAATGAGAGACCAGGGGCCGTATTCACAAAACATTTTATCTTAGCGCTAAGAGTACTCCTAAGGAGCACTAAACGTGTATTACTGTAAAGCGTCTTTGAGTGCCTACGCAATAAAGCGCTATATAAAACCTATCAATTATTATTATTATTAATTTTAAATTTTACAATGATTTGAATCGGAAAAAATATCCTCATTGAACAGCTGCACGCCATGCACTCTCACTGTATTTCTCTCAACGGCGACTATGCAGCAATAGTCAGACAGCGACAAACCAGGAAATTCACAATTTAGAAACAACAGCTGGCGAAATCGTAAAGTGCATGCGGAAGGAAAAAGGAGAGATGCGCAACTATACAGTAGCTGACCTGTGGAATGGAGGAGATGCTGCGAAGCGCCACATATAGGCCTACTCTAGTAGGGAATTAAATCCAAACGTGACACCAACAGTAACTTTCAGTGCATCATAAACCCAAAGCAACTGCAGGAAAAGGAACTTAATAAATATTTTTTTATATAAATATAATATATATAAATGTGTCTATACTTTCTAAATATAGCTTTACTAAGATCATTAAACCCTTACAGCTATTAAAGGTACCTTTTATAAAGCTCACTAGCATTACATCTCTCCAAAACACCATCAAATGGTTGTCTGTGATTTACTCTTAGTGACTTAGGAGTCCTCTCGAGGACTCTTAGCTTTTCATAGATTTAGGAGCTAGTTTTAGCGCTAAAATGCTTTGTGAATTACACTTATCTTAAAAAGTTAGGAGTCCTAAAATTAGGAGTGAAACGCCCCTTATTTTTGAGAGTTACTCCTAAATCAGCACGTTAGGACCTACTCTTAGCCTTAGAATGTTTTGTGAATACGGCCCCTGATCATCAGGCGTAGATAGATTGTAAATGTCAGGGAGGCAGGAGGAGTGGATTCTTGAAGTGAGAGTGGCAGGGTCAATATTCTTTATATTACGAAATTAAATAGGGCGGGTTTTTTTTGAGATGGAGAGAGCAAGTTTAAATGTACAGTCCCCTCCAATAGTATTGGAACAGTGAGGCCAATTCCTTTTATTTTTGCTGTAGACTGGAAACATTTGGGTTTGACACCAAATGATGAATATGAGACAATAGATCAACATTTAAGCTTTAATTTCCAGGTATTAACATCTGGATCTGATACACAACTGAGAAGATAGCATTATTTGTAAAGGAACCACATTTTTAGGTGAGCAAAAGTATTGGAACAGATAGACATAAATTAAATTATAGTGAATAAAACTTAATATTTTGTCGCAAATCCTTCTCTTGCAATAACTTCATCAAGCCTGTGACCCATTGACATCAACAAACTTTTGCATTCTTCTTTTGTGATGCTTTTCCAGGTTTTCACCGCAGCCTCTTTCAGTTGCTGTTTGTTTTGGGGGATTACTCCTCTTTAGCAGGTAAAATGCATGCTCTGTAGGGTTTAACTCTGGAAATAGACTTGGCCAGTCTGAAACCTTCCATTTCTTGCCCCTGATTAACTAATTTGTTGTTTTTGCAGTGTGTTTTGGGTCATTATCTTGCTACATGATGAAGGATCTTCCAATCAGTTTGGTTGCATCTTTCTTTAAATTGGCAGACAAAATGTTTGTGTAAACATCTGAGTTCATTTTGCTGTTGCCATGAAGTGTTCCATCATCAATCAAGATTAATGAGCCCATCTGAGAAGAAGACATGCAAGCCCAAGCCATGACATTGCCTCCACCATGTTTCACAGATGAGCTTGTATGTTTGGGATCACGATGTTATCCTTTCTTTCTCCAAACTTTAGCCTTTCCATCACTTTGGTAAAGGTTCATCTTGACAACAACACAGTAACACATGATGGCAGCAGCAACATTTACTCAGAAGTCTACAGAAACATTGTGTCTGCCAATTTAAAGAAAGATGCAACCAAACTGATTGGAAGATCCTCCATCATGCAGCAAGATAATGATCCAAGAAAACTGCAAAAACAACAAAGGAGTTCATCAGAGGCAAGAAATGGAAGTTTTAGACTGGCCAAGTCAATCTCCAGACTTAAACCCTATAGAGCATGCATATTACCTGCTAAAGAGTAGACCGAAAGGGAGTAACCCTCCAAAACAAACAGCAACTGAATGAAGCAGCGGTGAAAGCCTGGAAGAGCATCACAAAAGAAGAATGCAAAAGTGTTTTGATGTCAATGGGTCACAGGCTTGATGCAGTTATTTGCGACAAAATATTAAGTCTTATTCACTTTAATTTATTTTAAGTCTATCTGTTCCAATACAGGGCCGGCGGTAGCCAGGGGCCAGGGTGGGCCGTGCCCACCCAAATGTGGTCTGTGCCCACCCAATCAATTTTATTTTATTTTTTTTAGGTAGAATTCCAGACCCACTATCGAACGGACCTGTTCATTCGCTGTCCAAGAAAATGTCAAATAAAATTCAGACAATTAATTAATACTAAAGAATATACCATTACCATGCATTGCTTCTAATTGAATATTTGGGCAGGACAGCCTGCCTCCAAGTTACCCACCCGCTTATAGTGGTCACTGGTCAGCAGAGCCGGCCCGAGGCATAAGTGAAATGAGCGGTTGCTTAGGGTCCCGAATGCCAGGGGGGCCCCCCCCCCCAATTTTTTATTTATTTCTTTAGTTTGTGTGTTTGATCATATTGTGTAAATGTAAATTATCATACATTAAAAGGAATACAATGTTTTGGTAGATAGTTAATAGCTTAATGATTGAATCAGTTCATCTGGGAGGTAATCCGAGGTTAACTGTGCATGCCATGGACGTTCAAGTCCATGGCATGCACAGTGTGTATTGAGTTTATTTAAAAATATTTGAAAATGGGGCTGCCCTCAGTTGCCCATGCACTGTGTATAGTCTATAGCCTATTTGAGCCTCGTCTGTGGAAAAAAAGATAACTGGAGAACAGAGTTCTTCTGCTTCGTTCCCCTCACTGCATTTAAATGAATTCATCGTATTACAGAAAAATATGTCCCGTAAAAGAAACGGAGCACCAAGCCCATCCCAGAGGACACTGCATAATATTTTATTTCAAATTGATATTTCTACGGAAAATCCATGTGTCTTTCTTCAATAGCTTCTAAAGGTACGAACACACTGCACATCGCCGCGCGGCGAGTTTCAATAGAAAGTCAATGTATTTCGAGCGCCGCCGCGCGAACCGGCGGCCGGCGGAGAGCGGATCACGCGGCGCGGCCAGGGGCGGCGCGGCGCGAATGGGGCGGCGCGGCCGCCGCAGAAGTTGAAAATATTGAACTTTTCGCCGCCGGCCGCGGCGCGATAGCCAATCACCGTCGTTGAGCTCCTCCCGACGTCACTCGGGTGAGTCTGCTGAGCTACAAGACACGTGAAACCTGGCTGGCGGTGCAGTCGGGATGAAGGGAAAAAAGAAGGAAAAGACAGAGAGAGAGAGAGAGAGAGAGAGAGAGAGAGAGAGAGAGGGAGAAAGTTCCAACACATCGATAAAATGTATGACAGCAGTTTAATGAGACACCTTTTAGTAAAAGGAGCAAGGAATAGACTCACATTATAGAAGAGAGAAGGAGAGAAAGCCAGGGGAGATGTACTGCAGATGAGTGAATATGCAGAGACAATGCAAATTAAATACGACAACTGACACTTCCAAACATTTCCCTAAACATCTGAAAATGTGTTTGGGTTTTCTCTACATGTTGATATGGCGTGAGTGTGTATGCACGGCCATGGATACGTGCGTGTGTGTGTGGGGGGGGCGCATGTGTGGGTGTGTGTGTTTACGAAGCTTGGGTGGCAGGTGGCGGGGAGAAATGTGTGAGAGGTGCAGTGAGACCAATACAAGGGCCGATGGCAGAGATGATGAAGGCAGAATACTTCAGAGACGCTCCCAACAAAAACAAATCAGTGAGGATGACGACGATGATGAGAGAGATGTAAATAGCGGGAAGAAACTGGGCGTGCACATTCAATGAGTCATCGGGCGGCGGCGGACACAAATGAGACACAAATGAGCCAAAATGACCACGCAGCGCGGAACCTGCGATTCGCGCGGCCAACCGCCGCGCCGCGCTGTGCAGTGTGTTCGCACCTTAATTCATCCGACCCAGTGTCTCCAAATTATTTGTTGGCAGAAAATTCCTCAGATTTAGCCTCTTAACTTAGTACTCACCAATTAAGGGCTTGCAGCCATCAACAAGACAGCTGTCATCCCACAGGATGAGGAGCAGAAACATTTACTCTGTAGAGCCGCACAACATACATGATGAAGACCATGTAGCCGTGGCGCAATATCCTGCCGTGGAATCCGCTTCAAGGCAGCCCATGATGTAACCATACTCCTGGTAGAGTGGCACTCAACGGCCAAGGCCTGGGGAGCCCCTGTGCTCTATATGCATTCAAGACCACATCCACAAGCCAGTGGGAGTGTCTCTGTTTGGACAGGGCAGCCCCCTTCCTGCAGCTCCCATAGCAGACAAAGAGATATTTGTCTTACGCAAGCTGGTTGTTGCCACAACCTATGACCTAAGCGGGGTCTGACACAGTGGGTCTGACATTCTTTCTGCACCCCCTGGTGAGCCTAGGGGATTGAAAGCAGCCAACTCGATCGATTGGTTTACATGGTGGGGAGACAATCGTCTGGATAGGAAGGATGGATTTAGCGAGAGCACCACTCCTGACCCCTCTGCATGCCAGAGCAAGCACGCCTGGCTCACTGACAAGGCATGGAATTCACCGACCGATTGCAGTGGCCTTTGTCTCTCGCTGTGTTCCAGACACCTGGAACTTGGACAGCTTAGATGATGATAATTAGATAATGCTGAGGTCAGCCTACTTATCAGTCGAAGGAAGAGGCTGTATTCCAGCAGTCTCCATTGCATGAAGTAGTAGCTGCCGACTGGTAGCTACGCACTCTGGAGAAAGGCAGGCTCGCATGGCCGCCGAGTCGAGCACCAGCTGAGCTGTAATGGTGACAGGGATGCTGCCACACACTGTTTAATATACGCAGAGCCAGGGACGGCCCAAACGGAAGAACCCTGAACTAGTACACCTTGCCCAGAAATGCAAAGGGGAGGACCACCTGTGACATTGGGCAGTAGGGACTTGAAAGTAGCATCTTTCAGGGCTATGACACAACCCAGTCCGCCTGAGCGATAGACTGGAGGACACCTGCAACACGCAGCATGTGGAAAGGAAGAACCGTGAGGCACTGATTCCGCCCTCTTAGTCCAGAACGGGGCGAAATGCCAGCCAATCTTGGCGGCGCGCCACGTCACAGTTGACATCAACCTGTCTAGCTCCCTAGTCATAATGCAAAGTCTGCAGTGAAGCATCACTGAGGGTTCGTGCTGAGTGACCAGCACCTGACCCCTGTATGGTTTGCGACCGAGCCAGGACTGTGTGAGAAAGCAAATTCACAAAATGGCCCACACGGGCAGCAATGTCTTAACTCCTAGTAAGGAGGTCGTAAGTAATCTGGCACTGGGGCCGAGGGCAGCGCACATCGGTTCTCAGAGCCTCGTCTGGGGAGACAACCAGGGATGCTATAGCAGGCTCAATCGGAGCTAACCAGTCCAAGCCCTAACTAACAGCATTGTGCATGGCTGCCAGAGCTCTGCTGTCACTAGTGTGATGAGAGAGAGCCCTTAAATCTGGAAAGCCTCTACGGAGCTCTGCGAAGTAAGGCTCAGAGGGAGGCCCAGAGAAAACGGAGTATTGAGGGCCCGCCGAAAAAAGGCATTCACAGGTGCAGATGAAAGCAGAGCTTCATCCAACCCAATACTTGGCAAGTCACGGACGGACACTGACCCTCTTGCCGAGCTGCCCACCTGTAAGACATTACAGGACGCAGCTGTGGACAGCACGTCATCCCCTGCTAGTAGGAAGGATGCACAGCCACAAGGTTATTCACTGCCGCTGGTACCATGAGCTGGTTGGAGGCTAGTAGGAGAGATTCTACCTAGCAAGCCTCAGTGCTGGGTTATCTGACAGTGCTTCCCTCAGGTGCTCAACCCTGAGACCTTCAGGGCACTTGTCATGGCCATTCTCCACTGTGGGGAGATCATGAAGGCGCTCACAATTATGGTTGTTTAACATGTCAGCAATTTAGCAGGCTAGGCTAAATGAATTAGTAGCCTACTCACCCTGGCTTCAGGCGCAAGCACCAGAGCAATGGAGCGACACCCCTAAAAGTAACCGTGACGGCGACCTTAGGAAGGCCTAAGCTGCCCACTGTCGAGCCAATTAAAATATGCATCCGATTAAGTTATGCAACCGGGCTTTAGGCGAGAGCAACCGAGCCACGGTGTGACACCGCTAGAATAATACAGTGGCGGTGTAAAACTATGCCGCCCACTGGCGAACAAATTACAGTAGCCTGCACAGACACGACAACGGTGTGACAGCTAAAATAACACAGTGAAGGCGAATTTTGGAAACCTAAGACGATCACTGGCGAGCAACTAACGTATGCAACCGGGCTTTAGGCGAGAGCAACCGAGCCTCGGTGCGACACCGCTAGAATAAAACAGTGGCGGTGTAAAACTATGCCGCCCACTGGCGAGCAAGTTACCGTAGGCTAGGCAATCAAGCTTTAGGCGAGAGCACACCCAAGCAACAATGCGACCTGTCGAGCCAATTAAAATATGCATCCGATTAAGGTATGCAACCGGCCTTCAGGCGAGAGCAACCGAGCCACGGTGCGACACCGCTAGAATAATACAGTGGCGGTGTAAAACTATGCCGCCCACTGGCAAGCAAGTTACAGTAGGCTAGGCAATCGAGCTTTAGGCGAGATCGCACCCAAGCAACAATGCAACCCCCTAAATAACACAGTTCAATTGAATTCAGTTTATTTAAGAAGGGGACAGTGCAAATGAATAAAACACATGATCCATGTATGGGTTAAAATGCTAGAATTAGCCAAAATGCTATTCTCTATCTGTAGTCCCCTGGCAGTGTCAGCGGCTCTAGGTAACCCCAGCCACTGGAGAGCAAATCAACGAAGGCTAGGCAATCGAGCCTCAGGCGAGAGCACACCCAAGCAACAATGCGCCTTAAATAACACAGTGACGGCAACACTTGGATCCCAGGACGTTCACTGGCGAGCAAATAAAGTAGCCTATGCAACCAGGCTAAGGCGTGAGCTACCGTGCAACGGTGCGACACGGCTATAATAATACAGCGGTGTGAAACTAAGCTGCCAACTGGCGACACACTACAGCAGCCTACACACGTGCAACAGTGTGACACGGTTAAAATAACACGTTGAAGGCGATTTAGGAAACTAATTCGCCCACCGGCGAGCAATACAGCAGCATACAGTGTATACAACAGCATACTAGTGTGTGGCACGGCTCATCCACTGGCAAGCAAATAAAGTAAGCTATGCAACGCAAGGCTTAGGTGAGAGCACACGACTGGTGCGACACAGCTCAAATACAACAGTGAAAGCGACTTCTGACCCGAAGCCGCCCACCTGACGAGCAAATTAAGTAGCCTATGCAACCGCTCTAGGCGAACTAAGCAGCCGAGCAACAGTGCGACAATGCTACAAAGTACTGTGGCGGCGGCTTGGACCCCAACCGAACTTAGCACCCGAGCAACAGTCAACAATGCTAGAAAACAATACATTCGAGCATACAATTAGCAACCGGGCTTAGCGAAAAACACACAAGCAACGGTGCGAACAAAGAATAACACGGCGACTGTGAAACCAGCCGCCGCCTGACAAGCTCAAGCACGGTGGAAAGGTGATATTAGCTTCCACGCCGCCCCACTTTACTCACCCCTGACCGGCCGCAGCCGAAGTCGAACGAATTGCAAGTCGCAGCCTTTGGTGGACGAAGTCAAATCGAAGCACCAACCCTTAGGTTACAAAGCTACTTGCGACAAGCTAATGGTAAACTATCACACAACAATATGTGCGACCTGCTATTACGCGAGAAGATAGAAGGAACAGAACCTCTGGTGACTTCCGGAATATATAGACATTCCCGGAGTCACCCAGGTGTCACAGGTGACTTTGTTGGTGTAAAGATCTCGACTTGCGCATGCGCGCAATGGAACATCCAGTGCTGAAAGCACCGCCTCTGGCGGTCAGTAGGAACGAAATAGAACAACATTTCAGCTTTCATTTCCAGGTATTCACATCTGGATCTGATACACAACTGAGAAGATGGCATTATTTGTAAAGGAACACATTTTTAGGCGAGCAAAAGTATTGGAACAGATAGACTTAAAATAAATTAAAGTGAATAAGACTTAATATCGTGTTGCAAAGCCTTCGCTTGCAACAACTGCATCAAGCCTGTGACCCATTGACATCACAAAACTTTTGAATCCTCCTTTTTGATGCTTTTCCAGGCTTTCACCGCAGCCTTATTCAGTTGCTGTTTGTTTACTCTCTTCAGTCTCCTCTTTAGCAGGTAAAATGCTTGCTCTATAGGGTTTAAGTCTGGAGATTGACTTGACCAGTCTAAAACCTTCCATTTCTTGACCCTGATTAACTCCTTTGTTGTTTTTGCAGTGTGTTTTGGGTCATTATCTTGCTGCATCATGAAGGATCTTCCAATCAGTTTGGTTGCATCTTCCTTTAAATTGGCGGACAAAATGTTTGTGTAAACTTCTGAGTTCATTTAGCTGTTGCCATCATGTGTTACATCATCAATGAAGATTAATGAGCCCATCCGAGAAGAAGCCATGCAAGCCCAAGCCATGGGCTGTTTCACAGATGAGCTTGTATGCTTGGGGTCATGAGCAGACCCTTTCTTTCTCCAAACTTTAGCCTTTCCATCACTTTGGTAAAGGTTCATCTTGACAACAACACAGTAACACATGATGGTAGCAGCAAAATGAACTTAGAAGTCTACAGAAACATTCTGTCTGCCAATTTAAAGAAAGATACAACAAAACTGATTGGAAGATCCTTCATCATGCAGCAAGGTAATGACCCTAAAAAACTGCAAAAACAACAAAGGAGTTCATCAGGGGCAAGAAATGGAAAGTTTTAGACCGGCCAAGTCAATCTCCAGACTTAAACCCTATAGAGCATGCATTTTACCTGCTAAAGAGGAGACCGAAGGGTGTAACCCCCCAAAACAAACAGCAACTGAATGAGGCTGCGTTAAAGCCCTGGAAAAGCATCACAAAAGAAGAATGCAAAAGTTTTGTTATGTCAATGGGTCACAGGCTTGATGCAGTTATTGCAAGCGAAGGACTTGCAACAAAATATTAAGTCTTATTCACTTTAAGTCTACTTGTTCCAATACTTTTGCTCACCTAAAAATGTGGTGTTCCTTTACAAAAAATGCTATCTTCTCAGTTGTGTATCAGATCCAGATGTAAATACCTGGAAATGTTGATCTATTGTCTCATATTCATATTTTGGTGTCAAACCCAAATGTTTCCAGTCTACAGCAAAAATAAAGGAATTGGCCTCACTGTTCCGATACTTATGGAGGGGACTGTATATCACATAAGAAGGGATAGTCCTTCAAAAGGTTGGTAAATTCAACCAGACATTTTGGAGTCTCTGCAAGTTACATGATGTGGAACTCTATTCGAAGCTACCATAAAAGTCCAAACCAGATTACATGCTACATGCTTCCAGGTCTGAAATGTGTGTGTGTTATTTAAATGTAGCACTTTAAAGTAGTTTGGTCTGAACTTTCCTATTTTGTAAATGCAACGTCAGTATTGGTTATCTATTTTGTGGTACTGTGCAATGACAATAACTTAATTGTATTCTATGCCCACGACTGTAAAGTTGCAAGTAGCATGTAACAAATGTTTACAGTAAATAGAGGTAGTGGGTGTCGTGGATATTACGGAAATACAACTGGCTTATAATGTACCATTTTATCTTGGCTTCATCATGTTGTTCGCTTTTATTTATGAAAACATAACATAGGCTAAATAATTAATGTTGACAAATACATCAGCCTACAATGACAAAACAACCAACTCTGTTAGTTGTTAACTTATGTCGTCTTAACCTAGGTTTATGAATGTTTCTAAATCAACGTTTAATTTGCTTAATCACCGCCAAATTACCATTATTAATCTGAAATAGTCACATATAAACACAGTACCTCATCGCGATCCATCGTGCCTTCTCTCGTTGACTGGCTTACAACACGAATATATTGCTTCCAAATCGCGTGACGGAGGCACAGGCTGGCATTTGCTAGAAAACACCTTTACAAAAGTTGGCGTTGTAAAAACACTGCTGCTTTTGTCCAAATGGGCCGCTAGAATTCACACAAACTGAAAATTCCTTGGAGGGCATATAACATAAGTTGTACATTTATAACGGCAGAAATTCTATATTTTTGATTAAAATATTGAATGTTGATCATGTATTAGCTACCCCAGATGGATGATTTTAATGTGTATAAGGGAACTCAGGCACCCCTTATTGAGCTCAGCTCCCATTGGCTCTCAAATAACTCAAACCCACACAACAGACATTTTAATATTACAGAGATCCATGTCAGTGTTGTGACTGAGCAGAATAAGGTTTTGGAGTATGTGGTGCTGTATGATTTACCACTTCCTGTAGTGTGGTCTCCAGTGCTGTAGACATTAGGCTTGACTGAGATTCTGCTCCACACCTTGCTCTCTGCTCTCTCCTCATAGTATAGGCACAGTCCATTTTCAAAGTCACAGTTTGCTATAGAGGGGTCAAAGGTCGGCTCTGTAACACAAAACACAGAATTATCAATATGAACCTGCCTGGTTAAAAGAAGTCCGTGATATGAATGTGTTTGTGAAATTCAATATGAACCTGCCTGGTTAACAGAAGTCCGTGATATGAATGTGTTTGTGAAATGAACATTGTGCATTCTTGAAGTAAAATAGGAACCTGGGGTTAGAATGAAGATGATGAATTAAAAGAGCACCATGGTAAAACATCCAGTGGTAGGAAAATTACAAAAATGCTTTACTTGATTTGTATTTTGCATTTAGCATAGGGAGTGGTGTTACTGCTAGAGAACAGCAGTGGTTGAAAAATAATATGAGGGAATAAAAGATGAGTGTGAATGATGATGGTGATAGTGTCCATCGTGAGTGTGAAGAAAGCTTAAAGCGGCTACGAGGAACTTTTAAATATCTTTAAAACTCATTTCTCGGGGAGTTCCGGTGACGTCACCACACCGAATGGCAGCCTAAACTACCTTCTCCCCGACAAAACGTTAATTTTGCCTCGTTAAATTGCCAAATAACACATTTTTCGACATAAAAAGAACTGAATAACGGGGCGAAGATGGGAAAGAAGAATGGACAAAAGAAAAATACTGCTACAGAGTCCAATAACGAAGAAGAAACCCCGAACAGCTCTCCCGCACAGGTACACGATGAGCAAGCTAACGACGAGCCACACGTGGCTAGTTTAGCAAGGGTTTTAGAGGAGATACGGGACTTTCGTAAAGACACGAAACAACAGTTAAATGATATCAAAACTGAGCTTACCAATGTCAATGCTAAGCTAGCGGAGGCAGAGATGCGAATTGAAAATGTGGAGGACCGTGTTCAAAATGTCGAACAGGTGCTAAGCAAGATGATAAAGGTGATGACTCAGCAGGAAAATAAACTGCTTGACCAAGAGGGAAGATCTCGACGGGAAAATCTAAGGATATATAATGTTCCCGAGGGAGCGGAGGGGCCTTCTATGGTGGAGTTCGTGCAGAAGTTACTACGGGAAACTTTGGAGGTCCCCCCCACCACGGAGCTTGGCATTGAAAGAGCGCACCGGGCGCTCGCTCCGAGACCGTCCGGAGACAGAGAGGACAAGCCGCGGTCAATAATAATCAGGTTTCTCCGCTACACAACTAAAGAGGAGGTTTTGCGCAAGGCATGGGGGAAAAAGAAAGTGTTTTTGAACGGGAGACCGATTTATTTCGATCAAGATTACCCCCCATCTATTCTACAAAAGCGTAAAGATTACTCCGAGGCAAAGCGCGTGTTAAAGCAGAGGAATATCCGCTTCCAGACCCCGCTCCCTGCTAAAGTACGAGTGTTCTACGAAGACGAGACGAGGCTATACCAGACAGCGATGGAGGCCACCAAGGACATGAAAGACAGAGGACTGCCCGTCACCGTCATCACACCTAGGGACAGCCTGGCTGAGCAGCTGTCCCGCTCCGCCTGGGACGTGGTGGGAGCGAGGCAGAAGGGGACGGGAGAGGAGCGAGAGCGGAACATCAGGGAGAAACTACGTGCCTTCAGGAGACAAGGCTCGTCCCCCACAGGAGAAGAGCTATAAGTTATGAGTAACGTGGTGAGCTAAACAGTCTCTTGAGTTTAAACAGTGCCGGGTTCAATTTGCAAAAAATACAGGGATCAAGATGTGACTTTTTTTTTATTTTTTTTTATCATTACTTTCACATCCATTCTTTCCTCCCTATTTGAATGAGAATATATACATGGGAGTGACACAGATACTTTTTCTTCTTTTTGGGAAATGGACAGATGCTGCAGTGGGGGCCCTCAGCCTACAGGTAGAAGAGGCCTTCCCCCACAGCTAAGCTTTATTTTCAGCTTAGCTCAGGGTCACTTACAAGAGACCCCAACCTTGGAACCACACTTGTTTTATTGTTTTGTTCATATGTGTTTATATGTTCTGATTGTTCAGGGAGTAGATCTGCTAAGTTTTGTTTTGTGGATATTAATGTTACATAGACAGATAAATACGTATGTCTAGGTGCAAAGTGAAATTCATCTCATATAATATTAATGGGCTTTTGAATCCAATTAAGCGTAGTAAAATTCTATCTAAAATGAAGAAAGAACAAGCCCACATAGTATATCTTCAGGAAACTCATTTAAGCGACAATGAACATGGAAAACTTAAGAGAATGGGCTTCACCAATTTGTTTTTCTCGTCATATAAATCAGGACATAGGAGAGGAGTTGCTATCCTTATTTCTAACAGGCTGAATTTTGAAAAGGTATTTGAAATGGGAGATAAAGAGGGTAGATTTATTTTAGTAAGAGGAAATATAGATGGGCGGCCAATAACTTTATTAAATATATATGCGCCCCCTGGAAGTGATGTTGATTTCTTTAAAAAAGTCACTAATATTATGGCAACAGAAACAGTGGGACTTCTGGTCTGCGGGGGAGATTTAAACATACATCTACAACCTGGCTTGGATAGCTCAAGTAAAAAAAACCTTGGAAAAAAATCCCTATATAAAAAAGTAAATACACTTTTTGAGGAGGTGGGTCTAATCGACATATGGAGAAACCTTTTCCCTAACAGGAGAGATTATACACATTACTCTGCCCCACACTCCTCGTATTCAAGAATAGATTATTTTATAACATTTGGAAAAGATAAGGACGTAATGAATGACTGTGGAATTGGGACGATAGATCTAAGTGATCATGCACCTATCTACTTATATGTTGACTTAAACCTGCAACCAAAGAATACCACGTGGAAATTTAATTCAAGTCTGCTCAATGATTCTAAATTTAAGGAACAAATTAAGAGAGAAATAAGCCTCTACTTAGAATCTAATGATAATGATGAGGTCACACCTCCCATTCTATGGGATGCCTTAAAGGCTGTATTAAGAGGGAGAATTATAGCTTTTTCATCATACAAGAAGAAAATGAGGAATGAAAAAAATGAAGAATTGCAAAATAAATTGAAGGAACTAGAAAGAAAACATAAATTACACTCTGAGCAAAAGATATTGGAGGATATTAAAAAAAATAGGAACGAAATCAATGATTTAGCTACACAAGCAATTAAAAAAAATCTAATGTTCTTG
The DNA here is from genome assembly GCF_949987685.1 of Ammodytes marinus. NCBI lineage: Eukaryota > Metazoa > Chordata > Actinopteri > Uranoscopiformes > Ammodytidae > Ammodytes > Ammodytes marinus. Next base: position 1,221,997 of record NC_137231.1, read on the forward strand.
AAACAGAGATACTATGAAAGTGGATCTAAATCTATGAAGATATTGGCCTGGAAATTGAAGAAAAAAATTGCAGAAAATACAATTCATAGAATTAGAAATCCGAGAACAAAAATAATACAAAATAAATTAAGTGAAATTCAGGAAGCTTTTGAGGTGTTTTACAAAACCGTATACTCTAATGTCCCAGGAGGAAATATAGCCCAAATTGACAATTTTCTAAATTCTTTAGATTTACCCACATTAAACGAAGAACAAAATGAAATAATGACTGCTGATATAACACAAGGGGAATTAAAAAATGCGATTAGTAGACTTAAATCAAATAAATCGCCAGGATCAGACGGCTATACAGCCGAGTGGTATAAGGAATTTAAAGAGGAATTAACACCTATTATACTTCCCACACTGAACTGGGCTTTGAAAAAGGCGCAAACGCCACCCAGCTGGAAGGAGGCAATCATATCGGCTATACCAAAAGAAGGCAAAGATAAGACGAATTGTGGGTCATATCGACCAATATCTGTTCTTAACGTGGACTACAGATTATTTACCTCGATCATGGCAAGACGATTAGAAGAGTTCCTACCGACATTGATCCATAATGACCAGACAGGTTTTATACAGCAACGCCAAACGCAAGACAATATAAGAAAGACATTACACATCATAGATTATATACAAAAAAATAAGACTGAGGCAATAGTAATAAGTGTTGACGCTGAAAAAGCATTTGATTCAGTTAATTGGGTTTTTCTTTACAGAGTGTTACACAGGTTTGGCCTTCATGATACAATTATAAAAACTATACAAGCACTGTATAACAATCCTACGGCCAGAATTAAAGTCAATGGATATTTAACTAACAGTTTTACCCTCGAAAGAGGCACCAGACAGGGCTGTGCATGGTCACCTTTACTTTTCGCTCTATATTTAGAACCACTGGCTCAACATATTAGACAAAACAAAGATATAAGGGGAATTTCTATTAAAGAGACAGAGTATAAATTGGCCTGTTATGCGGATGATATTTTGTGTTTTTTGGGGCAGCCGACAAACACTTTACCCAAATTGATGGAATCATTTGAACAATATGGTAAATTGTCGGGATACAAGGTTAACATAAGTAAGACCCAATTACTTATATAATTACAGCCCACCTGAAGATATTAAGAAGAAATACCCATTGATATGGCAAACAAAATCCATCAGGTATTTGGGGATTAACATACCCATAGATCTTACAAAATTATTAGAATGTAATTACCTACCAGTACAGAAAAAAATTAAGGAAGATATAGCAAGATGGAACCTAATCCCTTTCTTTGGCCTATCTTCAAGAATTGAATCTATTAAAATGAGTATATTACCTCGATTATTGTACCTTTTTCAGACCCTACCAATTGAGATCAATCAAATCCAATTCAACGAGTGGGAAAAAATGCTGTCAAGATATATATGGCAAAGTAAAAGACCAAGGGTCCGTCTCAAAACTCTACAACTGACAAAAGACAAAGGGGGATGGGGTCTGCCCTCACTCAGAGACTATTTCCTGGCAACACAGATAAGAACTATTATATATTGGTGCAACCCAAAATATAATTCTCAATGGAAATCTATTGAAGAGAAAATGTGTTCCACCCCAATACAAGCAATTATAGCAGACAATAATCTACAAAATTACATTAACAGTATTGAGAATCCATGGGTGAAATGTACTCTAAAAATGTGGAAAACCATCATAAAAGAATATAAATTAGAAGGAGATATTATGTTTCTTAAATGGTGTGCATATGACTCAGACTTCATTCCTAACCAATTAGACAGTAGATTTAAGGACTGGACACTTAAGGGATTAACAGCTTTATGTAAAGTAATGAAAGGAGGAACAATGCTCAGTTTTGATTCACTGAAAGAGAAATACCTTTTGGAAAAACAGGATTTCTATCGGTATCTGCAAATGCGACATTATGTTAATATGAAGATGAAAAATGTGTTGGAAATAAATGTTAACTTGATAGACATGTTTAGGAAAGCATATAACTCTGATGTAAATGGGAGAATAATTTCATGTGCGTACAAAATGCTGTCAAATCTTAAAACACATTCAACTTTATACATTAGGCAAAAATGGGAACAAGAAGGTGGGGTGAATATATCTGAAGAGGAATGGACAATAATGTGGAGGTTTCATTGGAAATGTACTAGTTCACAGAAATGGAGGGAATATAACTGGAAGAACCTGATTAGATACTTTATAACACCCTCCCAGAAATCCCATTATGATGGAACACCTCCTATATGTTGGAGGAACTGCGGTAACCAGCACGCAAACCACTTCCACGTTTTTTGGGACTGCCCGATTATCGCAGACTACTGGAAGGAGATACACAATGCCCTACAAGACATTTTCAAAGATGTTCTGCCCTTAGAAATCAAGACTATGTACTTGGGGAATTTACCCATGGCCTGGTTGAAAAAGGACAAATATTTATTGAACATTTTGTTGGTTGCAGCTAAAAAGTCTTTAACCAGGAAGTGGTTATCACAGGAGAGCCCAACTCTAAATGGATGGATGGACATCACAATGGACATTTACAAGATGGAAAAGATCACAGCATTTGTCAATCATAAATCAGAGCAATTTACCTCACACTTTAAAAAATGGATTCACTTTGTAACGCCCCAAAGGCCTGATTTTGTTTTTACAGAACATTAGTCAATTTACAAACAAACAGACTACTCCTTAACTGTTCTACTGTTCCTTTTATCTGTATTTATTTTATGTATTGTGTCGGTATGTGTGTACTTTTGAGATAATTTCTCAAGCGTACTATTCATGTCATAATGGAGAGCACACACAGAAGCTGTGATGAATAATGTTGAAATGTTTTGACACCAAAAATCAATAAAAAATAAATTACAAAAAAAAAAAAAAATCATTTCTCATTTTACCTCTGATGGTCACAAATTACCTTTAACAGCAAATGAGACCATCAGTGCAAAGAAAGCTGTTTTTAATTAGTTTTTATTAATGCCTTTGGTCTGGTCGCACACCGAGTCTGATTTTCGGCTTGCGCATCAGGCTCTATGGTCACATATTGGTATTGGTCGCAGATTTCAGTGTAGCGCAGCAATGCGATTTGAGTAGCATGTCCCTCCAGGTAGGGAAGGGGAGCCTTGTTTGAGACAGTTATTTGTCGTCATAATGGCTGATAACGGGGCTGAACCATAAAAGAAAAAAAGTGAATAAGAACATTAAAAGCTAAAAGGACGATAGACGAGCGGGAGGAGGGCGTTGCCAAGCAACGTGTAAACAACTTAGCAGGATAAACTAGTTCTGCAGTGTTTACTCCTATAAATGAATGAGCGGTACTAAAAAAAGTTTACTTTAGTTCATCATAATCAGATGAATGTTGCATTTATCTGATTATGATGAAGCAAAGTAAACTTTTTTTTAAATAGTCACTATTTACAACAAGATAAACACATTACCTCATTGTGCTCCATCCTGTCGTCTCTCGTTCATTCGCTTTCTGTGAGGGCACAGAATCGTTCAGCTCTGTGAGAGTGGTTAGTGAACCTGCATCAACTCATTGCAATCAGGTGTGTGTGGCACTGACTAGCATTAGTTGATGCAGTGTCACTAACAACTCTCACGGAGCCGAAAAGATTTTGTGCCCTCACACTTTCAACACGGACATGCACTGTCTATATTGAGTCCTAATCATTTGACACTCGCACAGCCGGCACGTGCTAGAAAACAGCTTTACAACAGCTGGAGTCGTAAAAATACTACCTCTTTTGTCCAAAGGGGCCACCAGCCACCAAAGTTCCTCGTAGCCACTTTAAGTCTGATCAACTTCTCTTTTAAAAATGCTCTCATAAATATAATAACTGATTAGACAGAATAGAAAATCCTTCTGAGTACAATTCTTCGTCACCAAAGCAGAGTTAATAATTATATTTGCTCACATGATGTAACAGCTTTTTGCTCAATATTCACTTCATGCAGAATATGAATTAAAACTGAAAAGCTGAAACTTTAGGGAGAATGATGGTCTGATGTTTCTTTAGCTTTCTTAAGTATAACGATAAAAACAATAAAAGCCCATTTACATGTGTTACATGGTTTACTGGAAAAATGTGTATATGGAACCCTCAGAATTGACCGTTTTATAGGAATGAGAAATGTAACAGGTGTGACCCACACAGAACGTCATCATGAATCTGAATAGAAAAGTGACTTTTGTGCATATTCAAACGCTTTACCAAAATTGCCATCCCTTTTAGATAACTAGATTGAATGCATAAATGTAGCATGAGCAGATTCCTATGAAATCTGCAGACAACATTTATTATTTCAAAAGGAAGTACCAGTTTTGAAAGTTCCCCTAGGCAGAAAGGATAACGACCGTCGGACTGTTTTTCTTCTCTTCTGAGTACTACCTAAACATAATAACTCAATTCTGATTCTTTCCATTGTCTCCCGCCTGTGTCCCCTTTTTCTCTTATGTTACATCCAGGGATCATGAGTGTAAGCACTGGCCTTTGCTTTGTCTTCAACCCCATGTTCAAACTGCAAGTTAACGGATTTGATTATGGCTAGTATATTCTTCTATGAGTCCAACATATTGCAATTTGAGGTTTAATTAAAATTTCAGCCTTCGGTGGCCAAAAGTGGCACTTCGGACTTTGAGACAAGCATATTTAACAGCCAAGGTCGAGATACAGAACAGTTACAATACTCATAAACAGAATGATTTTGGTCAGCTTTTGGCCCACTAAAATCCAGATGTCTCCTCCCACCTGTGTCAGTGTGGCAGAATTCAGGGGAAAAGGAGATGTCATCTATGGCCACGTATCCACCTCTGGCACTGTTAAAAGCCACCTCAAACACCACCTAGTAACATAGTGAGAGATACACAGCAACCATTGGCAGATGGGTAAAGAGTAATGTATGACTTAGACCCTGTTTCCACCTGGCATTAATATGTGGTTCTGAGGAATCCGATCGTTATATGTAAATGTGATATGCTTGTTCACACCTGGCCTTAACAATGCGTCTTCTATGCGCGTTTGCGATCCGGATTCGAATTCCCCGCGCTATATGGAAATCAGCTCGTACATCATTTCCGCTTATACTGTTGTTTTTAAGCGGCGGGGGCAGCAGTGCCCCGCCCTTGCCTAGTCTGCCGGAAATAAAAGAAGAAGAAGAAGTGTTGACCATCCACGACCATAGACATTATAAATTCCTTTATAATGTCTATGGTCACCTCGGCAAGAGTCTTGTGTTTTGGCGAAAATGTGAGCACAGCACTGTTTATTGTGTGGTGTTTTCCTCGTCAATAAATTAATCACTTGGTTACACTGTGTCCCACTGCGTAGCTGCCGCAGCCAGCACTGTTCGCTCACTGTCTCTATTATGAGTTGCACCGAGCCGTCTCTGTGTGTTTACGCCATAGTAGTAAATACACGCTCACAACAACACGGGGGGAATAAATAAAAAAGCGGCTGGTTTGACCGAGCAAAAACGAGACCGCTGGCTTGACCACAGTTGGTCGAAAGAATCATTTCCGCCTTGTAGTCACGTCGGCTAGAGTGAAGAGAGTCAGTGTGTTTTGGCGAAAATGTGAGCGCGGCACTGTTTATTGTGGTGTTTTTCCTCGTCATTAAATGAATCAGTTGGCTACACTGTGTCCCACTGCTACGATGTCACGAAGCTGCCGCAGCCAGCGCTGTTCCCTCACTGTCTCTATCAGTTGCACCGAGCCGTCTCTGTGCTCTCAACAACACGGGGGGAATAAATAAAGAAGCGGCTGGTTTGACCATGCAAAAACAAGAGACCGCTGGCTTGACCACAGTTGTTCCACACATAGACATTATAAAGGATCCTTTATAATGTCTATGTGTTTACCTGCAACGGTGCGCTTTTATGACGTGAATTGTCGCGTGAATGAGTACGAGTTTCCGCCCAGTCACTCGCCGCAGTTGAGTGGGCGGGGCCTAATGTGTATGAGATACACATACGTGTTTCCACTGTTAATGGGTATGTGGATATGTGGTCTCAAACCACCTCCGAATGTGGATAATTTCAATGCGCATTCAATGCGCATTGAGCGTGTTTCCACCTGTAGTTAGCGCGATCGGATCCTAAAAACCACATATTAATGCCAGGTGGAAACAGGGTCTTAGACATATGTATACTGCATATTTCTACAATGTTTATCACCAAAGTATGACTTAACAATTTACAACCGACCCACTTTTGTGTCAACACAGGCAGAGGGTCACTAACTGTGTGACTAGTTTGAAAAATGGTTCAAAAGTGTTATACATTACATCAATTGCTATTTATCATTTACACTAGCCTGGAACTCCAGACCCACATCTACAGTAGAACGACTAGGGTGTAGACCAGGGGGGGCGTGGATGAATATGTAAAAAAAAAAAAGTTTGTGTTTTTTATATTAAGATCATTGCATAGCTGGACAAGAGTTCTTCTGCTTCGTTCCTCTCACTGCATTTAAATGCATTCATTATATTACAGAGAAATAGGTCTCATTAAAGAAAAAGAGCACCAAGACCAACCCAGAGGACCCTGCATACATTTTTTTATTTTAAATTAATATTTGTATGGAAAATCCATGTGCTTCAATAGCTTTTAATTCATCAGACCCAGTGTCTCCAAATTATTTGTTCACACAAAATTCCTCATATTTAGCCTCTTAATTTTCCTCTCAAAGTGCACCAGATTCATGCATTTCACTTTTAAAAGGTGAAAAAAAATCTCCCGGGGAGGCATACCCCCGGAACCCCTAGGAGGGTCTGGTTCTCCACTGGCTACTATTTTCCTCCATCAGGACATTGGAGGCTCTAGCCAAAAAACACTGGGTGTGTGAATGACATTTAACTGGTCAATAATTTGGGAAAGTCTATCTGCCTATCTTTCTCACTCCGCTGCACACTCAGTCACTACTATCCATGCTTAAAGGAAGCAGGATTAATACACTGGATTAAGATGCTAAAATGTAATACAAAATGTGTTTAAAAACGCACACAAATGTTTAGAATGTTTCAGAAATACGTTTAAATTTGTAAAATAATTAAAAGATCTGTCAAAACACAGGGATTTAGATTATTATTTTTTTTTTGGGGGGGGGCTCCGCTGACATTTGTTCTCTGAGGGGGGGCTCACTCTCTCACACTTTGAAAACCCTTGGTGTAGACTATCGACGTAAAGGTCTGTGTTGATAGAATAATGTTAGAAATAAAACCAACCTTGCATGGCATTGCATTTTGAGGGGCTTGCTGTGTCTCAGCAGCAGCGTTATATTCCTGGTAGTAGGCTACGGCAGCGGCGGACTGATATTTCCTAGGTTACTGGCTCTATAATAGTTTGTTTACCTCCTGCTGTCATTGCTGCAGACGCAGAGTACAGTGCACGAAGGAATTGTATTAGCCTATTCAATAAACAAGATATGGCCAGATTTGGAGGACATACCGATGCGTCTGCTTTTGAACAGGATTATGAGAAATTTGTTGTACGAACCATACCTGTACGAGCCGAAATACACTGATGAAGAACTGAGAGGGATGGATGCTCAAAGGGCAAAAAAAGAAAGAGCGTCTGTAGAGACAGCCCCCACTGGAGCTGCAGTAGAGAACCGGGAAAGAACATCAGGAGACTGGTGGTGCCAGTGCATAAAATGGGATCATCAATATGTTCCCCGGGTCCTATAGGCTATGTTCCCCGCTTTATGTTTTTTTCCAAAAAAGGGTCCTATGTTCCCCGGTCGCAATACATAGGCCTAAGCTAGCTACATGGTTCATGCGCCGTAGCCCTACCCGACTCGCTGGCTCTCCCCGCGGGGAGAGGCTCCAGCAATGACGGATTACCGCATGGGCAAAGTGGGCACATGTCCAGGGCCCTGGCCAATAGGGGGGCCCTTGATTTATTTTTTTTTAATTAAAATTTTTTGACGGGGGTTTCCCCCCTGGGAATGGGGGAAACCCCCGTCGTAAAAAGTCGGGTTGTTTTATAATCGGGGTCTTATATTCGGCCGGGACAAGCGTGTGTGCGCTTGGATAGAGAACGATGTGTCTAGAGAAAAAAAGGCACGGGAAATGGCCAAAGAGCTCCACATCCCCACTGAAATCAAAGCCTCGACTCATTGTGTTGCGAGTCAACGTGTCAGAGGCACGAATCGGTACAGCGATCGACCTACAGTGGCTTTTCTGCTTTGGCAGTTGTAGTGAGGAGAGTTTGCCAACTGTGCGTTCCCTTTACGCACCAGTACCAGTGTAACGAGCGAGGCGGTTGTTTCACTTTACAGTTAGTCGGCAGTGAGATTGGGGTATCCAGGCTCGGGACATGCAATCAGATCGCGGAGCCTGTCCCCTCGACACCCGTTAACGAGCAGGAATCCCCTGTGATCATTTAGTTTTAAACCACAGAGTGTGTCTGTCTCACTGTGAACGACACCAACACAGCGTTTCACCGGGTGACGCGCTGCTTCGCTCAGACATTGAGTGTAGGCTCCGAGGGGGGCAAGGGTTGGCCAAAAAGCAGGCGCAGAGATCTTACAAAGGCAAAAAAAATCTGCTCGCGCGAATAGCGCGCGCTCGCATCGTCGGTGTCTCTGCCCCAATCTAACTGTCTAGTAGGCTCCGGCGCAAAGAATCTCTTTCTCTTGCGCAGCACCAGAGAGACTTTATAGAATTGTATTTCGCTCTATCTCTCTCTCTCTCTCTCTCTCTCTCTAGGCCGTGCACTGCATTATAATGTGTGTGATTGTGGATTGCACGGTGTGCTAGTGCGTGTATTTGCGTGTTGGTAGGGGTCCATGCAGAGCCGGCCCAAGCCTTCAGGGGGCCCTAAGCGAAATACGATTAGGGGGCCCCTCTCCAATGTTAGCGCTGCTGAAACTTTGTTAAATATCATTCACACACCCAGTGTTTTCCGCTAGTGCCTCCACTGTGCGTCTGCGAAAATATTTGACAGGCGAGATTCAGACCCTCCTAGGGGGGTCCGGGGGTATGCCCCCCCGGGAGATTTTTTTAACCTTTTTAAAGTGAAATGCATGAATCTGGTGCACTTTGAGAGGAAAATTAAGAGGCTAAATCTGAGAAATTGTGTGAACAAATAATTTGGAGACACTGGGTCAGATGAATTAGAAGCTATTGAAGAAGGACACATGGATTTTCCATAAAAATATTAATATAGTAAGGCGTCCCCCTCCCGGGCCGGGCCCAGCATCAGACCCGGGTTCGATTCCCACCCGCGGTCGTTCTCTGCATGTCACTCCCCTCTCTGCCCCATTTCACCTCTGTCTCTCTGCACTATCAATAAAGCATAAAAATGCCCAAAAAATATCTTTAAAAAAAATATATATATTAATATAAAATAAAATATTATGGAGGGTCCTCTGGGTTGGGCTTGGAGCTCTTTTTCTTTTACGGGACATATTTCTCTGTAATATAGTGAATGCATTTAAATGCAGTGTGAGGAACTAAGCAGAAGAACTCTGTTGTCCAGCTACTGTATCTTTTTTTCCACAGACAAGGCTGAAATAGGCTATAGACTAAACACAGTGCATGGGCAACTGAGGGCAGCCCCATTTCCAATTGTTTTTAAATAAACTCAATACACACTGTGCATGGATGTGAACGTGACATGATCAGATCATTTCGGATTTCCTCCCAGATGAACTGATTACATTTTTAGGCTATTAATTATCTAGACCAAAACATTTTATTCCTTTTTTGTGTGATAACTCACATTTGCACAATATGATGTTAATATCAAACACACAAACTAAAAAAAAAAAAAAAAAAAAAATTTTTTTTTTTTTTTTTGGAGGGGGCCCCCCAGGCAGTCGGGGGCCCTAAGCGGCCGCTTAGTTCGCTTATGCCTCGGGCCGGCTCTGGGTCTATGACTGGTTTGTGTCCAGGGCCCGTGGTCATGTTAATCCGTCCTTGGGCTCCAGTCATGCCCGGCGCAGTCGCCCTCTTGACCGAGCGAATCTACGAGCGGCCGCCCCCCGCCAGATCTGCCTTTTCAGTCCAGAGATTTGACTATTCGGCGGCCGCGCGGGGCAATTTTAGCCAACTTAATCCTGTCGGGTTTTAATTAGAACACAGCGCTGTGTCGCCAGACTGACTGCGTGCCTATAGAGAAAATGTAGCCATAATGTGAGGGGAGACGGCCGCTTCCCCCTGTGCGATTCTGTCTAGCAAACAAAGTTACAATGAATCAGTCACCACCGTCACATGGACAGTGTTTAAATAAAGCTTCTCTTTATTATTATCAATAGAGCTATAAGCAAATGGTAAATATTAAGCCTGCGGTGGCATCTGTAAGCTCCGTTTGCAATTTATTTTCAGCACCAACTGCAGCTGCAGAAGAAGAATAAAAAATAACAATAAATGTGTCGATTCATGCATCTGACACGTCTACACTGATTACACCTCTCTCTCTCTCATCAGGGCCGGCGGTAGCCAGGGGCAAGGGTGGGCCGTGCACACCCAAATGTGGGCTGTGCCCACCCAATCAAAAAAAAAAAATATATATATATATATTTTTTTTTTAGGTGGAAGTCCAGACCCACTATCGGACAGACCTGTTCATTTCCTGTCCAAGAAAATGTCAAATAAAATTCAGACAATTAATTAATACTAAAGAATATACCATTACCATGCATTGTTTCTAATTGCATTATTGGGTGGGCAGGACAGCCTGTCTCCAAGTTACCCACCCGCTTATAGTGGTCACTGGTCAGCAGAGCCGGCCCGAGGCATAAGCGAAATAAGCGGTTGCTTAGGATCCAGACTGTTTTTTTGTTTGTTTGTGTGTTTGATATCAACATCATATTATGTAAATGTGAATTATCATACAATAAAAGGAATACAATGTTTTGGTAGATAGTTAATAGCTTAATAATTGAATCAGTTCATCTAGGACAGGGGTGTCCAAACTACGGCCCGCGGGCCAACTGCGGCCCGCGGCCCGCTTTTTATTGGCCCGCGGCCGATTTTAAAAATATAATGTAATATGGCCCTTTGAAAAAAAAAATAATAATTTTTTTTTTTTTTTTTTGCATTTCTCAGTTAACCCACTAGTGCAGGGGTGTCAAACACTGATTGATTGGCCCGTGGCACATTTTAAAAATATAATGTAATATGGCGCTTTTAATTTTTAAATAATTTAAATGCACTCATTATATTACAGAGGAATATGTCCCATAAAAGAAAAAGAGCAACAAGCCCATCCCAGAGGACCCTGCATAATATTTTATTTTAAATGAATATTATTATGGAAAATCTATGTGTCCTTCTCCAATAGTTTCTAATTCATCTGACACAGTGTCTCCATTTTTTTTTCATACAAAATTCTTCAGATTTAGCCTCTTAATTTCCCTCTCAAAGTGCACCAGATTCATGCATTTCACTTTAAAAACTTTAAAAAATCTCCCGGGGGGGCATACCCCCGGAACTCCCTAGGAGGGTCGGGACCTCGGCTGGATACTATTTTCACCCTGCTGGACATTGGTCGCAAAGGCAGAAAACACTGGGTGTATCATTGGCATATAAACAAGAGGGGGAATGTGTCTGTTTAATGTACAAGGAAAGTGTTGCCGTGAAGAAGGATTACAATTTACGAAGACACTATGAAGTTTTCTGTATGTGGCCCTCAGTGAAAAAAGTTTGGACACCCCTGATCTAGGAGGTAATCAGAGGTTAACTGATCACGTCGCGTTCACGTCCATGGCATGCACAGTGTGTATTGAGTTTATTTAAAAATTAGGGCTGTCAAGCGATTAAAAAAATTAATCTAATTAATTACAGGCTTTGTGATTAATTAATCTAAATGAATCGCATGAGACATATATGACACTTGTATGCCTGTTTATAACCAACTGTATAGGCTACCGTTCGTCTCTCTCTCTCTCTCTCTCGGAACTACTAGCGCCGGAAAAAAAACACAAAAAAACAAGCAGGCTAAATGACGACTGTCTATCTCCCACAACAGACAGCGCTGCACTGCCACACAGATGCGCATAGCCTATGCCGACTCATTCAACATCGTCCTACTCATAGCCAAAAATATTGACACACACACACAAAGGAGGAAAAAAGACAGGCATATGCTAGGAAGAGTGAGAGGGGGCGGGTGTCCGTTTGCTGGAGACGATCGCAGCTAGCAAACAAAATTGAGACACGGAGGAAGATTGAGAGTTGTTTTGAACCTACATTGTTAATTAGGCACCCACTAAATCAATGCACAGACACTGCGGAGAATAACATAAGACGTATTCATATACCTTCATGCTTATTTGCCCGGAGCAGCGCATAAAACGTCCATAGAGCCCTCTCTATGCTTCTTTCTTCACTCTTTAATCCCGTGCGGGCCGTGTGCGCAAACCGCACTCTCGTCTCACCTCTTTTGCACCGGGTCAAAGGGCAATATAGAAGTGCGATTAATCTGCGTTAATTAATCAAAATTAACGCGTTAATTTGACAGCCCTATTAAAAATATTTGAAAATGGGGCTGCCCTCAGTTGCCCATGCACTGTGTATAGTCTATATAGCCTATTTCAGCCTCGTCTGTGGAAAAAAAGATAACTGGACAACAAAGTTCTGCTTCGTTCCTCTCACTGCATTTAAATGAATTCATTATATTACAGAAAAATATGTCCCGTAAAAGAAAAAGAGCACCAAGCCCATCCCAGAGGACCCTGCATAATATTTTATTTCAAATTTATATTTCTTCTAATTCATCCGACCCAGTGTCTCCAAATTATTTGTTCAAACAAAATTCTTCAGATTTAGCCTCTTAATTTTCCTCTCAAAGTGCACCAAGGGGGCGCCCTTAGCTCAGTTGGTAGGGCGTCCCCCCCATGGGCCTCGGCCAGCAGCGGACCCGGGTTCGATTCCAGCCCGCGGTCGTTCTCTGCATGTCACTCCCCTCTCTCTGCCCCATTTCAACTCTGTCTCTACACTATTAATAAAGCATAAAAATGCCAAAAAAAGAACGTTAAAAAAAAGAACATACAAACAAACATTTAAAACCCCCACCCACCCCACACCCCAAACAATCCTTGGACAATTGTAAATGACATGAAAAAAAAAAAACACATTAAAAGTACAATCAGATACAACAAATGTACACACAATCATACAACATTTAAAAGGAGTAGCTTGCTTACTACAGCTCCGGAAAAAATCAAGAGACCACACCACATATTAAGCGTCTCCCGTTTTACCCCCTAGAGCACATGTGTCAAACTCAAGGCCGTTTTGATCTGGCCCGCGAATCAATTTGTCCGATTTGAATCAATTCTGAAAAAAAACAAAAAAAAACATTTTTTTTTCTTCTTCATGGAGCCTGTGCCATATCCGCACGTCGCATACGCTCCCAACTGTTAGGAAACTTACGTGGCTTACAGCTAGGAATGTCTGCTGAAAGTTCTACAGCTCAGGATTTTAAGCCATGAATTGATGAACTTGCATCTAAGAAGAGCTGTCAGTTTTCTGAGGGCTGTAAATAGGCCAATATATGTGGCCAAATAGCATGCTAATATTGATGATTGATTGTGTCAAGTGTCTAAGGCAGTGGTGTCAAACATCCGGCCCGCGACTTGTAGAGCACACATTTCTGAGCATTTAAAAAAAAAAGTAAGTTAAATTAAAATTAAATTAAATTGGGAAAAACGTATTCCAAAACAACAAATAACCTCTGTATTTAAAAATAAATCAAAACAGTAGAAGTTGCACTTTTATTTAATTGTATTTTGTACTGTCTGCATGTTTGCACAAAATGTGTCCCTGTACTATATAGTAAACAAAATTGGACAACTGTAAGGTCAGTGCCTGTTGTATTTGTGTATTCAAATAAACAGTTGTTTATTTCATTAGTGCGTATTGGCATCTTTGAGCAAAATACCCCCAAAATGTTTGTGCTCCGCGCCGCACCTCCTATTCCCATGGCCAGCAGCAACCTTTACTAAGACATTTCCTGGGGGCTACAGAGATCCCTTGTGATCCGTGATAATGTAGGTTACATATGTAGGCTGAGTTATAAAGCATATAACTGAAAAACAAAGCTAAAGATTTGGATTTGACATATGTATGTTATTTTGCCATTATTTTACTGGTCCGAGAAAAAACATGACTACTGTGGTCAGCCGGGGCAAAGCCACACCAGTTGCAGCTATCGTCTACGTCAGGGTAAATCTCTGCCCATTTGGCTTTAGAAAAGTGGGTTCTATGGAATACCTTAAAGAGGACCTATGATACTTTTTGACTTTTATGACCTATAAACGTTGTTATAATGATTTATAGTCATGTTTAACCATACTAGCTTATCAAATAATGACGTACGTACATGCATTTAGACGTATTCCCTGCTGACCGTCTGGGGTGGCTGTGCAGAGCACTAAACACTAAAGGTGCGAACACACTAGGCACTTTACACGCGTAAGATTTACGTGCGTAACGCAGCTAAAATGTTGCTTGATCATTTTGTGTCAAAAATGGTTGTACGCACGTAACGTGCCTAGTCTCCCTCCCGATATTGTATTTCCCTAATCAACCATGGCTGCGATCAGACCCGACCCGACACAACACAACAGCGTGCATGTCCGCACGAAAACAACAACAACACGGCCAACAACTGTGCCAAAAGATAAACTGAACAGCACAAATAGCCTAGCATTAAAACAGCATTGCATATTCACGGCAGCTACATAACAAACACAGTTACAGCAGCATCGGTGGGTTATGAGGTAAGATAGTTAATGGGGAGGAAACACCAGGGTGTACAGATGGGTTTTGAGCCTTGATTTAAAGGAAGAAATGTAGGGGAATCACATTTGTCAGGTGGCAGTTGGTTCCACAAGCACGGAGCAACTAGTGCAAAGTACATTTCTGAGAGTTGTGCCAGTGGCATGGCTGTATACGCTGGTCACCAAAAGAAAGTGATTGTCTACAGTAGCTCAGAAGAGAGTGACATCTCAATTCCACTTAACGACACCACTGATGAGAGTTCAGCTGGCCAGAAAGATGATGATGGTGACTTTGTCATTGTGAGCTTTGCAGGTAAAACCATTAGATCTGCTAGGCCTTGTTTAAGAAAATTGTCCTTCAATCTTTGTCAACTATTTACTTTATTTACTTTAAATACACCTTAAATAAGTGATTGTCTAATGGATTTGTCTTGCATTACAGTTTATGAGATATATGTCAATGGCACAATTCACCCCATGGTATTCTCTCCAACCGCACAACTTACACCACACCGGGGGCAAGTTGTGCATCAAGACAACTTTTTTCCGAAAGCTATATTTCTTCAACAGTTTATTCCAGATCCAAAGTTTTTATTGCCAGGGATGCACAACACTCTGAAATATATGTACATATTTGAGTTGGAGACTTTACTGTCAAGGCCTTACTTTAAAGTCACTTTGAGTGAAAAGTTGCACAACTTAGGCCACTCTCCCCTACTACTTTTCTGGTCTTAATTTCTGTTTCCTTCCGGAACATTTTCAGCAGCGCGGGGATATTTCAGAGCAGGAAGGTGGGGGCATGGCCGGAGCTTGCCTGAGCAGCATTACCATACATGGAAACATCCGCTTTTTGTGACGACAAAATTATCAGGAAATTCTGAACCGATTTGTCACGTGATTTCTCGACCGGCTGCCCTAGTGTTTAGTGCTCTGCACAGCCACTCCAGACGGTCAGCAGGGAATACGTCTGAATGCGTGTACATCATTATTTGATACGCTAGTATGGTTAAAGCCACTACTGGGAGTTTTTTCTCAGCCGAGCTAAGGGTGTAAGGGCAGGGTGTCATATTGTATCATATTGTATCATATATCATATTGTATGAAATGTAAAGCCCACTGAGACAAATGTATTTGTGATTTTGGGCTATACAAATAAAACTGATTTGATTTGATTTGATTTACGAGTAACATTGCACGTTGGCGGCCCCTTTGGACAAAAGCGGTAGTATTTTTACGACGGCAGTTGTCGTGAAGCTGTTTTCTAGCTCGTGCTGGCCGTGCGAGATTCAAATGATCAGGAAGCAATATAGTGCATGTCCGTGTGTTGAAAGTGTGAGGGCACCGGACTCTTTTCGGCTCCGTGAGAGTGGTTAGTGTCACAGCATCAACTAATGCCAGTCAGTGCTACACACACCTGATTGCAATGAGTTGATGCAGTGTCACCTCTCACGGAGCTGAAAGATTCCGTGTCCTCACACAAAGCGAACGAATGAGACGGCAGTTAGAATGGATCACGATGAGGTAATGTGTTTATGTTGTTGTAAATAATGACTATTTCAGATGAATAATGGTCATCTGATGATGCTGGTGAGGCAAAGTAAACTTTGTTTTAGTAGGCTACCGCTCATTCATTTAGGAGTAAACCATCTATGGAGTAAACACTGCAGTCTAGTTCGCTCCATAGATAGTAAATAATAGGTTCGCTCCCGTGAAATTGTGTATACGTTGCTTGGCAACGCCCTCTCGCCCGCCTATCACTCTCCCTTTTAGCTTTTCTTCATTGCATTTTCTTTTTTTTCTTTGATGGTTCAGCCCCGTTATCAGTCATTATGACGACAAACAACTGTCTCAAACAAGGCTCCCGCGCCCCTTCCCTCACCTGGAGGGATAGGCTTCTCAAATCGCGTTTCTGCGCCACACTGAAATCTGCGACCAATACGGATATGTGACCATAGAGCATGCACGCGTGAACCGAAAATCGGACTGGGTGTGCGACCAGACCAAACACAGTAATAAAAACTATATAAAAACGTCTTTCTTTGCACTGATGGTCTCGTTTGCTGTTAAAGGTAATTTATGATTATGAGAGGAAACATGAGGCTGTTTAAAAGATATTTAAATGTTACTCGGAGCTGCTTTAAACATGACTATAAATCATTATGACAACGTTTATAGGTCATAAAAGTCAAAAAGTATAATAGGTACACTTTAACAATTGATTTCCGGAAAATAAATGTTTTGAATTGATAAACAAACATCCGTTATTTCATATAAAAAATACTGGTATTTATAAAAATTAATGAATAATGGTGAAAATAAATAAAATTTCAAAATGCTCAAGGGGTTCACATACTTTCAAGCAGCACTGTATATGTATACATATATATATATATATACACATACATATATACACATACATACATGCTAGCTCTGGCACTGACCTGCAGGGGGTGTTGAGCCCTGATGTCAATGCTAACCAGAGTCCAGCTAGGCGTAGCATACACCTCTGGGCTCCATAGCTCTTCATAGTGGCCCAGCTGGTCTCGAATGAAGACGGAGAACATGTTTCCCCTTTCCTGGTCTCTGTGGTAGTGGAAGGACAGGCAGCCAACCATGGGCAGCGTTGTCATGGGTGAGGTCAACTTGGCCACTTCCTGGAAGTGTTTGGTGTACACAGAGTCCACATACATGTAGTGGCCTGGAACAGTAGAAGATATATATGAGCTGAGGGTACAACGTTATGGGCTGATGAATGATTGATAAGACTTGCTTGGTTTTACAAGTTGTATTAAGACTGAGCATTCACTGGATTCAGTGGACTATTACGATGACTCATGTACAGCGATTCACAAATAACTCAATCTGTGCTTTCAGATTAAACAGATGTTTAAGGCTGCAATGGGCTTTGACTTAGTATGTTGCTTTTAATCATACAAAGCAGTATTGGATTACCATAAACCAAACATCTTCCCTTTACCTCTTCATTTTGACCAAACAATACACCTATCTATAAAGCAAGAATTGTCTGTCTGTGGCTCACATATCCCTCTTGACTTTTAGTCAGATCGGCCTGAGCTTCCGGACATGGCTTGCGCACGGCACAAAGGTGTGCATCCATGATTTTGAAGCTTTTTGGACCAAACATGTAGAAGTTATCATATTTATATCATGCTGGGGGCGAATACATGTGCACACCATGGATAGTATATAATATGGATGTATCATCCGTGCTGACCTCAGTTATTCACACGGCATCCAATAATCCTGGTTTATGCGCGTCGCCATCTTGTAAGATTTTTATTCCGCCTCATGTCGGAGGAAGGGAGATACGCCCATCTAGCTGACTTATACCTCCGAGGCAAAGTGATGGACAATGGGAGGAGAGCTGTCACTCAAGAGAACGCGCCAATATATTTTAACCTCCAAAAGAATAAAAACTAGCCTGCTAGAAAAAAATTCACCCCCCTCAGTGTTGTCATGGAGATATGACCTAAACATACAGACTAGAATGGTTTTGTGGACTAGGCTGTAAATAGGTTTAATAAGACTTTGAAAACGGGCCTGTCTAACAAGTGAGTCAAAGAAAAATAGCTCAGTCTTGGCACCACCCCCAGTGGCCACCGGAAGGTACTACAATTTTGGTCACTTATTGGATGCTGGTAAAATTCGATGAGGTTGGGGCTTGGTGCACACTGAAGGCCACAGTGAGCATGGAGCATTAAGTAATCCCCGACTAAACCCCGCCTCCCTCTGATTTGATTGGCTGCTGCTCCCAAAACCTGTCTGCTTTAGTGTTAAAGATTTTCACTGTTATGCAGTTAATGTATAGTTAGTCTGGCTGAACTGAGTTTTATTCCCAGCAGAAGGGAGAAATCTGTAGCAGCCAACACAAAGGACTTCTTGTTCACTGAACTCATAGATAGATACTGACAAGGCCTCTAGCAGCTCGGCGAGATAAGAAGAATTCCTGGGGCGAGAGGAGGACGCAAGACGGAAACTAACATAACTAGGCATCTGTAACTAAGCACACTCACTCTTACTCTGAACTTCGATGTGATCACATCAACTTGCCTTGTCATTTTATTTAAATAAACACTGTGGCTTATTCCTTCATACTTAAGGCTAAAGAACACGATAAATTATTTTTCTAACAAAATGGTGACCGCGACGTGGGCCTTTAAAAGGTTTTGAACGGTCAGCAGCCTGTCTGGACACCGAACTCGGTCACTCAATCCCATGGGAAACAGAAGAAGGTGAGCAGAAACACCTGTTGTGTAAACCGAAGTTTCTGAAATTGGCTATTTCAAATTTTATTGAGTGATTGTTTGTTCTGTGTTCATGACCTCAAATTCTGTAGATTTTTGTTTGTGTTTTGTAAGTATAGGCTCTTTATTTATGTCTGGATAAATTGACAAGGCAACAAACTCTTTTCTCTTGCTCTGTGTGTGTTTATTTTCCCTTTTTCTGCTTCGTGGAATGCTGGTTTATTTAAACTTTCCCTAATGCAGAGGCCATATAGTAAGTTTTTGATTAAATGATTAAATTGTATATCATTTATGGGTGCCTCGATAAACTGCCTAAGCCTACAATACAATAGGATGTAGGTGCTAGTGATTTGTTATAATTGCTGAGTGAGGTCCTTTAAACCGCTTCTGTGTAGCGTGAAAAGACCTCCTCTATTTCGGTCCTTAAAGGCTGTTATGTAAAATGATGGCAGTCGGGAAGCGTGGGTTGCGCTAGCGTGGGTTGCGCGAAAACCCGAAGGTTCAACCTCAACGGTTTTAACAGATTGCGAAGTGCTAAATCGGACCTCGGGTGTCGCTCAAGAATCTGCTTTGACTGACAAAAATCCATTAACTGTTTTTAAATGGATCCCTCGATGCTTTAAATATATCTTTCTGTCAGTTATAAGTTGACAGAATGAGTGGGTATTTTGCACGGCGGGGTTGCCACTTCGTTATAAAAATATAACTTACCTATTGATAGTTTGCGTTCGAGTCGCATCTCGGTCACGGCAGCTGTGGCTTCATCCATACAGTTTAGCACAGTATGGTGGTGGTTGGACACTGTGCGTTTGACGGGGTGTGTTAATAAAGTAATTTGCTAGGGCGTGACGTTGGCAGTGTTGATTAGTCTTTTAGTTCGTTTTAGGGAAATATTTTGTTTGATGCGACCTCTGTATTTCTGAGTATGGCTTTCCATGTTTAAAAATGCTGCTGTTTCAGTGATTTTATATATGGAAAACCGTCTTAAATACTCTTCTGCCTCTACGCCAGCATTTCACTAACTGTATGGCTATGTAACTGCATGTAAATACCTTGAATAACTAACAGCTACACCTCACACTCACACACACACACACACACACACACACACACACACACACACACACACACACACACACACACACACACACACACACACACACACACACACACACACACAAAGCCTGGGGAGTTGTTCTCATTTATATGCGCGCGAGTGACACTGGTTGTCCTGATAACTGTATCTGATTTTTACTCTGAGGTTAAGATATATAGGATACTATTGTATAATCCTTTATAGTTATTTCGATTGTGTCCTTTTCATATATGACACTAATGTAGTTGTAGTTCTGAACCACACTCGTGATGTTCCTCCTTGACAAAAAATAAAAATTTAATCAAGCTCTGTGACATTAAAGGTGCACTCTGATATGTTTTATATGTGAAAACCAGGTCTAATTAAAAGGTCCCCCCTTGTTTCATAGGGTTAAATACATGCTTTGTGGTATTTTCATGTAATAAGGCCCAGTCAGCTTATACAGATGAATAAATAAAAATTAAAGGTGCACTTTGGGCTGGGCGATATGGCAAAAAATATTATCACGATTATTTTTTCGATATTGATCGATATCGATATTAATCACGATATAAAATGTGATACTGCTGAAGCCTGAAGAAATCAGAGGGTTCAAAAGTTTAAACATACCAATGTTGTTTATTAGCATATTTGTGATTAGGGAACATTGAATCACATTTAAATATAAACATTTAACTTCACAAACATGTTTTATCTGCCCCTAACAAAACAATATAAGATAGCTTGAATTATTTAAAATAATGTAAATATAAATAAATAAATAAATAAATAAAGCTAACTTCTTTCACATTAAACTCCTTTGGCAGGGCTGCAGAAAACATCTTAAATCTTGTAGAGACACAACCAATACACAAAAAGTGAAACAGTGGATCAACAAAGGCCCTGGCACATTTATATACTGAACTTTAATATATAAAATATAAAGTACGTAGTGCTTACGTAAGTACAAAATGTAAACATTGTGAAACCAGATATTATGCTACCTAAAATAATGTGTTTAAAACTAAAAATATATGTGAGTGACTATCACATCAAACTCCTTTGGCAGGGAGGCAACAATCTCAAATATTTGTAGAGGTAGGCATACAAGGAAACAAAAAATAAGTTGAACAATTTAAACAAGTCATTAAGCTACATCATTTGTTAGTGACATTACAGGTTTTTTGCCAGAAAGACTAGTCTGTCTACAGCATCTGGCTTCAAAGCTGCCCTGTGGCAAGTCACAATATTGCCACTTGTGCTAAAAGCACGCTCTGAGGGTGAGCTGGTGGCAGGAATACAGAGGTAACGTTTTGCGAGGATGCTCACTCTGGGATAAGTTGTTGAATGGTTTTGCCACCATGCCAGCGGGTCGGTCTCACTGTCTGCCTCAGGTGCCAGCAGGTATCTGTTCAGTTCAGCCTCAATAGCCTGCTCTTCTGTAAGACCAGATGTAGCAACAGAGTAGGACTTCTTGAAAAAGCTGCCCAGTGACTTCTTCTGTACTTTGGCTGGTGTAGCTACAGCATGAGCATCTCTCCCACCTACAGCTGTCGTTGTATATGTGGATGTGTGAGCAGTAGCTGGTGATGTGGTCTGACATTCATCCAGCATCTGAGCCACAGCTCTGGATTTTACAGCCTCAACCTTGTCATCTTCAATGTAGCGGGTCTTGAACCGAGGATCAGTTAGGGATGCCATGTTCAGGAGGTCATCAGTAGCAGCATCATCGTATTTTTCATTAAGGTAGTTGAGGACAGTAGCCTTGATGGTCTTGGTGAGCTCTGTGTCATCAGCTTCTGGCTTCAAGACCTCCTTGTTAAAGAGCTGCAGCACAGGTTTCAGGTAAGAGACAGTCACGTATGCTTCACCCGAGAGGGCATCAGTGAACTCAACAAGCGGATTCAGCGCCTTGTGGACAGACTCCAGGACATCGATGTCTGCCCATGAAAGGATTAAGTGCCTTGTTTTTTTATCAGCTGAGAGAACCTTTGCAATAGCCTTCTCCTGCTCCAGCACCCTTGCTATCATAGCATGACGGGACCCCCACCTTGTTGGTGACTCTGTAATCAACCTGTGAGGGGGTAGTTTGAGCTCCTCTTGAGCAGCTGCTAGTTCTCTCTTTTTTTTCCATGAGAAAGAAAAAGCACTGACCACTCTTTTGCACACACCCATGGCTCTTTGGATTCGCTGGTCTCTTAAACTTCTCTCTGAAAATGAAAAAGAAACACAATGTAATATACAATATAACATATTGTAAAACTTTACTAAGAAAGAAATTACAACAGTAATTTAATTATTATATTTTGTGATAAGTTATAATATTGCCATGAAATTCAGAATCTGAAAAATAATTTTTATCAAATTCCTTTGATAAAAGGAAACATTTTCGATTTTTTAACTATAATCAAATTGATATGATGAGAGACCAATAATATGTTGTGGGTTGGAGGGAAGGAAAAAAATAAGCACTATTATTGATCCCCTCACAAAAACGTTTAGTAGCTTACATTTCGGCACTTTATTCCGTGTTTGTTTTACTTACCAATGGCAAGATGAAGCCGATGACCGAAACACTGCAGGCGAGTTTTGCTATACAATAAGACGTATGTAGATGTATGTTACATCTTTATGTCTTTTTGATTGTTTTTCATACGGTGGAACAGCCCCGCTCGCGCTGCTGACAGCTGCGGTAGGACGGCGGGCAAAGCATGTTGTTGCGCGAATTTGCATGCTTTCTGTGTGTTCGATGGGATGGTACTTTTTCAGATGTTGAAATAAGTTTGTAGTGTTTCCCATTCGTGCTGGCACCGACCGACGGCATATTTTACAGACGGTCTTATCCTGTGCTTTATCACTTTTAAGATAGCCAAACCACTTCCATATAACGGACGTCCTGGAACCTTTTTTTTCAACCACTTCTTCTACGGCAGATGATGCAGGTTCACTTGCAGCCTCCGCTGTTCCACTCATGTTATCTTTTTTTTCTCGCCAAATATTCCTCTCCGCTCTCCTCTCCTCTCCGCGGCGCTCGAAGCTCAAACATGCACCAGGAAATGGGCATGTACTTCGACATGAACGGCAAACACTGCGATCTGACTGGCTGTTGCGAGTATTTCTGCTGCGTGATTGGCTGTTAGGTAAATCCATATCAGCACAGTTTTTTTTTTTTTCAAATCAAGCATTTATGTCTTATGCTTATCGAAGTAATCGATGTGAGTTTTATCGCGATTATAATCGAAATCGAATTATTGCCCAGCCCTAGGTGCCCTATGACATTTTTCCCACGTAAGGCGTGGCCGGTCTGTCTAATATCTCAAATTAAAGGTGCTTTTACTGATACTTCAGTGTCTTTGTTGTTAGCCTCACTTTCTAGTGTGTAAAAGTAAAGGTGTGATCAGCAATTTTTCACAAGACTTTAGAAAAAAAAAAAAAAGAGTGAGACACTCATCCTTTGTGCAGTCAAGGTTTACTCCTTTATCCTTATCTCTGGTTGAGCATATGTAGCTTTTGCAAACGGTACATGCTGTAGGCCCTTGTTGCAGTTTTTTAATTTCTTCTCACTCTTTCCCTCATCAGCTAACAGGGAGAATTTATTCTATTTCATTTTTTGTCCCCTCTCGGTAGCTGCTTTCCAGCTCTCGTTTAGTGTTTTAAGTAATGACATCTACTGCAGTGTGCCCCCCCCCCCTTACAATTGAATAAGTTCACGTTTCCCTTTGAAATGGTATTAAAACTTTTATAAAAGTGCATTCTGGGTTGTTGCTATCATGAGCAAAATATACTATTTAATTTTTTAGGATTTCCATTGTGATAGAATTTGTTTAACTTCACCTATTGTGATGTCACATTTCTTAGCATTTACTTAGTGCCTACAGCATTACTGTGTTTACTGTAAGATTTCTGTCTCATGTTCAAATTAAAACATGCATTTTTTTCTTTTTATCTCTCTTTAGGCCCCAGCCTTGTTCTAGTGGACAGCTGCGTGGTTCTTATCTCTAGTTGAAGGCCCTGAACGCTCTGACAACTGCAAAAGGCAGGATATCTTAGTTTTTGGCTGATTAGTTTCTCTATAGTTAATTAATAATTCAAATTCACAAGGGGAACATTTTTATTTATTTTTTTATTTTTGGTTTGGTTTGGTTTTGGTTATTTTTCCCCCTGGCAACAGCCTCATTCATTCATACCTGAACTGCCCCCTCCATGCCAATGCCTTTCTTTTCTAGGGGAAAAGAAAAGCTACCCGGAACTGCCTAAGGATCTTGTACATGGGACAATTATTGGATACATTCAGCGAAGACTCGGGACTAAACAGCGCTACATGCAACGCCAATACGTGCAACCATTGATGTCACTGAGGCAGGGTCCCATGATGCTTGTGGACTGGAGGGGAGTGTGAATACTTCCCCTCACATGGTAAATGACCCTGTGACCTCCACCGATGGATACAATACTGATTTGCCAAGAACTGTGGAGCATCTGAAAGAAAAAGAGGGAGAAGCCTCTGGGTGCCTTCCCACTTCCACATCACCCCTGACCACCGTCACAGACATTAAAGATAACCCTTCTGGCCCTCCAGCCACAACACACAGACGTCTACAGACTGCAGCCCTTAGTGACTTTCTCTGTGCAAGGATCAGAGAGCTTTGTTCAACACACTGTGTGTGTTTCGCAATGGACTATGGAAAGTGCTACGTGATCAATATCCCACAGCCAGCGATGAGAACGCCATGGACTAATACGAGATAAGGGAAAAGAGAATACACTGGATTACCTGCGGAGGACAGGTGCCTTGTGGATGATGCCATTCTTGAGCTACCATCACAGGAGGAAGACTGATGGGTCTCCTGTGCCCGCTACAGGCCAGGGGCCGGTTTCCCAAAGCCTTCGTAGAGCCTTCTTAACGCTACGTCATTCGTAACCCCTACGTAGAGTTCCTACTTAACATTTCGCCTGTTTCCCGAAACGTTCTTTGCTACGAATCTCTTTCGTACGTCCTACGTTGGTAAGGTTGGTCTGGAGCGCCTGCAGAGCCTTCTTAGCTCTACCGTAGGGATGTTTCAGCTCTCATTTGTGTCATTTAACTAATACATCTGACTGTATTTCATATCAAACGGACACAGCGATGACTGTATTAAATAACAAACTGTTAAAAACGATAACTGTATATAGCGTACATATCACATTTAAAGTAAGCTATATATTTTAGCAGAATACCATTCCTTCCGTAAGCACCATGCGTAAAACGGACACGAGTGACATCCCTGTTGCGCATGGAACTGCCACAAGTCATTCATGAAGAAAATAATTGATGGAAACAATCTTAATCTCCTCCGCTGTTTCTATATTTTTCTATAGCCTAGGCTACCTTTTTTAAATCAGTAGGCCTATAGGCTATGGTAATACGTTCGACCAAGGTTAACACTAGAACCATCGCACTGCGGAGCTGTCAGCTGAGCCGGCTCAGCTGACAGCTCCGCAGTGTGCGTCGGATTCTCCGCCTCAAAACATGTAAACGTGTGAAAAAATTAATGAATAATCAATTAAAGCTTACCTTAAAATAAGTGTGCCATGTTACTGTTTATTGTATTTAGGATTTTAGCTCATTTGGACGCTGTTTGGGCCGTCTGTTTTTATTGATATAGGCCATTGGCGATATTATATCTACTTTCAGTTTCCTTACTGACCCACCACGAAACGTGATTATTGTTCTTAAAGATACTTAGATTATAAAGCAAGAGGTGTTAAATAAATGTTTCGGCTTAGAAGGATTTCTAGTAATCTTTTATTCGCAAAGACTTGTCATGCAGCTTCGCATGAAATAAGCAGGAAATGGAAAATCGAACTCTGAGCAATCGATTTCAGCAGTGTACGTACGACGTATGGAGTGTTTCTCCTAAGAGACCGTTCGGGAACCACGACTACAGAGGTAAACAACTTTGGTAAGTCATAACGTAGGAGTCTTCGTAGCTCGCTAAGAGATGACGTTATCGGGAAACCGGCCCCAGTTCTGTCCACAACTTGCAGAACCAATTGTTGCCTTATGCTCAAAGCCACCAGAGACAATAACATTCTAGAGTTGCTGTCAGCCCCATCGTCCATCCCCTAGATTTGATTTGATTTGATTTGATTTGATTTGATTTTTGGCCCTGTGTTCCCATTTGAATTTAGCTCTATTCAGCCATTGATTACTTTACTTGAACCTTACTGAGTTATTGCCCCTTTTTGCCATTAAGAAATGAGATAGTGATTAGATGCTGTAGGTTAAATCAATTTGACCCCTGATTTCCTCATGTTACCCACACAGGCCAGTAAAGCACATAGGGTAGTTCTAATTATTCTTCGCAGACTGTTTTTGCATTTCCCCTGTCATGTAATTGTGGCTATTGGATGTGATAAAACTGTTCCGTTCGTACATTTTATGTGTTAAATCGTTTTATTTTGAAGTCCGTATTGAGTAAGGTTGGTTTCCGGGTGGGTTGAGAAAATGTGGCTTTATTGTGAAAAACCAAAGGAAGTGTTTGTTATTTTTTGTAGGTTAAGATAGTGACAGGGTGTATTTACGTAGGGGAACCGAGGGGGTGATAAGGGGAGATTTTCATGTGTTTTCTTGGTAGGCTCCTCCCATGAGTTTTCTCGGGATAGAGACACCTCCCCTTTGATTAAAAGGTAGGGACTGCGAAGAGAGACGGGAGTTGGTTTTCTCAACTCGGTGACATACAGGCGGAATGCAATAAACACACCTCTCTCTCTCTATCCAAACACAGATGACTTGGTCAAATGGTAAACGACTAGAGGGGGAAAGATAAGAATAGGAAATTTCGTAGAATCATGAATGGAAGTAGCGGACTATTGGTGTTCTCAATATAAACTAAGTCCTCATAATTTTTTGATTTTTCGGGGAATTTAGATCAGGGATAGGCGGAAGGAAGTCTGGCGGGCATGCTCACACCCTTTTCTTTCTCGAGCTTAATAACTAATTTTGGGAAGGAGTAAAGCTTAAGATAACTATGACGGGCATGCAAAAACCTCATTTTATTTCAAGCTTTACACAAATTTAGGAAAGTGACCAAGTCCACATAATGGGAATAGAAATAACTCCAATTGAGGAGTATGTAGGCATATAACCTAATTTCTGTCTTTTCTGTCTTTCTGTTATATGATGTTGTAATATCATGTAATTTGAATAAAAACCAGTAAAACGTTCCGCAAGTCTCCGTCACCGTAGTTTATGTTGAGAATCCAAGGACCTAGATAAGGTTTTTTTCAGCAGAACGAGAGTCGGCCCTTGAGAACACAGCGTAAGTTTGGTATAACCCTTGCACAGCCTACATAGCTGACAACACTACAATTACATAATCTCATACACCTAATCTTTTAAAAATAAAAGAATAGGTTTTAATACCTTCCCAGGTTAAACGAGATTGTTTAAACTCTGAAAATAGTATATCTGTTCTATGTTTTTAGGAAAGGTGGTTTACAAAACTAAGTTGCATACAACTGAATAGCAATAACTTGTGAATGATATCTTCCGTAAAAAAAAAGGAAGATTTTCTGAAGCAAATATAAAAGCGTTTATACTACACAGAAACCGGCATCATCATAAGGATGAAGGGGTTCTGATGAAGTAAAACACTGAATACGGTGGTATTTATTGAATATTGTACTTTATTTAAAAGTAATCTCAGGTAGTCTTGAGGGTAAATCTTGCACTTCAAACCGCAGAGGCTGGGGTTCACACCTCATAGCAGGGACCGTGGTGAGAGGAGAGACTTCTTTATGAAGAAATTATGTACAATTAGAGAATCGTGTTACAAGTTGGTTAATACGGGTTTAATAGGACATAACTAATAAACTTTGGATACTAGCTTTTCATTATAGATCAGACTTTTCCGGTCTAGATCGCATCACCCCTTTACAAAGAGGGTAACATTTTTTCTTTATGTTTTAGGTTTTTGAATAAATCCACAGGCTGTTTTAGTTTTATTCTATTTTGGTATCATTAAGGTTAATGTAGTTACGTTTGTTCCAATTAAGGGACTTCAGTCAGTGATGTTTTTCTTTTTACTTCAGTGTTTTATTGAGTTTTACACCACTACATGGTGTAAAAAAGACAAGAGTACCTATTTGCAGACCCATGGGGGAAACCATTGAAAACGGAGCTCCACCGGAAATAGGATGGGGCCACGCCCCGAACTAATTTCATTGGTCAGAATTGTACGCCCCAAACTCAGTTCATTCGTTCATTGGTCAAAAGCGTTGTCCCTCCCCGAACGTCATTTCACTTCTCCAGGGGTTACACAAATACGACACACACACATACACATACAGACTCACACACACTTCACACCACATGAATTGCTGCTAAGCCAGGGACGTCAAGAGAGGGAGGTCATATGCCTTCTTTTGATGTCTGGCAAATTAACTGTTACAATATGTTAACCGTGCTAACTAATCTGTCTCAAGCTTTGTTTTGACCAGGTGCAGCCGCAGGCTGTGCCAGGAGCAACTCCTAGCAAGACTCCAGACCTACAGATAGGAGAGTGGGTGCAGGTCAAAGTTCACGTTCACAGAGAAAGTGAGCTTGAACCTAGGTGGTCAAACCGGTACGCAGTAATTGATCGTACCTCTCATGCAGTGCAAGTAAAAGGTAAAGCTGGAGCACTTTGGCAACCACCTCACACATTGTGCACCTTCTCTTCCACCGGCCTCTCATGATTGGAAGAGGTTAGATAAATAATTTGCAACAGGTGTCGGCTCTAAAACGGATAAGTTAAACTAATTGTCTAAAAAGAAAAAAGCCGCCACCAGCTTGTGTGTTACTCACAATATCACTGATTAATTGTCCTGCCCATTTTGTGATGGGAACATCACGATCCACATGTTAAGACCCCTGATAACTACACACACATAACTGTGATAAATCAAACTATGACCCAGAGAGGCCCCAATCTTAAGGTAAATGCACACTCTAGACGTGCTCTCAGAGTCTTTCACCCCTTGATCACCATACAGTTGAGGAAAGCATTGATGGAACTGTGTTGTGTTATTTGATCTGTGCGTATTATAAACTGTGACACCCCTGAAGCTAATCTTCACCTGTTGTGTTAGTCGTTTGAAAATCAATGTAATGTCTAATATTGTGTCTCCTTAACTTTCAGACTCTGAGATTCGTCACTTATCTAACTAACATCACTTTTAGTAAGCAAGTTGGCCCCTTGAAACTGGATAAAATGACAGTAACGAATGATTGGAGTGGGTAATGTAAACTGCCTTTTCTACTGGCAAAACTGAGCGCCATTTAAACTAATTAATTAAACTGACCACAAAGGTTTAAAATGTGTAATCAAACTGTTTAGTGTTGTCTTTTCCCTGACTCTGATAAATGCAAAAATGAGTCTGATGTTTCCCCCTGTATCACTCACATTCCTCCTTTCATTGTTGTGTATGTTGGTAATTACTCTTGTTGTTTCACTAGAACGTATTGAGGGTCTGATGTTTAGTATTTACCTAATGAAGATGATTGTCAGGTGGACTAGACTTATATTGATCTTAGTCCCAACCTCTATTTTTCCTAATTGAACATACGTTAAGACGTATGTATTGAGGGATTTGACAGAAATAAATGGTTTAAAGAAATAAAAATAGGCCAGCCCAGTTTCCCCCCGAATAGACGGCTCTAAATGGCCTGATTCCAGACCATACTACTTGCTGTAGTTTGGTCTGGCTTTGCGAGACTAATGTATAGTTAAACACTTCCGCGACAGTGATGCTAATTTCAGTTAGCGTGTCAATAGCGTTTTCCATGTAAATTAGCACGGCCCTGGATAGCTCTGCTACCAGTGAATGTAAACACGATCGCTTCCACAAAATGTTTTAAATCTGTTACACTAACGACCAGTTAAAGACTATGTAAGATGCAAAATGTCCTTTATTTTGGTCGCAAAAATAAATGCTTCTGCCTTCAAGTTACAATAACCAATAAAAATTTTTTTTTTACCTGATTTGCCTATAAAGAATAGAGGATTATATATGCCGCAAAAAATATTAAAGAAAGACCAAAAGTGACACTGACGAGTGATGCGACACTGCCTATGTGTAGGCTACATCTGTTTCTGTGTCCCACTTTCATAGACGGGTTACATTTAAGCATGCAGAAGCTAATACCTGCTTACTACGGGCACTGCACTAGTTTCTTCAATGGCAAATACTCCTTCCTGAAAATCGGTTTTCGGTCATGTATTCTACAAGGACAGTTCGCTATCATAAGCCAGACTAGAATCTAAACGAACTCTTACTACTTTATTTAAATTTAGAAAGTTATGATTATGATCAAATCTCTTTGACAAACACATCTCATTGTCTAAAAAATGAGCTGCTGCATGTGTGTGTGTGCACGTGCATATACCTCTCTGATTATTGTTTGTGTGGTTTACAGGCAGGTTAGACTCAGGCTGTCTTGCCGCACTCCCCCCAACATACCAGTTGACATTGGGGTTCCAGCTGTTACTGTAACCACATAGGTGATGCTCCTCAAAATTACACTCTGGTAAAAGGAACAGCAAAGAAAAACATTAGTCCTTACTGTTCCTCAATCTTACATATTTGTGGGAATAAATACAATATTACATCGGACTATACATCAAAGGTGAAACATCTACTTAATGTTGACACTGACCTATGCAGTAACCAGGAACAATGTGGATTTCAAAGATGGCAACACTGTTCCCTGAGCCACGTTCAGGCCGACCTTCCAGAAAAACCTGTGAAAGAAAGAATAGACTTACCAACTAACTAGGATAGAAGAATCTATTAGATCTACCTTGCATAAAATATCATTTTTCACAAATTTTTCCACAGTTACATTTTATTACCTTCACATCATGACGATCACCATTGTCACGTTACTATGGGGAATCACTCACAAACTCAAGATACATTGAACATGTGAGCTTGTATTTTTCTCATTAAGACTTTCATAAAAGTATTTCCTTTTATCCGTGGATTTCACTGGTATTGGTATCGACTATTACATTTCTGGTATCTTGACATCCCTAGTGAAAACACCTTAAAAATCGGTAAATTGTAAGTTTATTTGTGCAGCAGATGTTATGCAGAGGCAATAAAAATGCTAAAAGAGGACCTATTATGCTTTTTTTCATGTCATCCTGTCGCCCCTGACTCCCATGGTTCTGGTTCACCCCTGGCTCAAGCGGCACAATCCCCAGTTTGACTGGTCTTCTGGCAAGGTGGTTAGTTGGAGCACATATTGTCCTTCCACCTGCTTACAATCTGCCCTGTCTCCAGCAGAGGGAGGTGTTCCCTTGCCCCGGGAACCCTCCGAACTCTCCTTGGTTCCCCCAAAGTATCATGACCTGGGAGAGGTGTTTAGTAAGTGTTGTGCGCTCACCCTGCCTCCTCATCACCCCTATGACTGCGCCATTGATCTCCTTCCCGGCACCCCTTTGCCCAGTAGTCGCCTGTATAACTTGTCCCATCCTGAGAGCCACCGAAAACGCCCAGCTGCTCGTTCAGCATGTTTTCGCCTCCACGGGATTCCCGTTGACCTCGTCTCTGACCGTGGCCCACAATGCATTTCTCAAGTTTGGAAGGCTTTCTGCCGGGCGCTGGGGGCCTCGGTCAGCCTGTCATCCGGTTACCAGCCTCAGACTAATGGGCAGGCTAAGAGGGCTAACCAGGACCTGGGAACCGCACTGCGTTGCGTGGCTGCGCGCAACCCCTCTGCTTGGAGTGATCATCTCTCATGGATTTAGTATGTACACAACTCTATGTTCTGTGCTTCCACCGGCATGTCCCCTTTTGAATGCTCTCTTGGTTACCAGCCACCCTTGTTCCCTGCTCAGGAGGATGACTTCTCTGTTCCCTCGGTTCAGCACCATCTCCGCAGAGTGTGGAAGGGTGCACGCACCTTTCTGGTGAGTTCGGCGGAACAGAACCAACGCATCGCGGATCGCCACCGGGTTCCTGCTCCTGCCTATCGGGTGGGACAACAAGTGTGGCTTTCCTCTAGGGATCTCCCTCTTCAAACCGGCTCCAAAAAACGTACCCCCTGTTTTGTTGGTCCCTTCCCGATTGTTGCCATAATCAATCCCTCTGCTGTCAAGCTCAAGCTGCCCCCATCGATGCGCGTCCACCCCACCTTCCATGTCTCAAAGTTGAAGCCGGTCTGCGCCAGCCCTCTCTCGCTCCCGGCTGCCCCCCTCCTCCCCGTTTGATTGATGACCACCCTGCTTTCACCGTCCGGCGGCTGCTGCATATATGGCGTCGGGGCAGGGGGTTCCAGTACCTCGCTGACTGGGAAGGTTATGGTCCTGAAGAGAGGACCTAGATCTCGCGGGGTCTCATCCGAGAAATCCAGCAGGCCCATCCTGAGAAGCTTAGGCCGCCTAGAGGCGTCCGTTGAGGGGGAGGTACTGTCATGGCCTCAGCTGTGCTGTGTGTGCTCCTCCTGTGTCTGCCACTCCCCCTGTCTGTCTCTGCTCACACCTGGTCTGCATCAGCAATCAACTCACCTACATATCCCTCTGGCTTCCCTGCTGTCGGCGCCAGATCGTACTTCGCACTCCGTGTTACCTGGATCATTCATTCCAGCCTGCCTGTCTCACTCTCACCCCGACTTCAACATTCCAATACCTGCCATTCCCCCGCCTCGTCACTCGTCAACCTAAATAAAACCTTTTTCACCTTTTATTCATCCTACTCCTGCCTCCGTCTGCTCTTGGGTCCAATATAACACTTTGCCCAAAAAGTGCCAAACTCTTATCTCTCTGTACAATGAGGCACTTAATCTAGCCAAAGCTGTTAAAATAATGAGGAAATAAGTGTTCAAGATGAAGCAAGGCTCATTTGCCACTACCAGGAGGAGTCAGTGCCAGTTAGACTCACAGCACTAGTATACAGGGTGTTTTATGGCACAAACATCACAGCCCAAAATAGCTCTGTGTTTATGCCTCAACCTGCCCCTCACCCTCTCACCCTACTATGTACTATGTTTGGTACACCAGAGGGAGATTTTTAACACATGTAGGCCTACCATCAGGCACATCCAAGACCGGGAGACAACATTGCCCATCTACCTGGGCATCAAAGGGGAGACAGAAGCACATGAACAAGCTGCAATTGCTACTAGTGGAACAATAGATCCCTTTCTGAAAGCCTCCAAAGTGACACGTACCTGAAATGCTCTTCAGATCACAGCCAGCATCCTATATATTCTCCTGCAGAAGAACTACATTACACTGAGTACATCCATGACCTGGAGGAGGGAAACAATCATACATCCCTAGACAGGTGCGTTAGTTCATTGCTTTGGGACACAACCACACTGCACCAGCATTTTTTTTTTTTTTGATAAATAATTCTTGAGCAGGCTACCGGGCCCTAGGCCTCATAGTAACTTTTCATGTTGCATTGTCAAAGAGCTCAGTCACTCATGTCAAAAACAGGGTCCAAAAAGGAATAAGCCTAAATATAAGGAAATAAATCATCATGGGCCCCTCAACTAGTAGGGGGAGAAATACAAAAGCATAAGAAAACAGCATTAGTAGCTCTGTCTAAGGGGCTTCATGATGAGCCTTTAGGGCCCCCACACACATATAGCAATACGATTTATATGTGTAAATTCTATGCTGTTCATAAAAAGTAGCTATCCACCCTGTATCTGTTGAAATGAGTCTCTCCATCATAGAACATGAGTCTGCAGACCAATCTACTGTACTGTTTTTACAGTAGCAGAGTAAAGAGTGCTGCCTGATTAAGAAAAATCTGAAAAATAGGTTGCGTTCCGAATCGCATACTTTCTACTATATAGTATGTAGAAAAAAGATTTAGGATGTCCCGATTCTTGTGGCCAGATTTAGGATGGTTAGAAGTACCCGGATGTCCTACTTCATGCGGCCAAGATTGTTAGTATTGAAAAGTGCATCCTATTTGGGCGATTCTGACCCACAATCCAGTGCGCACGTGAAGTGACGTCACATCGACGAAGCCTCCATATGAAAACAAACGGGGATGCGACGGATATAAAAGCAAGAGGCAAGATCAAGGCGCAATGTTATGATGAAATAAGAGAATAAAGTATGTCCCAATAGTATGCCTACTGCATTCTAACTAGATTCTTTTTATCGTTGGATGTAGTATGTAGAATAGAAAAAAGAAAGAGTTTGCGATTCGGAATGCAACCATAATGTTCCTGCTGCATCTCAGGATTTGATATAGCCTCTAAATTTTCCCCTCAAAGTGCACCAGATTGATGCATTTTAATTCAAAAGGCACAAATTTTCTTCCGGGGGGGATGCCCCCGGACCCCCCAACAAGGACCAAGGTCCCTCCCACAGTATCCCTAAATCCTGTGAGAAAAACTGACTTCATTAATATGTTTTTACCATTAATTGTATATGTGCTGAAAAGTCAGTGTACCTGACTGGATAGGTAGGAGTGGGGGGGCCCTTTAAGAGTCTGCACCCAGTGGCCCATCATCTCATAAAACTCTACAATCTGTTTTCTTTTTGCGGGAAGCATGCACAAGAAATATGTATTAAAAAAAATAAGATTTTTTTTTCAAGAAAATACAAAAAAAGTGGGGGGCCCCACACTAGGTCTTGAATGGGGCCCCCAGATCGTTAAGGCCGCCCCTGCTCGGAGGTTTACGTCAGCAATCTCCCTCCCCCCGACGTGACATGGATTCCCCTTTTCGGCAAGAGGAGTGAGGCGGAGTAAAAATCTCACAAATTGGCGACGCGCACAAACCAGGATTATTGGATGCCGTGTGAATAACTGAGGTCAGCCCGGATGCTACATCCATATTATTTACTATCTATGTGTCAAACCCAAATGTTTCCAGTCTACAGCAAAAATAAAGGAATTGGCCTCACTGTTCCGATACTTATGGAGGGGACTGTATGAAAAAAAACACCTAACCCTAAACAAATTCTAACAAAAGGTTTCTCAGCTGTTTTTTGTAGTATTAGGTGTCCTTAATAACATACTAAAAGTTTACCAAAATTTGACCACTAGAAAGGGGTAATTTTCCAGATGGCGTCCAAGATGGGCAGTAAAAGGTAAGGTAATACACAATGCATCCTCTATAGATGTTTTTGAGTATAAAAGTCGAATTAGTCCCCTCCAATAGTATCGGAACAGTGAGGCCAATTCCTTTATTTTTGCTGTAGACTGGAAACATTTGGGTTTGACACCAAAAGATGAATATGAGACGATAGCTCAACATTTCAGCTTTAATTTCCAGGTATTCACATCTGGATCCGATACACAACTGAAAAGATATCATTATTTGTAAAGGAACACCACATTTTTAGGCGAGCAGAAGTATTGGAACAGATAGACTTTAAATAAATTAAAGTGAATGAAACGTAATATTTTGTCGCAAATACTTTGCTTGCAATAACTGCATCAAGCCTGTGACCCATTGACATCACAAAATGTTTGCATTCTTCTTTTCTTATGCTTTTCCAGGCTTTCAACGCAGCCTCATTCAGTTGCTGTTTGTTTTGGGGGGTTACTCCCTTCGGTCTCCTCTTTAGCAGGTAAAATGCATGCTCTATAGCGTTTAAGTCTGGAGATTGACTTGGCCAGTCTAAAACCTTCCATTTCTTGCCCCTGATGAACTCCTTTGTTGTTTTTGCAGTTTTTTTGGATCATTATCTTGCTGCATGATGGAGCATCTTCCAATCAGTTTGGTTGCACCTTTCTTTAAATTGGCAGACCGAATGTTTCTGTAGACTTCTAAGTTAATTTCGCTGTTGCCATCATGTGTTACTGTGTTGTTGTCAAGATGAACCTTTACCAAAGTGATGGAAAGGTTATAGTTTGGAGAAAGAAAGGATCTACTCATGATCCCAAACATATAGGCTCGTCTGTGAAACACGGTGGAGGCAATGTCATGGCTTGGGCTTGCATGGCTTCTTCTGGGACGGGCTCATTATTCTTCATTGATGATGTAACACATGATGGCAACAGCAAAATGAACACAGAAGTTTACAGAAACATTTTGTCTGCCAATTTAAGGAAAGATGCAACCAAACTGATTGGAAGATCCTCCATCGTGCAGCAAGAGGAGTTAATCAGGGGCAAGAAGTGGAAGGTTTTAGACTGGCTAAGTCAATCTCCAGACTTAAACACTATAGAGCATGCATTTTACCTGCTAAAGAGGAGAGTGAAGAGAGT
Source organism: Ammodytes marinus (assembly GCF_949987685.1). Classification (NCBI taxonomy): domain Eukaryota; kingdom Metazoa; phylum Chordata; class Actinopteri; order Uranoscopiformes; family Ammodytidae; genus Ammodytes; species Ammodytes marinus. The sequence goes on from NC_137231.1 coordinate 1,258,323, forward strand.
AACCCCCTAACACAAACAGCAACTGAATGAGGCTGCGGTGAAAGCCTGGAAAAGCATCACAAAAGAAGAATGCAAAAGTTTGGTGATGTCAATGGGTCACAGGCTTGATGCGGTTATTGCAAGCAAAGGATTTGCAAAAATATATTACGTTTTATTCACTTTAATTTATTTAAAGTCTATCTGTTCCAATACTTCTGCTAGCCTAAAAATGTGGTGTTCCTTTACAAATAATGATATCTTCTCAGTTGTGTATCGGATCCAGATGTGAATACCTGGAAATGAAAGCTGAAATGTTGAGCTATTGTCTCATATTCATCTTTTGGTGTCAAACCCAAATGTTTCCAGTCTACAGCAAAAATAAAGGAATTGGCCTCACTGTTCCGATACTATTGGAGGGGACTGTATACTAAACTCAACAAACTAAATTCACAATTATCAGTGATTCAGAAGATGGTGGAAGATAATATTGACCTTTGATATTGCTTTTGGCTAAAGGGCCATCGCCAATTTTTCAAAATGGCCGCCAACGGTCGTTATTTTACATGTAGCTTGGGTTCTAGACCACCTAGAATCTTGGTTCTAGTGGCTAACCCTACATTTTCAAGGATGAGGAAGACGGTGGCGCTATTTAAAACATGCTGGAAACTACTTAAGTACATATACCTGGCATTCAGGGAACAAAATTAAGGCAAAACCATTGAATATTAGCGGAATTTTACATATTTTCCAGTACCAGGCAAGGTAAATTGCCAGCAGTAACTTTTACTCAGATAAAGTTGTATGAAACACCCTAAATACATTTGCGTAAACATTAATTGAAAATAAAAAATTGACCTAATCCTACTTTTACAGGAATGAGAAATGCAGAGGTACTATTGACAACATGCTACTAACTACATACGAACAAATATCTGGCATTCAGGGAATTCAATAACTACACAATAATTAACACATTTATAATTATTTCAGAAAAAACACCCCACGACAGTGGCAGAGGGCATTGCTGTCCACTGCACCCCTTTGTGAATCCACAGCAGAGGAGTTCACAACAGGCCTGGATCTATCCTGGTATTGTAGCCCAGTGAACTTCCCATCCACCTGGTGACATGAGTTGAGGGGCTGCAAGCATCATCTGCCCCAAGCATTGGCCAGCTTGGTAGGCACTGGCAGCCCCCTTCTGTGTTGCATCAGTGCCGCTTTTGTTGGTGGGGTCCCTTAATGGTTGTACCTTTCTGGGTGAAGAGCTGCTCGTGCGCCTGATTAACTGATTCCTGGCTGCTAATGCAGTAGGGATGAGCCCGAATCCGAATATGTATTCGGATAAGCACGGATAATGAGTTAGATACGGATACGGATAATTTCCGAATAGTCCCGTTATTATTCGGGGATTTTTTTTTATATTATGCGCCTAATTGACGCAGCGTGTTCCGCCTCAATGACACAACAGGTAGAATGACACTAACAGCTGTTCTGCGGTGGACATGAGAGGACCGGGCGCGTCCCGTGACCCGCGGTCTCTCTCTTTTTATCCACTGATAGACGCAGCGCGTTCGCCCTTTCCCTTGAATAGAGGGTTCTACCTGTCGCATTCGCTGCCGTTTTTATGTGAGTTTCCTCCGCTGCCGTGGCGGAGAAGAGACGAACCGATGGAATATGCTGCACCCCGAGTCACCGTCAGCCCTTCCCCGATGTATTTACATTCACTAGGCCTATTGCTTAAACTCTTTCAAACACCACAACGTTTCCATCAAACTGATGTTTAGGACCTGTACTTTTTCAGCTGTCAATCAATGCGTATACAGCTAGGCCTACTTCAGGACCTATACAATAAAATCGGAAACTGCAAACTTGACACATTAAAATCACATGTGGCTTTGTGGAAAGGCTAACATATTATTTAGGGTTTATGAGATTGGTACGTTGATACATATTGTTCCTAAATCTTAGTTTAGTAAAACAAAAGTAAAAAAAGAGGGAGGGGGAGAGAGATAAAAAATAATCATGAAATACAGCTGTATTTCCCCCAGTTAAAGGGATACCTTAATTAAGTTAAATGTAAAACACTGGCCCTCATTTACTAACAGTGAGTAGCCTATGCACAGATTTGGGCTGTTATTTATCAATATTTTTGTTCCCTGAATTTCTTCGTATTCTGAGAACAAAGAAGAGAGAGAGAGAGAGATGAAAAGGTAGAAATATATCTGACTTTTTGACTTATATTTCAACATTACATCAATGTGATGCTTTGAAGGGACAACAATTGCATTGACAATGAATAGTTTAGAAAATCAATTTAGGTGTGACTTCCTTTAATGTAGGCTAATGTAAAAGAAACTTCCGGTATACACCACGCCCACTTCTTGTTGTGTATCCGGATACAGATACAGATAATTTTGTTGGTTGAACAGATACAGATACAGATACAGATAATGACGTCTCCGCACACCCCTATAATGCAGTCATACAGCAATAACACACATCACTCTAGAGGCTCCATCCTGTTGTCTATGGAGTAAGCCAAGACACAGAAGGGTCTCTTGATGTCATCAAAGCTCCTCCATGTATCCCATGCTGTCTTAGTCCCTGCCAAGATGACAGTGTCACAACCAGTGAATGCTTTGAACACTGGTCAGGCTACACATTGATCTGGACCTAGTGCCCTCACCATCTCATGAGCATCTAAACACCAAAAACTCTTCCCAGAACACAGAACTTATTTATGTTAAGGGATTTGGCTGCTGTCACTACCAGTAATGGCACATCTGTGTCAACTGTGCGTATTGACACCTTGATATACCCTTCCTTCACATTATCTCCTAGGTGCAGTGGGGTGTTGTTTAGTGTTGAGGGCTGTCACACCAGTTGCCAGGAAGGAACAGTTCAGTGCAAAACTTTGGCCAGTTTTCAAGAATGGAACAGGATGGCTCATCGCATTTACTAACTCCCTTCCCTCTCTTGCTAGCATTGCTGCAGGGTTGAGGCAATAATCTGCTTGTGGGCCTAGTCAATGGCATTGGCTGAGAAGAAGAGATCTAACATAGTTAATCAACTATTTCCAGCTGCAGGGTGATGGATCAGAAGTGAAACTTGGGACATGACGCAGCTCTTTCAGTGCACCTAGTGTCTAGGGATGTATGATTGTTTCCCTCCTCCAGGTCATTGATGTACTCAGTGTAGTTCTTCTGCAGGAGAAGATATAGGATGCTGGCTGTGACCTGATGAGCATGTCAGGTACGTGTCACTTTGGAGACTTTCAGAAAGGGATCTATTGTCCCAGCAGTAGCAACTTCAACTTGTACATGTGCTATGGCGCCAATTACCTTTAGTGCTGAAATCTCAATGTCAAATCCTGCAAACATCACAATTAAGTGATCTTCACCTTGAATTGCTGATAAGCTCCACATTTACAAGTTCTGTGGAGATGTCTAGCACCCGATCATTAGGAATGCACACAGTACCAGGTAAAAAAGGATGTCCACAAGGGCTCGTTTGCGGGTCCTCGCATTGGATCATGATGCCCAGGTAGTATAAGGGCTATGGTGTCTCCCGGTCTTGGCTGTGCCTGATGGAAGACCAACATGTGTTGGAAATCTCCCTCTGGCGTACCAAACTGTTGTACATGATAGGGTGAGAGGGTGAGGGGCTGGTTGAGGCATAAACATAGAGCTGTTTTGGGCTGTGATGTTTGTGCCATACAACACCATGGAAACTAGTGTTGAGAGTGAAACTGGCTCTGACTCCTCCTAGCATCCTCCTCATTGACAGCATCATGCTCACATACTTTCCCCAATGCAGCACCAAAATCCTCATTGCACATGAGGGCAACATCACACCCTTGCTTGTGAGCATCCATGTCTTTAATGAATTGCCGAAGTGATCGGAGTTATGAAATAATATCCCTGTTAATCCTTCTCCGTACCATAAGCCATTTCGTTAATATTTCTCTCGTGGAGAAGTGGGAGGATCAAGCATTTGTTTCTCCTGTTTCTATGGTGAATCATGTTATCTGCGATCCATTGACGATGTTTTTTACGCACACGCTCAACCTAGAGTGAGCAGTGAGACTCTGAGTTGACTGACCTAACGCTGGTCACCTGAGGCCTGTTTCAGGTAGCTGGTTTTACATACTCTGAGTTTAATCCTGCGCTCTGAGTTGGTCAACTCAGAGCGCAGGGTTGATGAGCAACTCTGGGTTTTCGGTTTCAGAACAGTGGATCAGCGTTGGGTAAATCAACTCCGAGCGTGTTCACTCTGGGTTGATCGCGTGCGTAAAAGCCATCCTCAATGGATCGCTGATAACATGATTCACCATGGAAACAGGTGAAACAAATGCTTGATCCTCCCACTTCTCCACTTCTCAAAAAAAAAAAAAAAAAAAACTTCTCCGCTCCTCCCACTAGAGTTAGGAATATTAACGAATGAGTTTATGGAGAAGAATTAATAGGGATATTGTCTCATAACTCTGATCTAATCACCTCGGCAATTCAGAAAAAACAGAGCAAATTTTTTTTGTCAAGAGCATCATTGCTTCCGTATGAGAAGCAATCTATTTGAAGAATTAAGTTACGCATATCAGCAGCAACAAAATTATTAAGCTGCCGCTGCACAGCATTGCTGACAGTGTTTTATATTCGCTGTATAATGTAGGCAAGGTATAATAGCCTACTGTGCAGTAAACAGACTGTCGCTTCTTTTAAATGGGGAGTGAAAGATATTAACGTTTGACACATTAGGTGACAGTTTCCATTGTAGATCCTGATTGATTTATTACCAGTTCCCTTGTCCTCTAGTGAGTGATCACAGTTTAAATTAGTATATAATTTCTCATTTCATTTCATTTTTCATTTATTTATTACGGCTCACGGCCATAGCACATGGCATGGAGCACACAATTCAAATTAAATCCTTACAAACAAACAATGGTGTACGGCAAGGACAAAAAAAAAAAAAAAAAAAAAACATTACTTTCTATATTCATAATAGGCTATTTAACGAGGCTCGTCTGTGACTTTGTGATCACGCAAGTGAACAGTAACGATCACGTGCAGCCGCAGAATTACATTTCAACCTGACATAAATAGCCTATGTTCAGTGGCACAGACGTTAAAAAACTCCTGATAATAATAAAAATAAATAATGAGATACATACAATACAATAGGTTTATTAATCTGAATGTAAAGCATGTCCACAATGTGTAAGGTGGCCGCATATGAACGGCACGAGGGCTGAGAACTATTCTACTGATCAGATAAATGATCGATCAATCGTAAAATCATCAGGAAATGATAAAAACATCCCGATGGAGATTTCTATGAAGTGATTTTGCTTCAAACTGTACAGGGTCGCGTTGTGGCAGTGACACTCTTTCTTCAGTCTGAGCTGCAGCGTAAAGTGAAAACAAACTCAGGGTAGGTCTAACCACCTCCCGAGCAGGTTAGACCACGGCGTATGTTGCCGCAGTAACTGACTCTCGGTTGCGTTGAACCTGCTTCTTGAAACGGAAAACCGAGAGTTTCCACTAACTCAGAGCGAACAAACTCTGGGTTGCCTCAAAACCAGAGTTGCTCATCTCAGAGTTGGTCAACTCAGAGCGCAGGGTTGAACTCAGAGTTTGTTTACCCTGTTTCCTGAATCCTGAATCAGGCCTCTGGACTATAAGAAAAACTTGGAAAGCTGAAGTAGCGATCGGTGGCAACACGCCCAGTCGATCAACACTTCAGACGGCAAAGAGAAAAGTTTGATGAATGCATGAGAGCAGAGCCGGCCCAAGCCTTCAGGGGGCCCTAAGCGAAATATGATTAGGGGGCCCCTCTCCAATGTTAGTGCTGCTGAAACTATAGATCTTTGTTAAATATCATTCACACACCCAGTGTTTTCCGCTAGTGCCTCCACTGTGCGGCTGTGCGAAAATATTAGACAGCCGAGATTCAGACCCTCCTAGGGGGGTCCGGGGGTATGCCCCCCCGGGAGATTTTTTTAACCTTTTTAAAGTGAAATGTATGAATCTGGTGCACTTTGAGAGGAAAATTAAGAGGCTAAATCTGAGAAATTTTGTGTGAACAAATAATTTGGAGACACTGGGTCAAATGAATTAGAAGCTATTGAAGAAGGACACATGGATTTTCCATAAAAATATTAATATAAAATAAAATATTATGGGTTGGGCTTGGAGCTCTTTTTCTTTTACGGGACATATTTCTCTGTAATATAGTGAATGCATTTAAATGCAGTGTGAGGAACGAAGCAGAAGAACTCTGTTGTCCAGCTACTGTATCTTTTTTTCCACAGACAAGGCTGACATAGGCTATAGACTATACACAGTGCATGGGCAACTGAGGGCAGCCCCATTTCCAATTGTTTTTAAATAAACTCAATACACACTGTGCATGGATGTGAACGTGACATGATCAGATAATTTCGGATTTCCTCCCAGATGAACTGATTACATTTTTAGGCTATTAATTATCTAGACCAAAACATTGTATTCCTTTTTTTGTATGATAACTCACATTTGCATAGTATGATGTTAATATCAAACACACAAACTAAAAAAAAAAATAAAAAAAAAATAAAAATTTATTTTTTTATTTTTTAGGGGGCCCCCCAGGCAGTCGGGGGCCCTAAGCGGCCGCTTAGTTCGCTTATGCCTCGGGCCGGCTCTGCATGAGAGTGATGGTGGCCCAGGCAAGTTGCAGTACCTTTACTGAAGTGCCACACTGCTACTCTCTTTGCACTTCGGAGGAATGCATTTATTTTCAAGGGGGGAAACAATTAAATTGAACTATAATGCTTTTAATTTTGAAAAGAGTAGACAACTAGTGTAGATGTAAGCTTTAGTTTTTTCTTTTCAATGATTCTTAATTGAATAATGTTTTAAATTGAGATATGTGTTCCAAAACTGTATTGTTAACATGTATTTAGTAATATATCTCAATCGCATTGCAAATTGCAATACTGGCCAATATAATCGCAAACGCACAATTTCTCCAAATTGTGCAGCACTACTCTGACTCTCATATGCATGCTACGGAGGAGTGAAACTTATCAGCTATGAACATCCTTCTCTATATACCTTTTCAGATAAATTTTTTTAGCTCAGACTATATGAGCCACAGACCAAATAGCTCAACTTTGGGTAGGCCGCTTTGGCATCATCGCAACACTGAGTCTTACCTTCCTTCTTTGGGGCCGTGAAATCAGACGGAATCCCCCACACCTAGTCTCCAGTACAGCCTTCTACACAAACCTTAAAGACAACATCCCTCTTCTATATTTACTCCTCAATAAAATCCATTAGTCTGTTCTCAATATTCGGAGTTTCATTAAATCTTTAAACAACATATTGTTGTGGCGTGGTTCTGGCTAAGCCTAAAACTTAAAGTCATTGAGGGGCTGCTACACGGCCCATAAACAGTCCTTTGGCTAATGACTTAGCTGATGTGCTCGCTGTCACTTGGCTGTTGTGTCAATAACAGAGTCAACTTTCGTCCTTTTGCTCTTTGTGATATTTATACCTCACTGCATGTCTTCTGATGGGTGTCCATCAGGTTCCATATAGACATTTCATACAACCAAATACAATAGGTAGCGTAGCAAGCAAAGCAAAGCTGTCTCTTAAAATGGTTTTTACAGAGGTCTTTGCTAGTGAATACACTTTGCAATGCACCATATTTGGTTGGAATATAAGTGAATTAATGTGAAAAATGTAACAGGGATCAATGGGTTTTAAAGGCATGTTTACCTGGTAGGGGATTGTTGTGTTGTGTAGGTCCACACTAGCAATGAGCCAGCTGTCAGAGGCTTTGTTGGCAGTCCATAGGCGGTAGTCAAAGTTATCACCATCTGGTCTGAGGTGGAGCTGCAGGGAACCCTGTCCACTGATCTGGTACACCAGCCTCACACAAGTCCACTCCTGCTGGTCAAGAACTGGACTGACAAGAACTGCCTGCTCTTGGTCTTGTAAGAAGGCTGAGTCCACTGTAATCAAATGACCTATGACGACAAAATAAAGATATATCATATTAATGCACAGTACATATGAATATTACAAAGGCTGATAATTTTAACAAACTATCTGCACCTGGCAAGTTTTTTAGCTTTAAAAAAATATATAACTAAAGGCGATCATGTATTAATGTAGTGGTTACAGGACATTCAGATTAATTTAGCTATTAGAAACTATCTGAAAATTAATAATACCTTAATAATTTATCAAAGTTATACTTCGGGGCACCTGTCTTCTACTTAGGAGAACAAAATAGCAAGAATGTCTTGTTTTATCAATGGTTTTATCTTTAATGTTGATTAGTCTAGTGATCAGTTAAATAAATCAATATTAATAAAACCTAGTCGAATTAACACTCTATAAAATCTCTTAATAAATCAGTTACTATTGAGCTTATAAATCTGATAATATGACCACAATACTGAAGGTAAATGAAATTCTAAATGGAAGAGGATGGCAATGTTCATTCTTATGCAATATTAAAGAAACCAACACACGTAATTTATTTACAGAAAGTAAAAACACATCAAGAAACTAAACAAAACAAATGAAAGAAGACATGTGTCCGTGTGGGTAGATGCAAATTAGCCTGTCTTCAACATGGGTGTGTGTGTGTTTGGGTTAAAGGTGAAGTAAATCGCTCTTTATTCGTACAGTGATCACTTACATAATGTGCGCGTTTCATAAAGCCGATCTCTCAGTCAGCTGCTCTGCATGTAATAGGCAAATAAACTTTTTGTCGGATCCCGAAATTAATATCCAAAAGAGAACGCTACAAACCGACACCCGTCTCACTCATGGTCTTACTGCCAGTGCACGCCAGACGACAGATGGGTGAATGTTTATGCAACTACAATGGCGGAGCAGGTAGAAATCCTTCCCAATGTCTGTTTTGATGGTTTTTATCATGTTTTATCACAATTGCTTATCTGAGATGGTGCTAGATAACTCGCTGTTTGAAGACCGCAGTGCATTAATGTGGTGACGTAGGGACGAGCGAGGGGAATGCTAACTGCAGTAACTGACAGGAAGTTAGCTAAAAGAACCATTCCGCTTACAGCACCTTTAAGGTGTGAACAACCTTTGTTCTGTGAGCATTTAGGAGCAAGGAAAGGGGGAGGCCTGAGACTTGGACCTTTGTGCCTCCACTAAGGTTTTGGTTTGATATCAAAGTATGTAAACCTAATTACAAAACAACAATGAACAGTCCAAATCAGTAAATATACATTTCAGGTAAAATAACGTTACTCTTAGGGCGCACTCACACTAGTGCCGTTTGCCTGTTCCGTGCTCAGCACGATTCAGCACGATTCCCCCCCCTCCCCACTCCCCCCGCAGGCCCGTGCTCACACTGCTCGTGTCCTGGGCACACTTGCACCTTGCCTACGTCACCGTGCGCGTTTAGGATTTGGAGCTTAGTCTACTTGTAGGCTATACGACTGTTTGTGAATATTTTCATCCGGCCAAATTTGCATCAAATATTCCACTTCCACATTAGAGCAACGAGAATCCTTAAACTATTGTTTTTTTTTTAATGTAGCCTTGACGTAATAGGTCGCGGTGGACAGTCTCATATTTGTGCAGCACGCTGTTTATTATTAATATAACGGCCCGTCATCAGACCATATGTATCCGGATGGTTTTGTACACATCGATCGCTCCATCAAATCCAAGTCAGAACTTTTTGTATGGGCAGAGATCGTTTTTTTTAAGTGTCTTTATAAAGTTTCTTGTTAAACCTTAGCGTAGGCTACTGTTTCCTTATCAACGGGCCGCGGTGTGTTGTTTTGGGTGCGTCTCCACCGCCATGCGTAAATGCAGTTATGACAGCTGACGGGAGGAAAAAGAAAAAAAATCATCTGACGAACGTGAGTAAACACGAAAACCTTTTTTCTGTGCTTTCTGAGCCGACCTAATTAGCTCTCTCCCTCTTTTATTAGCCCACACCTAGGCTTACACACACGTTAATTCTCACACATTATAGCAACAAGTCCAAGTGGTGGGCAATTCTGGTGCCGACTAGTAAGGCAGCGGACGTTAACGGACAATGCATCCTTAATAAATTCACGTCAGGAACGCCGCCTGTGCGCTTGCTTGTGCGCGTGTCATCTCATTAGCATCTGTACTTTGGCCACGGCACACCTCTCCCAGGTGTGCCGTGGCCAAGGGGCTGTTCCGTGCTGGAATACGGATGGCGTGGTCACACTAGCCAAACGTTCTAGACTTTAGTATGCTAATGAGCTTTGGCACGGGGCCGCGGCCCTAATGTGAGTGGCCCCTTAGGCCCTGTTTCCACCTGGGATTATGATGTGATTTTGGTAATCAGATCACTAGTGGCCAGCTCTCAGTCCGTGTGTTCACACCTAGCAGTTCACATGTGACTTCTTTGTCCAGCTGTGATCCGATTCCATTTACCCGCTCTGTATGTAAATCAACACGTACATCATTCCATTTGCATTGCTGTTTTTAACTGGTGGGGTTCAAACAAGTACACATTCAGGGCTGTACAGTGCGAATTTTATTCGCATTTGCCATTAAAATGTAGGTCAATTACGTGCGAAGATAATTACAAGGCCACTCGCACTTGTGCGACAGTTTGACGAGATACCGTCTCATTTAGACACAGAGGAGCAATGCACAACACTGCTTAGAGGGCTTTACATTCGCTAAATGCAGGTAAATAGTCTTAGGCGAGTAAGTTATTACGCCACTTTGGCTGGTGAAAGATGAGTGCTCGCAAGGCTGCTATTCTAACGTCTGCCTCTGATAAACAAACTCTCGTCACAACCACCGGCACGCAGCTTTCTAAATTTACGCGGTGAAGTTACTGCTTGTGCAAACAGAACATATCCTGTACTTCTTCACATTAAAAGCCTGTTACTAGCCAAACGCGAGTTGACCTTTATTTTGAAGCAGTTAAGAACAAGAAGTTAGCTGCAGGCCTGCAGGGCAACAGTCAAAAGCAGCGACTTCCGTGTTATCAGATATACGCAGTGAAATGAAGACAGAGGACAGAAAGCTTGTCATTTGCAATACTTGTAACTGTGCTCACTGTAGATGACGGTAGGTTTATAGGATAATAGCTGTCACCACGGAGTGTCAATCAAAACACTGGAATACTGCTTTCTTGGTTTGTCCAATGTAATGGCAGATTTATTTAGTTTGTAGGGTTTGGAGGGTATCTGTGTGTGTGTGGTCTACAGAAACAAGGGAAACAAATAATCACGTCATAACCACATTCATAATAACTATACATATCTATAATGCATGCACACTACAACTAGCATGACAGTCTAAGTAATTAACATAGATAAAATGATACAAGTCAATACCAGGATATGTATTAATGCCAGTAGGCCTTCACATGGAATTAACATAGTTAACAGAAGATGCTAACATTCACCTAACAGCATAAATGCCCCGGTAAAATACTAGGGAGAAGTAACTGACATCAAATACAAACAGCATCAAAGGACGGTAAGTACGCGAGGCTCTAAAACGGGACTTTACAACATTAAACAGTTGCTTAGATACTTAACAAAAAAACATGCAAACAACTCAGGTTATCGTCACTTACAAATCTTCAACGACGCACACTTCTTATTAGGGAAAAACTCCAAACTCCGTCCGCAAACACAATCACTCTGCCGCCTTTCCTTCTCTCCTTTTCTCTCCTCCTCCTCGGCAGTTAACGGCTCCGCTCCTAATCAATAAGCGCGCGCATAAGCATGCATGATCGGCTCATGCCAGGTACGGCCAGGTCCTTTATATTCGCGGACCCTCTTTAACAGCCGCCCCTACATTCACCATGTGAATGTACTTATTAAAGAGGTGTTGCATGTCCAGCAGGGGGTGATGCTCCCTCTTCTTCAGGGATGGCTGGTAGCTTAATCAGCTTGGCCACTGCTCTCTGGTACACTTTATCCTTTACTTGGACATTGGCGGATCGAACACGACCATCTGAACTGAGATGAACGTCTTTCACTGTACCGACTGGCCAATGGGACCTAGGAAGCTGATAGTCCACGATCATAACTACAGTTCCAGGTTCAATGTTGTCGGTCTCAGCATGCCACTTCTGACGGGTCTGCAACGTGGGGAGGTACCTCTTTATGAAGTGGGCCCAGAACTGATCGGCAAGTACCTGACTGTGCCTCCACCTTCGTCTGCTTAGGACTTCAGACTCTGCATAAACCACTTGAGGTAATGAGGCATCGGGCCGCCCCATCAACAGGCAGTTTGGGGTGACGGGGTCTAGGACAGCAACATCTGAGGACACATAACCTAGGGGCTTGGCATTCAAGATGCCCTCTACTTCAATAAGCACGGTCCTGAGTACCTCTTCAGTCAGAGTTTGGGAACCCACGGTGACCTGGAGTGCAGCCTTAACTGATCGCACCTCACGTTCCCAGGCTCCTCCAAAATGTGGTGAATGAGGGGGGTTGTAGCGGAACTGGATCCTTTGTTTCGCTAGCTCTGACTGCAGAGATGGGCTCATCGCAGCAAAACTGTCCCGTAATTCTCTATCTCCCCCACGGAAGTTTGTCCCTTGGTCGGACAGGATTTCTAAGGGGGTGCCACCCCTGGCCACGAAACGTCTGAGGGCCATCAAGAATGAGTCACTGTCCATTGAGGGGAGAAGGTCTAGGTGCACGCACCTTGTCGTCATACATTTAAAGATAACACCCCATCTTTTCTCATTAGTTCGACCACGTTTGACCAGGTAGGGGCCGAAGCGGTCTACACCGGTGGAGTAGAACGCAGGTTTCAGGAGACGGAGGCGTGCTGGGGGAAGGTCGGCCATCTTCGGGATCTTTGGTTTGGCTCTCCATTTTTGACACTAAGCGCAGTGATGCTGATGGCTCCGTACTGCCTCCCTGCCCCTGAGGATCCAAAACTGCCGGCGGATCTCGGCGAAAACTCTTTCTGGTCCAGGATGGCAGAGTTTGTTGTCGAATTGACGTATAAGCAGCCTAGTCACTGGGTGCATTGGGTGCAGCACAATTGGGTGCACCACTTCCAGACTCAGACCTTCCACCTTGCGGAGTCGACCGCCTACGCGTATCAATCTTGTGCTGGTGTCGAACTCGGGGGCTAGTGTGATGAGGCAGCTACCTGACGAAACTTGCTTGCCAGTCTCCAGAGCCTTGTATTCATCTGGAAAACTTTCTGTTTGCGCCTGCTGCAGTATGGAGGTTTCTGCTTGTTTGTAGTCCGCAGCCGAGAAGTTGCCTGGCTGACGAGCCGCCCCGTCTGCGAGTCTGCATGTAGCTTCAACCAGTTCTTCAAATGATGAGTACTGAGTGGTGTCTAATGCGGGGAAGGTAGCAGTGGTAAGGCCACAAAATATAGGCTTGCGAAGCTCTTCGGAGTCAGCATCATTTGTTTGGGCAGGAAGCACTGGCCATGATTCTTCATCCTGGTAGAGGAACGGTGGTCCCTGGCCCCACCGGTTTGGCTTTGCCAGCTCAGGGAGTCTTGCCCCGTGTTAAGTCATCTGCGGGGTTGCTGGCAGAATCTACGTACCTCCAACTGTAACCTTCAGTCAGTTTGCGGATTTCTGCAACCCTGTTGCCAACAAATGCTTTGAATCTGCATGATTCAGACTGAAGCCACGTGAGGACAGTTGAAGAGTCGGACCACAGAACAGTATTCTTAATTTCCAAGGAAAACTCGTTATGGAGTACTCTGGAGAGCTGGGCTCCTGTGAAAGCGGCGCACAGCTCCAACCTTGGCATGGAGAGGTGTCGTTTTGGTGCTACACGGGATCTGGCCAGCACAAAGGACACTTGGATATTCCTCTGCTGGTCTTCGGTGCGGAGATATGCCACTGAGCCATACGCGACCTCTGATGCGTCGCAGAAAACATGGAGCTCCTTCTTGACCTCAGGTAAGTCCAGATCAGGGGTAACGTAGCACCGTGGTAACTTGATCAGTGGTAGATGTTGCAGGTCACACTCCCACGTGTTCCAGGCTTGCAAAAGATCAGATGGCAGTAGGGGGTCATCCCATCCCCTCTCTTTAGCCCACAGGTGTTGGACTAGGACTTTGGCCCTAGTGGTGAATGGTATAATGCATCCTATAGGATCATATTGACTTGCAAGAGTGCGGTAAATGTTGCGCATCGTCACATCTTGTTGGGGGGAAGGCCGGTGCTGGTACTGAAAGGTGTCGGGTGAGCAGTGCCAGCTCAATCCTAGAGCGTGTTCTTGGGGGTCTGCCTGGGACTCGGAGATCCACAGCTCTGCACTTTCTGACTTGGCCTCTGTAGGAAGGTGGCTGACAACTGAAGCGAGGTTACTTGCCCACTGTCTTATTTCGAAACCACCAGATGTCAGTAGGTCTCTCAGCTGGTCCACCAGGGCTTTGGCTTCATCTTGGGAGGATGTGCTCAACAGGCAGTTGTCACATAGAAATGTTTCTGAATGGCCTCTCGAACCTTGTCTCCTGGCTCACTGTAACTGAACACATGCTTCTGCAAAGCGAAAGGTGGCGCAGCAGGGGCTGCTTGTAGTACCGAAGGGGAGAACACGCCACTCGTAAACATCAGGTGGGTTCTCAGGCTTGATGTCTCGCCAAAAGAAACGCAGTATGGGCTGATCACTGGGGAGGAGGCAAACTTGGTGGAACATCTGCTTAATGTCACCGCTGATGGTCACAGAATGCTCTCTGAACCGAACGAGAACCCCGAGGAGTGAGGATCCCAGTGTTGGTCCCAGCAGCAGGTACTCATTGAGGTTCTGGCCGTTGTACTTGAGAGAACAGTTAAACACAACCCTGTGTTTACAGTGGTGGGATACAATGTGGTGGGGTACGTACCACGACTCATTTGACTGTTCCACTTCTTGAGGAGTGAGTTTGGCGACATAACCAGCCTTTTCCAGTTTCTCAATTTCCTGCTTGTACTTGTCGGCTAGTAGAGGATCCTTAGCAAGTCGGCGTTCTGTGCCTTGGAGGTATGACATTACCGCTTCCTTTGGTGCCCGTAATGTAGGCATATCTTTGGTTGTGAGAAGTTGTGTGGCGTACCGAAGTACTCCGTCAATCTCCACAATGGTGGTGTTTGCCTCAAGCTTATCAACCGCTTCTTGGTCCTGCCTTGACCTTGTTACCACTTTCTCACTGCGAAAGGGTAGAGTGTCTAGCTGCCACAGTCTCTCTACTTGTTGGTATAGGTCAGTGGTGGAAGAGGCTGAGGTGAATAGACACTGAGAAGGTAAAAGCTGATCCTGCAAGTACTTCGAGGTCTATATTTCTCTTGCAGGATCGCCACCGGGTATGTGTACTCGGCCAGGCCAAAGTGGTTAGCTGTAAAGGCATCTTTGATGTGAAATTTCTGATGTGGCTTGGTAGCAGGGGATATGGTGAAAGAGCTTGGTGTACCGTCCTCAGTTTAAGGGCTTCGGTTGTTGCTTCCAGTTTGAGGTTCTGTACAGCATCGGAGAGGAGGATGGTGCGTTCTGAGCCATCATCGAGAATGGCATACGTTTGAAATGCTCTATTCCCTTGGTGCAGTGTGACTTTGACGACCTTTAGGAGTACTCTCCCGCCACGGCGACTTTGGTCCAAGTAGAGTGTCTCTGAGTCAGAGTTGTAAAGGGTGGCACTCTCTGAAGGGGGTTCCTCAGCCTGGTTTGTTGTCCGATGGTTGACCTCATGAAGGGAGGACAGGTGCTTTCCCTTACAAATGGGGCAGGGCTTCTTAAGGTCGCAGTCCTTTGCGAGGTGAGCTCGAGCACATCTCCAGCACCGCTTGTTCTCCTTAACCCAGCTGATAGCCTGGTCTCTTGAAAGGGCAGCAAAGTCAGAACACTGACTCAGGTAATGGGCTGTGCTGTTACAGTAGGGGCAGTGTATCTTGCCTTTGTTTGTTACCTTAGGGGGTGGACCTTGTGCGGTGGCTTTAGGTGTAACATGTTCAGCTCCATGCATGACGTTGGCTTGTCGATGCTGCGGTTGAGGCCTCTGACTTTCCTTTGCTTGGAAACTTTGACGTGTGGGGTCGAATTCAAGACTGTCTGCCTCCAACTGCAGCCAGTCTGCAAACTCTAGCAAAGTTGTTTTAACTTGGTTGGGGTTCTTCCTAAGTTGGTGTCTTCTGAATCTTTGCTGTTGGAAGCGGGGTAATCTGTTCAGTAAACGTTTAACGTTTGATCCACTGTGCAGGTCCTCAACGCCATCTGCCTTTAAGGATTTCAGCATTCCTACAATGGCCTGTACTCGTAGTGAGAAGTCGTCCAGAGCTCGTTCATCTCCTGAACGGATGGGGGGCAGGTTCTCCAGGGTCTCAATTTCTTTGAGAACGTACTGATAAGGTCGCCCATACCTTCTATCCAGTGCCTCCAGTGCGCATGTGTAGGGGGTGGATGACTCTGCATGGGCAAGGACGAGTCGATGGGCATTTGGGGTCTTAACGTGCTTAAGGAGTAATCGGTATTTGTACTTTTCAGTATGGCCTTCGTGAAGGAGATTTTTAAGGGATAGACGAAGTTCAATGTACTGGGCTCTATCTTCTTTGGTGAAATCTGGGAATGTTGGCCCCTCAACCCTGTGGAGAGGATGGTGAGGGAAGTACCAGGAGGCATCAGGTTGAAACTGGTTTTCTGTGAAGGGGGTGGAGGCATGGTAATGTGGTTCTTGCTTGATAGGTGGGGGCTCCCTTGGGGTTGGGCAGAAAGGTTGGCCCATGGGGGCTGATAACACCGGATCTGTATAGACTTGTGGTTGCGTGATAGGGTCAGCATGCTGGAAGTTAGATGGCTGTGGATGCTGTGCGGGAGATAACGGGAAGGGTTGCAGTGGCATGAAATTTCCAGCCTGGTGAACATCTGGTGTAGCTTGTCTTTCCTTTGTTCAGTGTGGGATCATTGTCTTGTGTGGAGTGTGGTGAGTCATTGGCCCTCATTTATCAATTTTGCGTGGAAACTGGTGCAGATCCTGGCGCAAATACCTCCCTACGCCAGGTGTCGCGTGGTATTTATCAAACAGTCGTATCTCGCCAATCTCAGCGTACGCCAGGCCATTATTGATAAATGCGGCGGCTGAAAACGATCGTACCACGCCCCTATATTTTCTCAGTTCAGAGGCCTCGCCCAGAGGTTTTACGACATGGATATGCGAATTACGGCACAGAAGAGGAATTTATCTGAAGTAGAAATTGACAGAATAACAGCGAAAGTAGAAAAAAAAGAGTTTCATTTCGGAGCATTACAAGCGGCATCAAAGAACAACAGAAGGCAGCAGTTAGGAAGGAAATAGCTGCTGCAGTCAACAGCGTTGGTGTTGACAAAACGATCTCCAGCTGAGGATTTTGCATTTTAGGTTTACATTAGTAGGCTACTATCGCTCCAATGCTATAAAACAGCATATACAACTAGAAAATCCCGCGGAGATTTTGAAAGTACGGGCCGCGTAGTTTGATGATGATGAGGATCTATGGTTAAGGAGTTATGGCCAATTTGATAATAAGCCCCGCCCCTGCGTAAACATTTTGGGCAATGGCGGCAAAAAAAATAATCATGGCTGACCCCTATGGTCCGAGAGGCTATAAAGGTAAAGGGGAGGAGCCTAACGCGGTAAAGGGGAGGAGCTTAGGGAGGAGCCTAACACTGTAAAGGGGAGGAGCCTAATGTGGTAAGGGGGAGGAGCCTAACACTACAAGGGGAGGAGCCTAACGCGGTAAAGGGGAGGGGTCTAACACAGTAAAGGGGAGGAGCCTAATGGGGTAAGGGGAGGAGTCTAAAGGGGGTAAATGGGGGGAGCCTAATGATGTAAAGGGGAGGAGCCTAAATTGGTAAAGGGGAGGAGTCAAATGATGTAAAAGGGAGGAGCCTAATGTGGTAAAGGGGAGGAGCCTAACGGGGTAAGGGGAGGAGTCTAACTGGGTAAATGGGAGGAGCCTAACACGGTAAAGGGGAGGAGCCTAACGGGGTAAGGGGAGGAGTCTAATGATATAAAGGGGAGGAGCCTAAAGTGGTAAAGGGGAGGAGTCAAATGATGTAGAGGGGAGGAGTCTAATGCGGCAAAGGGGAGGAGCCTAATGTGATAAAGGGGAGGAGCCTAACAGGGTAAAGGGGAGGAGCCTAACACTGTAAAGGGGAGGAGTCTAACGGGATTAATTGGAGGAGCCTAATGTTGTAAAGGGGAGGAGTCTAACGTGGTAAAGGGGAGGGGCCTAACGTGGTAAAGGGGAGGAGCCTAACGTGGTAAAGGGGAGGAGCCTAACACGGTAAAGGGGAGGATCATAATGCGGTAAAGGGGAGGAGCCTATTGTGGTAAATGGGAGGAGCCTAACGTGGTAAATGGGTGGAGCCTAACGTGGTAAAGGGGAGGAGCCTAACGGGGTAAAGGGGAGGAGTCTACCGGGATAAAGGGGAGGAGCCTAATGTGGTAAAGGGGAGGAGCCTAATGTGGTAAAGGGGAGGAGTCTAACGGGATAAATGGGAGGAGCCTAATGATGTAAAGGGGAGGAGCCTAACATGGTAAAGGGGGGGAGCCTAACACGGTAAAGGGGAGGAGCATAATGCTGTAAAGGGGAGGAGCCTAATGTGGTAAAGGGGAGGAGCCTAACATGGTAAAGGGGAGGAGCATAATGATATAAAGGGGAGGAGTCTAACGGGATAAATGGGAGGAGCCTAATGATGTAAAGGGGAGGAGTCTAATATGGTAAAGGGGAGGAGCCTAACGTGGTAAAGGGGAGGAGCATAATGCGGTAAAGGGGAGGAGCCTATTGTGGTAAATGGGAGGAGTCTAATGTGGTAAAGGGGAGGAGCCTAATGTTGTAAAGGGGAGGAGTCTAACGTGGTAAAGGGAATAACACCCTGTTTTTCAGTTTATGCTAATTAGCGGGAAATATTCCCCGGCGGACTTATATGCTCCCAGAGGCTTTTTTGTAGAGCACCCTAACATACACCTGTGTGAGAAATTTCAAGTCAATCGGAGTTACGGTGTGAGGGGCGTGGCCTCTCAAACTTTCTTCAGTCGGGGCTTAATAACAGCGCCCCCTAGCGGAAATTCAAAAAACTGTATAATAGCACACCATTCGGGGTAGGGACGGACGTTCTGTGAAATTTTTGCGTTTCTAAGTGAAACGGTGTGGGAGGAGTAGCAGCTCGAAATTTGCGGCAGAAGTAAGAAGAATAAGTATGGTGGAGAGTAATAATTACGGGACCTCAATACATTGAGAGCCCGTACTTAATTATATGTCGCCATTTCTTTACATATATGAAGAAAAAGTGGTCTGACTCAAACATCGCCACTAAAAAAAGCGTGTTGCTGTTCTGAAATGCAACCAACTGAGGGTGTGGGCATAACACATAACACATTTTGCGTTTTACTGTATGACAGCAGGAGACGTGGTCAGCCCGGCGGTCAGCTGCACAAGCCGACCCGGCAACGATCAGCTGTGAGAGCGCCCACAGTCCTGCTCCACCAGCAGGTCGGAAAAACGTGCCGGTTA
The DNA here is from genome assembly GCF_949987685.1 of Ammodytes marinus. Taxonomy (NCBI): domain Eukaryota; kingdom Metazoa; phylum Chordata; class Actinopteri; order Uranoscopiformes; family Ammodytidae; genus Ammodytes; species Ammodytes marinus. Next base: position 1,277,787 of record NC_137231.1, read on the forward strand.
ACGGTGGAAATAAATCGCTCGCTTAAGCGGTCAATGACACATTAAAAGAGGAACTAACATCTAAAAAGTGCGTCAAATAAATAAAATGTTAAGCTGAATGTTGTGCCGTGTATTTTTTATCATAAAGAGCAGTGTAGGCCTACTACATATTTAATACTGTGGCTAACATTTTGAATGAATGCAGCCCCCGTGCCTCAGTGTCCCCCCAGCAGCTCCAGACGGAGATAACTGCCCTTACGCAGTCCCATGCAGCGCTAAGTGGCCGGTGTGTGCACTATTGAATCAGTGCTCCTACTCAGTTGCGCACCATAAACTGCACAATTTTAAGTGATTAATATCTTTATTTTGGTCTGAGCAAACACTGCATTTGTATTATCTTCTTATAATTGTCCAACAAAGTCATCGGCTACCCGGCACAGACTGCACTGCGAGTTCATGCTGTTTACAAAATTGCGTACACGAGCTGAGAGCTGGCGTGGGATTTGAGCGTATCCTACGCTCACGTCCATATTGATAAATGCCGAGATTTGCATGGAAATGTACGTACACCCATTTTTCTGGTCTACGCAAGATTGATAAATGAGGGCCATTGTGTTTGCCTGCTTTTTGTGTTTTTGGTTATTTAATAAATCGTCGTATTTTCCGAGCTATCCGCATTCTGGGTCCTACCTTCCTGCCAGCCCTTCACACAACCCTAACAGAATGATGCCACCAGACTTGGACCCAGCGGACGCTGTTTTTTGCATGGAGTTGGAAAACTTTTTGTGCAGCATTTTCCTGGCCATGGACTGCTGGGAAAACATCCCCAGGAGGCTGTGTTGGGGCGGACACGCAGAGCCTGCCATCAGATTGGGGGTGATGAGTCCAGGGTTTTTCCTGGCTCAGAATAGGCCTTTGGGGGGGTCAGTACGCGGACTGACTTTTTGGGACTGACTATGTGCAACAGTAAAGGCCAAACGTTTATGGATGTATTATTTTTTTTTTTTTGGCATTTTATGTTTTATTGATAGTGTAGAGACAGAGTTGAAATGGTCCGCGATCTGACAACTGTACGTGCAGTCATTCATAAACTCTTACAATAGATAAGAGATGAAGATAAATACCTAACAACATTAGAGTTACTAAGTGAAATGAGTGATGCCAGTCTCATAGTGGAGAGAGATCAGAACTGAATGCTGTGTTCGACCACACAACGCGGCTTGTCCAGCTCAACTCACAGACAGCTGAGTGCTGTCTGATGAGCCGGACAGAGAGCGTCGGAGGAATCCTCCGCCTCAAAACATAATTATAAAACAAGAGGTCAGTCCGTTTGGAGGCGGGGCCAGTCTGCTTTGGCCCCACTCAAAAGTAGGTCCATCCTGAGCACAGCTCGGCGCAGTAAAAGTGGTTATGGAAAACAAAATCAGTGCGGCATGGCTTGGGTCGGCGCCAAAAGTGCCAGTGGAAAAAATGCCACAGGTTGTATGCAGTATGCATCCTTTACATTAGAGTACAGCAAGTCCTATCTGGTGGGGCAGCTAACATACTGGGTGAAGTTAGGCAGAGTTTTTGCCATAGTGACATAGTTGACATCACCTGAAATGATGAGGGCACTCTGGAGTAGAGCCTGTAGTTTGGCTATAGAGGTGTGAATAATGTTGCAGGCAAATGACGGAGTGTAAGAGGGAGGGATGTAAATAGCCACCATAATGGCATGAGAAATTTCCCTCTGTGAATAATATGGTTGAAGTTCAACGGCTAAAAGTTCAATGTCCGGGCAACATATACGCTCCTTGATTAGGCCTGCCTCAACCTGCCACTAGGCCCTGGGGCTGAGAGGTTTCGTAGGCCCCCCTGGGCGGCGGTCTTACAATACAGATGCGTAAAAGCCATGCTAGTCTACAACACAATATCTCTATTGATGAAATACAAAGTCACTTAAGGTAACATGTACATAACCCCCCTCGTGGTGTAATGACTTTTAATAACCAAACACACATGGTTGGTTACAGTGTTTTCTCAAGTAATTGAGGAGACAGCTGTGGGGACCCAGGACCTTCTAGGGGAGTCCGGGGGCATGCCCCCCCGGAAGAAAAATTTGAACCTTTTAAAGTAAAATGCAGCAATCTGGTGCACTTTGAGAAGAAAACTAAGGCTAAATCAACTGTGTCCTATGTGAGATATTTAGAACTATTTTCTGGAATAATTTGGAGACACAGAAATACCAAAAAGCAGAAACAAAAATATACAGGTTTAAAAAATCCAGTCAGTCAGCATTCATTTTTAAAAAAATAATCCCTTATCCCAAAGCTACTTCTTTCTTTGAATTCTTGGTTTTGTTTTTAATGGCTCAACTCAATATAGGCCCTTGATCTGCGTTGCCCCGAACAATGTTTAAAAAAAGAAAAGATAAATGTACTTGATAGGCCCCTTGATCTCCGTACACGCCCCCCCCCCCCGCCCCCCTACGAAGATTAGGGGCCTATCATGAGCCAGTCAATAAATTATTGTTTTAAATGACAATGTTCGGGGCCTTCTTAGATCAGGGGCCTATATTGAGCCAGTGTAAAAAAAAAATTATACATTTTCCTTTACCTGAAACGTTCTGCATTTGGGTCCTCCTACCTCTCCCATAGACCCTTTTCAGTGTCCATAGGTCAGCACTCCTCCTCCTCTGCCCCGCTGTCTTGTGGGGTCCCCCAAGGGTCCATCCTGGGTCCAATCCTGTTTTGTTTATATATGCTCCTACTAGGGAATATAATGTGAAAATATAACCTGTCTTTCCACTTTTACGCCGACGACTCACAATTATATCTCCCTCTGAGATCCGGGGACTGCCTTCAGACGCTCCAAGAGTGTCTCAAGGAGATAAATGACTGGATGGGGGATAATTTCCTTCAGCTTAACAATAGCAAAACAGAAGTCATCATCTTTAGCCCCTCCAAATTCAAAAAACCCATCTTCACTGACCTAGGTAGTCTAACCCTATTCATTAAACCATCCGCTAGAAATCTAGGCGTCATTTTTGATTCTGAGCTATGCTTTAAAAAGCAAATCTCATCCGTAGTGAAGAACAGCTTCTACCAGCTCAGAACCATCTTTAAAATAAAGCACTCCCTATCATATCACAACCTTGAAATAGTTATCCATGCTTTCATAACATCACGGCTGGATTACTGTAACTCCCTCTACCTTGGTCTCCCTCAGTCCCTCATATCACGCCTCCAAATAGTTCAGAATGCAGCAGCAAAACTGTTGACTGGGTCAAAAAAGTGGGAACACATCACACCCGTTCTTGCTTCCCTTCACTGGCTACCAGTACAACAAAGGATCATTTTTAAGACAGTTCTCATGGTATTCAAAGCCCTCAATGGTCAGGCCCCATCTTATATAGCAGGCCTTTTACACCCCCACTCAGCCCCTAGGTCCCTAAGATCCTCAAATAAGGGTCTTCTCCACATCCCCCGATCCAGACTCAAACAAAAAGGTGACCGGGCCTTCGCAGTAGCGGCTCCACGCTTGTGGAACCAACTGCCACCTGACATTCGTGATGCCCCCTCCATTTATGCCTTCAAATCAAGGCTCAAAACCCATCTGTATAACCTGGCTTTCCCTCCCCATTAGCTATCTGACCTCTGCACTACTGTCTATGTGTGTGTGTGGATGTCTGGGTTATATGTCTTTTATATTTTTATCTTTATTTTTTCTATTGTTGTTGTTGTTATTTTGCCTTCATGTTGGCCTACTGAATGCACTATGTACAGCACTTTGGTCAGTGCAAACTGTTATAAGTGTGCTTTTATAAATACATTTTACTTACTTACTTACTTACCTGCCTGCCTGCCACCCGCTAACCCTGACTGAATGCAAAGACCAGAATTGGACTCAGCGGAGCTATATGCCACTGCCACCAGACTTTGGTGACCGTCCTAAAGGTGCGAACACTGCGCGGCGAGTTTACATACAAAGTCAATGTATTTTGCGCGGCACCACGTGAATGGGCGGCCGGCGGCGAGCGGTTCACGCCTCCACGCTCATGCTTCCAGCCGCAGCCCCCGGTCTCCTTCTTCCACCCTTCGCTCCTGCCTGAGGGGGCCCGCCCTCAGCTCCTGCCTGAGGGCGCACCCTCCAGACCTTCCAGATCCTCCAGGGGGTGCCCGCCCTCTACCTTGCCTTCCAGAGGGGTCCCACCTTCCAGACCTTCCAGGGGGGGTCCGCCCTCTGCCTCGCCTTGCTCCAGGGGGGGTCTGCCCCCTGCCTCGCCTTCCTCCGGAGGGGGTCCGCCTTCGCCGCCGGCCTCCTGGGGGGGCCCACCCTCATCACCGTGGCCTCTGGCGTCCTGGGGGGTTCCGCCTACACCGTTCTGCAGAGGAGGTCCGTCCTCACTGCTGCCGGCCGCCTGTGGGTCTTCGCTACTGCCGGCCTCCAGAAAGGTTTCTTCGTCTTTGCCGCTGCAGGCCTCCTTAGGGACTGAGTCCTCATCGTCCTTGCCGCCGGCCTCCGGAAGGGTTCCGCCTTCACTCTGCCTCTGCTTGCCCACCAGGTCATCCACCTGAAGCTCCCTGCCATGCCGTGGGGCATTTTTCTGGCAGCCCGCCTGACACCCCTCCATTCTGCCCCACTCCTGTTCCCTGGCTAGCCGGTCACCCCATGCTCTGCCCCAGTTCATTTTTTTAGTTTCCCTCGCCTGGTAGTCAAGGGGGGCGGGGGTATTGTCATGGTCTGTCTGTCTCTTGTCTTGTTTTGGTGGTTTTCCTGTGTTTCCTATTTTAGTTTGGTATGTTTGTCTTGTTTCACCCCATGTCCTGTCAAGTTTCTCTCCTGTGTGATTACTGGCCCCGCCCTAATGTGTTCCACCTGTTCCTCGTTGCCTACCCTGTCTTGTGTGTATTTAAGTCCTTCTGTTCCATTGTTCCTTGTCTTTGCATTGTGGTTCGTCGGTGAGTCCTGTCCTGTGTGTTACCTGTGTCTATGTATTCCTTGCTTTTTTGCCTTTTGGCTTTTTTTGAAGAGAATACATTTTCCTTTACCTGAAACGTTCTGCATTTGGGTCCTGCCTGCCGCTAACCCTGACACCAGTACTCTCTAAAACAGCATGTTGAGAGAGGTTTTAGCTTAACAAGCAAATAATATTGGGTATATCAAAAAGAACATGCACAAATATAATAAAAATAGAAGTATAAGTAGGAAATAAGATAAAACAGTCGGAGCGACTGTAAAAGGTTGGAGCATGCGCACTGCAAGTAATGACTAAAACGCTGAGATAGAGTTTTTATCTTCCCTTGATGTCACAGCTGAGAGACTTTTCACCCACTCACCCAAGTCTGAAAGAGCAATGAGGTAATTTAGTGGATAAACTTTGTTTATGGAAAGCTTATTTAATTTCCCTCTGTTCTAAACTAGGTTATGTGTGGGTGGGGGTGGGGTTAAAGTTGTCTTTGTTCCCTTATTTGGTGAAATCAAGTTCATGGGGAATGTTAGTAACACAGGAGACGTCTTTGAGCAGTGGTTTACTTGATCAGTAAACCATGGATAAATCAGGGCTGACAAAGTCCTTAATGTAACAATGCATTAAAAGAGGACATGGGGGCGTTACTATCTATTTATTTACTTTAATTTATTTTCCAAAACTCTATCCTTACCACACAAGCTGCATATATTATTATTTGAATATCATGGAAAAGCTCTTTTTTTCTGTAATTTAATTCAAAAAATTAAAGTTCTATATATTCTAGATTCCTTAGATATAAAGTGATATATTTCAGGGCTTTTTTGTTTGATTATGTGGTATATGGTTTACAGCTAACAAAAAACAAGCATCTCAAAATATTTGAAATTTCTATAAGGCCAATCAAAAAATTGATTTATTATACAGAAATGTCGACCCTTTGAAAAGTATTCATCCACTCAATACTTGGCCTGGGTTCTTATTTTGCATGAATTATTGCATTAATGCAGCCTGGCATGGAGGCGATCACTGCTGAGGTGTTATGGAAGCCCAGGTTGCTTTGATAGTGGCCTTCAGCTTGTCTGTATTGTTGGGTCTGGACCTGGTGTGTGTCATCTTCCTCTTGACAATACATTTTTTGCAGGGTTCATAGGCCAGCTGGCTGGCCAATCGAACACAGTAATACCACGGTCAGCCAACCAGTTACTTGTGGTTTTGGCACTGTGGGAATATGTCAAGTCTTGCTGGAAAAAGAAATGGGCATATCCACGAAGCTTGTCAACAGACGAGACAAGATGCTTTAAAATCTCCTTTTAGACGGCTGCGTTGACTTTAGACTTGATCAAACAGATTGTACCAACACCAGCAAATCATCACTGACTGTTGACACTTGACACTGGACTTCAAGCATCTTGGATTGTGTGCTCTTTACTCTTCCTCCAGACTCTGGGACCTTCATTTCCAAATGAAATGCAAAATGTAATTTGGATCAGTGATGATTTCGGGTATCATGTCATCTCCATAACACCGCAGCAATGCCACAGGCTGATCACCTCAATGCCATGCTGCATTAATGCAATAATGTATGCAAAAGGATCTACTGAGTGGATAAATCAACAGACTTTTCAGAAGTTCGACATTTCTGTATTTGAATCCTTTTCTTAAGGAATATTCTAATATTTTCAGATGCTGGATTTCTTTAATTTTCACCCAGTGACTTCATTCAGACACCTTTAAAGGTACCAGTTTGGAGCCACTTTTAAAATACATTTAAGTTAGTACTACTAATTAATATTTGGGTGTAACTGTTGAAAGAATATATGATTGAGTCCTGGTTAAGAAGTCACGGTTTGGAGTGTTTTTGATACAGCGGAAAAAAATTAATAAATGCATAAGGATATGGTGGCATGTTTGATGTTACTATTGTAGAATTGTTAACTGATGTTTTTTTTAACTTGTTTTAGATCTGCGTATGTCCATCAATCACACCGTGCCCCCCATACCATGACTGTTTGGCACAAATACACAAACTGTTACAGCCTTATAGGTGACCTAACTTTTTAAGGGATAGTTCAGCATTTTTAAGTGGGGTTGAATGGGGTACATTGGCATAGTTTATGTTACCTTATGAAGATGGTTGTCAGCACAGTCACTATAAGGAGTTTGGGGGAGTTGTGGCTGGAGCAGAATTCAGCCTTGTACTGTTGTAGAGGGGGCCAGAAGAATAAACGTTTTTTGTCCACATATATAAAACCTGTTAAAGTAGTTAAAGGAACAGTTTATTGAGCTGGGGAGTGAGGCAAAAAGCAAAACATTTAAAATGTTAAACTATTCCTTAAAGTTCCAGAAACTTAAGCTGAAATATTTTCCTCCAGTTGCTGGTCACATCACTCTATCCTTTCCTGTCTTTCTGTCTCTGAGGTCTCTGTTCAGTCAATATAATCACCCAGTGCAACATCCTGCCACAGACCTTGTTTTGGGTTCTTTTTTTGGTGCAGCGTCCTCAGCTCAATCCCACATTGTCATGGCAACCAAACAGAAAACATAACTGTATCCCTGTCTTCCTTTTATGAGCCTATTTATTGCATCAGTGGGTGTAGTATATTACCATCTCTAAAGTGGTGGCTGGAGCTCATTCCATCTCAGTCTGGTTAGTGGTTTAGTGCACACTATGCTGGATCTGTGGAGCTTCTGTAGAGTGCTTTTTTCGGTGTTGCATGGAATATGCAGTATACTAGCTACAGTGAACACACACTGAAAGCTAAAAGCTTGGCTTAAAGGGAGATGGTACACACAATTTACAGTACTGCCACTTATCTTACGAGTGGGAACATAAACTGTGCTGAAAGATTATCATAAACAGAGGGAGCTGCTTTGGGACTTTCTGTGGCTTGATGCTTACAATACATCAGCAAGTACCAAACAAGACAAAAGGGGAAGTAAATCAAAATGTTTTGCTTGGTGAAATGTAGTGACACACTTCTATAATGCTGGAAATCAAAACTCAGTGTGATAATTAATCAGGTCAACTTAAATAGCATAGTTACCATACTTTAAAACTCACATATAATATGAGGAAAGAAAACACAACATGACAAACTATGAAGGCCACAGCTGCAGTTGTTTTTCAAGTGAATCCGAACATGGATGATTAACTGGGTACATTTCAAACAGGCTTACCAGACTGAATTATTTCCATAAACTTCTCCCCCTATGGTTCCACCTTGTATATCCAGTTTTTAAGTAGCATTTCTCCCTGTTTGTCTCTTAACCCAAACTAGGGCAGAGCAGCTTTGCATGTGGAAAGACAGCTACCCTGCAATATTTTTGGTTTGGCCCATTTAAAAAATATCAGTGCCACCAAACTGTACTTTATCAAAAATAGATTTTTAATTAAGGCCTCTGTTGTAGCGTCAAAAGTAACAGCATATCTATTTGAAAAAAGGTTTAAATGCTTTGGTTTGCAAGAATAGGAAGCTGGTATTATAAAGTTCAAAAGTTTGATCACAAAAGTTTGATTCTGTACATTCAGATAAGACTACATATTTGAATGGTCTTTAATTTCAGTAAGGGATTATTAAGTGCAGGTCCGTTATGCACAGAAATGCAAACATTTCACAGAACCTGCGTCCCCAGTCCAGGGGGTGTGCTGCTATTAATTTTCCACAAGGTGTTATTAAGCCCCGACTGAAAAAAGTTTGAGAGACCACACCCTTCACACCTTAAGTCCGATTGACTTGAATTTCTCACACATGTACACTTGAGGGTGCTCTACAGGAAAAGCCTCTGGGACCATATAAATCTGCCTGGAATTTTTTTTTGCTAATTTGCATAAACTGAAAAACGGAGTTTTCACCACAACTTTCTCAACTTTCAACACCAAATTGATCACAAAGCATCGGGGAATGAGATTTAGATGTAAAGATTGGTAGAATTGCTTGAAAACATGGCCTCCATTGACCAAAATGTTTACTCAGGGGTGGGGCTTAGCAGCTTATTGGCCATAACTCCTTGACCATAGGTCCTATCGTCATGAAACTTGCTGGATATGTGCAGAATACGTGCGGTAGCATGTCCACCAAAGTTTTTCAAAATTAACCCATAGGGGGCACCACAAATGCGAAAACCATAGCTCTAAAATGCAATGTTTGACAGGCCACGCCCCTCGCCCCCTGACTCGGATTGACTTCTAATTTCTTACAAACGTACAGCTCATGGTTCACTACAATAAAGCCTCTTGGTCCATACGGGTAGGCCATGATTTATTTTTTTGAACATAATTTGCATAAACTGAAATACAGTCACATGCAGGCATGCAAACTCATAAGCCATGAATATCCAAAAACAAACCCGTGTAGGGGGGTCTGGGGGCATCGCCCCCCAGAAGATTTTTTGGTAACACTTTATTTGAAGGCGTATACATAACACTGTCATAAGACTGTCATTACACTGTCATGACACCTGTCATGAACATTATGATTGGTTATGACTGTTGTCATAAAGTGTCATTCGGTAAATTATGTCACGTTTAATGCCACATTGACATTGTATGAGATGTCTTTTTTATGACAACCTGACATAAGCTAAGGCAAGGCAAGGCAAGGCAAGTTTATTTATAAAGCACATTTCGGACACAAGGCCATTCAAGGTGCTTTACAGATGCAAAAACAAAAACACATCAAGAATAGAGCACACATTAAAAAAATACATAAAAAAAGCGAATGAGAAACATGAATATAAATAAAACATAAAATAATTAAAAAGTTTAAAAAGAATAAAAATAAATAAAAATTTAAAATTACAGGTTAAAACGGAAACAGTAAAGTCTTCAGACCTGATGTAAAAGAGCCGAGTGTTGAAGCGGACCTCAAGTCCCGTGGAAGTTTATTCCAGAGCTTTGGTGCATTAAAACTGAAGGCTGACTCTCCCTGTCTAGTCCTTACTCTGGGGACTGTCAGTAGCCCAGTGTCAGACGATCTGAGAGCTCTGACTGGTTTATATGGGATCAGCAGGTCAGCGATGTATTTGGGGCCTAAACCATTTAGGGCTTTATAGACCAACATCAATATTTTAAAATCAATTCTTAGAGTGACAGGAAGCCAGTGTAAAGATCTAAGAACTGGGGTAATGTGATCCACTTTTTTGGTCCTAGTGAGGACTCGAGCAGCAGCGTTTTGAATTAGCTGAAGCTGTCTGATTGACTTTTTAGGAAGGCCTGCAAAGACACTATTACAGTAGTCAAGTCTACTAAAAATAAATGCACGGACAAGTTTTTCTATGTCTTGCTGAGACAGTAGCCCTTTAATTCTTGATATATTTTTAAGGTGGTAGTAGGCTGACTTAGTAATTGATTTAATGTGTTTTTTGAAATTCAAGTCTGAATCTAAGCTAAGACAAAATAACTTGTCGATGTCTTTGTAATGACAACCTGACATTAATGAAGACAAAATATCTTGGTTATGTCGACTTGACATTAACCAATAACATGACCTGTCATAAACATGTAATAGTAGGCTTAATAATAAAATATAAAGAAACTATTTTGATGTATGTTGTAAGATTACATTAAACTGTCATATGTGGAAGGTTTTGATATTGACTGTCATGAGACCTTTATTATATTGTCATGATTGTTTCTGTTGGCCTGAAGTAAAGTGAAACAATTTGGACAATTTGTTAACATGTCATGAAGTGTTATTACACTGTCTAATGCCTTTATAACAGGCTCATGAATGATGCTGTTGGCCTAAAGCAGGGTTTCTCAACGGGGGCGGTACCGGCGTTCGTACAACCTAGGGGGGCGCTGGGACCAGGCTGGGACACGAGAGCTTTTTTTTTTTTTTTTTAATAAATATATTTTAAACTTTCTTAAAAATCTTATAAATCTTTTGACTGCAAAAATAGGTTACCTGAAATAAACAGCCTATTTTAACTTTTCATGTTTCTAACCCCTCGACCTCTTTTTAACTATTCTCTCCGATGTTCTGCGGTCTGCTGACTGTCACAGCCTTAGAAAAGAGAAGGCTCTGCAGACAGCCAATCAGAGGTCTTTGAGTCAGAACAACCAGCCAATCAAAGCCTTAGCGGCAGAGGAATCAGCCAATCACAGACTAGTATAATGACGTTTACTGATATTGCTAATGCTAATGCTAGCGCAGCGAGATTCAAACTTAAACTAACTATTGTCTCTGAGGTGGAGAAAACAGAGTAATCAGCCAAAGCATGGAGTTAACTAACACACAAGCAGAACCATGTTAAAGACACAACCCTCATATGTTGGAGAGGGACGATATACTAAACGCTGTGCACCGCAAGAGGCTCACTGAAGCCCTGTACAGCAGCCCTATGACAGCAGCAAAGCACAGCTACGTCATGAGCGCTAGTTCGCGGGATAACAGTTCAACAACCAATGAAAACGTACACAATTCATTGTAACATATTCAACTTTAATAACATAACATAAACAAACATGGCGGATAGCAAGAAAAAGTGCCGGCAGTACAATGCCAATTACATTAGTTATGGATTTATCCCGTCACCGATGAACACCACTTTACCTAAACTAACTATTGTCTCTGAGGTGGAGAAAACAGAGTAATCAGCCAAAGCATGGAGTTAACTAACACACAAGCAGAACCATGTTAAAGACACAACCCTCATATGTTGGAGAGGGACGATATACTAAACGCTGTGCACCGCAAGAGGCTCACTGAAGCCCTGTACAGCAGCCCTATGACAGCAGCAAAGCACAGCTACGTCATGAGCGCTAGTTCGCGGGATAACAGTTCAACAACCAATGAAAACGTACACAATTCATTGTAACATATTCAACTTTAATAACATAACATAAACAAACATGGCGGATAGCAAGAAAAAGTGCCGGCAGTACAATGCCAATTACATTAGTTATGGATTTATCCCGTCACCGATGAACACCACTTTACCAATGTGCCTGCTCTGCGATCAGGTGTTCTGGTGGTGTACGCGGACCACTTGAAGGCCGTCAAGGCTGATATGGAGGTCCGCTTCAGCGATCTGGACCAGTTTGATTTATGTTGTAAGATTACATTAAACTGTCATATGTGGAAGGTTTTGATATTGACTGTCATGAGACCTTTATTATACTGTCATGAATGTTTCTGTTGGCCTGAAGTAAAGTGAAACAATTTGGACAATTTGTTAACATGTCATGAAGTGTTATTACACTGTCTAATGCCTTTATAAAAGGCTCATGAATGATGCTGTTGGCCTAAAGTAAAGTGAAACAATTTGGACAGTTCATTAACATGTCATGAAGCGTTATTACACTCTCTAATGCCTTTTTAACATGCTCATGAATGATTATTTTGGCCTTAGGTAAAGTGAAACAATTTGTACATTTCATTAACATGTCATTAAGTGTTATTACACTGTCTAATTTGACATTGACTGTCACGAGACCTTTATTATACTGTCATGAAGTATTGACTTTACCTCAAAGTGAAACAATTTGGACTTTTCAGTAAATATTATTACACTTAATTATACACACAACAGTGTTAACTGCAGTAGTATCCCCTTTATAAATGTGACATGAAGCATGTCAGTATTACATGTGGAAAATAGTATAGTATAGTATAGTAGATTTTATTTGGACATGGACATGACAATGTCATTGGACGAACCAGATGCATTGTTTACAGTGTGTTAGCATAAATGCTAGTTTACAACACCTGTCCACAGGAGGCTTTTTAAAAACAACAAAATAAACTAAACAAAACAGAAACAAGATCAAATACTGATAAAAAACTGATAATTAAAAGAGTAAAAATGCAGAATACAATAGAGTACAGAGCAGCAATATAATGAGTCAAATATATATAGGCTACGTAGAGTAAAAAAAGGCAGCATGATCAAACAATAAACCAGTTGTAAATTATTTGTGTGAGCACTGTTGATTTGATTTGAGCCGTTGTTTAAGTTCTCTGTTAAAAGTGTTGCTGTCAGTCTCTAGTTTTAGACTAGTGGGCAAGAGGTTCCACAGTTTTGCCCCCTTTGCAGAGAAAACAGACTGACCGAAAGCTGTCTTGTGCATTGGAACAAGACAATCACCAGTGATGGAGGCTCGTGTATTTGCCCGACGAGAGCTCTGACGTCTGATGGCCAATTCAGACAACAGTGGTGACACATGGTTATTTACACACTTGAAAAACAATTTAAGATTACTCAAATTAATAAAGTTATCAAAGGTGAGAAAGTTGTGTTTTTTTAGAATGCCACAGTGATGCCATCTCATGGGTTTCCGGTCCATGACTTTTATTGTCTGTTTGTATATTGAAAAGATAGGTTTTAATGTGGTAGAAGAAGTTTGTGACCATGATGTGATACAGTATGACAAATGAGAAAAAATCATAGCGTGCATAAATAATTTGGCCGTTTGACATGACAAGTCCCTTCTTATGAAACGGAAACAGTTTAGATTTAGTTTGACCTTCTTTGCAACATACTTAACCTGCGTAACAAATTTTAAATTCTTATCCAGGATGATGCCCAGATATTTTACTTCATTTACTGATTCAATTAATTAATTTTTGATCCGTACCTCAAAAACATCGGTGACAGGTCTATTACGGATGGAGAAGCACATAGAGACGGTTTTCTTCACATTAATGGTCAACTGAGACAGCTCAAGTCATTTGGAGATGCTGAGTAATGCTTGTGTCAGGTGCTCACCTGCTAAGCTGGGTGTTTTACTGGACACATGGATAACAGTGTCATCAGCATACATTTGACAGTTGGACCCCGGACAGCAGTTTGGTAGGTCATTGATATACAGGTCCTTCTCATATAATTAGCATATTGTGATAAAGTTGATTATTTTCCATAATGTAATGATAATAATTGAACTTTCATATATTTTAGATTCATTGCACACCAACTGAAATATTTCAGGTCTTTTGTTGTTTTAATACTGATGATTTTGGCATACAGCTCATGAAAACCCCAAATTCCTATCTCAAAAAAGTAGCATATCATGAAAAGGTACTCTAAACGAGCTCTTAATCTAATCATCTGAATCAACTAATTAACTCTAAACACCTGCAAAAGATTCCTGAGGCTTTTAAAAACTCCCAGCCTGGTTCATTACTCAAAACCGCAATCATGGGTAAGACTGCCGACCTGACTGCTGTCCAGAAGGCCATCATTGACACCCTCAAGCAAGAGGGTAAGACATAGAAAGAAATTTCTGAGCGAATAGGCTGTTCCCAGAGTGCTGTATCAAGGCACCTCAGTGGGAAGTCTGTGGGAAGGAAAAAGTGTGGCAGAAAACGCTGCACAACCAGAAGAGGTGACCGGACCCTGAGGAGGATTGTGGAGAAGGGCCGATTCCAGACCTTGGGGGACCTGCGGAAGCAGTGGACTGAGTCTGGAGTAGAAACATCCAGAGCCACCGTGCACAGGCGTGTGCAGGAAATGGGCTACAGGTGCCGCATTCCCCATGTCAAGCCACTTTTGAACCAGAAACAGCGGCAGAAGCGCCTGACCTGGGCTACAGAGAAGCAGCACTGGACTGTTGCTCAGTGGTTCAAAGTACTTTTCATTCGGAAATCAAGGTGCCAGAGTCTGGATGAAGACTGGGGAGAAGGAAATGCCAAAATGCCTGAAGTCCAGTGTCAAGTACCCACAGTCAGTGATGGTCTGGGGTGCCATGTCAGCTGCTGGTGTTGGTCCACTGTGTTTTATCAAAGGCAGGGTCAATGCAGCTAGCTATCAGGAGATTTTGGAGCACTTCATGCTTCCATCTGCTGAAAAGCTTTATGGAGATGAAGATTTAATTTTTCAACAAGACCTGGCACCTGCTCACAGTGCCAAAACCACTGGTAAATGGTTTACTGACCATGGTATTACTGTGCTCAATTGGCCTGCCAACTCTCCTGACCTGAACCCCATAGAGAATCTGTGAGATATTGTGAAGAGGAAGTTGACAGACACCAGACCCAACACTGTGGATGAGCTTAAGGCCGCTATCGAAGCATCCTGGGCCTCCATAACACCTCAGCAGTGCCACAGGCTGATTGCCTCCATGCCACGCCGCATTGAAGCAGTAATTTCTGCGAAAGGATTCCCGAGCAAGTATTGAGTGCATAACTGAACATAATTATTTGAAGGTTGACTTTTTTGTATTAAAAACACTTTTCTTTTATTGGTCGGATGAAATATGCTAATTTTTTGAGATAGGGATTTTTGGTTTTTCTTAATTTTTTTGCCAAAATCATCAATATTAAAACAATAAAAGGCTTGAACTACTTCAGTTGTGTGTAATGAATCTAAAATATATGAAAGTCTAATGTTTATCAGTACATTACAGAAAATATTGAACTTTATCACAATATGCTAATTATATGAGAAGGACCTGTACATAGAAAACAACAGTGGACCAAGTACAGACCCTTGCGGTACTCCCATGCTGCTGGCACGCAGATGGGACCTGACCCCATTGACCCTGACACATTGCTCTCTCCCCTCCAGGTAAGATGTAAACCACTGCAGAGCTTCTGATGACATTTTGAACTTTTTTAACTTGTTCATTAGAGTACTGTGGTTTACCGTGTCAAAGGCCTTTTTTAGGTCTAGGAACACTGCCCCAACAACATTTCCTTTATCCATTGAAGCTTTTATGTTTTCAAGCAAATAACAATTAGCTGTTTCAGTTGAGTATTTCTGTCTAAACCCAAACTGCTGTGGATGAAGCAGCTGGTTAGACTCTAAATGTTCCATTTTGTTAAATACCTTAACAAAAGCAATATAAGTCAAGACAGTCTGTTTTATTTGCTTTGAGACACTAAACAAAACATATATACATACACTTAAAACAGAAATAAGAACTACTTTAAAATCAAATGCACTTTCCAGTCCTTAAATGAACAATCCAAAGAATAAAACAGTGGTTTTAAATAAATAATATATGTTATAATGGCTGCTAAAAATCACCAGGAAGAGATCAGCTTAAACACAAAAGGAGGGCAAATGGCACTCACCTTTTAAACTTTGTGGGCATGTTAGCTTCAGCATATAACTAGTGCAAACTTGTAAGTGAATACGGTGCTTAAACAGGCAGATTGCAGATCAGCAAATCATAGAGCTATTAGCACACACAATAATAACAGAAATATACATTAGATCAGGTTGAAGTAAATAAAAGATTCATAAAATAAAAGAGACTGTGTAGACCAGGGGTGTCCAAACTACGGCCCCGCGGCCGACTTTAAAAATATTTATATATAATTTTTTTTTTTTTTGCATTTCTTAGTTAACCCACTAGTGCAGGGGTGTCAAACACTGATTGATTGGCCCGTGGCACATTTTAAAAATATAATGTAATATGGCGCTTTTAATTTTTAAATAATTTAAATGCACTCATTATATTACTGAGAAATATGTCCCATAAAAGAAAAAGAGCAACAAGCCCATCCCAGAGGACCCTGAATAATATTTTATTTTAAATTAATATTATTATGGAAAATCTATGTGTCCTTCTCCAATAGCTTCTAATTCATCTGACACAGTGTCTCCATTTTTTTTTTCATACAAATTTCTTCAGATTTAGCCTCTTAATTTCCCTCTCAAAGTGCACCAGATTCATGCATTTCACTTTAAAAACTTTAAAAAATCTCCCGGGGGGGCATACCCCCGGACCCCCCTAGGAGGGTCGGGACCTCGGCTGGATACTATTTTCACCCTGCTGAACATTGGACGCAAAGGCAGAAAAAACTGGGTGTATCATTGGCATATAAACAAGAGGGGAAATGTGTCTGTTTAATGTGCAAGGAAAGTGTTGCCGTGAAGAAGGATTACAATTTACGAAGACACTATGAAACTAAACATCAGAGCAGCTACATGTCCTGATAAATGTGTTACTTTTTTTTTTTTTTGGTTTAGACAGGTTTTCCTAGGTCGTTCCTAGTTGTTTTTATTCTCTCTGCTATTTAATCTCTTTTAGCTGTTTTATCTACTACTGATTTTAACGTGTCTGATTTTATTTTTTCTTAGTCTTTTGTTTAGCACTTTGAGATTCTTTATGAAAAGTGCTTTACAAATAAAATTTATTATTATTATTATTATTATTATTATTTTTGCAAAGTGGCCCGGCCCTTCGTAGATTTTTCTGTATGTGGCCCTCAGTGAAAAAAGTGTGGACACCCCTGGTGTAGACCTACTGCCCTGGCAGTGCGTAGTATGGAGCATGACAGCAGCTAACATTTAAAAGCCCAATAAAGAATAAAAGACACAAGGCTTGACTTTTCTTGTTTCTTCGTGAATCTTGTATTGGTAGGTTTTTCTTTGTAAAACTGTAACATAGACATGAAAAAATAAATCAATATACACAGACAGTACCAGACCTATACAGACAGCAGACAATACACAGTAACTAGTATATGGTAAGTATACACACATGCTATTCCTATTTAAGTATTAAACAACACATGACTGTAAAAACACAGCTTAGCATGTATGACAAAGTATAGTGAGCTAGCAAACAATTAGCTTCTGTAGTAGTCTACCTGTTAGCTAACAGAGCCACAAGTGCAATCAAATAAACATAAAAGTAGCTTACTTTACATTCCTACACCCGAAAGCTAATGTTAACATTACAAACTATCAACATTTACAGACAAATAGTCTCCAAGGCAAAGGCGTTATAAAGAAATACCCTGCAGCATTTATCTGTAGGCTATGCTGTTCCTGTAGTCTGCATACAAATGTGAACAAAATGTAGGCTACATGAAACCATGGAACACTGGAGATTTGGCGCTAGATCCTGTATGAAACATGTGAGGGCTCACTCTGACACTTTTTCCAAAAAACAAGATAAAATTAAAATATTAACACTTCATATTCACTTAGAAAAACTGCTATATAACAATAATTGCAATTGCAATATGTCAAGACAGTCTGTGCTGCCTTAAAAATAAGTCAGTAATTATTGTTGTATAGCAGTTTTTCTAAGTAAATATGAAGTTTTAATATTTTCATTTTATCTTGGTTTTTGGAAAAAGCATCAGATTGAGCCCTCACGTGTTGCATACAGGATCTAGCGCCAAATCTCCGGTAGTAGCCTAGCTTACACAGTTTTGTGCAGTCTATAGGGACATCATAGCCTATACATGCTGCTGAGTATTTCTTTATTACGCCTTTGCCTTGGAGACTATTTGTCTGTAAGTGTTGATAGTGTGTAATGTTAACATTAGCTTTCAGGTGTAAGAATGTAAAGTAAGCTACTCGTATGTTTATTTGATTGCACATGTGGCTCTGTTAGCTAGCAGGTAGACTACTACAGAAGCTAATTGTTTGCTAGCTCACTATACTTTGTCATACATGCTAAGCTGTGTTTTTACAGTCACGTGTTGTTTAATACTTAAATAGGAATAGCATAGCTGTGTGTATACTTCAGTCGCGTTCCTAGGTTTATGAGAGATCCGGGGCTTAGCCCAGGCCGGTCACGGCGATGCGCGCGAAGAATTATGCACGAAAATACGCATTTTAATAGATATAGTAGTAGCAGGCTTAATGCCTCTGGTACCATCACACTAATACAGTCACTGACGTTAGCTAGCTAGAGCATTCTAGCCGCAGACAAAGTACAAGTACATTTACCATAAGTAAGGTTTTCAAAACGTTTACAGACATTTGAATTACTGACATATAGTAAAGACATTGTGAAATCTAGGGCTTGTGCTCACTACTCACCTGTTGTAAACACTGAGAGACTGGCTGGCTGCTGAAGTGTACTGACACACTTGTTGCTCGTCTGTTCTGGTAAATGAGGGGCGTTCAAGGACCGTCGGAAATTCGATTTTTTTTTTTTTTTTTCAAAATTAGATTCGGGGCTAATCAAATTAGATCCGGGGCTTTAGCCCCGAATAAAACAGCCTAGCGACGCCACTGGTATACTTACCATATACTACTTACTGTGTTTTGTCTACTGTCTGTATAGGTCTGGTACCGTCCGTGTGTATATTGATTTATTTTTTCATGTCTATGTTACAGTTTTACAAAGAAAAACCTACAAATACAAGATTCACGAAGAAACAAGACAAGTCAAGCCTTGTGTCTTTTATTCTTTATTGGGCTTTTAAATGTTAGCTGGCTGTCATGCTCCATACTACGCACTGCCAGGGCAGTAAGCCTTCACAGTCTCTTTTATTTTATGTATCTTTTATTGCCTGTTTAAGAACCTTATTCACTTACAATTTTGCACTAGTTACATGCTGAAGCTAACAGGCCCACAACGTTTGAATGTCATTTGCCCTCCTTTTGTGTTTAAGCTGATCTCTTCCTGGTGATTTTTAGCAGCCATTATAACATATATTGTTTATTTTAAAACCACCGTTTTATTCTTTGGATTGTTCATTTAAGGACTGGAAAGTGCATTTCATTTTAAAGTAGTTCTTATTTCTGTTTTAAGAGTATGTATACTCAACAAAAATATAAACGCAACACTTTTGTTTTTGCTCCCATTTTTCATGAGATGGACTTAAAGATCTAAAATTCATTCCAGATACACAATTGTACCATTTCTCTCAAACATTGTTCACAAATCTGTCTAAATGTGTGATAGTGAGCACTTCTGCTTTGCTGAGATAATCCATCCCACCTCACAGGTGTGCCACATCAAGATGCTGATCTGACATCATGATTAGTGCACAGGTGTGCCTTAGACTGTCCACAATAAAAGGCCACCCTGAAATGTGCAGTTTTGTCTCACAGCAAAATGCCACAGATGCCACAAGCATTGAGGGAGCGTGCAATTGGCATGCTGACAGCAGGAATGTCAACCAGATCTGTTGCTCGTGCATTGAATGTTCATTTCTCCACCATAAGCCGTCTCCAGCAACTTCGCACAGCCATTGAAGAGGAGTGGACCAACATTCCACAGGCCACAATTGACAATCTGATAAACTCTATGCGAAGAAGATGTGTTGCACTGCATGAGGCAAATGGTGGTCACACCAGATACTGACTGGTTCTGAGTCCCCAGACCCCCAATAAAGCAAATAAATGCACATTTCAGAGTGGCCTTTTATTGTGGACAGTCTAAGGCACACCTGTGCACTAATCATGATGTCAGATCAGCATCTTGATGTGGCACACCTGTGAGGTGGGATGCATTATCTCAGCAAAGCAGAAGTGCTCACTATCACACATTTAGACAGATTTGTGAACAATGTTTGAGAGAAATGGTACAATTGTGTATCTGGAATGAATTTTAGATATTTAAGTCCATCTCATGAAAAATGGGAGCAAAAACAAAAGTGTTGCGTTTATATTTTTGTTTAGTGTCTCAAAGCAAATAAAACAGACTGTCTTGACTTATATTGCTTTTGTTAAGGTATTTTCCACATGTAATACTGACATGCTTCATGTTACATCTATAAAGTGGATACTACTGCAGTTAACACTGTTGTGTGTATAATTAAGTGTAATAATATTTTCTGAAAAGTCCAAATTGTTTCACTTTGAGGTGAAGTCAATACTTCATGACAGTATAATAAAGGTCTCATGGCAGTCAATGTCAAAATTAGACAGTGTAATAACACTTAATGACATGTTAATGAAATGTACAAATTGTTTCACTTTACCTGAGGCCAAAAGAATCATTCATGAGCATGTTATAAAGGCATTAGAGAGTGTAATAACTAGGGCTGTCAAACGATTAAAATGTTTAATTGATTAATGATTAATCACAGGATTCTGTGGATTAATCACGATTAATTTTACCATTCGAAAAATGCCTGAAAAATTCCAATTTTTTCTGTATATTGTTGTATGAACGGAAAGATAAAGGACAGAAGGTGGATATGTACATTTAAAATGACTATTCTTATTAATTGAAAATCAAAATGATGGTTTTTATACTGAAAATAAATTTAAATCAAACTAAAATATATACCTACCACACCATAATTCAATTGGTCTGTCTCTTTACTATGTCTTTGGGCAAATATAGGCTATATAATGGCATTTATTTTGTGAATCTATAGGTTGTGCATTCTTGAATACAACTTGAATAAAGTCCGCGGTGTGTGTGTGTGTGTGTGTGTGTGTACGTGCAAACACTTCCTAGGGGACTGTTCATGTGTGCCAGGAAGCCGACGTTATGTTGATGTCTACTCACACACACCTCTGAAAACTGCAGACGTTTGTGTCCTCGCGGGCTCTGAACAGAGCGGACAATGTTTCTCCTCCTGTTGCTCCCGACATCAACTATCACCCGCGGCAGTTGATTTTATATACTATCTATGCCCCCGACACAGACGTGACTGTTAGTAGTTTAAAACACGGCATGGGCTAGCGTGCTGTTATGTTTGGCTGCGCGCAGCTACTGATCCTGGGGCAGTCACAACGTTAGACTGACTGTAGTACAGAGCCGGTGGGATGCACGGCACGGATCATTCTGCACATGCATTAATTGTGATAAAAAAATTAATGCGTTAATTCCAGAAATTAATCACCCTGCGTTAACGCGATAATTTTGACAGCCCTAGTAATAACGCTTCATGACATGTTAATGAACTGTCCAAATAGTTTCACTTTACTTTAGGCCAGTGGTTCTCAACCTTTTTTGAGCAAACGCCCCCCTAACCTTACTGAGATACTCTAGCGCCCCCCCCCCCCAAAAAAAAAAAACACAAACACACACACACACACACACACACACACACACACACACACACACACACACACACACACACACACACACACACACACACACACACACACAATTAAGAATATGTTTTGGCTACATCCTCTATCAACAATAAAAAATATTTTCTGTGCTGTTTTGGTTTCTTATAAGAATTATTTAAAAAAATTCCCAATATGAGCCTGTTCTATGATAGGCAGATTTAACCCACTGTCAGGTGGCTGGTTGCATAAAAAGAAAAAACACTATCAGCATTGGTTGTAATCTATTTTTTCTTTTTAATCAATAGAAACATTAAACGTAGGTAACAACATGTGTCATTTTATAATGGAAAAAAACAGGTGCACATCACGTGAACAGCATGCACATTGTATTAATTATGAGGTGAATAACCGTTAACTGTTCAACCAATCACGAAACAGAACGTGCACGAGGCCTAATTAGGCCTATTTAAGTTGGGGATGTAAAATGCAACGGTCATTTTGTGAAGACGCTCAGAGCAGCTGGATAATAAATTAGTGAGAGCCCTGTGGTTGGTGGCCCGCTGCCAGCGCCTTGACGTTGGGACACTGAGACGTCAATTTCAATCGAAGAGCACCAGAGCTGACCAGGTTGAGACGGTTGCGATATTTTGACTGCATGTGCAGTGCTTGGCTGAATCCCTGCTCAACGAGATAGGACGTGGGGAAAGCGAGGAGGAGAAGGTGGACTCTCTCCCACAACAGAGGGAAACGCTGTCCGTGTGCTATCCACAATGCTCGCCAACCAGAGGTGCGAAACGTGGCCATCGCCTCAGTGTCATTCTGGAGGTCAATGAGGCTCTCTTGGATGGCCTCCTCGCTGCTGGCTGCGTCGTGTTGGAGCGGCTCCATCACCCAATCAGGAACGGCCAACTGGTCCAGATCGCTGAAGCGGACCTCCATATCAGCCTTGACGGCCTTCAAGTGGTCCGCGTACACCACCAGAACACCTGATCGCAGAGCAGGCACATTGGTAAAGTGGTGTTCATCGGTGACGGGATAAATCCATAACTAATGTAATTGGCATTGTACTGCCGGCACTTTTTCTTGCTATCCGCCATGTTTGTTTATGTTATGTTATTAAAGTTGAATATGTTACAATGAATTGTGTACGTTTTCATTGGTTGTTGAACTGTTATCCCGCGAACTAGCGCTCATGACGTAGCTGTGCTTTGTTGCTGTCATAGGGCTGCTGTACAGGGCTTCAGTGAGCCTCTTGCGGTGCACAGCGTTTAGTATATCGTCCCTCTCCAACATATGAGGGTTGTGTCTTTAACATGGTTCTGCTTGTGTGTTAGTTAACTCCATGCTTTGGCTGATTACTCTGTTTTCTCCACCTCAGAGACAATAGTTAGTTTAAGTTTGAATCTCGCTGCGCTAGCATTAGCATTAGCAATATCAGTAAACGTCATTATACTAGTCTGTGATTGGCTGATTCCTCTGCCGCTAAGGCTTTGATTGGCTGGTTGTTCTGACTCAAAGACCTCTGATTGGCTGTCTGCAGAGCCTTCTCTTTTCTAAGGCTGTGACAGTCAGCAGACCGCAGAACATCGGAGAGAATAGTTAAAAAGAGGTCGAGGGGTTAGAAACATGAAAAGTTAAAATAGGCTGTTTATTTCAGGTAACCTATTTTTGCAGTCAAAAGATTTATAAGATTTTTAAGAAAGTTTAAAATATATTTATTAAAAAAAAAAAAAAAAAAAGCTCTCGTGTCCCAGCCTGGTCCCAGCGCCCCCCTAGGTTGTACGAACGCCGGTACCGCCCCCGTTGAGAAACCCTGCTTTAGGCCAACAGCATCATTCATGAGCCTGTTATAAAGGCATTAGACAGTGTAATAACACTTCATGACATGTTAACAAATTGTCCAAATTGTTTCACTTTACTTCAGGCCAACAGAAACAATCATGACAATATAATAAAGGTCTCATGACAGTCAATATCAAAACCTTCCACATATGACAGTTTAATGTAATCTTACAACATACATCAAAATAGTTTCTTTACATTTTATTATTAAGCCTACTATTACATGTTTATGACAGGTCATGTTATTGGTTAATGTCAAGTCGACATAACCAAGATATTTTGTCTTCATTAATGTCAGGTTGTCATTACAAAGACACGGACAAGTTATTTTGTCTTAGCTTATGTCAGGTTGTCATTACAAAGACATCGACAAGTTATTTTGTCTTAGCTTATGTCAGGTTGTCATAAAAAAGACATCTCATACAATGTCAATGTGGCATTACACGGGACATGATTTACCGAATGACACTTTATGACAACAGTCATAACCATTCATAACCAATCATAATGTTCATGACAGGTGTCATGACAGTGTAATGAGTCTTATGACAGTGTTATGTATACGCCTTCAAATAAAGTGTTACCGATTTTTTTTGTGATTTAAACATGGAAGAGAAGCAATTTGGTGTACACTGGTGAAGAGAATTAAGGACAAAGAAAACTTTAATTTTTATCAGATGAATAGTAAAATGAGCAAAACAAGTTAGTCAGCCAACCTTCTTGACTTTTCCCATACCTATACAAAGTGTATAGGTATTTACCAAGAAAAACTTTAAAAACAGCTTCGAAAAACGGTTAAAAATGCTGGCAAAAACCAGCATTAAATAAGACAGAAGTTAACATGGAGCCTCAAATCAATCACACCAAATTCCCTTACAATAAACTAGGGGCCCGAGGGCTCAGGGGGGCCCTAAGCCAGAGATACTGATGGTAACTTTTCATGTTGCATAGTCAAAGAGCTCAGTCACTCATGTCAATAACAGGGTCCAAAAAGGAATAGCCTAAATATAAGGATACTCATTAAAATGGAACAAGATAGAATGTTGAGGAAGGCCACTTAGAATGCAGCGCTCCTAAGTGGCCCGTGTGCGCACTATTGAATCAGCGCTCCTACTCAGTTGCACATCATAAACTGCACATTTTTAAATGATTAGTATGTTTATCTCCGTCTGAGCAAACACTGCATTAATATGATTTACTGACAATTGTCCGAAAAGTCATCGGCTACATGGCACAGCTGGCATTGCAAGACCATGCTGTTTACAAACTTGCGTACACGAGGTGAGAGCTGAGCCCTGTTTCAGGTAGCTGGTTTTGAGGCAACCCAGAGTTTGTTCGCTCTGAGTTAGTGGAAACTCTCGGTTTTCCGTTTCAGGTAGCAGGTTCAGCGCAACCGAGAGTCAGTTACTGCGGCAACATACGCCGTGGGTCTAACTTGCTCGGGAGGTGGTTAGAGCTACCCCGAGTTTGTTACGCTGCATACATGATAAAATCAATCCATAGAAATCTCCATCGGGATGTTTTTATCATGTACTGCTGATTTTACGTTTGATCGATCATTTATCTGATCAGTAGCCTTGTTCTCAGCCCTCGTTCGTTCATATGGCGGCCACCTTACACATCGTGAACATGTTCTACATTCAGATTAATAAACCTATTTGTATTGTATGTAGGCCTATATCATTCTTCTTTTTATTAATAGGGATTTTTTAACGTCTGTGCCACTGAACAGATGTAGGCTATGTCAGGTTGAAATGTAATTCTGCGGCTGGGGCTGCACGCGATCGTTACTGTTCACTTGTGTCATCCCAAAGTCACAGACGAGCCTCGTTAAATAGCCGTATATGAATATAGAAATAATATAATAATTTAAACTGTGATCACTAGAGGACAAGGAATCTGGTAATACATCAATCAGGCTCTACAATGGAAACTGTCATCTAATGTGTCTGACTCCTCATTTAAAAGAAGCGACAGTCCGTTTACTGCACAGTAGGCTATTATAGGTTGCCTACATAATACAGCGAATATAAAACACTGTCAGCAATGCTTTGCGGCGCCATACACTTTTGCTGCTGCTGATAAGCATAACTTAATTCTTAAAATAGACTTGCTTCTCATACGGAAGCGTATGATTCTATTGACAAAAAATTTAGTTTTTCTGAATGGCCGAGGTGATTAGATCAGAGTTATGAGATAATATCCCAGTTAATTCTTCTCCATACCATAAACTCATTTGTTAATATTTCTTACTCTAGTGGGAGAAGCGGAGAAGTTTTTTTTCTTTTTTTTGAGAAGTGGAGAAGTGGGAGGATCAAGCATTTGTTTCTTCTGTTTCCATGGTGAATCATGTTATCAGCGATCCATTGACGATGGCTTTTACGCACGCGATCAACCCAGAGTGAACACGCTCAGAGTTGATTGACCCAACGCTGATCCACTGTTCTGAAACCCAAAACCCAGAGTTGCTCAGCTCTGAGTTGAGCAACTCAGAGCGCAGGATTAAACCCAGAGTTTGTAAAACCTGCTACCTGAAACAGGGCTCTGGCGTGGGATTTGAGCATACCCTATGCTCACTTCCAAATTGATAAATGCCAAGGTTTGCGTTGAAATGTGCGTAAACAGGGGCGCCCTTAGCTTAGTTGGTAGGGCGTCCCCCAATGGGCCTCGGCCAGCAGCGGACCCGGGTTCGATTTCAGCCCGCGGTCGTTCTCTGCATGTCACGCCCCATTTCAACTCTGTCTCTACACTGGCCGCGTTTCCCAGATTCGATCGTTCTTTGGGACCAAAGAAGGGTCGAAAGAAGGGTTCGCCTAAGACGGAGCGCTAAGATACGGGTGTTTCCCAGATGGCTTCTTAAGTGCCATCTTTGGAGAAGCCGTAAGATGAAGCGAAAGAAGCTCTTTAGTGGGAGCTGTCCACCGCGGTAGTGCTGAAACTGAATAAATCGATGCCAGGCGAATCGATTACCCACCTCTTTATCAGCACATACGTCACACACAGCGCCCCGTGGTCTCCCCCACACAGGTGGAATTAGGCTACGCATGTATCGTGTGTGTGTGTGTGTGGGGGGGGGGGGGGGTTGTGGGTGCAGGTGTGTGTGTGGCAACAAGTGTATCCAAGTAGTAATCAAGCCCATTAGCGCATATATACCCCGTGGCCGTGGATATAGGCACACACATGTGAGAATGGAAGAAAGCGGCAGCAAAAGAAACAAGCGGGCACCGTCGTTTACCGCGGAGGAGATGGGCGTCTTAGTGGACGAGGTCTGGCAGCGCCGGGGAGTTTTATTCTGGGGAACAAGGGGCAAAAAGAACATCACGGTGAAGAACCGTGTTAGGCAGGCCATAGCCGAAAAGATGTCCCCCTCCAGCCCATGTGGCCTGCGTGACAGGCTTCACTAATCAATCTCCCTTCGTTGCAGGTGATGCAGACGCCCAGTAAAGACAGCGCGGAGTCACCCCTCCCCCATATGGTTTCAATAAACTACTTTGGTTTCCTTTTCAACCATGTATTGTGTGGATCATTTTGCATTGAAATGAGGGTATCAAACCTAGCAACAAAAAGTCCCAGGCAATTTGTAATTTATCTAAGCGTAGGTTAATGACGTGTGCGTATTGTGCGCCCTTTCAACACAGCATGTTTTTCCGCTAATTTCCCACTTGTTACATGGTCACCTCAGAAACGTGGACACTATACTCCCACATACTGTATGCAACAATACTTTCAGGTAAAGCAACCGGACACTGCAGCCAGGGGCGGCCTTAACGATCTGGGGGCCCCATTCAAGACCTAGTGTGGGGCCCCCAACTTTTTTTGTATTTTCTTGAAACATTTTTTTTTTTTTTTTTTTTTTTTTAATACATATTTCTTGTGCATGCTTGTGCATGCTTCCCGCAAAAAGAAAACAGATTGTAGAGTTTTATGAGATGATGGGCCACTGGGTGCAGACTCTTAAAGGGCCCCCCCACTCCTACCTATCCAGTCAGGTACACTGACTTTTCAGCACATATACAATTAATGGTAAAAACATATTAATGAAGTCAGTTTTTCTCACAGGATTTAGGGATACTGTGGGAGGGACCTTGGTCCTTGTTGGAGGGTCCGGGGGCATCCCACCCGGAAGAAAATGTGTGCCTTTTGAATTAAAATGCATCAATCTGGTGCACTTTGAGGGGAAAATTTAGAGGCTATATCAAATCCTGAGATGCAGCAGGAACAATATGGTTGCGTTCCGAATCGCATACTCTTTCTTTTTTCTATTCTACATACTACATCCAACGATAAAAAGAATCTAGTTAGGATGCAGTAGGCCAGGGGTGTCCAAACTACGGCCCGCGGCCCGCTTTTTATTGGCCCGCGGCCGACTTTAAAAATATACTGTAATATGGCCCTTTGAAAAAAATTGTTTTTTTTTTGTTTTTTTTTGCATTTCTTAGTTAACCCACTAGTGCAGGGGTGTCAAACACTGATTGATTGGCCCGTGGCACATTTTAAAAATATAATGTAATATGGCGCTTTTAATTTTTAAATAATTTAAATGCACTCATTATATTACTGAGAAATATGTCCCATAAAAGAAAAAGAGCAACAAGCCCATCCCAGAGGACCCTGAATAATATTTTATTTTAAATTAATATTATTATGGAAAATCTATGTGTCCTTCTCCAATAGCTTCTATTTCATCTGACACAGTGTCTCCATTTTTTTTCTTCATACAAATTTCTTCAGATTTAGCCTCTTAATTTCCCTCTCAAAGTGCACCAGATTCATGCATTTCACTTTAAAAACTTTAAAAAATCTCCCGGGGGGGCATACCCCCGGACCCCTCTAGGAGGGTCGGGACCTCGGCTGGATACTATTTTCACCCTGCTGGACATTGGACGCAAAGGCAGAAAACACTGGGTGTATCATTGGCATATGAACAAGAGGGGGAATGTGTCTGTTTAATGTGCAAGGAAAGTGTTGCCGTGAAGAAGGATTACAATTTACGAAGACACTATGAAACTAAACATCAGAGCAGCTACATGTCCTGATAAATGTGTTACTTTTTTTTTTTTTTTTTTTTTTTTTTTAGACAGGTTTTCCTAGGTCGTTCCTAGTTGTTTTTATTCTCTCTCTGCTACTTAATCTCTTTTAGCTGTTTTATCTACTACTGATTTTAACGTGTCTGATTTTATTTTTTCTTAGTCTTTTGTTTATTTCGTTTCTGGTTTCTGTAGCACTTTGAGATTCTTTATGAAAAGTGCTTTACAAATAAAATGTATTATTATTATTATTTTTGCAAAGTGGCCCGGCCCTTCGTAGATTTTTCTGTATGTGGCCCTCAGTGAAAAAAGTTTGGACACCCCTGCAGTAGGCCTACTATTGGGACATACTTTACTCAGAAATCAACGAGAAAAGGGGGCAAAGGAGGTCCTTGTCCTCATGGAATCTTTGCTGCTGGATACTGCTGGGACGCGTGGAAGAGGTGGAACCAGCTGTGTCTTGCAATACTCTCCACTGAGGATGCTGAATATATCTACACTATTGGGATTATGGTAACAGGGTTCCTGCTGTTTGGAGTTTGCGGGTTCCTGTTCTTCCGCAACGTTAGAATGGCGTTGGCAGCACATCAGGCCATTGAAAAGCTGCCCGTCTTTGAGGGCTTGTGCCGGGCTGTCAATGCACAGACTCAAGTATTAAGCGAGGTGTATCACAAGCTGGAAGTGATTCCTGGACTTATTAGAAAAGTGAATATGAGCAGACCGTAGAGACTTGAAAGGCCACTGGATTTCGGCTATTTGGATTACGACCCAGTGACTCTAAAACAGGCTACATTCCAGCGCCTAGTCTCATTCTCAAAACAAATTAACTATCTCTCATTTCAGCTCCCTGCACCGACCTTCTTCTCTGCACTTCAACGAGGGCAGTCGCATACTCTGTTCCCTCCCGAAACCCTTATCTTTCCTGCTCTGCTCTCTCCTGTCTTGTGCTGTCTCTGTCTAACCTCCGAGTGTCTCTCTGCATATTCCTCCGAAAAACCTAAATTATGGATCTGATCAGCTGGGGTCTTTCTGCAATTGACCAAATTTTCTCGACGAGAAAAGGGGGCAAAGGAGAAGCCTCCTGTCCGGATGGAACCTTTACTGTTGGATACACCTGGGACGGGTGGAGTGGCTGGA
Source organism: Ammodytes marinus (assembly GCF_949987685.1). Classification (NCBI taxonomy): domain Eukaryota; kingdom Metazoa; phylum Chordata; class Actinopteri; order Uranoscopiformes; family Ammodytidae; genus Ammodytes; species Ammodytes marinus. Next base: position 1,307,388 of record NC_137231.1, read on the forward strand.
ACCAGATGTGTCTAGCAATACTCTCCATTGAGGACGCCGAAGACATCTACATCATTGGGCTCATGGTATCAGGTTTCCTGCTGTTTGGAGTTGGCGGATTCCTGATTTACCGCAACGGTAATAAGGCGTTGGCAGCACATCAGGCCATTGAGAAGCTGCCCGTCTTTGAGGGTTTGTGCCGGGCCGTTAATGCACAGACTCAAGTGATAAGCGAGGTGAATCGCAAGCTGGAAGTGATTCCTGGACTTATTCGGAAAGTGGATTCGATCATGGCTGCCATTAACCGGCCGTAGGCACTTGGAAAAGGCCACTGGATTTCGGATCATTAGACGGAAACCAGTGACTGTAAGACAGGCTTCATTCCAGCGCCTAGTCTCAACCAAAACAAAATCACAATCTCTCGATTCGGCTCCCTACACCGTCCTTGGCGCGGTGTTATCTCTTCTCTCTCCGGGATGTTTACGTGGAGAGACGCTCTACCCCCACCCTCCCATCACCTACTTCTCCTGTGAACTCTATCTGTGACCGGGCCCCGAGGCCGTCTCCACGGCTGTCTCATAACACCTGGCGCCTGTAGACTCCCACTACGTCTGGACAGAGATAGCTTCATGGAACACACACACACACACACGTAAACACATAGCACACAGTAACCCTGACTAATCAAGCCCTCTTGAATCCGTCCCCCTCTCCCTCCCTCGTTGCGGACCGGAAGCTGCGGGCGGGGCGCCTGCCGGCTGCGTACGCCCCCTGGTGCCTGGGCTGTGACACCTACCTTCCCATAAAGCCCTAACCCGTTCCTTTAATGTGCAATGTCTACGAGTCTTATTGTCTGTGGTGTTTATCATGTTGCTTATTTGTGCTAAGGTGGTTTTTCACTGATCACGCACTGTGCTCCCATAAGGAACGTAGTTCGAGATTTGCATTTTTTTGACCTATCTTCCCTGTTGTTCTCCTTTTCCTCCTATGAAAGAGGGGCGCGGCACCGCTGCGACCCTGCAGTTACACTATCTCCTGTCCACCCATGTTATTGTCACTGTCTTGTATGTTTCTTGGAGAGGTGTGTACTGAAAAGGCAAATTTCATTGTGCTGTAACGGTGCATATGACAATAAATCTATCTATCTATCTATCTATCTCTTCTCTCTCCTGGATGTTTATGCAGAAATAGGCTCTACTCCCCACACCCACCCCCCCTCCCGTGAACTCTATCTGTGGCTGGGCCTCGAGGTTGTCTGTTGACTCCCGTTGTGTCTGGACGGAGTTAGATAATCGGAACACACATACACACACACATAGACACATAACACACATGACCCTGACCACTCAAGCCTTCTTGACTCCGTCCCCCTCTCCCTCCCACGTTGCAGATCGGATGCTGCGGGCGGGGCGCCTGCCGGCCGCGTACGCCCCCTAGTGCCTGGGCTGTGACACCTACCGTCCCATGAACCCTTAACCCATTCCTCTGTGCTTATCAACGTGTTCTATTTGTCTGTGGCGTTATCTTGTTGCTTATTATGCTAAGGTGGTTTTTGTACTAATCACACACTTCGCACCCATAAGGAGCAGAGTGTGAGAGTAGCATTTTTTTTAACCTGTCTTTCCCTGATGTTCTCTTTATCCTTCCTACTTTAAGGGGGCGCAGCGCACGCTAGACAACTCTTCAGTGTATCCCTCCTGTCTCCCATGTTTGTTTATTGTCACTCAATGTCTCTTGGTGGGGTATAACTGTAAACAAAATTTTGTTGTTTTGGTACAATGACAAATAAAGTATCTTGAATCTTGAATCTAACATAGTGCGTGTTGCTTGGTATGATGCTTGCATTTGGCTTATTTTTGTGGTCCTTACCTCGGAGTTTTGTGGATAGTTCTGCTCGAAGTGGCCATGCTTTGTTTCATAATGACGTTTTACGTTTCCACTTTTGACAAGGGCAACTGTCTCATTACAGATTAAACACATTGGTTTTGTGCTCCCCACAGGCAGCACAAATGCATATTTGTCGGTCCATTCTGTTTTAAATTCACGATTTTCGGAATCCACTTTTCGCTTTTTGTCAAGTTTGGAGCACGCCATGATTTTTCTCTTTACTAAAAGCACCGTTCGCTAATCTCACCGTTAGCTAATGAGCTGTGTGACCGCGGTGAAGTTAGTTTGAATTTGAATATTCGATAGGTTTACCCACCCGGAGCGAAGAAGCGCGAATGTCAAATGGCCAACATAAAACTAACTTCACTGCCATACTGAGTAACGAGCCGAGAGACGGCGGAGGAAAAAAACACTCGCGGATGAAAAAAAAAAAAAAAAAAGCAGTCACGGCCACAATTGAGTTGTCATAGTGATGTTTTTATACAGTACAATCGCTGATAGGACATTTGCATTGGCAACGAGGCAGATACGTGATTGGAAACATCCAGAAATCATACGCCAATAAAATCTCGCTTGGATCACTATGAAAACAATTGTAGCCTAATATTGATTTTTGTCTCGGTCCGAATTTCATTGCGTTTGGGTCCGGATCCGGACCGGAGTCCGCCCTTTGAGGACCCCTGCTATAGACTATACACAGTGCATGGGCAACTGAGGGCAGCCCCATTTCCAATTGTTTTTAAATAAACTCAATACACACTGTGCATGGATGTGAACGTGACATGATCAGATAATTTCGGATTTCCTCCCAGATGAACTGATTACATTTTTAGGCTATTAATTATCTAGACCAAAACATTTTATTCCTCTTTTTCTATAACTCACATTTGCATAATATGATGTTAATATCAAACACACAAATTAAAAAAAAAAATTAAAATAAATTTTTTTTTGGAGGGGGCCCTTCAGGCAGTCGGGGGCCCTAAACGGCCGCTTAGTTCGCTTATGCCTCGGGCCGGCTCTGAGTGAGACACACGCATTTCAGGCAATTCACACGCTCCACGCCACACCTTCCATTTCTAACGCAGATTATAACTCTGCCAAACAATTTAAATTTTTTATATAGCTTCGATAAATCCTGACCGTCACCACCTTCACCATACGGTTCCGCTAACCTTTCTCTGCAACGAGCTCTTGGGTCCTATTGCAAGCAGTTATGACCGGGGGCCAAGCCTCATGATCCTGCTTGGGCCTCAGGTCCTTGTGTTGTTTTTTCCCCTTTACCCTTGTCTGTGTTCTGGTGTAATTGCAGGGTTGGAGTCAGGTGTGCTGGAGTCAGTTACCAGCATTCACAGCTGCCATCAATCAACAATCAACTGCCCTTCATATACCCGGCCCTACCTTCTAGACACTGCCAGATTGTAAACTCTGTTACCCAGTCAGTAACTCTCCAGCCACCTAGACCTTTTGTAGTTCCGCCTGCATTTAGCTTGTTGCTAAATTCTGTTCTTTTTTGCCACAGTCTCCCAGCCTGACTCCAGCCACCAGCTCCAGCCCTCGTCAGCCAGCTCTCCCTCCCTGGACCCCTCTGCCTGCCTGCTCTTGCCTGCCTCTGATCGTCTCCCCGGATTCTCCCCTTGGCACTTCCTCCTGGACCCCCATGCCTGTCAGCCACTCCAGAGCCCGGCCCAAAACCCCAGATTCCTTCTAAATAAACCCTCTTAAACTGGTACTGTCTCTGCGCCTGTGTCCTCCCTGTCCAGCCGTTACAAAAATGGCAGAGAAATTGTGGGAGCTGAAATGGAAAGTCCGTTTTGCAGTTGCAATTTTGCTAATAATCCTTAACGGCTTAAATGGACGTGGCCTATGCTAAATTGTGCATCATAATTCAGTGAATCTGTGGATATAAAGGTTTTGAATGTGGGATGTTTGGTTGGGGAGTTATGAGCAAAAAGAGATTGTCAGCCCCCCCACTGTAAAAAAGTGGAGAGGCTATCAGTCTGTAAAAAGAGACACTTTTTGGAATTGTTGCCCAAAAAAAATAATCAAATTTTATTAATAAGTCCCGCCCACATTATTATTTCTAGGCCATATTTTTTATATAGACTCAAGTATGCCCCATGATGGTCTCCCTTGAGTTTTAAGCGGCTACTTATGAGACAACAACTTTTCCCGTTTATGGCGCCCCCTTATGGCGAAATTTTCCGAATTTTTTTGGGAACGCAACTAAGGGTACCAACATATGTCTATATGCTTGCAATAGGCTATATTTTAACTAAAACAAATAAATTATACTGAACTTGTGTAAAAAACCATTATTATGCTTTAAATTAATAAATAAACAAAAAACTAAAAAAAAATCCCATGCTTCGCGCATGGGAAATCTGCTTCTGTCTCACTCTAAACAATTTCCAAAAGTTGAGGACTCTGCTACTATACAGAGGAAAACATCAAGTTTAGCTTTGATTCAGTAGGTTATCTGTCCTGAAAACCCACATGTCCCAAAACTACACCGCGGGTGAAGCTCTAGAGAGAGAGAGAGTCCATCAACTGAAGCAGCAGAACAAGTTGCTGGAAACAGCATAAACAAAAACAGTAGATAAAGTTCAACCACCAATCACCTCATTTATAAAACCTTGCGTGGGATTCACGTGGAAAGCTAGCGTACAGAAGAAACTCAGGATGTGCATGCGATCCGACATAAAAGTGGAAGCCAAAAAGTGCATATCCTCACACATCAGTGTTTGTGCCACGAGCGGGGGACACTGAGACCCCCCAGTGAGAAACTGATTTGGGGAATCCCTGCATGGCGCAGTAACGGCGGCGGATGGTTTATGATAAACTTCATAGCCCCTTTCAAAACCCAGTTCCAACGTGCTTAAGAATAAAGGAAAACATAGATAAAACTAACTAGAAGACATTAAAAAGTTGCACAATATGCGATGTACAGTAGGCCTATGATTACTATGAAACTGTGCACTGCCGTCTGCCTGACTGTGGCATCGAGAACAGCATCAGTGTAGCCTAAACATAATTTGTAATCAGCTGTTTACCTTAATTTTAATGAGAATAGGTAGGCTACATTCATGCAGACCAATTGCTTAAGTACAGACGCTATTTCAATGTTTTTATTGCAATAACATATCTCCATTTATATGATCCTGAATCGTGTTTTATTTTATTTTTCACTCCATGGAGTGAAATCAATTAATCAGGCGATTCGTTCTTCATTGTAAGAAACGCTTTATCCGTATTTGCAGAAGGAACTCCTTATATAAGTGACATGACGTGTAATATTTGGATCCATTTAGCACAAACTCATAGTGTCTCGCGTTCCATGCTTCTGTCATTGGCGTTGCAGTTTCTCATTCCTCCCGTTTCTGTGCGTACGCCTGGGTCAAAGTGTCCGTGGAGCACCGCACATTCTCCCGTCAAGTTTGTTTTTTATAAATCCCAATGTTTGCGTAGAAAGTGGCGTGCGCCGTCTTCTGGGGGTACGCCACGTTTATAAATGAAGCCCCTGATCAGCACAGCAGTGATAACATTAGCCTGCAGTGTTAACTAGACTGTGCGGCTGTACTTTGCTGACAGCATATAACGTTATGCGACTTCATTATATATTATACATAGCATATTATGTACATTATCTATTGTATTAGTGTGCATACCGAGAGAAAACGTTTCTGTAAAGTATATCCCGTAGTTCATAGTAGTAACTTGAAATAAATACTCACAGGAGAATGGAGTAGATTTTTTCTTTTTGGAAATGTTGATAATTCAATGACACTACTGCCGTAGTGAGCTATGATACATAGGAAGGCTGATTAAGATGAAAATGAGACATGCTGGTTTTACCTGGAGTAGAAATAGGCTTTATACAAAAACCATCACAATGGCAGTTTCCAGTGGAAGGTATGACGTTATGTTTGATGTCAACAACAATAAATTTCAACTTGGCCCTACTTCTTAACAAAGGAAAGAGCTAGTCTACTTAAAATTGAAAAGTGGTGTTTTATTACCACCTCACTGAGTCACACAGCATCTCTCTAGCCTCAAAATGTAATGTTTCTCTTTAGTTAATAGAATAATGGTTTTGGGTGATGGACTGGCTTAGTCAGTGGGTGTACAATTATTTTTGATTATCAATTGTCTATATTTTCCAAGTTATTTTGAGTAGTTAGAGAATGGGTGTTGGCACAGCCTACACTACAGCTGCTTACAAGCTATACTTTTGGTATGGAATTGGTGGATTTTATTGTCGTTTATATGAATTGAGCTATAAATAATACTAATTCATTCCAAACTAGTTTTTTCAGTCAAAAACGCCGAGCTCATGAGGACACTTTACCTTCTTCATTTATGTTCCAGCTGCCATACTGTGGGTCAGACGTGTATCCACAGGAGCCCAGCTCAAAGTTGCAGGACCCGGGCAGAAGACTCTGTTGCTGTGCCCGGAAGAATCCGCACAAGAGCAGCACTGCAACAACAGACAATCATCAGTGCTGATAAATTCATCTATGTTTTTGCTATGGTTGCTTTTAAACTAAAGACAAAGTTCTAACATGACGACCTACGATGGAAGAAGAATTAATTTGAGGCACAGGAAAAATTCTAGTTAGCCTACAACATTAATTTACTCGGATTTACCCCGGAGATTGAGACAGACGTTACTCATCGTATCCGCCGCCGAAGTGAGTTGAGGAACTTTTCTGATCGTCTCCCGTTCAATTACCCACGAACGTAGTCTCCCAGAGCTCGTCGAAAGCCACAGTCTACTATTATAACTAATGGTTTATTCGCACTGCAGAGATGGGATGTCCTGGGTCGAGAGGGAGAGGAGCGGTCAGGTAGCAGCTTGCTGATCTGCACTGATGCGCCAGGGCCGCGCCCACAGGGCTTCAACCACCCTTCCACCATAAATTAATGGGCTTATTAAAATGGAATTATTTCCATGTTCAAGCAAGTTAAATGCTGCTCTCTTTGTCCGAACTGATTTATATAGGCTAATGTAGCCTACCCTGTTGCATCATGGACTCACAGACCCAGGGTTCAAATTATGGCATTATTATCTGACCAGGCTTTCAACCCTGATTCAGATAGCTAATTTGCCCTCTAGTTGGACTAAAGAAAGCCCATAATGTTTAGGCTAAAATAAGAGTCAATCAAATTTTGAGCTTTTAACAGATGGTCAACAATGAATTATAGCCTCGAGTTTACAAAGAATAATGTGCAGTTAGACGTTGGAATTCATTCTTTAAACGGCCTACTACTGACAATTAAAGCTAAAAAAAAAGTTTGCTTGGCAATAGGCCTACAGATTAAGCCCACTAATTTTTTTGTTGTTGCTGTTAATCTTTTTAATGCGCTGGTTATACAAATCATATTTTTTAGATAGTTTAATTTGTATAGCCTATAGACAATATAATGTAAGCTGAAGTTTATAAAGCCTTGTTTCACACTCCGGTTCAGTAGGGGGCGGTATTGCATAGGCCTATTTTGCTTTGCGACCCGCCATACAACCAGCGAAGTAGGAGAAGTGTCCGATGTGCACATCAATATTGGTAAAAGATTGCCAGATCAAATGTCAGTTTATTCAGCAGAAATGATGGCAATCATTATTGGCTTACAGTGGGTGGAGGAAGTTCGACCAGATAGAGTAGTTTTATGCGTAGACTCATTGGCAGCCCTGCAAAGTATTCAGAGTTGGAACTCTAGCAGACAAGACCTTCTTTTAGAAATTCAACAAAGCTTATATAGATTACACAGAACAGGAATATATGTTACATTTTGCTGGGTTCCGGCCCATGTAGGAATCAAAGGGAATGAGGGAGCAGATAAAAATGCCAAAACAGCAACAAAACTGGATAATATTATAGATATGCCTTTAGGGAAAGCAGAAGTTAAAGCAATATTAAAAAAAGAAGTAACTAAAAAGTGGCAAGACATGTGGGATAGTGAAATCACTGGAAGAAGTTATTATAATGTACAAAAAAATGTGAATGCGCATGGTGTTATAAGGAAAAATAGAAGGGAGGAAACAATACTCACGAGAATGAGAATAGGGCATACAGGTCTTAATAAAACTCTATCTTTAATTGGGAAAAGTGGTACGGATCGATGTGAATGTGGTAAAATAGAAAATGTGAAGCATGTGTTGATGGAGTGTGAGAGGTACTTGGGGGAGAGAATGAGGTTGGCTGGTAGGGTGCAGAAAGCAGGAAGAGTGTGGAGTCTGGGTGGCATACTGGGAACAGCAGGGGAGGGTGTAACACTTGCACAGAAAGCAGTGATCGAATATTTAAAGGACACAGGATTATTTAAAAGAATTTAGTGTGTGTATAGCCAAACCCCCCCCCCACCCCTCCCTTTTTTATTTCATTTTATTTTAATTTTATTATTGGTTCCTACTATTCAAGTATCTAGCTATCTGATTATTTATTTTATATGACATAAATGCGGTTGTTACACTCCGGTACAGTTGGTGGCGGTATGCACCAAAAAAGTTATGGTTGCAACCCGCCAATAACCGAAAAGAAGAAGAAGAAGAAGTGTCCGATGTTACACAAATCAAGCTGTGGATACCGTAGTAGGTGAATGAACCTGGAAAGAACAGGCAGTGTAGCAGAGCCGGAGATCACCCTGTCTGTCGTGATGAGCAGCCTTCGTACCATGATCAACTCCGGGGCGGTGATCGCTATGTTGGGGCTCGGCTACGGGATGTGGTGTGTGATATCTCCAGCGGAAGAAAGGCGAAAAGAGCTCATCAAGGTGAGTCAGCTGAGTTCACCTAACGAAGGCAAAATAAGTGTCTGGTGTGTTCTGTAGCCTTCATTGTAACCAGGCTAATTGTATAGCCTACTAGTGGTCTAGTGCGATGGTCTTTTTTGTTTTTCAAAAGCTTGCCCAATTTATGGTTTGACTGAGATGGACACGTGACCTACGGAGAGCGGAGTGAAATTGGTTTTGACATTCGCCTAAATGACGTCTTTCTAACTGTAATAGCGTCAAGGAAGCCACACCAATTTCCCTCAGAATGGTATTACTTTGTACAGAAAACTAAGGCTGACATGCCACTCTCTTATCAACTCGCCAACATCAGCGATTCTGGCGAAAGATCAAAGTAGTTTCTGATGGCTAATTTAATTTAGAAAGTGAACGTTTCATATATTCTAGATTCATTAGGCTACAGTGTTTCCCCTAGAATTTTTTTTAGGCCCGGTGGTAAAAGCTGATAAAGAGTATGCGCCCAGTGCCGGCGGTAGCCAGGGGCCAGGGTGGGCCGTGCCCACCCAAATGTGGTCTGTGCCCACCCAATTTTATTTTTTTATTTATTTTTTTATTAGGTGGAAGTCCAGACCCACTATCGGATGGACCTGTTCAATCGCTGTCCAAGAAAATGTCAAATAAAATTCAGACAATTAATTAATACTAAAGAATATACCATTACCATGCATTGCTTCTAATTGTATTATTGGGTGGGCAGGACAGCCTGCCTCCAAGTTACCCACCCGCTCATAGTGGTCACTGGTCAGCAGAGCCGGCCCGAGGCATAAGCAAAATGAGTGGTTGCTTAGGGTCCCGAGTGCCAGGGGAGCCCCCCCCCAATTTTTTTTTTCTTTTTCTTTTTTTTTTTAGTTTGTGTGTTTGATATCAACATCATATTATGTAAATGTAAATTATGATACAATAAAAGGAATACAATGTTTTGGTAGATAGTTAATAGCTTAAAGGCCTACTTCACCGGTTTGAATATGAAGGTGTATTGAATTCTGAGATCCTATGTAGTATAAATGTGCAAAAAAAATTAAAATCGGTTCGTACTTTGTAAATATTACTGTGATGTCACAGTAAAAGACATCACAGTAATATTTACAAAGTAAGTTTTTTTAACCCTATATTTCTCTTTCTGTGATGTCACGAGAAAGAGAAATATAGGGTTAAAAAAAACACTCTTTCTGCCTTTTCTCAGGCTAGGATGAACCGATTTAAATTTTTTTCGCACATTTATACTACATAGGATCTCAGAATTCAATACACCTTCATATTCAAACCGGTGAAGTAGGCCTTTAATAATTGAATCAGTTCATGTGGGAGGTAATCCGAGGTTAACTGATCACGTCACGTTCAAGTCCATGGCATGCACAGTGTGTATTGAGTTTATTTAAAAATATTTGAAAATGGGGCTGCCCTCAGTTGCCCATGCACTGTGTATAGTCTATAGCCTATTTCAGCCTCGTCTGTGGAAAAAAAGATAACTGGACAACAGAGTTCTGCTGCTTCGTTCCTCTCACTGCATTTAAATGAATTCATTATATTACAGAAAAATATGTCCCGTAAAAGAAAAAGAGCACCAAGCCCATCCCAGAGGACCCTCCATAATATTTTATTTCAAATTTATATTTCTATGGAAAATCCATGTGTCTTTCTTCAATAGCTTGTAATTCATCCGACCCAGTGTCTCCAAATTATTTGTTCACACAAAGTGCACCAGATTCATGCATTTCACTTTAAAAAGGTAAAAAAAAATCTCCCGGGGGGGCATACCCCCGGACCCCCCTAGCAGGGTAGTGACCTCAGCTGGCTACTATTTTCACCCAGCTGGACATCGGGGGCAATAGTGGAAAGACTATATATCTATATAATGTGTATAGTATATAGCTCTGGACTACCACCATCCAGGTTGCCCAGTCCCAAAGCTTTTTCTTCAATCAGCTCAGGCTGCCTACAGTTAATACTACGATTAAAAAAAAAAAAAGATACATTATGTTGTATATAATGTATATTATATGTTATTCATAAACATTTGGGGGAAAAAAACATGCAAGAATCAAATCTCCCACACAGCAACACTCAAAGTTTATTTGCGCGCGCTCGCATCTTTGGTCTCTCTGCCCAGTGTGCCCACCTAAAATTTCTACAGGCCCACCCTAATCTAACTGTCTAGAACCGGGCCTGGTATGCGCGCGGCGTGCGCAGGGTTCGACATAACGTATAGCCCGATGGCCCGGGGCCAGTAAAATCATATGCAGGGCAAGTTGACTGGCCAATCACAGTTCAGTATCTTTTTGTAGACTAAATCATGGTTCATTGAAATGCGCGTTGAGAGTCGGAATGAAAGCAGTGTTTATTTAAGACTCAATATAATAAACCTAATATAAATTATATTTTTTAATGAAAGGCCAGTGGACAAATGATGCGTGGGCATTTTGACAGGCGGAGGAACAAGCGGGTGCACTCTCGCTCTGTTGGCAGAGCTGCCAACCGTCCGCCTGCGAGTCGACAAATCTATCGACTTGCTTTGCCCCCTTTCTTTCTTCCCACAGCAGAGGTTGAGGTGCAGAACATTATAACTGCACTTTTCCTTTATCTGCCGCCGTAATGTTACAGTATTTGCATCCAAGCCCCAATGGTAATACAAATGAGAGGCGTTATTTAAACGCTGTGAATGCATCTCCGGTGATTGTGTCGATTGTAGACAGAAACGAACGGAGGGACCCCGCTCACTGTACAGTTCCTATAGTCGCGCAGTTTGGCACTGTGTTTTCAGGCTCGAGACATTCAATCAGATCGCGGAAGTCTTTCCCATCGAAATCGCTAACGGGGAGAATATCCCCGGTTATTATTTTAGCCACAAACCACAGTTCATCTGCGCGGCGGCTCACTCGCTGGCGAGATCACACGGTGAAACGCTGCTGTGATCGGACGAAGGCATTGTGTGTTTCTAAGGTGATTTAACGTCATAGTCTTAGACGAGCGTTTAACTTATGCTGCATATTTTGCACTGCATTGTTTTTTATCAATAGTTTGAAAAAATGGTCCCACACCGGACTCTTATGTGAAGCTGACACTTCATGGAGAAGTGACACTCCTGCAGCGCGCTCACGACCAGACGTGAACTCGCATATACGGTGAAATCTCCCATTAAAAAAAAACAGCATAACCCACTGATTTTCGGATTTCTATTCTATTTTTAAAGTCAACTTGAGCGCAAGTGGAAAACCGGTCATTCGGTCGACACATTCACATCCCTAATGCGAAATGAGAAAGTAATAAAAACAGCCTACCACACCACAAAGAATGATCAGACCTTCATCTCTTTTTTTTTTATGTTTGAACATGACTTCTGCAGGTGAACTATTCATTAAACTGCCCAAATTCAAGAATAAAAACAACCATCAAACTACTGGACTTTAAAATACTGGCCCACTCTTTCAACAGTTGTAGGCTTCAAATTCAATATGTTTGCCTGGTTCTATTTCGTTCCTACTGACCGCCAGAGGCGGTGCTTACAGCACTGGATGTTCCATCGCGCGCATGCGCAGGTCGAGATCTTTATACCAACAAAGTCACCTGTGACACCTGGGTGACTCCGGGAATGTATATATTCCGGAAGTCACCAGAGGTTCTGTTCCTTCTATTTTCTCGCGGACTAGCAGGTCTCACACATTGTCGTGTGATAATATACCATTAGCTTGTCGCAAGTAGCTCGTACCTAAGGGTTGGTGCTTCGATTTGACTTCGACCACCAAGGGCTGCGACTTGCAATTCGTTCGACTTGGCTGCGGCCGGTAAGGGGTGAGTAAAGTGTGAAGGCTACGCGTAGCCTGAGGCTACCGCGGAAGCTACTATCACCTTTCCACCTTGCTTGATTATGATCAGGCGGCGGCTGGGTTCACAGTCGCCGTGTTATTCTTTCGTTCGCACCGTTGCTTGCGTGTTTTTCGCTAAGCCCGGTTGCTAATTGTATGCTCGAATGTAGGCTATTGTCTTTCTAGCATTGTTGCACTGTTGATCGGGTGATAAGTTCGCCTAGACCGGTTGCTTACTTTGATTTAATCGACAGCGAGCGGCTTGGGCTCCAAGCCGCCGCCACAGTAGCCTACTTTGTAGCATTGTCGCTGTGAGTAGCCTAGAGCGGTTGCATAGGCTACTTAATTTGCTCGTCAGGTGGGCGGCTTCGGGTCAGAAGTCTCTTTCACTGTTGTATTTGAGCTGTGTCGCACCAATCGTGTGCGTGCCACACACTGGTATGCTGTTGTATACACTGTATGCTGCTGTATTGCTCGCCGGTGGACGAATTAGTTTCCTAAATCGCCTTCACCGTGTTATTTAGCCGTGTCACACTGTTGCTCGTGTGTAGGCTGCTGTAGTGTGGCGCCAGTTGGCAGCTTAGTTTCACACCGCTGTGTTATTATAGCCGTGTCGCACCGTTGCGGTAGCTCATGCGGCCGTCACTGTGTTATTAAGGCGCATTATTGCTTGGGCTCTCGCCTAAGGCTCAATGACATGCTGTCCACAGTGCCTATAGCCTTCGTTGATTGCTCTCCAGTGGGCGGCTGGGGTTACCAAGAGCCGCTGACACTGCCAGGGGACTACAGATAGAGAATAGCTTAATTGGCTAATTCTAGCATTTTTTTAACCCATGTATGAGCATGTGGTTTATTGATTTGCACTGTCCCCTTCTTAAGTAAACTGAATTCATTTGAACTGTGTGGGTGCGCTCTCGGCTTGGGTGCTCTCGCCTAGAGCTCGATTGCCTAGCCTACAGTAACTTGCTCGCCAGTGGGCGGCATAGTTTTACACCACCACTGTATTATTCTAGCGGTGTCGCACCGAGGCTCGGTTGCTCTCGCCTAAAGCCCGGTTGCATACATTAGTTGCTAGCCAGTGAGCGTCTTATGTTTCCAAAGGTCGCCTTCACTGTGTTATTGTAGCTGTCACACAGTTGTTGTGTCTGCGCAGGCTACTGTATTTGCTCGCAAGTGGGCGGCATAGTTTTGCGCTGCCACTGTATTATTCTAGCGGTGTCGCACCGTGGCTCGGTTGCTCTCGCCTGAAGCCCGGTTGCATACCTTAATCGGATGCAACAGGTTGCATTGTTGCTTGGGTGCTCTCGCCTAAAGCTCGATTGCCTAGCCTACTGTAATTATGCTCGCCAGTGGGCAGCATAGTTTTGCACAACAGGTCGCATTGTTGCTTGGGTGCTCTCGCCTAAAGCTCGATTGCCTAAAGCCTACTGTAATTATGCTCGCCAGTGGGCAGCATAGTTTTACACAACAGGTCGCATTGTTGCTTGGGTGCTCTCGCCTAAAGCTCGATTGCCTAAAGCCTACTGTAATTATGCTCGCCAGTGGGCAGCATAGCTTTACACAACAGGTGGCATTGTTGCTTGGGTGCTCTCGCCTAAAGCTCGATTGCCTAAAGCCTACTGTAATTGTGCTCGCCAGTGGGCAGCATAGTTTTACACCGCCACCGTTTTATTCTAGCGGTGTCGCACCGCGGCTCGGTTGCTCTCGCCTGAAGCCCGGTTGCATACCTTTAACAGATGCATATTTTAATTGGCTCGACAATGGGCAGCTTAGGCCTCCTAAGGTCGCCGTCACTGTTACTTTAAGGGTGTCGCTCCGTTGCTCTGGTGCTTGCACCTGAAGCTCGGTTGAGTAGGCTACTAATTCATTTAGCCTAGCCTGCTAAATTGCTGACATGCTAAACAACCATAATTGTGACGCCTTCATGGCCTCCCTACAGTGGAGAATGGCCATGACAAGTGCCCTGCAGGTCTCGGGGTGAGCACCTGAGGAAAGCACTGTCAGATAACCCATGCATGAACCGTAGTTTCATGCCTCAGGCACTGAGGCTTGCTAGGTAGAAACTCTCCTGCTAGCCTCCAACCAGCTAGGGTACCAGCGGCAGTGAGTAGCCTTGCGGCTGTGCATCCTTCCTACTCAGGGGATGACATGCTGTCCACAGCTGCGTCCTGTAATGTTATACAGGTGGGCAGCTCGGCTAGAGGGTCAGTGTCCGTCCGTGACTTGCCAAGTATGGGGTTAGATGAAGCTCTGGTTTCATCTGCACCCACGAATGCCTTCTTTTCGGCAGGCCCTCAATCATCCGTTTCTGTGTGCCTCCCTCTGAGCCTTATTCCACAGAGCTCCGTAGATGCTGGCCAGATTTAAGGGCTCTCTCCCATCACACTGTGACAGCAGAGCTCTGGCAGCCATGCACAATGCTGATAGTTAGGGCTTGGACTGGTTAGCTCCGATTGAGCCTGCTATAGCATCCCTGGTTGTCTCCCCAGACGAGGCTCTGAGAGCCGATGTGCGCTGCCCTCGGCCCCAGTGCCGGATTTCAGGCGACCTCCTTACTAGGAGTTACGACATTGCTGCCTGTGTGGGCCATCTGGGAATTTGCTTTCTCACACAGTCCTGGCTCGGTCGCAAACCATACAGGGGTCAGGTGCTGGTCACTCAGCATGGACCCTCAGTGATGCTTCACTGCAGACTTTGCATTATGACTTAGGGAGCTAGGCAGGTTGATGTCAACTGTGACGTCGTCCCAGTCGGAGGTGTGTCGACAGACCCTCCATTCTCTTCCAGTGATCCCAGGCCAGACGTTCGGCCAGCTGCTCTTCAGGCCCGGTGCGAAGTGTCCAGGTTGACCAGGCTAGACAGTAGTTGCACGCTGCGACGTGCACCTCTGCCTGATCCAGGCCGGGAACCTCTGTGGTACCCCGTGCCAATAGCTTCAACCACGTTCAGGTGGACAATCAAGGGGCCAGTGCTTCTCAGCACATTCTGTACAGTGCCGTAACACTGCGCTACAGCTGTATTTCAGGCGCCAGGAGGTCGGCGTCCAGCCTCCGCCCTCCCCCAGAGTCCCTGGGGGTGCTACTCGATGCTCGGTAGGTTCTACTCAACCGAAGTTCAGGTACCAGGAGTTGGGGCAGGGTCGCCCCGTTCTGGACTAAGACGGCGGAATCAGTGCCTCACGATTCTTCCTTTCCCCATGCTGCGTGTTGCAGGGGTCCTCCAGTCTATGCCCAATGTCACAGGTGGTCCTCCCCTTTGCATTTCTGGGCAAGGTGTACCAGTTCAGGGTTCTTCCGTTTGGGCCGTCCCTGGCTCTGCGCATATTAAACAGTGTGTGGCAGCATCCCTGCCACCATTACAGCTCAGCTGGTGCTCGACTCGGCGGCCATGCGAGCCTGCCTTTCTCTGTAGCGCGTAGCTACCGTTCAGCAGCTACTCAGCACTTCATGCAATGGAGGCTGCTGGAGTACAGCCTCTTCCTTCGACTGATAAGTATGCTGACCTCAGCATTATCTAATCATCATTATCTAGGCTGTCCAAGTTCCAGGTGTCCGGAACACAGCGATAGAAAAGGGGCCACCCCCGGGGAGTGGAGACTCCATCCGGAGGTGGTGGGCATGATTGGGACAAGTATGGCAGGGCAGTGGCATATCTCTTTGCGTCCGAAGAGAAGACCCACTGTCCCCCTGGGTTCTCCTAGATGGAGAGGACCATTCCCCTAAGGCAGGATGCTCTGGCTAATGCTTGGCCAGTCAGCCTGCTTTATGCATTTCCTACAATTCTTTTGTTACTGACAACACTGGATGGGGTCCA
This sequence comes from Ammodytes marinus, assembly GCF_949987685.1. Taxonomy (NCBI): domain Eukaryota; kingdom Metazoa; phylum Chordata; class Actinopteri; order Uranoscopiformes; family Ammodytidae; genus Ammodytes; species Ammodytes marinus. Next base: position 1,323,656 of record NC_137231.1, read on the forward strand.
GCATTGCAGTTACAGCCTACGTTTGGTGGCTCCACATTGGCCAGGAGGCCATGGATCCCAGCGTTACTAAACTCCTCAAGGAGAGCCTTGGTGCCTTCCAGGGAGACAGGACCTTCTGTCTCAGGTAGGCGGACACATGTGGCACCCGGACTCAGGGTGCCTGCAGCTGTGCGTGGGGCTCCTGGAGCCAGGACCCACTGTTGACGTATTGCGACCAGTCAGAGGTCCATACCGTTTTAACTTCAGGGGCACTCGCCACTACATGGCGCTATGCAGACAGGTGGAAGTTGTTTTCACAGTGGTGCATGGCACATGGCGAAGTCCCATGGACTTGTTCAGTGATAGTGATACTACACTTTCTACAGTCTGTGTTGGGCAGCAGGACAGCTGCTTCCACCCTGTGCGTCTATGTGGCTGCGATATCGGCCGCACATGCAGGGGTGGACAACCAGACGGTAGGGTCCCACTACCTAGTCAGGCCAGAGGCTTCATTCAGCCACCATGACACCTGAGGGCACCATCATGGGACTTACAAGTAGTCCTGAGGGCCTTAGGTCTACCCCCATTTGGGCCGCTGAGTCAGGCAGACCTGACGCGGCTGTCTATGAAGACGGCATTCCTCCTTGCCATTGCGACGGCAATCGGGCGGTGAACTCCATGCCTCTGCAGTGAGCCAGGCGTGCTTGCTCTGGCATGCAGAAGGGTCAGGAGTGGTGCTCTCGCCAAATCCATCCTTCCTATCCAAACGATTGTCTCCCCACCATGTAAACCAATCGATCGAGTTGGCTGCTTTCAATCCCCTGGGCTCACCAGGGGGTGCAGAAAGAACGTCGGACCCACTGTGCCCGGTGCGGGCGCTTAGGGCATAGGTTGTGGCAACAACCAGCTTGCGTAAGACAAATACCTCTTTGTCTGCTATGGGAGCTGCAGGAAGGGGGCTGCCCTGTCCAAACAGAGACACTCCCACTGACTTGTGGAGGTGGTCTTGAATGCATATAGAGCACAGGGGCTCCCCATGCCTTGGCCGTTGTGTGCCACTCTACCAGGAGTATGGCTACATCAGGGGCTGCCTTGAAGCGGATTTCACGGCAGGACATTTGCGCCACGGCTACATAGTCTTCATCATGTACGTTGCGCGGCTCTACAGAGTAAATGTTGCTGCACCTCATCCGGTGGGATGACAGCTGTCTTGTTGATGGCTGCAAGCCCTTAATTGATGAGTACTCTTCGTGACCTTTTTGGTATAAGTCATCCAGTGCTGTAAGCACCGCCTCTGACGGTCAGTAGGAACGAAATAGAACGATAGTTACGTATGTAACTACGGTTCTATGAGTTCCGGATGACTGCCAGAGTTCTCTGTCACTCAGACTTCTCAGACACCGCGAGAAGATCCAGTTGGAACAGAACCTCTGGTGACTTCCGGAATATATACATTCCCGGAGTCACCCAGGTGTCACAGGTGACTTTGTTGGTATAAAGATCTCGACCTGCGCATGCGCGCCGTGGAACATCCAGTGCTGTAAGCACCGCCTCTGGCGGTCATCCGGAACTCATAGAACCGTAGTAAGTTGCATACGTAACTATCGTTTTATATTATGTGTTGAGCAATATCAACATTTCATATAATTAACTAAAGGAAAAATAACCAAATCTAAAGGGAATATCTATACTGTTACAGTATAGATATTCCCTTTAGATCTGGTTATTTTTCTAATACAGGTATTATAATTATTGACACTAAATTATTAAGAAAAAAAAGTGTGTGCAGGGCCAGTGAAAATATACAAGGGGCCAGTAAAACTCGGATCCACTGGCCCGGCGGGCCAGTAGGGAAAAAAAGTTATGTTGAACCCTGGTGCGTACCAAATTTCTAGTTGAAATTTACTAAAACTAGCCGTATTATGGATGATCCGCTTTTGACAGCCCGCTACAAATTAGGCCATGGGGTTATGCCTTCACATTCGGTACGTTTGTACATTTTGTGTTTCCCTCAGGATTTTTTGAGACTGCTGGGGGAGAATGGACCTTCTAGTAGGGTCTTGGGGCATGGCCCTGCGGAAGAAAACCTTTACCTTTTTTTAAGTTAAATGCATCAATCTGGTGCACTTTGAGAAGCTAAATCTGATTTTTTTTTTTTGCTCTGTAAACAGCTGTCACATATGTCCTGCCTAAAACAATTTTCTGGAATAATTTTTAATATAGACAGGTATGTCCTGTCTAGTATTAATTTGTGGAATAATCTGGATCATGAAACATTTTCTTTAATTTATCAAATATTCTTTTAAAATAAATGAATTAACCTAGGCTACACAGTGTTTCCCGCAGGATTTTTTCAGCAGCGGTGGTGTGGTCCCACGAACCCTGTAGGGAGGTCCGGGGGCATGCCCCCCCGGCCGAATTTTTTTTGTACCCTTTAAATTTGAATGCATGAATCTGGTGCACTTTCAGAGGATAATATGCACTTAAATCCCATTAAAGGAGTCTTGTGTATTACTATAGATAGGATAATTGATGCTGACTCTTAAACAAGTTTAACCCTAGCCCCTAAGCTATTTTTGAGATGTTTTGGTTCGCCTGGATTTATTCTCTTATTAAGCTTGCATTCATCACCCCTTTAACGCACAGCAGTCAAGCTATGAACATCATTTATTTGGGCCACAACCTGGACTATAAGAATATGTGTGCTGCAGTGATGTCGTTTGAATGTAGGAAATATCAATTAGACCAAGGGTGTCAAACTCATTTTCACAAAGGGACACTCTACGATAGGGCTGGGCGGTATGACGGTATCATATCGTGGACGATATGAAAGTGTCTACTGGGAGAGATTTGGCCATACCGTTTATATTGCGGAGAAAAAAAGTTCATGTGGCGGGCTGCTTCCTGAGTCCCTACAGTTACACTGCAGTTACACCGCCGCGCCACACGGGGGCTCTGCAGCAGAGTTCTGGGCTGTAATACAGCTTCTCTACCCTCAACAGAAGTCACGGTGGCAGAGCAGCTGGTATTAACGGTCAAAAATGTCATCGGGCAAAGGAAACTTGCTGCTGTGTGCGGTGCTTCAGCATGCTGTTGCCGTGACGCAGAGTTGGCTTGCTTTAAGCCGCAAACTACATGGGTTAGCTCTCGTGAGCTAGCTGGCTAACAATGACATCTTGTTGGTGGAGACAGCCAGCAAGGCTGGTTTTATGTAACTTTAAATGTCAAACTTGAAAATACTATTTGTGTTGAAGCTGGAGTGAAAGTATTACCAGACATTTGCTCACTAGTTAATTTTGACAGCTTTTTTAAATGAAGATGAGCAAATACTGAAGGAAAATTCAATTCTGTGTGAACCTGGGGGAAACACTGCTACACATCATGATTAGCCTATCAATCAAAATGTGTGCAAAATTTCGTATTCCGACCATTATATTTCATGTAGCCTAGTTCTCAATTTAAAACCTAAAAATAAAGTAGCATTGAAAATACCAAAAGATAGAGCTTGTAGGGCTACAATAGCCTGCTGTTTTCAAGATAACTTGCTGCGCTGTCTCAGCAGTTGATACAGATTGGTTGCCATGGCGACGTAGCGACTTTAACTTTCTAAGTTTTGCTCAGCACTTTTTCCTGTTCAACTCCCTGTTACTGAGTCCTAAATATTTCCAGTGTATGCCATGGACCTATAAAGGAAGGTTATTTCTCGTCAGTTTCCCTGTTTGACATGTGCGCTTTTATTTATTTTTTTATTTTCTTTTTGGGGCAGCTGTTGGCCTGGCGGGGGGCCCCGTTGGCCTGGCGGCCACGCAAGGCCTGTATAAAGTGATATGTTCAGACATTTTTTTTTCTGTAATTTTGCGGATTCCGGTTTACAGCTCATGCAAATCATAAATCCAACATCTCAAATTATTAGAATATATTCCAATAAGATCCCCGGCCAAATCGATGAATGAACCTACTATTCAAAAGGTCAACATTTCTGTATTATCAATCCTTTTTTTTATGGAATATTCTAATATTTTGAGAGGCTGGATTTTTTTTGATTTTCTTGAGCTGTGAGCTGTAATTTGCTAAATTACAGAAAATAATGCCTGCAATTAATATCACTTTATAACTAATGCATCTAGAATATGGAACTTTAACTTTTTTAAATGAAATAACAGAAAAAAAGAGCTTTTCCATGATATTCTAATTATATGAGATGCACCTGTCCTTTTTAGTGCTTACGTAGGGCCCTATGATTTCCGCGATAACGAAAACACGGACAGAATCACGGAATCGGGCAATAAAAACGGAATCTACTGTTTAACACGGAATGTCACGGAATTCGCCATTATTTTGGTGAAATTAAATTTCCAAGGCAAAGGGAAACAACACGGTTGAAATTAAAGCAGAACTAGGGAGGAATTTTGGTTTGGCGACATCTAAAGACCAAACTACTGCCGTGAAAAGTAGAGCCTGGCTGCAGGATCGCTAATGTAACACACGGCGCCAAACCCCTTTCACAAATCTGTCTATTCAATGTTTACTTATGAATGTATCCATGTACGTAACTCTGACATGTACATAACTTAATTTATTGTTAATAATATGGTCTGTTTATAAATTCGGCATATGATTAAAGCATCTAAAAGCCCGTAATCATGTTAAACGTTTACTGTTTTTAAGTTATTAATGCCACTCGCTCCCGCAGATACACAGCACAGGGAGGTCTTATATTCAGCCATTGCTAAAGGGAGTGTTGTATTATGGAACGGCCGCTGTGGTACGAAATTCCAGTCTCAACAATGTTTCCTACATGCAATTATAACTCTAGCGTCTACAGCCCGTTGTTTTCATGTAGTGTAACTTGTGTAATGTGTTACATTATTCAGCTGTTGCCGTGATGTCGGCTAACGCTGATGCTAATGATAACTAACTCTCCGTCGCACAATAGACTGTAGGTTGGTGTTGCAGCCAGCTGTTAGGTGAAGCGCTGTCCCACAGGTAAAAGCCATGGACCTATAAAGCCCGTCCAATATTCACTCTAGTCCAGCTTCTTGAAAAGTTTATAAGGACTTTATTATTTATGTAAAAATAATATTTAATGTTTCACTTAAAACACAAAATTAATGTCTTTATTTTCTGTTATAGCCTATACCCAACAAATTTGTTTTTTCGTTCCTTTTAAGCACAAAAAACAGTGCAATGTTGTGATGTATTTTAAATTTAGCCTTATATCTGATTAAATTGTTAGAATATTATTTGTTCGCAATAATTAGACACTCGTTCTGATGACGAAATGAGTGTTAATTGTAAAAAAAACGGAAGTCATGAGATTAAAACGGAAAAAACGGAATTTGTGAAAAAATAAAACGGAATTTGGAAAAAAATAAAACGGATTTCATAGGGCCCTACTTACGCCTCAAACACACTGTACGCTGAAGCAACGAGCTGCGCGCGCAGCAAGCCGTAAATCATTTGTTTGACCAAACCATGAGCGAATCCTTTCTTTATATGTCCATGAGCGAATCTCCCCTCGCCTGTCTGCTCTGAAAGCGCTGGTCTTACCATGTGTTAGTAACAACCTCATGAATATACAATGTAGTAATTAGAAATACTGTACACAGGCCTACACGCATTTCTAACTACTGTGCATGTGTGTCCACACAGGTGGCTCCTACTTGTGATATTTTTTTAATCAGTTTTCTCACCGTCTCCCAGTGCAGTCCCTGCTTCATCGAACACATAAACTCCTTAAAGCCACTACGAGTAACATTTAAATATCTTTTTAAACAGCCTCATGTTTCCTCTGATAATCATAAATTACCTTTAACAGCAAACGAGACCATCAGTGCAAAGAAAGTCGTTTTTATATAGTTTTTATTACTGCATTTGGTCTGGTTGCACACCCAGTCCGATTTTCGGTTTACGCATTCAGGCTCTATGGTCACATATTCGTATTGGTCGCAGATTTCAGTGTAGCCCAGCAACGCGATTTGAGAAGCCTATCCCTCCAGGTGAGGGAAGGAGAGCGGGAGCCTTGTTTGAGACAGTTATTTGTTGTCATAATGACTGATAACTGGGCTGAACCATTAAAGGAAAAAAAAAAATGCAAGGAGGGCGTTGCCAAGCAACGTGTACACAATTTCACGGGAGTGAACTAGACTGCAGTGTGTACTCCTAAATGAATGAGCGGTACTAAAACAAAGTTTACTTTGCTTCACCATCATCAGATGACCATTATTCATCTGAAATAGTCATTATTTACAACAACATAAAAGTATTACCTCATCATGATCCATACAAACTACTGTCTCTCGTTCATTCGCTTTCTGTGAGGACACGGAATCTTTCAGCTCTGTGCGAGTGGTTAGTGAACCTGCATCAACTCATTGCAATCAGGTGTGTGTGGCACTGACTGGCATTAGTTGATGCAGAGTCACTAACCACTCTCACGGAGCCGAAAAGAACACACGGACATGCACTATATTGGGTCCTAATCATTTGACACTCGCACGGCCGACACGCGCTAGAAAACGGCTTTACGACAGCTGGCGTCGTAAAAATACTACCGCTTTTGTCCAAAGGGCCGCCAACTGACAAAGTTACTCGTAGTGGCTTTAATAATTTTATTTTTTTTAAAGATATTTTTTTTGCATTTTTATGCTTTATTGATGGAGTTGAAATGGGCCAGAGAGGGGAGTGACATGCAGAGAACGACCGCGGGCTGGAATCAAACCCGGGTCCGCTCCCGGCCGAGGCCCATGGGGGGGACGCCCTACCAACTGAGCTAAGGGCGCCCCCTGGCTTTAATAAATATTGCGGGAAAAAAATAGAGCAGACGCCGAAATGATCGTTGGTCTGGTGTGAACAGACAGATCTGTCAAGAGGGGCGCCGAAGTGTCCAGTGTGTTGGAGGCGTTAGGGGCCGTCGCAAAAGTGAAACGTCTTCTTTTTTTTTTCTTTTTTTTTTTTTAATATTATTAATGATGTGTTTATTAACTCATTATGATGACTCATTGGCTTTCACAGCCATTTAGTTTCCAGAAAAACCTTTTCAGACAACACACGTAAATCAAAAATGCAAATCCAAACAGTTTTATTTGTATAGCCCAATATCACAAATAGACATTTGCCTCAGTGGGCTCAGGGCTCCAGAGCGCACGTGCGCCCAAAAAATCTTGTGAGTGCGCCCAGATATTTTCACTGGTCGCACCAGTGCACCTGCAATTTTTCACGTCATATTAAATGTAATATTGGGTGTTGTGCTGCATGATTCATCTAATCACGATGTGAGCTAGTGCAATTACATTCCGCACAAATGGCTGCGATTGGGATTTAATGTAGGATAAATGTGCGCGTGTGTCTAAACGTTCCAACCGCTCCTCTCGTCTTTTTGATAGCGCCCCTCGGCTCCTCTGACAGTGAGTGTGAGTGTGTGTGTGTGTGTGTGTAGCTGCGCGCGCACCTACACGGCGCGCAAGACAGGTGCAGACGGCAGAGTAAACAAACAAACATGGCACCACAGCATCCACGCTGAACTGTGACGGAAATCAAAGGCAACGTCTGCTATATGGGCAGTTTTAGGATTCAGTACGATGACGTTGAACGCATTGAACTGCTGTCTAAAACTTGGAAAGTTATAGTCGCTATATGTCGCGTGGCGACCGGTGGCAACTCGCCCAGTCCATCTATTCAGTACGGAGAAAAGTCGGATGCATGAGAGTGAAGGGCCACGCAAGTTTCAGTAAGTTGATAGAGACTATTGTCTTGAGGAATACCTTTATTTTCATGGGGATTTTTTAATTAAGTGTTTTATTATTTGGAAAACAGTGTAGGTAAGGGGTGTGCACGAGTACACATGTACTCGTTTGGTCAATCATAAACGTTTAGGAAAAAATCAATAAATGAAAACCGTTTTTTTTTTTTTTTTTTTACTTTGGAAAATTATTATTATTATTAAAAAAAGTGAGGTTTCAAAACTATCAATCTCAAATTTTCCTTAAACCAAGAATCATAATACCATTTATTTATTATATTGCATCGCAAATCGCAATATTGGCCACTATAATCGCAATCACACAATTTCTCTAAAAAACGTACAGCACTAATTGGGTGCACCCAAAATATATCATATTATTATATTCATATTTTTGGCCTTAACTTTGTACAAAACTACTTTTAACACACTGCCTAAAATATAACTATTGGCTCTCCTGCTGGCCACACGAGGAAACACCTCCGACGTACAGGTCCTTCTCATATAATTAGCATATTGTGATAAAGTTGATTATTTTCCATAATGTAATGATAATAATTGAACTTTCATATATTTTAGATTCAATGCACACCAACTGAAATATTTCAGGTCTTTTGTTGTTTTAATACTGATGATTTTGGCATACAGCTCATGAAAACCCCAAATTCCTATCTCAAAAAATTTCATATTTCATCCGACCAATAAAAGAAAAGTGTTTTTAATACAAAAAAGTCAACCTTCATATAATTATGTTCAGTTATGCACTCAATACTTGGTCGGGAATCCTTTCGCAGAAATGACTGCTTCAATGCGGCGTGGCATGGAGGCAATCAGCCTGTGGCACTGCTGAGGTGTTATGGAGGCCCAGGATGCTTCGATAGCGGCCTTAAGCTCATGCACAGTGTTGGGTCTGGTGTCTCTCAACTTCCTCTTCACAATATCCCACAGATTCTCTATGGGGTTCAGGTCAGGAGAGTTGGCAGGCCAATTGAGCACAGTAATACCATGGTCAGTAAACCATTTACCAGTGGTTTTGGCACTGTGAGCAGGTGCCAGGTCTTGTTGAAAAATTAAATCTTCATCTCCATAAAGCTTTTCAGCAGATGGAAGCATGAAGTGCTCCAAAATCTCCTGATAGCTAGCTGCATTGACCCTGCCTTTGATAAAACACAGTGGACCAACACCAGCAGCTGACATGGCACCCCAGACCATCACTGACTGTGGGTACTTGACACTGGACTTCAGGCATTTTGGCATTTCCTTCTCCCCAGTCTTCCTCCAGACTCCGAATGACATGCAAAATTTGCTATCATCCGAAAAAAGTGCTTTGGACCACTGAGCAACAGTCCAGTGCTGCTTCTCTGTAGCCCAGGTCAGGTGCTTCTGCCGCTCTTTCTGGTTCAAAAGTGGCTTGACCTGGGGAATGCGGCACCTGTAGCCCATTTCCTGCACACGCCTGTGCACGGTGACTCTGGATGTTTCTACTCCAGACTCAGTCCACTGCTTCCGCAGGTCCCCCAAGGTCTGGAATCGGCCTTTCTCCACAATCCTCCTCAGGGTCCGGTCACCTCTTCTGGTTGTGCAGCGTTTTCTGCCACACTTTTTCCTTCCCACAGACTTCCCACTGAGGTGCCTTGATACAGCACTCTGGGAACAGCCTATTCGCTCAGAAATTTCTTTCTGTGTCTTACCCTCTTGCTTGAGGGTGTCAATGATGGCCTTCTGGACAGCAGTCAGGTCGGCAGTCTTACCCATGATTGCGGTTTTGAGTAATGAACCAGGCTGGGAGTTTTTAAAAGCCTCAGGAATCTTTTGCAGGTGTTTAGAGTTAATTAGTTGATTCAGATGATTAGGTTAAGAGCTCGTTTAGAGTACCTTTTCATGATATGCTAATTTTTTGAGATAGGAATTTGGGGTTTTCATGAGCTGTATGCCAAAATCATCAGTATTAAAACAACAAAAGACCTGAAATATTTCAGTTGGTGTGCAATGAATCTAAAATATATGAAAGTTCAATTATTATCATTACATTATGGAAAATAATCAACTTTATCACAATATGCTAATTATATGAGAAGGACCTGTATATTATTATAAATATGAGATTAAATTAAAAAATATAACCAAAACATGTTAAGACCTACTTGATGAGTAATTCAACCTACATCATAACTGCATACCATAGACTACAGTTGCCTATATTCGCAACTATAGACACTCATAAATATAATTGAATAGATATATTGGGTGCCAAGCATTTCACAGTAATATGTGTGTTTTTCTGATGACTGAAATGTATTTTGTGGTGGTATTTTTCTACATTTTACTAGTGTGACATCACACTAGTCAAAATGTAGGGTTAGACAATGAGACCATAAAACACTCTTTCTGCCTTTTCTCAGGCTAGAATGAACAGATTTCTAAATTGTTTGCAAATGTATACTACATAGGGTCTCAGAGTTCAATACACCTTCATATTTCCACCGGTGAAGTAGGTCTTTAAGTATGAATGAAATATACAACCCCAATTCCCAAAAAGTTTGGACTCTTTGTAAAACGTATATAAAACAGAATTTGATCATTTGTTAATCCTTTTTCACATACAATCAAGTTGAAAACAATACAAAGTCAATGTAATGGCTTTTCCTGTAGCATTAAGGGTTAGGGTTAGACGGAAGTCTGACGCATGTGTGAATTAATGCAATGTCCAGAAGATGCCGTATTGTCGGATATGTCAATCCTTTTATTGACTACAAAATAAACAAACTGTTCCTAGGGTTATTGTTCTTTCGTATGTAACACAAAATAGGCTCTTTCCAATACAAACATTTAGCACGAGCACGGTCAAAAACTGTGTGGCCTTCCCCATTACACACCTGAATCTAATCCCAGGTTGCCAAGTATTTATGCTATCCACCCTATGCAGACACCAAGGCCACACCTCTCAATTATTAATTAAAATAAACAAAACAAAACAAACAAAAACAGCAATTTGGCTCCAACAGTCAATATACGTTATTTTTTATCCTATCTATTTAATTGTTTTTCGTAAATATGCTTATTCTGAATTTGATGCCAGCAACACATTTCAAAAAAGTTGGGACAGGGCATTAAAAGATTGGGAAAGCTGTAGAATGTTTAAAAAAAACCTGTCTGTTACATTACTCACATAAACATGTTAACTGGTAACAGGTGATATTATCATGAATGGATATAAAGGGGCATCCCATAAAGGTTCAGTCTTCACAACCAATAATGGGGTGAGGCTCATCACTTTGGGAAGAACTGCAGAGGGTTAGGGTTAGGGGTGCTGCATCACACCAATGATGACTAGGACACCTCTAGCAGAGACATTATGCTGTTTTTTTTATTTAGCTTTACAATAAAGAGGAAATAATGTAGTAACTAATTAAATGTATCTGCCTCTTGCTGTACTGCCCATCAGAATCTTCCTGAAGCCAACCAATTGAGAATGGATGAGACAAGGAAGAGGAACGCTCTGGTTATGCAGGCACTCAAGGAAGCTTCTGAAACCAACGAAAATATTGCAAGAGGCTTTGGAGGAACTGCCAAATAGACAAGTCCAGCTCTGTGACGTTAATGATAAGTCTCCATGTGTAAAATGCTGCTGTCGTGCTGTATAAAAAAGGATGGACAATATATTATTTTATGGGGATGTTGTTGTTTGATGCTCTGTCTTCACTGTATGTGACAAGAATATACCATTGGATGCTGAAATTGTCTATTAAAACTTTTAAACACAATCCCAATCTTTTCAGTATTATTGAAAGTGTGACATCCATGTTATCATCATTGGCATTTATATATTTAATGTGTTATGTGTGTACACAAGTTCAAAAGTGTGGTTATATTTTATAATTTTCTTACGTTACAAACCAAAACAATGGATGAATCCTAATAAATGTTTGTGTTTATCCAAGACTGATTTATCTAATTCCTCTCTTCCTTAGTGCCTCCTTGTTGCAAAAAAAAACCCCATCAGGGGTCCACATGTGACACACTATTACTGTACAACATGGTTGACATTGGGGCAAGTAGTTACTGAGGAAGTGTAGTGCCCCCTATAGTCCAGAGTCCGTATTCACAAAACATCTTAAGGCTAAGAGTAGGTCCTTAGCTCCACAGCTGACATGGAGGCTGTGGACATCGGATTCTGAAATTTCACCATAAAATACAACAGTTAGGCTACTATAGGTGTAACGTTAGCTTTGAGCACTAACTGAAAATGATTGTCAGATGAATACTTTTTTCTTGTTTTGCCTTACAAACACACAAACGGTTGTTGCATTAGTCTGTTTCAGTCAGGAATACTTTAGTCAAAATAGAATTGTATTTCAATTAGCAGAATACTTTGCTGTAATTATATTTGGCGGTATGGTCAGGGCCGTCGTATTGGGGGTAAAGGTTATGACGATTATAAGGGCCCAGAGCCCGCTTGGGCCCACACAGCCCCTAGTAGAATCTATGACAAAATTATTATGTATACAGTGAACTAATATATAATCATACGAATGAGTCCGAATTAAAACAAAGCCACAAGTCATACAATATTCTAATTTTAATCATTTCAATAACCCCCTTGGCCCTTTCTTAAAAAATGGTTTGGTCCACCCCGCGGTTCGTTCTTCCCATAGATAGTAAATAATATGGATGTAGCATCCGGGCTGACCTCAGTTATTCACACGGCATCCAATAATCCTGGTTTGTGTGCCGTCGCCATCTTGTGAGATTTTTACTCCGCCTCACTCCTCACTTGCCGAAAAGGGGAATCGACGTCACGTCGGGGGTAGGGAGATAGCTGACGTATACCTCCGAGGCAAAGTGAGGGACAACGGGCGGAGAGCTGTCACTCTCTTCTGAGCTACTGTAGACAATCACTTTCTTTTGGTGACCAGCGTATACAGCCATGCCACTGGCACAACTCTCAGAAATGTACTTTGCACTAGTTGCTCCGTGCTTGTGGAACCAACTGCCACCTGACAAATGTGATTCCCCTACATTTCTGCCTTTAAATCAAGGCTCAAAACCCATATGTACACCCTGGTGTTTCCTCCCCATTAACTATCTTACCTCTGCACTACTATCTGTGTTTATGTGGATGTATGGGCTTTACGTCTTTTATTTTGGTTATTATTATTTTAACTTCATTGTTTACCTACTGAACGCATTATGTACATCACTTTGGACAGTGCAAACTGTCATAAATGTGCTTTTATAAATACATTTTACTTACTTACTTACTTACTTACTTATAACTCACCCAGGCCCTTTGGCACAAATCACCCAATCCCAGAAATTTGGGTAATAAGCATGATGCAGCAATTTAGGGCTGACATCGTGCTAACTGTATAGACTCAAAATGTAGCATACCAAAGCACTAAAACATGTGTCAAATGTTTTCAAACTTATCTATAATTGTTCAGACACAATAATCAAAAAACCTTGATCGTGGAAATTTTACTTTGAAAGGCAAAACACAGTTTTTTGAGCTTAAATGTGCTTATATCTTATTCCATGTTTCTCCCTTCTTTACAGGATGAGTCAAATGGATGGCTCTTCTTAAATATGTGGTCACATTTCCAATTTCTTCCACGGTTTTCTAGAAACAAGGGGTGGCACAACTTCCAAAATGCACAACTTAGGCCACTCTCCCCTATATAGCTCTGGACTACCACCATCCAGGTTGCCCAGTCCCAAAGCTTTGTCTTCAATCAGCTCAGGCTGCCTACAGTTAATACTGCGATAAAAAAGATACATTATGTTGTATATAATGTATATTATATGTTATTCATAAACATTTTGGAAAAAAAACATGCAAGAATCAAATCTCCCACACAGCAACACTCAAAGTTTATTTGCGCTCGCTCGCGTCTTCGGTCTCTGCCCAGTGTGCCCACCTAAAATTTCTACAGGCCCACCCTAATCTAACTGTCTAGAAGCGGGCCTGAGAGAGAGCCATCCCTCTGTCCTCTATAAACAACATGGAATTCTGAAAGGTGTGGAGAGCTGCAGCGAGAACCCCCTTCAGAACAGAACAAGCGTCAATGACAACAGAAATGACATTAATATACCGCACACCCAGACTGAATACTGAAGGGAAATGAAAATTGAGCGGAGGTATGTAGGCGGGCGGTGCCAGGCTATTGCAGACAGAAAGAGAGAAATAATTTTTTTACTGAAAAGTAATATTTACATAGTTTCCATATTCATAAACTTTTTCATAAATTGCTTATGTGTGCACATCTCCATTTTTGTTTAAAAAATATTCAAAACGTGCAAAATGCAATTCATTAACAATATTAATAACATATTTAAAGCCACTACGAGTAACATGGCACGTTGGCGTCCCCTTTGGACAAAAGCGGTAGTATTTTTACGACGCCTGCTGTCACAAAGCTGTTTTCTAGCTCGTGCCAGGCGTGCGAGTGTGAACTGAGAAGGGCGCAATATAGTGCATGTCCGTGTGTTGAAAGTGTGAGGACTCTTTTCGGCTCTGTGAGAGTGGTTTTGACACTGCATCAACTAATGCCAGTTAGTACCAACCGCTCATTCATTTAGGAGTAAACACTGCAGTCTAGTTTCGCTCTCGTGAAATTGTATACACGTTGCTTGGCAACGCCCTTGTCCCGCCCGTAGCCTTTATCACTCTCCCTTTTAGCTTTTCTTCATTGCATTCTCTTTTTTTTCTTTGATGGTTCAGCCCCGTTCAGTCATTATGACGACAAATAACTGTCTCAAACAAGGCTCCCGCTCCCCTTCCCTCACCTGGAGGCAGTGTTGGGAACGTTACTTTAAAAAAGTAATTAGTTATAGTTACTCACTACTTGTTCCAAAAAGTAACTGAGTTAGTAACTGAATTACTTTATAATAGAAGTAACTAGTTACCAGGGAAAGTAACTATTTGCTTTAGCCTACTGTAAAAAAAAAAGTTGCTATAGGCCTATGTCAACAAATCTGGATTTTTCTGAGCAGTTTTCACAAGTCAGTTGAAATGAGTAGAACAGACAGGTAGGCCTACTTGTATGCTACATAACCTTTAATATTTATTGCACATCAACATACAGAAAGATGTTTATCACAACAAAAGTAGTAGAGGAAACTGCTGAATGTAGGCTACCGTGCTGATCTGCTATATCACTGGATTCACTTCAGGGGTGTCGGCTAAAACACCACTTAAGGCCAAAAACGTCAGACTATGAAGCATGAGACGATGAGAGAAGGAGTACGGATTTATCCTATGTTTATTTCCTTCTTTAACATGCACAGAAGCATACAGATCCCAGGAAAAGACAAATAGCAATATTCGGCTCGTGATGACACGCTAAACAGCTGTTGCAACTGGCGAATCGCGGCCGTTTAATAACGTGCATAAATTATAATTTGTAGAGATCGGAAATTCCATGCACTTACTCACAAGGGCGATGCAAACAAACTCAGGGAGAGCACGTTTCAACCGTGGATTGATAGGTGGTTACTGCGGGAACGTGCACGCTCGCACAACAGTGAGAGAGAGAGAAAAATAAAATTCACTAAACAGGCGCTCCGGCTGACTGACGTGACGGCGCATATAATGTCATCCACACTGAATAAAACACAACTTAAAACACACCGGTCTCCTCACTAGCAATTTTTGTAGAATGAAGCCAGGGGTGCGTTCGGATTACACAGTTTATTCAATCAATTCATAGAAACGCACCGCATTTAACGTTCAGTAACGATAACGGCGTTGTAACGACGGAAAAAGTAATGAGTTAGATTACCCCGTTACTGAAAAAAGAACGGCGTTACCTAACGCCGTTATTTTAAACGGCGTTATTCCCAACACTGCCTGGAGGGATAGGCTTCTCAAATCGCGTTGCAGCGCCACACTGAAATCTGCGAGCAATACGGATATGTGACCATAGAGCCTGCACGAGCGAACCGAAAATCAGACTGGATGTGCGACCAGACCAAAAGCAGTAATAAAAACTATATAAAAACGTCTTTCTTTGCACTGATGGTCTCGTTTGCTGTTAAAGGTAATTTATGATTATGAGAGGAAACATGAGGCTGTTTAAAAGATATTTAAATGTTACTCGTAGCCACTTTAACAGAACAAACTTATTTAAAGGTCACATATTATGCTAAATGCACTTTTTAAATGTGTTCTAACATATCCATGGGTCCAATTTTTTGTATTTTATTTAAACTCATGGATGGTATTGTGTCTCAGGGCGCTTTGGATCATTGAAATCAATCTCAGACACCTGTGATAATCAGTTTGCCCAATCAAGCCCAAGTAAGCCCAATCAAAGGAAATCTACTTAACAAGGACGTTCCACATGATTAAGCAGGCCACAGGTTTCAAGCAATATGGGAAAGAAAAAGGATCTCTCTGCTGCCTAAAAGTGTCAAATAGTGCAATACCTTGGACAAGGTATGAAAACATTAGATATTTCACAAAAACTTAAGTGTGATCATCATACTGTGAAGAGATGTGTGGCTGATTCAGAGCACAGACGGGTTCATTCGGATAAAGGTAATATGAGGAAGGTTTCTGCCAGACAAATTCATCGGAATAGGAGAGCAGCTGCTAAAATGCCATCACAAAGCAGCAGACAGGTATTTGAAGCTGCTGGTGCCTCTGGAGTCCCGCAAACCTCAAGGTGTAGGATCCAGAAGTTTGCAGTTGTGCATAAACCTATTATTCGGCCACCCCTAAACAATGATGACAAGCTGAAACAGTTGCAGTGGGCTCAGGAATACATGAAGACTCATCTTCAAACAGTCTTGTTTACTGATGAGTGCCGTGCAACCCTGGATGGTCCAGATGGATGAAGTAGTGGATGGTTGGTGAATGGCCACAATGTCCCAACAAGGCTGCGACGTCAGACGGGAGGTGGCGGAGTCATGTTTTGGGCCGGGATCATGGGGAGAGAGCTGGTAGGCCCCTTTAGGGTCCCTGACGGTGTGAAAATGACCTTGACAAAATATGTAGAGTTTCTGACTGATCACTTTCTTCCGTGGTACAAAAAGAAGGAAAGTGCCTTCCGTAGTAAAATCATCTTCATGAATGACAATGCACCATCTCATGCTGCAAAGAATACCTCTGTGTCATTGGCTGCTATGGGCATAAAAGGAGAGAACCTCATGGTGTGGCCCCCATCTTCCCCTGACCTCAACCTTATTGAGAACCTTCGGAGCATCCTCAGGCAAAACATCTATGAGGTTGGGAGGCAGTTCACATCAAAACAGCAGCTATTGGAGGCTATTCTGGCATCCTGAAAAGATATTCAAGCAGAAACTCTCCAAAAACTCATAAATTCAAAGGATGCAAGAATTGTGAAGGTGCTATCAAAGAAGGGTCCTATGTTAACATGTACCTTGGCCTGTTAAGATGTTTTTGATTGAAATAGATTTTTATTTCACTAAATATGACCTCCACATTCTGCAAATTCAACAAATGACCGTTTTTAGTTGTTTACAACCTATAAAATGTTTTGAAACTCTGTTGTGCATAATAATTTGGAACAGTGCATTTGGAGTGTTTTATTTTTGAAAGAAATACTTTTATTATTGGGAGGTTTGTTCAATAACATTTTAAATATACTCTAACGGTTGATTTATACTGACTGTGATTTGCATCGACTATTTCGGAAAATCTGGGAAAATCGAATTAGCCTTATAATTTGGAACGCAGTGTAGTCCCTGATGGGGGATGTTCAAAATAAAACCATGTCAATAATTCATGAAAATCTATTTTGATCAGATGTATGATTTCAGTAGTCAGAACTACACTCAAACAAAAAGTACATTGATCAATTCTTATATTTACCAATCAAAGCGTACAGCTAATTAATTGCGTACTTTTGGGCTTTTTGGAAAACTATTATTATTATTTTTTAGCCAGGCTTTCTTTATTTTCTCCATTCCAGTTGGTGGCGGTAATGCACAAGTTGTTTTTTGCTTACCGCCAATAAACCTGAGAGGCACCTATTTGCAGACACATGGGGAAACGGAGCTCCACCGGAAATACGAAATTTCTTCTTCGTTTTTTTTTACTGGCGGCGATCACCCAGCGTTTCTTCTTCTTTTTGTTTTACTGCCGGCGTTCACCTAGCGGTGAATAATAACAAGACACAGTTTCCACCGGTTATGGTGCTAGTAGACAGTAAAATAAGTCAGTTTGTTAAGGGTCCCAAGTGGCCAGGACGGTGGTAAAAAGTAGATGTTGAGGTAGAAGATGAATGAAGCAAAGAAGCTTTGTGTACATCTTCCGAAATCCGTCTCTTTAATTCACAATTATCACAAGTAGGTCAATCACATACAAATATAAACTCTTATAAATAAAACACAAAAAGTGCCACCACATTAAAATAAACAACATATTTTAAAAAATGGGGAGTGACAGTTTCCTTTGTAGATCCTGATTGATTTATTACCAGGCCCATTGTCCTCTAGTGATCACAGTTTTAATTATTATATAATTTCTATATTCATATTAAGCTATTTAACGAGACTCGTCTGTGACTTTGTGATCACGCAAGTGAACAGTAACGATCGCGTGCAGCCGCAGAATGAGATATTAATCTGAACAGTTAGCATTAGCCTGCACTGCTGCAACAAGGCTCCAACTGACACTACGTAAAGGCTATTTACAGCTTTGTTTAAGAGGAAAAGACAAGCATTTGTTTCCAGGACTTCTAAGATAAAAGTTCAACTTTTTCCAACAACCCCAAAGCTTTAAATATATACATGGTATTTTGCCCCATCTGTAAAATGGAAGGGTGTTCATATAGCCTAATTGTATGTTGACAATTACTTTATAAAGCTATTAAAGAAAGATATCATTCGTTCATTGGTCAAAGGCGTTGTCCCTCCCCGAACGTCATTTCATTGGTCGAAAACCATGAATTTTACTGTCTTTTACTGTCTACTTGCACGACTAGCACCATAACCAGTGGAAACTGTGTCTTGTTATTATTCACCGCTAGGTGAACGCCGGCAGTAAAACAAAAAGAAGAAGAAACGCTGGGTGATCGCCGCCAGTAAAAAAACGAAGAAGAAATTTCGTATTTCCGGTGGAGCTCCGTTTCGGCTCTGTCACTACACGATCTGAGGAGCCCGCACGATATGAGGACCGCGAAGTCTGCGCAAGATGGCGACCAAGGCAGACGCTTGTCTACGAGGCTAAGCAAAATTACAAGCTCTATCTCTTAACAACGACTTTTTGCTTCCCCCATTATGTTCTAAAAGTCTCGTGAACTACAATGTTCCATCTCCCGGCCTTTTAACACTGTAATTCACCCTTTTGAAGTAAGTTTGTTGCGTATTTGCCGCCAAAGCTACTACAGCATCATTGCTAATCCAGCATCAGCTAAACTGCCCACGAGTGAGGAGCCTGCACTATCACAAGCAACATAGTACAGGCATTTTGTGAGAAAATAGGGGTGGACCTTAAACAAATTGCAACAGAAACCATTCCAACTGTTTTTGACTCATGAATATGTTATAAATAACATACTAAAAGTCTTAAGGAATCCATGTGGTGGAAAGTTATTTTTTAAGGGTTTTCTTAACCATACCTTTTATGCCAATTTTCGGCTTCCTAAAGTACTGTTTTATGGTAGAGGGGATATGTGCCAAATTGTTAACCTTTTCAGAAAAGCATGAAACTTGGTACACTTATACAGTTTGGGGCCCTGAGCAGTTTCAGATATTTAGCCATTGCAAAATGTAATCATGGTTGCCGTGGCGACCATTTTACTTTCCGCCATAGCCTAATTATGCATTTTTCCTCATAGCTCCTGAACCAAACATAATAACACATAACTAGTAATGTCTAACCCTATGTTTTCATGGTCAGGGATGACAATGATACCACATACAACATCAGAAACAGTGAAGGTCAGTAGTTAAGGGTGAATCCAATGTTTTTCCGAAAATGAAAGCCCAATATCCGAAAACATCGCTTTGACTTTATAATTTGGGCCTATGTTGCATAAACATTGTATAGCATTTTATGAATTTTAATTTTGTTCTCTAACAAAAGACATAGGCTTAAATGTTTGTAAAATAGCCTATTATAACAATATAAGAAAACACACACTTGTGTAATTGACTAATAAAAGAAACTCAACTTAGTATTCAGATAGACTTTTACGTTTATGTAATAGTTGTATAAATCCTTGGAGCAAGTTTTCTTAAACAGTGTGGTTTTCCTCATTGTCTTCCTCATCATCACCCCCTACCTGAGATGATTTTGCACCCCCAGATTATTTGCAGGTACCGCATGCAACAGAGCACTCAATGCCATGCTTCTTGCATGTGCACTTTCAGTTGTTACAGTCTGTCTTGCATGTGCAGTTCTTGTGAACCTTTTGCAGCAATTATGTGTCTGCACTGCTTCACAATCGATCTTCACTGAGGATCTTTCTACTGATGGTGATCACCCGACCCCTCTTCTTGAATGTGTTCTCCGCAGTAGTTTGTCCATCCATGCTAACCAAAATGCTGTTTCCGATGGCGTTTGACCTAGCAACATTTGAGGATAGGTGCAAGAAACTGCACAAGCTTGGATCCAAGCAGTAATTGTGTCTTTCTAAGATTTTTTTCAATTAGATTTGAAGAGACAGAGTAGAAATGGGGCAACGAGGGGAATGACATGCAGAGAACTGAACCAGGCCGTATTCTAACCTGGGTCCTCTGTGGGGCATGGGCCTCTAGGGGGACACTCTAACCACTGTGCCACGAGAGCCCCCTGTAATTGTGTCTTTCTTGGAGATTGTTCAGAACTGTGTGCGTAGTTAACTTCAGCACAAGCTGGCATGGAGTGAAGCCATGTCAGATGTTGCAGCTATGTCATCCCCAGCACTCTTGTGAGGCCACCAATGGTTTTCATACTGTCATTAGAACCTGCTCAAGATCCATAGACATGCCAGCCCATAGGCGATCACTCCATCTGACCACATGGAATCCCTCTAGAAATATCTGGTTCAAATCTGGATGTTCCAAATGGACCTTGCACATCCACTGCACATACTGTAGATGTGGGCTGATTGTGTGTAGAGATTATGCCCTGATACTGCCATGAAAGGAAGCATTTCTGATATTGCTCCATAGTGAAGTTCCCAATTCCCAGTACGTTCAGCTCTCAGAAACTTGCTAAATACGTCTACCAATGGATTTTAAGGATTCAGTTTAGCCTTTGAGAAATCTTATTCCGAGAATCACATCAGAATGGCAAGCCTTCTCTGCAGACATCGCTCTATCAGCTTTGCATAGATTGACACCAGAGTTTTTCGATCTCCAGCAGGTATCATCCGCTGATGACATCTCTGCATCACTATATGTTGTATGCAGCTGAAGGGGAGTCACAACAAGTGCATCACACAGATTCAGGCCATTGAGGACACCATCAATGCTAGTCAATCTTATCCTCTTCCCTGTCATAATGTGCACAACGGCATTGGCTGCATAAAAAAAATCCACAAAATCTCCATCACTTCCGCTTCCCAGCACCAGCCATAACATGCCCAATGAACCCCTAAAAACTAATATCAGTGTGGAAGCCCCAAAGTCACTAACATAAACTCTGGCTCAGCTTCTTTCATAAGAAAGGCCTTCCACCAGTGGTTGATTAAATGTGATGATTGGGGTGGAATTGTGGCAGTGGGCACGTTCACATAGGCACTTACATGTGGAGTAGATGCACTTGGTGTCACTATGTCTCATATCGACCACAAACACAAATGTTGTTTTCCCCGAGTTATTGCCATGCTGTGCATCATACTAGACCATGCTGGCCTTTGTGAGACAAACAGGATGGCTGTTTTCCATATGAGTTCCAGGTCTGCTGTCGGGTCATGTGGTTCTGATCTCTCTCCCTCTCTATCTCTCTAACCAATAAAGGCAAAAATTACCAAAAAACAACTTGACATTGTTTTTTAGGATCCGGAAAAATTTTCATAAAGTGATGGCAAAAAAATTAAATCAAATGAATAAAATGACCTAATAGTTAATAATTGATTTGCATTGCATCCAACACCATATCTCTTGTTAAACAAAGTTGTCGGTTGATTTGGAAAGCACTGAACTATTTGTGTAGATATCATAAAGGAATGTAGGCCTATGTATAAATAAATAAAAATAACACGGGCCACAATTGGAAATTGTGGGTTTTTTGTAGTTTTTCACAAACATTTAAGCCTATGTCTTTGTTAGAGAACAAAATTAAAACTCATAAAATGCTACACAATGTCTATGCAACATAGGCCCAAATTATAAAGTCACAGCGATGTTTTCGGATATTGGGCTTTCATTTTTCACCCTTAACTACTGACCTTCACTGTTTCTGATGTTGTATGTGGTATCATTGTCATCCCTGACCATGAAAACATAGGGGTAGACATCACTAGTTATGTGTTATTATGTTTGGTTCAGGAGTTATGAGGAAAAATGCATACAGTCATATGAAAAAGTTTGGGAACCCCTCTCAGCCGGCATTATAATTGACTCTGCTTTCACACAAAAAAGATAAAAGTGGTATGTCTTTAATTTACCAGGAACAGCTAAGTAGGGGAGAACGGGGTAATTTGTCACATGGGTTGGATGTCACATTCGTTATATCTCGCCACCAGAGCGCGCTAGCTCTGAAATGTTGATATAAAAAAGGTCCAGAATTGGGATCAGAGGTCACATACATAGACTTCCTTGGAGGAAGACAGCTGCATTTCAGGTGAGAGGATGTTTTGTGTTTTTCATGTCAAATTCAAAATATTTTGCTTCTCAGTATTTTTCTTCTAGGCTTTTACACAATGGGTTTATAACAAAACACTTGTTACCCTCAGAAAGTGTGAAGGGTAAACTATAGTTTAGATTGTGGTTAGCAAGCTAATTAGTTGTCAGATGGTTGTTGGCCTTGATGCTAGCAAGAAATTCAAGTTGGGGTTGGTCGTCAAATTTTTTGGGGGGTTGGTTGTCACATGTTATCTCAAGGCTACAGCCAGAAAAGGAACCCAATAACGAAATGAATTGTCAAGCTGTATCCTCACTGACAACCCAGAGAAGGAAAGAATAGAACAGGAAAAGGCAGCTAGCAAGCAAAAGAAAAAAGGGCAACAAAATCAAAACAACCCAGTGCATCCCAAACTAGACCAGCTGCCAAGGCTACAGAACGTTATGTAGGCCTATTTGTCAACTTGACAATGCAATTAAACATTCAAATTTGGTTCTGCCTCCTTGCCTTCTTTTTAAGATTTTTCCCATTAAGATAACATTGTGACAAACAACCCCATAGTGTGTGACAACCGACCCCTTGATGGGGTTGGTTGTCACAATGTGTCAGAGTGTCTTTGATGGTAAATTACTTCTTCATTACAATAAGTTGGAAAAAAAGAGAGACACACATTTCTAGCCAACACCTTAAGCTTCAATTTAATGTAGGAATGGCTATTGACAGATGTTTTGGTGATGAGCAATTCTCACTAGAGTAAAAAGTGTGCCTACTTACCCCGTTCTCCCCTACTGGGATGTTTTCCAAACAAAGATTTTTTGAAAAGCAGTATTTAGTTTTATGAAATTAAATAAAATGTGAAAAACTGGCTGTGCAAAAATATGGGAACCCTTGTGGTCTTGCTGATTTTAATGCATGTAACAGCATGTAAAACTGAGGACTTTAAACACAAAATTGGTTGGATTATGTTGTTAAGCCTTGAACCTCATATAAAGGTCTGTTTAATCATGAGAAAAGGTATTTTAGGTGCCTAAATGCAAGTTTCTTTGACTCTCTGCAGAAGTGAGACAGAATGCGATCATCGAAACAGCTCCCAAAAGATCTTAAAAACAAAGATTATTCATTGTCATGGTTTAGGGGAAGGCTACAAGAAGCTTTCCCAAAGGTTTCAATTGTCAATTTCTACTGTAAGGAACGTTGTCAGGGAATGGAAGGACACAGACACAGTTGCAGTTAAACCCAGGTCTAGCAGACCAAGAAAAGTACAAGAGCGGCATATGCGGCGGATTGTGAGAATGGTTGCACACAACCCAAAGATCACCTCCAAAGACCTGCAAGAACATCTGGCTGCAGATTGTGTATCTGTACATGGTTCAACAATTCAGTGCAATTTGCACCAAAACATCTGTATGGCCGGGTGATGAGAAGGAAGCCCTTTCTGCGCCCACGCCACAGATACAGTTGCATGGAGTATGCAAAAGCTCATTTAGACAAGCCAGCTTCATATTGGAAGAAAATGCTTTGGACTGATGAGACAAAAATTAAGTTATTTGGTCTTTATAAAAAACAGATGTTTTGGTGCAAATTGCGCTGAATTGTTGAACGATGTACAGATACACAATCTGCAGCCAGATGTTCTTGCAGGTCTTTGGAGGTGATCTGTGGGTTGTGTGCAACCATTCTCACAATCCTCCACCTATGTCGCTCCTGCTTTTTTCTTGGTCTGCCATGCCTGAGTTTAACTGCCACTATGCCTGTGTCCTTCCATTTCCTGACAACGTTCCCTACAGTCGAAATTGACAATTGAAACCTTTGGGAAAGCTTCTTGTAGCCTTCCCCTAAACCATGACAATGAACAATCTTTGTTTTTCAGATCTTTTGGGAGCTGTTTTGATGATCCCATTCTGTCTCACTTCAGCAGAGAGTCAAAGAGAAGTGCAACATGCATTTAGGCACCTAAAATACATTTTCTCATGATTAAACAGACCTTTATATGAGGTTCAAGGCTTAACAACATAATCCAACCAACTTTGTGTTTAAAGTCATCAGTTTTACATGCTGTTACAGGCATTAAAATCAACAAAACCACAAGGGTTCCTATATTTTTGCACAGCCAGTTTTTCACATTTTATTTTATTTAATAAAACTAAATAGGGGAAGGTGGGGTGATTTGTGCATTTTGGAAGTTGCAAAACCCATTGTTTCTAGAAAACCGTGGAAGAAATTGGAAATGTGACCACATATTTAAGAAGAGCCATCCATTTGACTCATCCTGTAAAGAAGGGAGACACAAGGAATAAGATATAAGCACATTTAAGCTCAAAAAACTGTGTTTTGCCTTTCAAAGTAAAATTTCCATGATCAAGGTTTTTTGATTATTGTGTCTGAACAATTATAGACACGTTTGAAAACATTTGACACATGTTTTAGTGCTTTGGTATGCTACACTTTGAGTCTATATAATTAGCACAATGTCAACCCTAAATTGCTGCATCATGCCTATTATCCAAAATTCTGGGGATGGGGTGATTTGTGCGCAAGGGCCTGGGTGAGTTATAAGTAAGTAAGTAAGTAAAATGTATTTATAAAAGTACATTTATGACAGTTTGCACTGTCCAAAGTGCTGTACATAGTGCATTCAGTAGGTAAACAATGAAGGTAAAATAACAATAACCAAAATAAAAGACGTAAAGCCCATACATCCACATAAACACAGATAGTAGTGCAGAGGTAAGTAAGTAGTGCAGAGGTTAATGGGGAGGAAACACCAGGGTGTACATATGGGTTTTGAGCCTTGATTTAAAGGCAGAAATGTAGGGGGAATCACATTTGTCAGGTGGCAGTTGGTTCCACAAGCACGGAGCAACTAGTGCAAAGTACATTTCTGAGAGTTGTGCCAGTGGCATGGCTGTATACGCTGGTCACCAAAAGAAAGTGATTGTCTACAGTAGCTCAGAAGAGAGTGACATCTCAATTCCACTTAACGACACCACTGATGAGAGTTCAGATGGCCAGAAAGATGATGATGGTGACTTTGTCATGGGGTGATTTGTGCGACAAGACAACTTTTTTTCCGAAAGCTATATTTCTTAAACAGTTTATTCCAGATCCAAAGTTTTTATTGCCAGGGATGCACAACATCCTGAAATATATGTACATATTTGAGTTGGAGACATAACTGTCAAGGCCTCACTTTAAAATCACTTTGAGTAAAAAGTTGCACAAATCACCCCACCTTCCCCTACTGGTTTTCAAAAAATCTTTGTTTGGAAAACATCCCAGTACTTAGCTGTTCCTGGTAAATTAAAGACATACCACTTTTATCTTTTTTTTGTGAAAGCAGAGTCAATTATAATGCCGGCTGAGAGGGGTTCCCAAACTTTTTCATATGACTGTAATTAGGCTATGGCGGAAAGTAAAATGGTCGCCACGGCAACCATGATTACATTTTGCAATGGCTAAATATCTGAAACTGCTCAGGGCCCCAAACTGTATAAGTGTACCAAGTTTCATGCTTTTCTAAAAAGGTTAACAATTTGGCACATATCCCCTCTACCATAAAACAGTACTTTAGGAAGCCGAAAATTGGCATAAAAGGTATGGTTAAGAAAACCCTTAAAAAATAACTTTCCACCACATGGACATATTCATGAGTCAAAAACAGTTGGAATGGTTTCTGTTGCAATTTGTTTAAGGTCAGGTCATATAATGCCTGGACTAACATGGAGCCTTCTGATAAAGGAACAAAGCGGAAGGAGAAAGAATCATCGCGCCCTACTGATGGTATGATTTTTGGTGTACCTATTAACTCTCCCAAGACACATGCTAGCTATGCAGCTGCAGCCTCGACTGCAGCTATCCCCGACCACGGCTATGCTCTCACCCCTGTCCGCAGCCGCGAACAGAGCCCAGATGCTATGCCGTTGCCAGATTCTGACCAGAATACACCAGTCAAACCAAAAGGAAAAAAGCAGAGAGCAGAAAGGTCTCTGCATGAGTTACAGAACAACATCGTCGGGATAATCTCAACAAAAATTTATGAGCGGGCAGATAACCTGGAAAGCAGATAACCATAACACAGTGAGCATTGACGCCCTGAAGAAGTCTATTGACTTTGCATTTGCGGAGGTTGATTCTTTGAAGACCGACATGAAGGTGGTTAAAACTACTACTGAAAAAAATGAGCAGAAAATGTCTGAGTTAGAACTCAAACTCAATGACGCTGAAAGATACCAACGGAGATGGAACCTCAGGAGTCCCGGAGGAGAAACAGGAGGACATCAAGGCCAAAGTCATCAACATCTGCTGCTCCATGGTGCCTGATGCCCATGCAAAGATCAAAGAGGACATCGACATCGTTCACCGGCTTGGCAGGTACCAGGAAAATGTGAGAAGATCCAGGACGACCATCATCCGCTTCACAAACAGATCCACGCGGGACCTCCTGTGGAAGAAGGCGAAGACCTGCGAATACCTTACAAAGAATAAGTTGAGGTTTGCCGAGGATCTGACTTCTGCGGTCAAAACCTTACGAGACAAACTGTGGCCCATAATCGAAGCTGCGAAGAAGGAAGGGAAAAAAGCACACTTTGCAGGTGTTCGTGTGATAATCGATGGAAAGGAGGTACGTCCATCTTTGCCCCCAAAATAAACACATCCGGACGGTCTCAAATGGACACATCCTCCCAAGATGATGCTTACCTTGAACTAACTACACCACTCCTCCTGTTTTCACTTAAGTGCTGAGCATTTATTACCTTTTTGTGGGTAAAACATATTTTTTTCTTTCTTACTGTTAAAAGGTTCGGGAGATTGTTTAACACTGTTACTTAGAATATATTTTCTATTATTAAGGGATGGAGATTGTTCGCTGTAATTTCATAGCACCTTTCATTGTTATACTGTCTTTTTCTGTTTTTTCTCTTAATGAAAGGGGGTTGAGACAGAATGTTAAACGAAAGGCTTTATTTTTATTTGCAAAGCAGCAAAAAACTGACTTTTCTTTTTTCCAGGAAACGCATTCAGTTATAGATGATGCATCTTTATGGAAAGCACAATGGGGTAATGACATTTGGTTCTCGAATGGTACAGAAAGAGCAGCTGGTGCTGCTACTTTGAAGAACAGTTTCGATGGGAATATTTTACACTCTAAGGGTGACCCAAATGGTCATTACTTTATTTTGATTGTCGACATAAATGATACTATAATTTTACTCGTCAATGTTTATGGGTATAATTCAAAACAAGAGAATGACATTTTATTTGATGATTTGGAAATTCACATTTTAAATTGGCTGTCGAAATATCCAAATTTATTATTATTAATGGGAGGTGACTTTAGCATTAGATAGTTTATTAGATAGATATCCTCCTCGAACTAATAATTCTATGGCCTTAAACTTGACACACTTTATGCAGAAATTCAACTTGAAAGATGTATGGAGAGAAAAGAATCCTGGAATGAGTTCATATGCTTGGAGTAATAAGGCATGTACTAGTTTATCACGCATAGATTTCTGGCTGATTTCCGACTGTTTAGACAAAAATGACATCAAGGTCAATATTCTTACAACACCCCTAACTGATCACAGAGCTATCTCAATAAATATCTCATTGAACAGTAACAACAATATTTTGCAGAGAATGGGTTCATATTGGAAATTAAATAGCTCTATCCTGACGCACGAGATTGTGATCAAAACGGTTCAGTCTTTAATTGAACGCTTTTTGCATAAAGCTTTAATTGATAAAAGATTTGGTAGTAGTTGGGAACTTTTTAAATTTGAGGTGTCAAAATATTTAAGAGCATACGGAAGTTCTATATTTAAAGCTAAAAGAGCTGAGGAGGAAAAAATAATATCAGAGATAACACAGATCACACAAAAAACACCAGAAAATTTAACTGAAAGTGAAATTGAGTCTTTAATTATTCAGCAAAATAAATTGGATGAATTATATAGAGGAAAGGCGGAAGGGGCCTTTGTAAGAAGTAGAAGGAAATGGCTTGAGGAAGGGGAGCAGAATAGTGCTTACTTCTTTCGACTGGAAAAATCCCATGCAAAAAACAACTCAATACAGAAATTGAATATTGATGATGTTATTACAGATGACCCTAAAAGAATAGCTATGTATTGTTCTAATTTCTATAGCACATTATATCAATCAAATTACAGTGAGGAGTCCACCCGCCAATTCTTAGATTCTCTCACTGAAACAAAAACAATTGATAACGACCAATCAGACTTCTGTGACAGACATATAACACTAGGGGAAGTTAAACTTGCCATTGGACATCTCGAACTCAATAAGTCCCCTGGAACAGACGGTATCACCTCTGAATTTTACAAAGCATTCTCTGACCAACTTGCTCCCTTCCTCCTCGGGCTCTTTTTAGAATGTATAGATAATGAAACCCTCCCACCCACGTTAACTCAAGGCCTCATAACTCTTATCCCAAAACCTAGGAAAGATAAACTCCTTATTGATAACTGGCGTCCAATCTGCCTTCTTAATAATGATTATAAAGTGTTTGCACAGATATTTGCAAAAAGGATTAAAACTGTTTTGGATCATATTATCGATGAGTGCCAGTCAGGTTTTATGAGACACAGACACATTTCCAATAATGTCAGACTAGTTCTTGACTTAATTGACTATTCAGATTTCTGTTTAGATGAAAGTTTTATTCTTTTCTTAGATTTTCAAAAGGCTTTCGATACAATTGAACATAACTTTATCTTGCATGCCTTAGAGAAATTTGGATTTGGTTCATACTTTAACAATGCAATCAAAACCATGTACAAAAAAGGAAACTGTTCAATTAAATTACATGCTGGTACTTCCCCTAGATTCTTTTTAAATCGTGGTGTTAGACAAGGGTGTCCTATTTCCCCCTACCTCTTCTTACTTTGTACTCAACTACTCACTGAATCCATAAAGCTTAGTCCACTTAAAGGTATCTCAATAGCTGATGGTGAGGTCATCATCAGTCAGCTGGCTGATGATACAACACTCTTTTTAAGAGATGCCTCTCAGATACCTATAACCATTGATTTAATTAAAACTTTCTCCATTGCTTCCGGGCTAAATTTAAACCTTAAAAAATGTGAATTGCTTGCTCTTAAGAATTGCGATGTACCATCTATATGTAATATTCCTGTAAAGGACTCTATAACCTATCTAGGAGTTGTTAACACCAAAGATAGCGATTTCAGATGTGGTTTGAACTTCAACCCTATTATTGACAAAACTAAAAAAAGGTTAAATCAATGGTTACAGCGAGACTTGTCAGTCAGAGGTAGAATCCTTCTAACCAAGGCTGAGGGCATCTCACGGCTCACTTATGCAGCTTTATCCTTGGATGTAAACAAAAACACTTCTAAACAAATTGACAAAATGTTATTTAATTTTATTTGGAGGAATAAAAGCCACTATATTAAAAATGCTGTGATAATGAACACGTATGATAAGGGTGGCCTTAACTTCCTTGATTTTTCAACCTTAAATTACACTTTCAAAATTAACTGGTTAAAACAATTTATAAAGAATCCATATTCTATTTGGAATTTCATTCCTAACTTTATCTTCTCCAAATTAGGGGGCCTGCATTTTGTTTTATTTTGTAATTATAATATTGAGAAAATCCCTACAAAACTGTCCAACTTTCACAAGCAGATGCTTCTCCCATGGTCTATGATTTATAAACATAATTTCTCTCCTCAAAGATGTTATATATGGAATAACAGAGACATATTGTACAAGAACAAATCCTTATTTTTTGAGAACTGGTTTGCACATGGTTTACACCTAGTCAGCCAACTGCTCGACTGTAATGGTTTTTTAATGTCATATCAGGAATTTTTGATGGAGTATGGTATTCCAATTCCTCCAAGGGAATTCGCTATTGTCATGGATGCAATCCCTACAGGAGTTGTGATGCTACTAAGAAGTACAGCAGGGGTTAAGCCAACCTTACTACCTCTTGACCCTACCGAGTCGGCGGTTGGTAGGGTTTGTTTCTCCCCTGGAACACGTAACAATAATTGTGGAATACGATCATTGTTCCAAAATGATATAGTCTCTGTCCCGTATGTAGTTGCCTACTGGAATAATTGTGTAGCTGACCTTAATTGGAAAAAAATCTGGACTTCACCTTCAAAATTTTTGATCACTAACAAAATGAAAGAGGTGTCTTTTAAAATTATACACCGTTACTATCCCTCTAAAATATTTTTGCAAAGATTTAAACTAGATATAGATGTCAATTGCTCATTTAGTAATATGTACCCTGAAGATGTTTATCATTTATTTTGGAACTGTTCCCATTCAAATCGTTTATGGAAAGATATTTGCACCCTTATTACTCGTTTCATCGACCCCAATTTTTCCCTTTGTATCGAAAATATATTGTTTGGTTTCTTTAATCACACCCCTAGTCAAACAAACCAATTTTTTATTATAAATCTTATTATTCTATTAGTCAAATGGCATATTCATAAATGTAAGTATTCGAATCAAAAACCTCTATTTATTGTGTTTGAAAAAGAAACCAGGCAATATATGAAAAATATTATGTACTCTAAAAATAAGAAAGCGATCAAAACACTTTATGTATGTCATTTATATAATGTTTTTATTTAATGCAATGCTGTTTTTTTTTTTTTTTTGTATCTGTATTTTTATATAGGCCTACCGGCCAGTTCTGTATGCTACCCCCTGGCGGCTGTTGTATTGATTATTGTCAATAAAATGTAGTAAAAAAAAAAAAAAAAACGATATGAGGACCGCATGCGCAGAACGGCCGCCATCTTGGAAAGCCCGCAGTCGCCTAGGCAACGCACGTCAGCGTCCTCACCCCCGCCCCCTCCTAAAGTTCCCCGTGAGCACAAACACACACACACAAAGTCCGTGGGTTAGCGGCCCCGTAACTGAATTTAATTCCAACACGTCATCAGTAGCATGATTAACTGTTCTATCTTCATAACAAACTAAATGTCATGAAAATCGGTTCAGAATTGAGCGAGTTACAATCTGCTTTTAGTGCAGTCTGTGGCTCTCCAAAACACTTTGAGCTAAGCGGGCTGTCAATGATGGCGGCCATTTTGCGCACGCGCACCTCATATCGTGCAGGCTCTTTTTTTTTTTTTTTTTTTTTTTTACATTTTATTGACAATAATCAATACAACAGCCGCCAGGGGGTAGCATACAAAACTGGCCGGTAGGCCTATATAAAAATACAGATAAAAGATAAAAATAAAAAAAACAGCATTGCATTAAATAAAAACATTATATAAATGACATACATAAAGTGTTTTGATCGCTTTCTTATTTTTAGAGTACATAATATTTTTCATATATTGCCTGGTTTCTTTTTCAAACACAATAAATAGAGGTTTTTGATCCGAATACTTACATTTATGAATATGCCATTTGACTAATAGAATAATAAGATTTATAATAAAAAAATTGGTTTGTTTGACTAGGGGTGTGATTAAAGAAACCAAACAATATATTTTCGACACAAAGGGAAAAATTGGGGTCGATGAAACGAGTAATAAGGGTGCAAATATCTTTCCATAAGCGATTTGAATGGGAACAGTTCCAAAATAAATGATAAACATCTTCAGGGTACATATTACAAAATGAGCAATTGACATCTATATCTAATTTAAATCTTTGCAAAAATATTTTAGAGGGATAGTAATATCGTGCAGGCTCCTCAGATCGTGTAGTGAGGTAGTGACAGGCTCCATGGGTCTGCAAATAGGTACTCTTGATAAACCTAGAGAAGAAGAAGAAGGTCAGCTTTCCGTTTCCGGTCTACAGATCTGCTCTCCTACATCACACCATGTAAGCATCAACAGTTTGCTACAATGATCTTTGTAAAGATATTAAGTTCAATAGAGGAATAGTTGGGTGTTGTAAAGCTATCATTGCAGTGCGCTGGCATCGACCTAACGAGGCAGCATACATGATCACCGATGCTTCAGCTCTACAAACGTTAGCTACAGTAGCTAAGCTGACGTTATAGATAGCATGTACCTTGATAGCTTCCGTCTATGCCTGGACATAAGTAGCCTTCAGCCTTATAATTACATTGCAGCCTATGTTTTGTGATAGGCTACAGTTAAATGAGTGGACACCATTTAGTCAAACGTAGAAAAATGTCAACGAAATGCAGTTTGAAGCGCCGCAACGCCTCACCACATTTCCAACAATCAAACGAATGGCAAAATATCGTTAGTAGCCAAGCCAGAGTTCTCCATCACTGTTCGGATACGACTGGCCCCTGCTGTGCATTTAGCGAGTCACAGTGGTTAGGTCACAGTAACAATTAGTTTGGTAGGAAGTTAAGCCACCGGTACAGCAACATTGTAATGTTTCTGGAATTCATAAAGATGATTTATTATACTGAATATGTGTTACTTCATTTAGAATAAATGATAACAAGCTGTTATTTATACACGGAAATCTTTGTTTGAATAAAAGCGATACATCTTTAAAGGCACACGTGGTAGAAATGTCCTTAAAAAACTAAGTATAGTCACACAGTAATACATCCCTCTCACTGATCACTTTTGCCTCACTACAATTTGTGTGGTGGTGTTTTTATATGCACAGTCCCCCAAGCCCCTTCATTTTAAAAAGGTAACATTTGCTGATTGTATTGTGTAAACCAGGGGTGGCCACTAGTCGATCGCGAGGGTAGTGTGGGTCGATCGCGTGGCATTCTTTAAAAAAAAAAATTAATTTAATTTTTATTTTATTTTTTTACTATGAAAGAGCAAACGAGCCGTGCGAGCATGCGCCGACGTTCGGTGGAGGGAGAGAGGACACCACTTTCTAATTTGACATACAGTACATATCAGTTTGTTAGCCAGTGAGCTAACCACAGCTAATCCAAGTCAAGGAAGTGGAGAGGCTTCTACACTGTGACAAATTCTACTATGTAAAATACAGCCAGAGAGAGGAAGACTGTTCAGACAAACACGCGGATGAATATGTGAGTTTGTGTTTTTTATATTAAGATCACGGCATAGCTGGACAAGAGTTCTTCTGCATCGTTCCTCTCACTGCATTTAAATGCATTCATTATATTACAGAGAAATAGGTCTCGTCAAAGAAAAAGAGCACCAAGCCCAACCCAGAGGACCCTGCATAATTTTTTTTTATTTTTAATTAATATTTGTATGGAAAATCCATGTGTCTTTCTTCAATTGCTTCTAATTCATCAGACCCAGTGTCTCCAAATTATTTGTTCACACAAAATTCCTCATATTTAGCCTCTTAATTTTCCTCTCAAAGTGCACCAGATTCATGCATTTCACTTTAAAAAGGTGAAAAAAAATCTCACGGGGGGAATGCCCCCGGATCCCCCTAGGAGGGTCTGGTTCTCTGCTGGCTACTATTTTCCTCCAGCAGGACATTGGAGGCACTAGCGTGGCACTGGATGTGTGAATGACATTTAACTAGGCAATAATTTGGGTAAGTCTGTCTGCCTATCTTTCTCACTCCGCTGCACACTCACGCTGTGTTTAAATTTGTAAAATAATTAAAAGATCTTTCAAAACACACAAGGATTTAGAAAAATGTTTTTTGGGGGGGCTCCGCTGAAATTTGTTCTCTGAGGGGGGGCTCACTCTCTCACACTTTGATTATTGGAGACTTTGGTTGTATGCAGCAGTTTTTTCTTTTCTATACTGGAAAATACCTTTAGGCTGCAATTCTGCAGACATGTTTCCTCTTAACTGAGAACCGTACCGTACAGAACAGAACTGTGACTTAAAAACCGAGGTACGTACCGAACCGTGACTTTTGACCCCTAATAGTAGGTGGTAGCTCACTTTGACTTGGTCATTTTAAAAGTAGCTCACAAGCTGAAAAACAGTGGCCACCCCTGGTGTAAACCATGCACGGTGCCAGGATATTTTCTCCATCGGGGCTAATATGTAGGGGTGCTGCACGCACTATAACGTAGCCAGAAAAGAGATTATGCATGTGCTTCAGAAAACTCGGCGTGCCGCATTTTTTTAGGCGCTGTACTACAGCGGTGAGTTTGGGTGTCCTCCCCCAGGAAAATTTGAGCCTCAATGACTTGTTTCTTGCGTTCTGGCGACTTAAAAAGCACACACATAAGTTGTTCACATTAGGGGTGTGAACGTTTACAAAAATGTCTAACCGTGTACACGACGGAATTTTTTTCGTGTACACGGTTAACCGTGACGTCATTGTCTTCGCGCGCCTGCCGTCCTGTAGGCGCGCGCACACACACATACGCGTTCGTTCGCCTGTAAACACACAGTTGAAATGAACTACGCTCGTTTACACACCTCTTATAATAGGTCCATGGCACAAACACAAACACACACACGTTCGCCTGACATGTGCGCCGTCATTATCGCGCTTCATTCATTTCCTGATTAATATAGCCTATCGCTTTCTACATGTCCACGTTCATGCAGGTTGAACAGGTGTTATAAAGTTCGGGCTACTTACGAGCTTAGTTCACGTCAACCGAGTAACTTTAATCTTTAGGTTATCTTTCATCACTCTTCCGTGGCTGTGAGTCGAGCACCGGCACGGCGACTCCCCGTGTGTGTGTGTGTGCACACACACACACACACACTCGCCGAGGGACAGACCGATTCGGCAGACTAGCTTTTATCATCCCCAATTAGTTTAGGCCTACTAGTGATGTAAAATCAATAAATACGTGTCTCCAGAACATATTTAAAAACTTTGAAAAAAAGACAATTTTAAATTTGAAGATTTTTTTTTTAAACGGTTTTCGTTTATTGATTTTTCCTAAACGGTTATGATTTACTAAACGGTTACACGTGTACACGTGTACACGTGCACACCCCTAGTTCACATCATCATAAACTTTTGCCTTTTTTTAGATTTTCCAAAGAATCTGCCTCATCATCTTGCCATCTTAATGATTACTGACCGGTGTGTTTATCGTCGCTCTTGCGTGACATTTTATAATAAAAATAGAAGCCTATTAGATATTCCCTGTGCTGTGCACTGCGGAGAAACAGACACGCTGGCAACTTCTCTGCTCCAGTGGCCAGATCTGCACCTTAAGCTGAGAACACACCGGGCGCGTTGGCGCTTTGGGCCAAAGCGACCAACGCCCCCGATCTGGCGCTTGGTCATTTTGTGTCAAAAAATTGTCCAACGCGCCCAAAAGCAACGCGCCTACGTCATGGCCTACGTAGATGAGCCCGCCCGAAACTTATTTCCCCCCCGCTTTTTCTATTGCTGATCAACCATGGCTGAGATAATCCCCATCGCTGCGCTCTATCTTTTGTGGGAGTCCGAGGAACGGAGCTACGCAGCTAGTCTCCCCCGATATATTTATTCCCCTAATCAACCATGGCTGCGATCAGATCCGACCCGACACAACAGCGTTCATGTCCACACAAAAACAACAACTACACGGCCAACAATTGTGCCAAAAAACAAATTAACAGCAAGTGAACGGAACAAATAGCCTTAAAACAGCATTGCAGATTCACGCCACTCGGAAATGAACACAAACAGCAAGGCAGCACCATACCAAACACATTTACAGCAGCATTGTGCACAGGGCAGTAGAAAATAAAGGCAAGTAGCCTACATTACCTGGCTGTGACGGGACCGTGGCTGGCGTAGATAGCCTATAGGGCATGCATAAACACCGGTGCTTCGCTGTACTCGTTGTGAAAGTTCCCCGGATTTAGCCGTTATGTTTGGGTTCATTATATGGAGGTGGTGGCCGCACACAGCCGGGTGAGTTAGCTAACGCTATCCGACCGGTGCTAACTTGGATTATCGGCTTAAGCACAGCCACACATATTCACTGAATTAACCAGGAAGCCCATTCTCCTGGCTCACTTTCCCCACCCGAGCGGCTTCATATCACCAGCCAGCCGCATTTCCTCCACGGTGTTTATAGAGACACAGTCTCGTACACACAGCGGTGATTATTTGCTCCTCCATTTTGTCTCAGATTTTTCTGTCCTCGGTCTCTCTGCCAGTGACGTCGGGCCAAGCTCACCGCTGATTGGCCAACGCGGCTAAACGTCACGCGCTGGAGCGTTGAAAGTTCAATTTTTTCATCTTTTTTTGACGCTTTGCTGGCGCGTTGACGCTTTGGTAACGCGCCCAAAGCGACGCTTTGTCGCGGCCAACGGATCCTCGCGCCTAAACCAATGGTTCCCTATGCAAAAATAGGATTTTTCAACGCGCCCACCACACCCAACGCGCCCGGTGTGTTCTCACCTTTAGACAGCACCACGCGATCCTGACAGTTTTGCTAAATTGTGTTGCAGTAGTATCAAATTGGCGATCAGAGGGTGATTTGGATGCAGCAGCCTATTTCAGTGACATATTCGCTGTCGGGCGGACTCCGCCCAGCAGAGCAGCTTGACTCTCGGCCGGGTGCGAGGCAAAAGAATAAATAAAAATACGCTGTGCATCACTAGGCTACAGAATAGGCTGGCCTGATGTGAAACTTCTCTAAAATATAGGCTACTTACTCAGGCTCGCCAACATAAAACAGACGCACATAGGCCGGATGAGACCGAAGTGCGACGTGGAATGCTACATTCAGGTGCTCCTCAAAACTCCAGAATTTGAATTTAGGATTCAGAAATCGTTCTGACTTTTATATTCATTACCTTTTTAAGATGTAGGCTAACCCTAAGAAGACGAATAGCAGTAGGCTACAAGGAAGATTGTTGAAGATTTATTTGTTTAGAGCGTTTAAAGAAAATATTAACAGCTGTTTATTGCAATACAGTAGCCTATATGGAACTAGTATCCTGATTCCTGGGGGGGCTGAACTGGGGCTAACCAGATTTCTAACGGGGCTTTAGCCCCTTTAAGACCCGGTGTAGCGCCGTCATTGGTGTAAACGCTCTGGAAAATTGCTGGGGGGTGGATACTTTCCAGTTAGTACATATTAGCCCACAATGTAACAGCATGGTTAGCCGGCTTGAAGGGGTAGGGAGGGGCTGCTGCTCCAGGAAGCATGGTAACATACTCTTGAGTTTCTCCCTCCACTCTGAAATTACCAATTCTGAGATGAGCAACTCTGGGTTATCGGTGTCAAAACAGCGGATCAGTGTTGGGTCAATCGACAGTGTTTCCCCTAGAATTGTTTTTAGGCCCGGTGGTAAGAGCTGGTAAAGAGTATGTGCGCCGCGTGCGTACCAAATTTCTAGAAGAAATTGACCAAAACGAACCCCATTTGGGATGAGCCTCTTTTGACAGCCCCGTTAAAAATTAGGGCATAAGGGTTATACTTTCACATTCAGTACGTTTGTACATGTGGTGTTTCTCACAGGATTTTTAGATCCTGCTGGGTGAGAATGGACCCTCTTGGGGGGTCTGGGGGCATCCGTCTGCAGAAGAAACCTTATCCTTTTAAGGTTAAATGCATCAATCTGGTGCACTTTGAGAGGCGAAATCTGTTTAATTCTGTGCTCTGTAAACAACTGTCATATGTCCTGCCTATAACTATTTTCTGACACAAGCCACGTAAACTATTGAAGAAAAACACGTGGATTTCAATTAAAAACAATAAACACTAAGATCTAATATAGACAGGTCCTGTCTAGGACTAATTTCTGGAATAATCTGAATCACCTCACCTTGAAGCTAGCCTATTGAAAAATGTTCTTTATTTTTTTTATGCAAATAGCCTGGTTGAAAATAAATGAATTAACATAGGCTACACATCATGTGTGCTACATAAGGCAAATTCCCTATTCCGACCATTATATTTCATCTAGCCTATTTCTCAATTTAAAACATAAAAATAAAGTAGGCTAGGCCTAGCATTGAAAATACAAAAAAATAAAGCTTGTAGGCCTACTATGGCCTGCTGTTTTCAAGATAACTTAACAGTTAAAACAATAAATTAATTAATATGTCCCCTGAAAATAAATTAATGCTTTTCTGAGAAGAATGCCAAAGGCAGTAGCAGTGTGGCACTTCTGTAAACTTACTGAAACGAGTGCATGCCGTTTTTTCAGCGCTCTCTGCTGTTGATACAGATTGGTTGTGTTGCCACGGCGACGTAGCAATTTTAACTTGCTAAGTTTTGCTCAGCACTTTTTCCTGTTCAACGTCTCTGTTACTGAGTCCTTAATATCTCCATAGAGCAGGCGCTGGTTTTATTTTCGCCACTAGTTCAACGTTTGCTTGCTAGTCATGCTCCTGCTCATTGGCTTCCGCGTCAAAAAGTGCGCACCGAATGCACACGCGCATCGCGCCGCTCGCAGAACACACACACACACGCAGACACACAGATCAGATGATGGGATGATCAAACGAGAGGTTGTAAAGACAGGCGCACACGAGGGGTAGACCGACAGTGCCGCGCAGACGCTCGCAAATGATTATTACGGAATCAATGAAAAATTGAGATAAAAATAAAAAATGTCAGGCTGCTGTTGGCCTGGCGGGGGGTCCCGTAATGGTAGGGGAAACACTGATCGACTCTGAGCATGTTCACTCTGGGTTGAGCAAGTGCGTTAAAGCCATCGTCAATGGATCACTGATAACATGATTCACCATGGAAACAGGAGAAACAAATGCTTCATCCTGGGCCTTCTTCAATCCTCTCACTTGAGTGAGAAATATTAATGAAAGGACAACATGGTACACAGACGAATTAAGAGGAATATTATCAGGAATGTTATTACATTTTGAATTATACTATTGCTGTACGGTTCAGTATGGTGCAGCCTGTATTATGACGGTTTGGTACTAATGTGTATCGTTACACCCCTATTAACTTACCTGCGAGCTACATGTATAGTTTGTGTCGTAAAGAGTGTGATTTGCAACATAACAAAATCAACGATATTGCATAAAATTAAACGATAGACGTTTTTGTTTCGTCCGACGATATACTGTATATGGTCATATCGCACAAACCGCACCTGAAATGTCCCTCTTTTTTTTTTTAAAGGATGTAATGCGTGTGGGTAGGGCTGGGCGATATATCGAATATATGCGATGTATCGCGAGATGTTCTCCAGGGGATGTATAAAATGACCCTATCACGACCATCAAATACAAATTGGCACGTAATGTGTTCGAGATTTGGCCATACCGTTTATATCGCAGAGAAAAAAAGTTCATGTGGCGGGAGCATAGATGGAGCGGGAGGCAGCTGTCCCTCCGAGTCCCTACAGTTACACCGCCGCGCCACACGGGGGCTCTGCAGCAGAGTTCTGGGCTGCAATACAGCTTCTCTACCCGCAACAGAAGAAGCCTCATCTGTTGCTCTAGCTCCATAGCTCCGGTGCGCCATCACTTTACAGTTAACAAACCAACTCCGTGTCACGGTGGCAGAGCAGCTGGTATTAACGGTCAAAAATGTCATCGGGCAAAGGAAACTTGCTTGCTGCTTCAGCGTGCTGTTGCCGTGACGCAGAGTTGGCTTGTTTTAAGCCGCAAACTACATGGGTTAGCTCTCGTGAGCTAGCTGGCTAATAATGACATCTTTAGCCTACTCGGGGCTTCACCCCCGTGCTGTTATTGTTGGAGACAGTTTTATGTAACTTTAAAACATGTCAAACTTGAAAATATTATTTGTGTTGAAGCTGGAGTTAAAGTATTACCAGACATTTGCTCATTAGTTAATTTTGACAGCTTTTTTAAATGAAGATGAGCAAATACTGCAGGAAAATTCAAGTCTTTCATTATTTTGATATAGGCTACTATCAATTGGAAAATGTAGGCTCTTTGGTTGATGCTGTCATTTTTATTTTGCGCTGACTGACTAAAGCCAGACTAGTGTGGTATTTTGTATGGAAATTTAAATTCCAAGCAAACGATGAAAATAATCTAATGTGATTAAAGTTCAGTACAGTTATTGTAATCCATTGAATTTTAAGGAACAATACTATATCGTGATATATAACCATATCGTGATATAAAATTACCTATATCGTGATATAAGATTTGGTCCATATCGCCCAGCCCTAGCGGCCGCTGTACAGAGCCTGGTCCTTATGAGAGGAAGGCGAACGAGCGCCGGGGGACGGATTACTCCGACTTCACGGAGAGTTTTTGGTCCAACGTCACACAACCACGGCATCACATTTATTACGGGCAGCCTCTTATAATAGGTCCATGTCAGCACCAAGGGAGGTGCACACCGTTTATTAACTATGTAAAGTAGGCTACATTTGCGAGTATTTTTTATAAAATAAAACATAAGACTACTATTATGGAGCAAAACCTGTTCTGCATATAAAGCTCCCATATTATACACTTTTCGGTACTATTATACACCATATTATATGGTCTTAGTGGTCCCTAATACGTTTTTCTTTAATTGTTTGCTGAAAAAACTTTCAGATAATTTATTGTACTATGCTGATGTTCAGTTAATCTCACAATGGCCTACTTTTTTAAAAAGAGCTGCAGCTCCCCTCGTAAATATACAATCTTTGAGCTCCCCCCGCCCCCTGTCCGGAAGCGAAGCCAGATACGCCTCGCCCTCTGTCTGTCAGGGCCGTGGACCAATAAGAAATAGGGGTGTGGGCTGCACAGTGGAAGCTTCTGGCTTTCCAGTTTTTGAGGTCAGAAACGAGGAGAATTCTGACTGGAGTATATTGGGGGGGAGGGGTGGGGATTTCAGAACGGGGGAGAGTGAGAAAAGGAGAGATTGTTATTTTTTTAAATATTTTGGCAGTCTCTAGGCACACCGTGGACCCATGGTTATGTTAGAACTAGGGGTGTGAACGTTTACAAAAATGCCTAACCGTGTACACGGTTAACCGTGACGTCATTGTCCTCGTGCCCCCGCCGTCTTGTAGGCGCGCGCGCACACACACACACACATACGCGTTTGTTCGCCTGTAAACACACAATTGACATGAACTACGCTCGTTTACACACCTCTTATAATAGGTCCATGGTACACACACACACGTTCGCCGTCATAATCGCGCTTCATTCATTTCCTGATTAATATAGCCTATCGCTTTCTACATGTCCACGTTAAATGCATGTTGAACAGGTGTTATAAAGTTCGGGCTACTTACGAGCGTAGTTCACGTCAACCGGGTAACTTTAATCTTTAGGTTATCTTTCATCACTCTTCCGTGGCTGTGAGTCGAGCCCCAGCACGGCGACTCCCCGTGTGTGTGTGTGTGTGCGCCGATACACACACTCACTCACACACACTCTCCGAGGGACAGAGATTCTCGGCAGACTAGCTTTTATCCTCCCCAATTAGTTTATTAGTGATGTAAAATCAATAAACGCGTGTCTCCAGAACATATTTAAAAACTTTGAAATTTGAAGAAGAAAAAAAAAACGGTTTTCGTTTATTGAATTTTCCTAAACGGTTATGATTTACTAAACGGTTACACGTGTACACGTGCACACCCCTAGTTAGAACACATTTAAAAAGTGCATTTAGCATAATATGTGACCTTTAAAGTATGGCTGCTATCTTTAGGGGGCTAGTGTTGATAAACAATTAGTAAGTGGTTGTAATGAGTCATAATTAGTGTTCTCAGTTTACAGATTAACAGAAGATGGAAAAAACTGTTTCCAAATAAGATAATGCTGGATCCATTGTATGGGACTGGAAGGATGTGGAATAATCAATACAATGTGCAAACTCTTTGCCATGTGCAAGTTTCAAATTGTTCCAATAGAAAGCACTAAAGAATATAAACAAGATGTTGTTTCATGTAGCCTAATGCATCGTTAGTGCAGACACATTTTGCAGGGACTATTTAAATCATATTACTGGTGTGATGTTATGCAAAAAATAAATTAAATTGAGCATTTAGGATGTGCTCTAGAGGAGATTTGAAATATATTGAGATATATATTGTGTATCGAGATATAGTAAAAAAATATCGCCCAGACCTACGTGTGGGCACATCTGCCTTTGACTAACATTACAATTATTAATGATTACTTTTTCAGCGTATATCAGGATTTTATGTAATAACTCATACAGGCATGGCATACTTCATGTGAGCACATATGCAATGTGTTCCTTGCAGCTTTGCTCACCCAGATGGAAGCTGCTGTCCGCTAAATTCAAATCAATGATAATTTTTATGCAAAAGAACATTACATTATAAGCCGACATACGCAAATGTCAGTGCCTGTGCACAGTTTATTAGAGTGATTGCTGAAAAAAGACTGAAAAGACGTCTTTCCATGCTGCGTATTCCAAGTACATTCCATATGATTGATACACTGACATTGAGACACTGACATTTCCACACAATAGTGTACGATCATCTACTGCTGCCTCTTGCGCTGCCAACATATTCATTGGTCACATGGAGTTGGATCATGCCAATGAACAGCGTATGCAATGTGTGTACAGAGTTCCTCCACACACTCACAAATAAAGCTGCCAACTAGCTGGGCTTCAGACCAGAGACTGTAGGTTGGTGTTGCAGCCCACCTTTGGGTGAAGCTCTCCAACATGTAAAAGCCTGTCCAATAGTCACTCTAGTCCGGCTTCTTGCTCCGTCACTTTCTGTTTATGTTCCTGGCTTCCTCTGTTCCCGTTCTCTGTCTCCATTGTACCCGATCTGAAATACATTAAAGGTGCAGATAGATAGATGATCTGTTACAAGAATTAAACCAGCATTTTGTGATCTATTCTGTTGAAAATATGTAATTACCTTTCATCATGTGCACTACTCTCCACCGAGAGTCTCTAGAGCAAAGCTGCATATTTCACTGTTTATTGTCTTTGAAATGAACACTAGAGGGCGGCTTTGCACTGAAATAAAAGAATGATTCTTCATCCCTTTCTCAGCAGAATGCCCAAATCAAAGGAACAAGTGTCCTCCACATCTGGAAGTGACTCGGACAGTGAAGTAGAGACCAAGGTTTGTACTTAAACACTAACTTCTGATTTCCTCAACTTATTAATTAACTTTGAATATTTCTGAAAGCAAAAGTTACTTTGAGATATAGAGAAAATGTTAGGACATGGACAGTTAACACACCTCAAGGCTAGATGGCATGAACATCTTGTGGGTTGAATGAACAGTACGAAAGATTAGCAACTGGACTAGCAAATAATATGGTTCATTGATTTTAAAAAACAAATGAAAAGTGTCAGGGTTACCACCACCCTGTG
Organism: Ammodytes marinus; assembly: GCF_949987685.1. Classification (NCBI taxonomy): domain Eukaryota; kingdom Metazoa; phylum Chordata; class Actinopteri; order Uranoscopiformes; family Ammodytidae; genus Ammodytes; species Ammodytes marinus. The sequence continues at coordinate 1,367,237 of NC_137231.1, forward strand.
GACCTACGCTATGAAGGATTGAAAAACAGCCTTTTGCTAGGAATGGCTTAGGACTGTGATTTTCTTTTTGTTGTTTTTGTAATTACATGATTCGATTTTGGATCTCCATTCACCAGGGGCATCTACGAATAGTCAAATCTCCTATCCTTTAAGCCTCCTTTACTATACCTTAACCCTAAATGTCATCGGGGTCAAGGAGAGATGAAAAGGCTCCTATCTGCCAAGTACTTCCGGGTCACCTCGTTAGGAAAGGAAATTTCCTATGCAAAAAAGAGAATCCGTAGAGGCCCTAAGAGTTGTGTGCTAAGAGGCATAGAGCAACTTCAACAACGCTAATGGGCATGATATCCCCGGTTATAATTTAGCAGTCAAACCAGAGTTTTCTTGCGCGGCTGCTCACACCAGCGAGGTGTCACTGTGAGTTTCACCGTTACCCACCGTCATAGAGTTTCACCCCAGGTTTCACCGGGTGAATCGCTGCTTCGCTCGCGCAAGGCTTTTGTGTTTTTAAGGTGATATAACATCAGTCTAGGACGAGCGTTTTAACTTTATGCTGCTTAAAGCATTGCACGATTTTCATCCAGTTTGAAAAAGTGCTCCCACGCTGGACTCTGACATTTTCATGCACACACCTTACAGAACTGCTCCTGTAGCGCGCTCACTAACAGACGTGAACAAACACACGGTTACGTCTCTCTTTACTGCCATTTACTTATTTACAAACGCGCGGCTCTTTTAAACACACCACCACACATTGTGTGAGGCAGAAGTGATAATTGAGTCCGACTACTTTTATGTGAAATTACTATTATTATTTTTTTTAAGATATTTTTTTGGTATTTTTATGCTTTATTGATAGGGTAGAGACAGAGTTGAAATGGGGCAGAGAGGGGAGTGACATGCAGAGAACGACCGCGGGCTGGAATCGAACCCGGGTCCGCTGCTGGCCGAGGGGGGGACGCCCTACCAACTGAGCTAAGGGCGTGCCCATGTGAAATAATTTTTAATGGAAATGTTGCATAGGCAACCTTTAAACCTAGACTAAAAATCAAAAACCGTACCTGTCTATGGTATGTTTTTTTTTGCAGCCCAAAAGACAGAAGATAAGTGCACCGGTGAAACATGCCAAGAAAGCAAAGAGCGGAGAGAGTTCCAAGCCAGGTGGCTCATCCAAGGGGAGCAGTGATGCTGACAGCAACATGTTCCAGGTGGGTACGAGGTAGACTGCATTTTGTGTAGCTACAAAATAGAACTCCAGAAATGCATTCACTTTCAAACCATTGCATTCATTGTGAACTTTTAACAAACGGAGGTGTTGGAATTGAATCTTAAACATTCACATTTTTAACGAGATAATAGTGAGGCAATATTTTGCTTTTGCAAATAATTTGGATGGAGTTGTTGTTTAGTATTTGTTGGGTGGTGAATTGTAAAGGTCAAAAAAAATGTATGTCCCCAATAGTTTTTTTAGATGAAAATCCAGTCCAGTTGACAATCAGTTTGCTTCTTCCAGATTGGAAAGATGAGATATGTCAGCGTCAGGGACTTCAAAGGTAAAGTCCTAGTGGACATCAGGGAGTACTGGATGAACCAAGATGGGGAGATGAAGCCAGGGAAAAAAGGTAATAACTACTGTTATACATTTGAATTATATGTTTTAATATATTTCAATGATTTTAGGGGTGTCACAAACTCAATTGTAAGTTGAAAATCGAAGGTGAAATCGTCGATTGCCCCCCCCCCCCCAGAGTCACAGGCAGGCTTGCAAAAAAAAAACCTTGGCATGTAGCCCCTGCCAGTTACCACCAACTGTAGGCCTACCTGCAACTAAAAGACACCATGACGACTGCTGAACCGTCCGCTGAAGTATTTTATGTCCAGTTAATCACAGTTTGCAAGCTGTGCTATAATGCATGTGTAACCTACTGGCCCGAACGTAAAGGTTGGCCTTTACCAAAAAAATCTTTGTGGATATTTTTGAAGGAAGTCCACTTCTCGGCAGATGTTCAGTCACTCATAAAGCTCTCCATTTGTAGATGATTTGCCTCACGGTGGACCGATGGACCTCAAACTTTTTTTAAATTAATTTATAGCTGTCCCCAGACAAATGTGCAACATCACAACTCTATTCCTGAGATCCTCTGAGATGTAATTTCCCTTTTAGCATGTCTGGCCTGTATGGGTTCACTTTGGTGAGCCTAAACTGACCTGGTTTTATCTCTGTTTTATCTAGTGCCGCCCAATTTCTTCCCTAAAGATCTCTCTCTACATTGGTCCATTTCATCACTCAATTTGACCCACCTGATTGTGTTTACCTGCTCGATTTAAGCAATGCAGCTCAGGGTTCACAAACTTTTGCACATACAAAAGTTGGCAAATTATTTGTTTTATTTGTTTTAACAATTGATTTCTGGAAAAGAAAAATTTGGAATTGATAAACGGTCATCTGTTATTTCATATAAAAACTACTGGTATTGATGAAAATGAATTAATAATGGTTTAACTCAATAAATTCCTACTTTCAAGCAGCACTGTACCGTATTTTCCGCACTATAAACTGCACTGGACTATAAGCCGCAGGTGTTATAATGTTTAATTACCATATGTAAGAGTTTGTGCGCAGAGGGGATTGTCGGGAAAGAGATGGCTTGATTTTTCCGATTAATCAGTTTCTGCCTATATTAAGAATCGGCATCGGTTTTGTTTGCTGTTGTGTAGGGCTGGCCCATATTACTTGAATATTCTACTATTCGTTCGTTAGGTTAGTATTCAAAGCTGAATTCAGTATTCGGAAGCGTTTTTTCTTTTTCCTTTATGCAACAACATTTTTGTATTTTACATAATTAATTAGTGCAGCGCATCCACGTTATCGGAGCGCAAGAGGCCGGTAAATAGACACAAAGATATTGGAAGTGTGGGTATAAAAGCAGAGTGTTAAGTAGGTTTGTGTTAAGGATTGCTTAATGTTGTTTTCGGCTGCTCCTTCAGAGATATTTAAATCCACCTGTTGTTCCAATGAGGTCAAAACTTTTAGCACGTCTTGAAAACGTCACAATCACAATGGTCCACTGACCCTCACGGCCAGTGGGAATGCAGCATAGTTTTGTTTGTTTACTTGATTTTTTTAAATAAAACAAATACACTAACAACAACACAAACAAAAACGGAAGACAAGGAGCGTAGTTGTTTTTAATAAGGTCTTTTAAAAAAAAAAAACAAGTATTCAAAGCCTATCAAATGGTATTCAGGACAGCCCTACTGTTGTGTAGGATGTATTAAACGCATATGTTTTGCATTTCTTGTAGGTATCTCCTTGAATCCTGAACAATGGAACCAACTGAAGGACCAAATGTCAGAAATTGATGATGCCATGAAGAGAATATAAGCATTCCTTTCAGTGTTATCTGTTAACCTAATTGAATACGTTAGCTAATCAGTTTTGTAAAAGTCTTGTGGTGTTTTTTCTAAGGAACTTTTAACTTGTAGTTGTGTTGATCTAGTGTTGTGCGCATCCTAAAAAACACAGCACAAGCTCCATATTTGTGTTCAGTCAATGTGTAAGTTCATGTTCACAGTTAGACTATCATGTAAATATATAAAGCAGAAGAATTTGTTTCGTCTGACCTTTGTAATACGTTGCACACAATAGCAGTGCTCTTCTTTTCTGAAAGTTAAGGCCTGTCTGTCATGTTTTAACTGCAGGTGATTAGATCTATGGTGATTTAAAAAAAAAATAAATGAAACTACTTAACAAAATGTCTCACTTAATTATTACAGAATAGTATAAGACTTGTGTTACCTTACCAGGTATCTGCTAAATATTCACAGGCTCTGTCAATTATAAAGAATGTTATTTGTGAACCATTGAATATAAGGCTTTAGTGGCCTGAGTGATTAACCTTTTATGTCCTTTTTTTTACAAAACTTGAACCTTCACATTTTTGAGAAGATTGTTCACAAGTATATAAGTGAGAAATGAAATGTCACAATATGTTTATTTCGGTTTATTTGCATCATGCAAAAGTGTCTCAACATAAAGTCACATTCAAATATCACCCCTGAAATCTCATTGGTCACCCCTGTGTCCACCCCTGATCTGATGGGTAGTTTTTTTGTCCGTCTGATTTTCTGATAGGTAGTTTTTTTCTTTTCATTTTTTCTGATAGTTTGCCACGTTCATCAAGACCAACACTGATACATCAATGTTGACAGCTAATCCGCTGATACAAGGCCAGTTTGCAATTTCCAAGTACTGTGTCCACTAGAACTAGTCTGGGGTCAGCAAAGGTCTTGAAAACGGCATAAGTCTTTTGAGGCAGATTTGTGTGTAAGTAGTTTCAATTATCTATATTATAAGTGTAACATGTTCTTAGTAAAGGCAGAACTGCTTAAATACATTTTTATTTTCTTAGCAAGATATTTGGTAAGATTTTTGATCAGATGATGGACAGCCTGTTTGCGTTTGAATTCAGTTTAAATTCAGTTTTCAATATATTGCATAATTAGTTTTTTGTCTTTTGTCCTGATGTCATTTTGAAACTACTTAAAACTTGGTTACGATCAACCACCGCAAAATGCAAATACTTTGCAATTCTCCCTTGGCCTTAAGATTTTGTTCATGAGTGTATATATAGAAAGTCTATATATACAGGTGAAACTCGAAAAATTTGAATATCGTGCAAAAGTTCATTTATTTCAGTAATTCAACCTAAATGGTGAAACTAATATATTATATAGACTCATTACATTCAAAGTGAGATATGTCAAGCCTTTATTTGTTATAATTGTGATTAATATGGCTTACAGCTTATGAAAACCCCAAATTCAAAATCTCAGAAAATTAGAATATTACATAAAATCATTAAAAAAAGGATTTTAAATACAGAAATGTCGGCCCTCTATAAAGCATAATCATGCATATGTACTAAGTACTTGGTTTGGGCCCCTTTTGCACAAATTATTGCCTAAATGCGGTGTGGCATGGATGCTATCAGTCTGTGGCACTGCTGAGGTGTTATGGAAGCCCAGGTTGCTTTGATAGTGGCCTTCAGCTCGTCTGTATTGTTGGGTCTGGTGTGTATCATCTTCCTCTTGACAATAGTCCATAGTTTCTCTATTGGGTTCAGGTCAGGAGAGTTGTCTGGCCAATCAACACAGTAATACCATGGTCAGTCAACCAGATAAGGCTGAAACATACTCCGCGAGAAGAAAGAACAAAGTTCTCGATGACAGAGCTGCGAGAACAAGAACAAAGTTCTTTCTGGTCTGACATTACATACTTCACGAGAACTCAACTGCCGAACTCCTCACCGCGGCGCATTGTTACCATGGTAATTGACTCAGTAGCGCCAGCTGATTTCACTTCGCTTTCCTCGTTGACTTCAGACTGACCAATCACACAATAGTTCTCGGACAACCTGCGAGAAGAAAGTTCTGCCCAGGTGATGTGTCGAGAACAAGCTGCAAGAACAGCTGAACAAGAGCTGCGAGAACAAAATGACGTCATTTTCTTCTCGCAGCTCTGTCATCGAGAACTTTGTTCTTTCTTCTCGCGGAGTATGTTTCAGCCTTTACTTGTGGTTTTGGCACTGTGGACAGGTGTCAAGTCTTGCTGGAAAAAGTAATTCAGCATCTCCATAAAGCTTGTCAACAGACAGAAGCATGAAATGCTCTAAAATCTCCTGGTAGACAGCTGTGGTGACTTTGGACTTGATAACACAGTGGACCAACACCATCAGATGACAAGGTGCCTCAAATCATCACTGACTGTTGAAACTTGACAGTGGTCTTCAAGCCCCTTGGATTTTGTGCCCCTCCACTCTTCCTCTAGACTGTGGAACCTTGATTTCCAAATGAAACGCAACATTTAATTTGGATCAGTGATGATTTGAGGTATCATGTCATCTGCTGCTGTTGGTCCACTGTGTTATCAAGTCCAAAGTCACCACAGCCATCTACCAGAAGATTTTAGAGCACTTCATGCTTCTGTCTGTTGACAAGCTTTATGGAGATGACAATTTCCATTTCCAGCTAGACTTGGCACCTGCCCACGGTACCATAAACCACTGGTAACTGGTTGACTGACCATGGTATTACTCTGCATGAATGGCCAGACAACTCTCCTGACCTGAACTCCATAGAGAAACTACTTCACATATCTCACTTTGTATGTAATGAGTCTGTATAAGATATTATTTTCACCTATAAAGTTGAATTACTGAAATAAATGAACTTTTGCAAGATATTCTAATTTTTCGAGTTTCACCTGTATCTATTCTTACAATGACTGTATGTAGCAGAGTGGCGAAAAAGTGCGGTCGTAGTGTGTGTGTGAGTGGGAGAGAGGAAGAGGACAGTTCTAGTTGCTGCTGTCTGCTCTGTCTACAGTAAAAGAGAGGACAGCGCTTATCTCAGACACGGAATGCACGCAAAAAAATACAACATAAAATCATACTGACACTTCTGGTGAAGCAATCTTTTTCAAGTTAAAATTATAACGCAAAAAACTTTATTTTCTAAACAAAGTGCTACATGAAATAAATAACTTTACCTGAAGCCTCCCTGCCATCTCATAACACATACACATACACATCTGGGTGAACATCATCATTCACATAGTCCTATGACTTTGCTATTATTCTTCCAAAGAAAAATCAATTAACTGTAATATTATTAGCTTTTCAAGTTTGCGCAGATGAAGATCACTTTTTATTGAGAGGTCTTGTAGTACATTCTGAAGTAGCCTGTGACAGTATCATGGCGTTACTACAGCCAGGTTGCAAACCATCTTGGTAGTGCTATGCATGGACATATCTATGTTGTCCATTACAGATGTGGTTCGCGGCCTGTGCGCTTTGTATGAAGTTATTATTGTAGCAAAAGTATGAAGTTATTATTGTAGCAAAAGTCTTTAGCACATGTAACTGCAGATTTTGCATGTGTACACTAAAGTCACAAATGTGTAACAGTAAATTTGAAGTCGTAAATATTTTTTCTACCATTGTGGACACAAAATAGGGGCTACGAGTTCACAAGTCTTTGTTACAGGTGCACAAATCCTATCCTGTGCATCAGAACTTCAAAGAGTCATGCACTTAACACTTTTGCTACAATCATTGTGCAGTTGGTGCGAAACACATTTGCACACCCGTGTTTCATAACAAAAAGTTGTGCATTTGTAAACCCAAATGTGAACTAATGCATCAGAAGTTGCACATCTGTGAAAAATGTCCTCACAAATAAAATGATAAAGATCGCTATGTTGATTCAGCATTTTAATGAGCGAGCACAAGTCAATGGATACAACTGCTCGAATCCGCTCCTACAAGTCTCAGCTATGGGTTTTTTTTTTTTTTTTTTCATTTATTAGTTAGGGACAAATGCATATTCATGAACAGCTGTAACAATTACAGCTGTAAAAATGCCAGATTTTAGCAAAAGTGCTAATTTTCATCTGTTGTCCCTAAGCAGGCAAAGAAATACAGGTTACAAAAAGAATACATATATAAAGGCACAAATAACACAAGAAAATAAAAGAGTTTAAAAGGTGGTCACAGACTTGGTTTTCTTTTATCCACTGTTTGAGGTGTGTTTTGAAGGTTGAATAATGTTGTGAGTCTCTTATTGTGAGTGGGAGAGTATTCCAATATTTAGTTCCTTTGACTGACAGAACAGTTTGTCCGAATGTAGTACGTCTGTATGGGATGTCACAGTCTCCTCGGGCTGTGGCCCTGGTGCCAGTCCCACTCGCAGACTTCAGCTTAATAAAGTCTTTCAAAGGAGGAGGAGCAAGTCTGTGCAACATTTTATATATAAAACATGCATTTTTAAAATAACCAAAGTTATGAAAATTTAATAAATTATGTTTATCTAAACCAATGCAATGGTGAAACGAAAATGTCTTTTTGTCAAAGATTTTTATGGCCTTTTTAAAAAGAGATTGTATTGGTTTAAGTGTTGTGCCAGCAGCAAGTGACCATGTGGTCATACAATAGGTATTCAATATGTGAAAAAATCATCGAGTGTAAAAACATTCAAGCAGCATTAATAGTCATGAAGGATTGGAAGGAAATTTGTGAAACTTCATGAGTATTCCTGCCCTGTGTAAAAACAACGGCATCGTCAGCATACATTTGAATGTTCACATTTCTACACGCTTCCGGAAGATCATTTATATACATAGTGAATTAGTGAACACGCATTGTTTTCTAATTGATAAGTATGATTCAAACCACAGTAGTGCTTCCTGGGAAAAATTTTAACAAGTTAATTTTGAGATAAGAACACTATGGTTGACGGTATCAAAAGCTTTCTTAAGGTCCAGGAATACAGCACCTACACAGGCATTCCTATCAAGAAGGCCTTTGATTTTTTCAACCAAAATGCAGTTTGCGGACTCTGTAGAATGGTGGTTACGAAATCCAAACTGCAATGGATGCAGGGATGTGTGGCCATTATTTAAGTGTATATTCAGTTGTTTTGCGACCCACTTTTTCTGATAGGGTTAGGGTTAACCCTAATTATAATTTGCCATTTCTGTTTTATCACCAGATTTAAAAATTGGGGTGATAACCGTTTGAGGGAGTTAATAATGTTCATCACCTCTACTTCAGATATTTCCGCTATCTTAAAAGCTGCATGATTGGGATTAGGAAGGTTATATACACAGTTAGGGGGGGTAAACTGTTGTGTTATCTCGTTAACAGAATCCATAAAGTATTTGTTCATTGAAGTGGCTCTAGTTGATGGATTTTGCACAGGTACATAAGTTTTATTACAAAGTTATCATTGCCATTTTTAGGTTGCCTACCAATTAGTTTATTAATATTTTGCCATATAACCTTGTTATTTCCTTTTTTCGTCTTCGATAATGGTAATGAAGAAATTCGCCTTCTCCCTCCGCATTGTGCTTATTACTTTATTTCTAATTGCGGTAAATCTCTGTCTATCTGTGGTCAGACCTGATTTTAATGCTTTTTTAAGTAACACATCTCTGTCTTTCATTAGTTTTCTGCATTCTTCATCTATCCAGGGCAGTGGATTCCTTTTATTGTTTCTTTGTTTTCCCTTTCTCAGAAATGGTGACATTATTTCATTTAGTTTTAAACCAAATATATCACAACCATTTTCTATATTTTCACTCATGAGAGTTTCACTCCAGCCACTCTCTTTGAGAGCTGCTTCCAGACTTGGAATTTGGTTTTGTGGAATGTACTCATGACAACTTCTAGTTGTGTATGAACACTTGTTTTTGAGAGTTTTCATAAGAACAAAATTATATTATGATCTGAAATTCCTGTTAGTAGATTGTAGGTTTTTTTAATTATTTCAGAATGATTTGTAAACAACAAGTCTATTCTGGTTTAGTTGAGGAATGAGCAGTTATTCTGGTGGGTTTATCTACTATTTGTTTAAGATTAAAATGGTCAGTAATTTGCTTGAGATTTTTTCTATCATCCCAGTTAATAGTCAAGTCACCCATGATAATTAACTCTTTGTTTAAGTTACAATTGTCCAGAAGAAGTTTTAGTTGATCATAAAAATCTATCTTTGCAGATGGCTTCCGGTAAATACAAATTACAATAAATGACATTTCAGAGGAGAGAGAAATAGTGACACCAATACATTCAAGTCCATTCAATTTGCTCACATTTTAAGGTGTCTTTAATATATAAGATAACCCCCCCACCCCTGCCCTTACCCCTGTCTCTTCTTAAGGTGTTGTATCCAGGTATATATATCACAGCTTCTGTAGAGGAGCGAGTGAGCCACGTTTCTGTCAGTCCTAAGAAGTCCACATTAGAATTTCCTAATATACTGTATGTTGTAGTTGTTCCTGTTTTTGAGTCATGCTCCTGATGTTTAAGTGTCCCCCAAATAAACCACCAGGCTTGCACTTTGGATCCCAGACTGTTTTTGCTTGATTGAGTGTTTGAAAATGTTTTGTAGCACAATGCTTTTTCATTACTGAGTTCCTCAGTTTGATGTCCTTGCACTGCTGGTGGAGTGAATCTGCTAGCTGTGGTTGTAGCCTATGAGGAGGGTTTAATAATGAACTGAAAGACTCACACACAGGGATTGGGTGAGTTTTTAGATTAATGGATGGTACAGGCCAGGAGGGGGCACAAGTTGCAAGGGGACTAGTGGTCATGGAGGCTGAGTCACGTGAGATAATAACCTCTTGAATGACCAGGTGTGGAGATAGTCAATCATGCTGGACAGAGTTCTTGCAGGTACTTTAGTAACACGTATAGGTGGTACATATATAGCAAAAGTGATTTGTATCTGTAGAGTAGACTATGGTAGAAGCAAAGCGTCTGTGGGAGGGACAACATTGTCGCATAATCCAATGAAAGCGTCGGTAGGGACCCGTGACGTCAGCATGTGAACAGACAGAGGAAAAGCCTGTTTTCTTTGTCTCTTTTCACCAGAAAATGTAAGAAAAGAGCGACAAAACATATCAAAACAACTACCATAACAGACAGAGGAAGGCCCGTTTGTGGGAGTAGATTGGGACAACACTTGGCGGACACTTTAATATATCAAAGTCAAAAATTATTTCTATAGCACATTTAAAACAACAGACTATATATTTATTCTCAGTATTTTCTCTTGTTGTCGGCAGGTTAGGGGCTTACCAAAAATTATTTCCTCTGTCTTCACTTAATTAATTAATAATAAGGGAATTTTTTAAGAATGTTTTAAATAAAAAAACAAGCCTACTGCTGCCTCGGACGACAGTCCAAGGGCCTTTTTCAGGAAGCGGGTTAGAGTAAACTCTGGGTTTTTCCATTTCAGGAAGCAGGTTTAGCGCAATTCAGTGTCCGTTACTGCGGCAACATACGCCGTGGGTCTAACCTGCTGGATAGGTGGTTAGACCTACCCTGAGTTTGTTTTCACTTTACGCTGCAGCTCCGACTGCAGTGTCACAACACGTCCCTGTACAGTTTTAAGCAAAATCACTCCATATAAATCTCCATCGATGTTTTTTATCATGTACTGATGATTTTATGTTTGATCGATCATTCATCTGATCAGTAGCCTAGTTTTCAGCCCTTGTGTCGTTCATACACCTTACACATCGTGAACATGCTCTACATTCAGATTTAATAAACCTATTTGTGTTGAATCTCATTATTTTTTTTATTAACAGGAGTTTTCTAACGTATGTGCCACTGAACAGATTTCTGTCAGGGAAATGTAACGCTGCAGCTGCATGCGATTGTTACTGTTCACTTGTATGATCCTAGTCACAGATGAGCCTCGTTCAATAGCCTTATGAATAGGACTATATAAATGATTTAATAATTTAAACTGTGATTACTTGAGGAACATGCCTTGCAAGACACACACACACACACACCCTAATTTATTTTCGATTAATATTATAATATTTCATCCAGACCAATCCATTAAAACTACTCTCCACTTTTTCGCCACTCTGCTACATGTAATCATCGTAAGCGCTAGGGGTGTGCGGAGACGTCATTATCTGTATCTGTATCTGTTCAACCAACAAAATTATCTGTATCTGTATCCGGATACACAACAAGAAGTGTGCGTGGCGTATACCGGAAGTTTCTTTTACATTAGCCTACATTAAAGGGAGTCACACCTACATTGATTTTCTAAACTAATATTCATTGTCAATGCAATTGTTGTCCCTTCAAAGCATCACATTGATGTAATATTGACATATAAGTCAAAAAGTCAGATATATTTTTACCTTTTCATCTCTCTCTCTCTCTTCTTTGTTCTCAGAATACGAAGAAATTCAGGGAACGAAAATATTGATAAATAACAGCCCAAATATGTGCATAGGCTACTCACTGTTAGTAAATGAGGGCCAGTGTTTTACTTTTAACTAAACTAAGATCCCCCTTTAACTGGGGGACATTGAACAATCTGAAACTGGAAAAAACATGTAGGCTACAGCTGTATTTCATGATTTCTTTTTATCTCTATCTCTCCCTATCCTTCTTTTTTTACATTTGTTTTACTAAACTAAGATTTAGGAACAATCTGTATCAACGTATTTGCCAATCTCATAAACCCTAAATAATATCTTAGCCTTTCCACAAAGCCATATGTGATCTTAATGTGTCAAGTTTGCAGTTTCCGACTTTATTGTATGGGTCCTGAAGTAGGCCTAGGCGTATACGCATTGATTGACAGCTGAACAAGTACAGGTCCTAAGCATCAGTTTGATGGAAACGTTGTGGTGTTTGAACGAGTTTAAGCAGTAGGCCTAGTGAATGTAAATACATCGGGAAAGGGTTGACGGTGACTCGGGGTGCAGCATATTCCATTGGTTCGTCTCTTCTCCGCCACGGCAGCGGGTTACGAGGAAACTCAAATAAAAACGGCAGTGAATGCGACCGGTAGAACCCTCTATTCAAGGGATATGGCGAACGCGCTGCGTTTATCAGTGGATAAAAAGAGAGACCACGGGACGCGCCCGGTCCTCTCGTGTCCACCGCAGAACAGTTAGTGTCATTCTACCTGCTGTAGCGTCATTGAGGCGGAACGCACTGCGCCAATTAAGCGCATAATATAAAAAAAATGTAATCCCTGAATAATAACGGGACTATTCGGAAATTATCCGTATCCGTAACTAACTCATTATCCGTGCTTATCCGAATACATATTCAAAACCCACTTCCTGAAACACAGGAAGTGGGTTTTTGAGGCAACTTATTTTCCAATGTCGGACTGAAAAAATGAGAGTCTTGCTGGAGTTGTGGCGCGCGCCTGTAATCTCAGTGGTTTGGTGTGAGGTGGTCATCCGACCCGATTTCAGTCAGATATCTTCCCGTCTTGACATCTTGACAAAATCAAACATGTTTGATATTATCGTGAGTCTTTAGAGTTGGCTCATGCGAGAAGTGAGGTTAAATGACGTGAACACTGTCAACAACCACGATTTGATTTGTATCAAAATTGTTGACCCACAATTCGACACAATGATTTTTGATATTTGAAAAGTATTTTATCAGAATCAGAATCAGAATCAGATTTATTTGTCATTGCACCGTTACCGAGCAACGAAATTACATTCCAGTTCACACTCCACCAAGAAACATACAAGACAATGACAATAACATGGGTGGACAGGAGAGAGTGTAACTGTAGGGTCAGCAATATTTCGCGCCCCTATTTCTTAGAAGGAAAGGAGAACAACAGGGGAAGATAGGTCAAAAAAATGCAAATCTTGAACTACGTTCCATATGGGAGCGCAGTGCGTGATCAGTGAAAAACCACCTTAGCACAATATAAGCAACAAACAACAAATAGCAATTATAATAACATAGTAACATTTAATAACAAATAACCTGAACAGATTTGAACACAAAGAACAATATAAGCAACATGAATAATTAAATAACCAAAGATATAATATTTCTCTCTTCTCTGTAACAAAATAATTCTGTTAAAATAAAAAATATTGCATTGTGCAGTAAACCAAACATCGGTAACACTTTATAATAACTATCCGTTGTAACTCGTTAATAGATCATTAGTAAACTCTTAATTAATGATTATTAATGATTTGTTAAGTGTTTGTTAGCAGTTTGTTAAGGATTTATAACAATGGTAGATAGTTAATAGTTTAATAATTGAATCAGTTCATCTGGGAGGTAATCCGAGATTAACTGATCACGTCACGTTCAAGTCCATGGCATGCACAGTGTGTATTGAGTTTATTTAAAAATATTTGAAAATTTGTTTACTAATGATCTATTAACGAGTTACAACGGATAGTTATTATAAAGTGTTACCCAAAAATTAACAAATAAACGCTAAAGAGCTACAGCTTCCTTCACCAAACCTTTTATCCAAAACTTAAGCCTAAATAAATAAATTAAATAAAATCGCGATTAGGCCTTCTCACACCGCGATGCGGGATCGTGGCTCTGTGTAATGCGATTCTCGCTTTGATACACATATCGTTACAGCCCTATCCAGCACCAAACACGACACAGGAGGAGCGGCATTAGCCTGTGTCCGCCTGTGAGACATCTTTTTCGGACACTTTTACCTAGCAGCCTCGGGTGAAGAACCAGGCTGACTGCGCAACCTTAACACTTTACCGTCTCATTTAGGGTTAGGAATTACAGTTATTGAGGGACCAGAGATCACCAATTAAAGCTGGTTAAAGAACAACAGTCCCCCGCTCGGCTCTACAATATTAAATAAACTTTTTTTATTCAATAATCACAATTACGTTTGCAGTTTTTAACGTGATCAGGCATAACATTTAGCCTACGTGACGTGATAAGGGCATATACCTGTTAATATTTACTTGGTTAAGATTAGAGTCCACCCAGGCCATTTTACCTGCTAAAAAAATACTTTTTATTTGACTGAAATCACTTTTTATCCCCGGTAGCAGGATTGGATTTTCATAATCTTAAAAGAAATCTAGTTGCCCCGGAATTCCACTGGCTGCGCGTGCGGTGTCCTAAGGTTTTGCTCCACCGTCCGTCAACAACCACCGGCTCCGTTTTCAGAGCGGGCACGGCAAGCGGCGCCGGACAGCTGTTAGTCGAGGAGTTCCCGCGGTAATTAAAAGTGATGGGCGATCTCACTTGATAATATGATTCTGTATGTGGTATTTAGACTACAACAAACGCACGGAAGGTTATTGTTCCCATCCGAACGAGTGAAAGAACATTGGACGCGCTTGTATGTGTCTCTGTTTTAGGATTGTTACCTGCAGTGAACACCAAGTGTCTTATTTTGAAAATGTACCGGATGTTTTATTATTATTTATTTTATTATTATTGTGATCCTGTCTATCTCGCTCGATGTGTTCTGTGCTAAATTGATGCGATGAGCTCGGGCATCCGGCAGAAATAGAAGCAGTGCGTATTTCACCGGACAGCTGGAGCAGCAGCGGAGCAGAGAGACGGTGCAGCGGACGTGGTGGACGCTCACGCACTGACTAAGGTAAAAACCTGACCGCTCCACTGCCGTGCTGGAGCGGAGAAGGACCGGACAGGCAGCCGGTGGAATTCGGCTTTTCAAAATTTCCCTGTCTTTGCAAAATCTCAGTTGTGTGACTGATGTGAGAGGGTGTCAATCTTTTGTCTTTTTAAAATCTTTTCACACCTAATTGTTTACATCAAGGTCAGAATAAGGACACCTTTTTAAATCCCCTGTATGGATATGCTCCGCGTAGGTTTGGTTTCTCATTGCAGCCTTGCCAGCACGCTGCGTCCCCCTATACTGGACATTGATGGGTTTGTAGATGGGCGTGCGTCTGACGTCAGCGTTTCTATTCAGTGGTAAAGCCTTTACCAGTTTGAATGAATGAATGAAGGAAAATGTACAAACAGATTCATTTCCTGCAGCGCTGTATAGTTCAGGCAGCTGCCCAGACAACGCACACCTCCAGCTTTGACTACAGTTGTATAGGCCCAAACATCTTTTTAAAAGAAATCGCCCATCTCCTGTCAGCAACCCCCCGCCCGCTCCTACAGTTCTCCTGTTCATTTCTCCTCTGTGTGACTGGTGATAGCCGGTCAGGACGTCCTGTATTTGGTCCAAAAGTCTGAACCATCCAAAAAAACTGAACCATGTTTGAGTATAATCCGGACCGAGACCAGCTCTTTAGGTCGGACCAAACAAGGAAGTTGTGAAAGCCCCCCAAGAGTCCTCTAGTGTGTGGTAGGCATTCTCTGTGCAAATCCTTTATAAACTATGTACCCAATTAACAGGGAAATGTAAATCACATACAGAATGTTATTTTTACTTCCACATTCTACAAAGCCAGAAGGAAAGAGTGATAATGTTTTTGATTGTGCAGCTCTAACTTCCAGTTCTTCAACTTTCGACTCCTCCATGTGTGTGAAAAGAGCAAAGAGTGAACAGTGCAGACGCGCATGAGTCAACACAGGCAACCAAATGGAACGTTTGAACAGCTTGTTTTCCAGACTGGCTTTGTTACGCGTGATTCCTTTTTGGACACATATGTCCACACAGCAGGAAGTGCCTGGGAAAAGTCAACACATAGCACAATACTCCCCTCCCCTGTCCCAACTTGACAGATCACCAGTAAACAGTACATTTTGTTTAAACAGTTCCCATCACGCTTCTTCTCAGCAGGCATCAAGATGATGTGAACTTTACAGAGACTCAGGACACCACAATGGCTCAGGGAAATGGTGTCATTGCACAAAGGTTTTTCTGTGAGAAAGCTTGATCTGGATTATAATATGCAGCAGCATATGAACGGGGACAATAAGAGAAGAAATGATGTACAGTATAACAAAGCAGTGCTAAAGCAACATTGGTTTTGTTTTAAGTAAGGTCAAATACTTCTATGGACTACATGAGTTTGATTCTTTATTTTCTGATACGCATTGTCTTGTTGAAGTCATCTTGGAGGTAAATCATGGGAGGGATAATTACAGGGCAGATACCCCAGTAAGGGACCAGCTAAGCCCTGCAGATACAATAACTGAAAAACAAATTGGTAAATGGGATATTTCTGAACACATTTCTTTCTTGAAGATGATGGTTCACCACTAATCTTTTAGATTTTATTAATCCATTGGATACTTCTTAACTTGTTTTTTCTTTGCTTGATGCGGGCAAATAATTTGACCCTTCTGAAACAGAGACACTTTTTTTTAATCCACGACCAAAGCATATTTCTTCCTTCTTTTTTAGGAAATAAGAAGCTGTACACTCAATCACTAAGGGTTAAATAGCTTGTTGCCAACTGAAACATATTAAAGCGGCAACGAGTAACTTTTAAATATCTTTTAAACAGCCTCATGTTTCCTCTCATAATCATAAATTACCTTTAACAGCAAACGAGACCATCAGTGCAAAGAAAGACGTTTTTATATAGTTTTTATTACTGCATTTGATCTGGTCGTACACCCAGTCCGATTTTCGGTTCACGCGTGCATGCTCTATGGTCACATATCCATATTGGTCACAGATTTCAGTGAGGCGCAGGAACGCGATTTGAGAAGCCTATCACTCCAGGTGAGGGAAAGGGAGCGGGAGCCTTGTTTGAGACAGTTGTTTGTCGTCATAATGACCGATAACGGGGCTGAACCATAAAAGAAAAAAAAAGAAAATGCAATGAAATAAAGCTAAAAGGGAGAGTGAGGGAGGCGGGCGGGAGGGCGTTGCCAAGCAACGTATATACAATTTCACGCAGCGAAACTAGACTGCAGTGTTTACTCCTAAATGAATGAGCGGTAGCCTACTAAAACAAAGTTTACTTTGCCTCACCAGCATCATCAGATGGCCATTATTCATCGGAAATAGTCATTATTTACAACATAAACACATTACCTCATCGTGATCCATACTAACTGCCATCTCTCGTTCATTCGCTTTGTGTGAGGACACGGGGACTCGTTCAGCTCCGTGAGAGGTGACAATGCATCAACTCATTGCAATCAGGTGTGTTTAGCACTTACTGGCATTAGTTGATGCTGTGTCACTCATAGACTCACGGAGCCGAAAAGAGTCCGGTGCCCTCACACTTTCAACACACGGACACGCACCATATTGCTTCCTGATTATTTGAATCTTGCACGCCTGCACGAGCTACAAAACAGCTTCACGACAGCTGGCGTCGTAATAATACTACCGCTTTTGTTCAAAGGTGTCGCCAACGTGCCGACTTACTCGTAGTAGCTTTAACCACTGCTGTTTCTATCCGATGGAGGGCTCTTACCTATTTGGTTAGTTAAATTCGGGCGACCGTGGCTCAGGTGGTGGAGCGGGTTGGCCAAGATCCAAGGGTTGGCGTTTCGATCCCTGCTCTGCCACCTGTGTCATGGTTGTTGTGTCCTTGGGCAAGACACTTCACCCACCTTGCCTGGTGTGAATGTG
The DNA here is from genome assembly GCF_949987685.1 of Ammodytes marinus. Taxonomy (NCBI): domain Eukaryota; kingdom Metazoa; phylum Chordata; class Actinopteri; order Uranoscopiformes; family Ammodytidae; genus Ammodytes; species Ammodytes marinus. Next base: position 1,385,096 of record NC_137231.1, read on the forward strand.
TATGACTGCTGTATGTTTGAGGTGGTGGTCTGAGGGGCCGTAGGCACTGAATGGCAGCCACGCTTCCGTCAGTCTGCCCCAGGGCAGTTGTGGCTACTATCGTAGTTTACCACCACCAGAATGACTGTGTGTGAATGAATGGAACCTGGAACCCTGTAAAGCACTTTGAGTGCCTTGAAAAGCGCTATATAAATCCTATCTATTATTATTATTATTATTATTATTATTATTATTATTATTATTATTATTATTATTATTATTATTATTATTATTATTATTATTATTATTATTATTATTTAAATCCAGGTGGTGACCCTTTTTGTCCAGGCAGTGTATTTGACAGTATTGTTTTAAATGCTTGTTTCACTGAACAGAAAATAAAGTAAACTATTCAAAGTGTTAAACAAATATATTGAAAGTACTGGCAGTATTTTTATGTCCTTTTATTTATTTTTGTTGAATGTAAACACTAGAGCTTGCGAGAGGGAGCATTTCCATGAGGCGGTCGCTGCACAGCAGTTTGTCACCCATAATGTGATCCATAGATATTATATACTGTAAAATGGATGTAGCATCTCGGCTGATCCCAGCATTTGAGAGAGGTGCAACAGCGGCTAGCTGTCACTCAAGAGGCCGTGCCCCTAATTATTCATACATTTTAACCCCCAATAGAATAAAAACTAGTCTGCTAGAAAGGAATTCACCCCTCTCAGTGTTGTCATGGATATATGAACTAAACATACAGACTATTATGTTTTTTTGCACCAGGCCTGAAATAGGTTTGATAATGCTGTGAAAACGGCATATTTAACATTGGAGTCAACGAAAAATTGCTCTGTTTTGCAACCTGCCCCTAGTGGCTACTGCAATTTTTGTCACTTCCGCATTGGATGCTGGCAGAAGTCGCTGCCAGAACTGCTGGCAGAACTCACTGGGGTGGGGGCTTGGTGTGAACAAGTCAGTGAGGGCTTAGGACTGTCCCTCTGTCACATCATCAAGTCCATCAGGGCTCTTTGTGGCTGAATCCAAACCAACATGCAGACGTCAGTGGACTTAAGGACTTAGAGGGCATGTCCCCAGGAAGTCCGCAAGTCCTTAGGGTTGTCCAAAGCAAAGAGGGCAGACTTCACCGGACTTCATCAATTACATTGACCACAATGCATTGCAGTTAAAACAAAAACCGACAACAACTTGGAAAGACCCCACAACACGTCCACATCAGACAGTTAATCTTTAAAGAGCCTCGGCTGTGAAGAATACAGTAAATGTAAAATATAAAGTCCGAAGCAAACAATATAGTTTGCGCATGTTTTTTTTTTTTTATATTCTCTGGTGGGGCAAAGGGCATCTTGGGAAAGTTAAGCTTGATCCTGTTTTTCTTTTCATAAATAATATTTTATTTCTAAAAATCTACACTGAGTTAATCATGAGAAAGTTAGGAATGAAAATATATTGGTTATGTGGTCATGACATTACTTATGGGGGCGTGGTCTACCCATATTCAGCAGCATTGAATTTAGATGAACAGTCAAATGACATAGCGTTTTGTTGTAAATTATGTTAAAGCTGAGGTGGAGGATTTGGGGGGAAAATGGCAGTTGGGATAGAGATTTGAATCCAAATACCTCAATCGCTCCACTTGTTCTCTTTGGTCCCTCCCCTATGGTCCCTCCCTGACACGCTCTACACCAACAAAGTTGTGCCAAAGTGAATGGACAGTCGCAACAGCCAATAAGAACAGAGAATCAGAGCCTCGCTCTGATTGGTCAAAGTGTCAGCTCATGTTAACTTTGACCAATCAGAAATCACATACCCCAGCTTTTAGGTCATACAAATCTAACAAATGTATGGATGTTTGTAATGTGTATATGTAACACCGCGAGGGTGATTACAGTTTATATATTATTTTTGAGATTCGGATTCCCCGGCAAACCAACACAGGCAAAATGACACCCTGAAGCAGTTCTTATAAAAATATATACTTTATTATTCTATCTTAAAACACAAGCTTGTTTGCTCAATAGCCTCTTAAACGAGGACAGAATTATCTAAAAGCAAGGTCTCTTCGATTGTCCAAGGTTCTATACCAGGGGGAAATCCCAAGTTCAGTCCAGTCTCAGGTGGAACAGCTTTGCTCCGCTCCGGAGGTCCAACGCCAGGGATTCCTGGGGGCCTCTCCGCTTGCGCCAACGATTCCTAGAGGCGCTCCGCCACTGTCAGACAGACATGAATATCAGTGTGTGTCTTGCAGCGCGGTACATTTAAAAAACACATTCACTCTCTGGGTTAGGGTGACAACTTTCCTTAATGTGGATGTATATGAGCCCATCAACCAGTGTAGTCGTCACCACCGCTCCACCGTCGCCTCTGGATCCGACACCTCAATAAACCAAATAGGAACAGGAATCAACAGCTGCTTCTTGTGTCTAAATATAAAAAGCACACACACACACCAAGGGAGGAAGAGACCACTTTCCTTTAGTTGGAGTGTTTGCGAGCGTTGACACTGCAGAGTCTGGGAGACGATTTCACCGAGACACAGGAGATCCAGTCCGGAACAGTCTGCGAGACGATTTCACCGAGACACAGGAGATCCAGCCAGCAGCAACACTGGGGGAAGAGTAGAGGCGATCCAATCTGCGACAGCGGGCAGCACGTTCGTCCGACCAGAGAGTTCCTCACCAGCGAGTCCTTCACTAGAGTGTTTTTTCCCCTCTTCACTGAGTTCCTTCTTTCTAGTAGTGATGGGTCGTAATGTGCCGAGGCTTCGGAGCGTGTGTCGAGTAATCCCGGAAGTTTTTGGTGAAGCGCGTATCGACGCTTGTATCGTTTAGGGCGAATCACGTGACTGATGACGTTTGAAGTTCAAGAAGTGCTTCGGGTATTGTGGATCCACTCGCATTTTGTGGGTTAAGCTGGGAACACACCGCACTGGCCGCGCGGCGAGATTACATACAAAGTCAATGTACTAGCGCGTGGCCGCGCGTCCACCCAATAATCGGCGGCCGGCGGCGGGGGCTTGCGCGGCGCGTGACTGCGCCTCATGAGAGGCGCGTGAATCGGGAGCGCGGCCATTAGCGGCGCATAGAAATTGTGTCATCGAAGGAGCGTGAATCGAAGGCTTGTGCGGCGAACACGGCGCCGCAGAAAAAGATGAAAATTTTCATCTTTTTCTGCAGCGCCGCCGGGCGCCGCGCCTCCACAGCCAATCAGCGTTGTGATTGCCCGGTGGCGGTGGTCTGCAAGACGAGGTGGGCGTGTGGAGTGAGGACATTGGGCTTCCAATACATTCTGCAAATATGTGTATTTTGCATCTGTTTAGCTGTTGGTTGTACTTTAGCCAAGGTAGCGCCGGTTAGCATAGTGAAACTCACCCAGCTGTGTGCTGCTCCTGAGGATAATATGAACCCAAAGTTGATGGCAGTGTCCGTGTGGAATTCCATATAGTACAGCGAAGCACCGGTGTTGTCCTCCGTCAGCCGGCACACTTTCACTTTCAGGTAGGCTGATGTCTGCCTTTATTTGTGCTGCTGAGCACACACTGCTGTTGTTAATGTGTTTAGTATGTTGCTGAATTGCTGTTAATGTGTGTGTATTTGAGATCGGGGTGCGTGTTCAGGCTGTTTTAATGATATTTGTGACAAGACTGCCGCTGGTTACACAGTGAACCTACATCTGTATTTTTTGGCACAGCTGGACCATGTTATTGTTGTTGTTGCACCGTAAGTGTGACGGGTCTGATCTCGGCGTCGGCGTCAGGAATATATGGCCCAATATGATCAAGCGGCGAGCCTCCTGCTGTCACGCGGCCAACCGCTGCCTACGATGAGGAGGCGGTTGGCCGCGGCGGCGACTGCGGTGAACATGGCCCAATATGACCAAGCGGCGAACCTCCTGCATTCACGCGGCCAACCGCCGCAGGCGGCCAATGCGGTGTGTTCCCAGCTTTAGTGTTGGCGATTTATTGGTTTGGGAGTGATGTAGACGTGGATGTTGTATCAACTTGCTGTGACTTTATTGTGCACCCCTGCCTCCGCTGTACCATGTGAAAGAGTGTTCTCCAAAGCAGGAGAAGTTGTTTCCAAAAGGGGAAATTGTCTGAACCCCAGCACAGTGGAACAAATTTTGTTTCTCAATAAAAATGAATCAAATCCTTAAGTTGCACTAGCACATTCACTGCCCCTTACCTTTTTATAACACTGCGACAGTTTGAAAATAAGTATTCTTGTCATTATGAGTAATTCAAAGTTTGACGAAAAATATTTATTGATAGATTTATATGTTTTATCATGTTTCATACCCATAATAATACACCAAACAAAATATAAGTTGTATTTAATTTATATGAATTAATACATGAACAACAGGCTAAATGCATTTATTAAGATGTATTGATTTATTAACTTGTCAGTTTGACCAGCAGGGGGGGTTGTATTGTGTTCAAATCGGTTCAACTGAAGCCTCGAGAAATGAACCTTTTTGTGAACCATTTGGCTTTAAGGCTTCAAGGCTTCAAAAAGCTTCATCTGGCCATCACTACTTTCTAGTTCCTCTCCTTTCCGGAGAGCTCCTTTCAGGGAGCCCGCCACTTCCCCTCATTTCCGCCCCTCATCTATGGTTCCTTCATGTCTTTTAAAGGGAAGGATCTTCTCAACTAGCCAATTGGATAGCTGATTGTTAAATGAGGCTCAGGTGTGTCAATTAGTGGCATGACTGAGTGTAGCAGGCAGTTCATGGGGGAGGTAACAAATGATAAAAGTCCACAACATCAAAACAATACAAAACCACAGCAATCAATAATATTCAAATGCATAAAATAAGGTTAGCCATCATCCATACTGCCCATGCCTACTCGTTTTCAGTGTGTTACATATATACAGGTCCTTCTCATATAATTAGCATATTGTGATAAAGTTGATTATTTTCCATAATGTAATGATAATAATTGAACTTTCATATATTTTAGATTCATTGCACACCAACTGAAATATTTCAGGTCTTTTGTTGTTTTAATACTGATGATTTTGGCATACAGCTCATGAAAACCCCAAATTCCTATCTCAAAAAATTAGCATATCATGAAAAGGTACTCTAAACGAGCTCTTAACCTAATCATCTGAATCAACTAATTAACTCTAAACACCTGCAAAAGATTCCTGAGGCTTTTAAAACTCCCAGCCTGGTTCATTACTCAAAACCGCAATCATGGGTAAGACTGCCGACCTGACTGCTGTCCAGAAGGCCATCATTGACACCCTCAAGCAAGAGGGTAAGACACAGAAAGACATTTCTGAGCGAATAGGCTGTTCCCAGAGTGCTGTATCAAGGCACCTCAGTGGGAAGGAAAAAGTGTGGCAGAAAACGCTGCACAACCAGAAGAGGTGACCGGACCCTGAGGAGGATTGTGGAGAAGGGCCGATTCCAGACCTTGGGGGACCTGCGGAAGCAGTGGACTGAGTCTGGAGTAGAAACATCCAGAGCCACCGTGCACAGGCGTGTGCAGGAAATGGGCTACAGGTGCCGCATTCCCCAGGTCAATCCACCTTTGAACCAGAAACAGCGGCAGAAGCGCCTGACCTGGGCTACAGAGAAGCAGCACTGGACTGTTGCTCAGTGGTCCAAAGTACTTTTTTCGGATGAAAGCAAATGTTGCATGTCATTCGGAAATCAAGGTGCCAGAGTCTGGAGGAAGACTGGGGAGAAGGAAATGCCAAAATGCCTGAAGTCCAGTGTCAAGTACCCACAGTCAGTGATGGTCTGGGGTGCCATGTCAGCTGCTGGTGTTGGTCCACTGTGTTTTATCAAAGGCAGGGTCAATGCAGCTAGCTATCAGGAGATTTTGGAGCACTTCATGCTTCCATCTGCTAAAAAGCTTTATGGAGATGAAGATTTCATTTTTCAACAAGACCTGGCACCTGCTCACAGTACCAAAACCACTGGTAAATGGTTTACTGACCATGGTATTACTGTGCTCAATTGGCCTACCAACTCTCCTGACCTGAACCCCATAGAGAATCTGTGGGATATTGTGAAGAGGAAGTTGAGAGACACCAGACCCAACACTGTGGATGAGCTTAAGGCCGCTATCGAAGCATCCTGGGCCTCCATAACACCTCAGCAGTGCCACAGGCTGATTGCCTCCATGCCACGCCGCATTGAAGCAGTAATTTCTGCGAAAGGATTCCCGACCAAGTATTGAGTGCATAACTGAACATAATTATTTGAAGGTTGACTTTTTTGTATTAAAAACACTTTTCTTTTATTGGTCGAATGAAATATGCTAATTTTTTGAGATAGGGATTTTTGGTTTTTCTTTACTTTTTTGCCAAAATCATCAATATTAAAACAATAAAGGGCTTGAACTACTTCAGTTGTGTGTAATGAATCTAAAATATATGAAAGTCTAATGTTTATCAGTACATTACAGAAAATATTGAACTTTATCACAATATGCTAATTATATGAGAAGGACCTGTACACTCACCGGCCACTTTATTAGGTACACCTGTTCAATTGCTCATAAAAACAAAAAGCAAATCTATCAATCAGATAGAAAGATGTGACTCAATGCATTTAGGCATGTAGACGTGGTCAAGACAACATGCTGAAGTTAAAACCGAGCATCAGAATGGGGAAGAAAGGAGATTTAAGTGACTTTGAATGTGGTTGATGGTGAACGGCAGGATGGAACCATGCTTTAATGTTCAAAAAGTGTTCCTGTCCAGGTCTACATGCCTAAATGCGTTGAGTTGCTGATATGTGATTGGCAGTTAAGTTATATGTGTTAACAAGAAAATGAACCACTCTACCTAATAAAGAGTGTATAATGTTAGGTAATTGAGTGGTCAATCAGAATTTTAAAAAATCATGTTCAGATCACTGTCCGAAGATGCCAACATGCCATTGTCATCTTGGGACAGTGTATTACTGGCATCATGGGACACAGTGATTCAAGACATTTGCAAATTAATTGTTCCAAATAACTTTATTTAATTTTTTTTCGGTTTATACTAGCTAGCTAGCAATTGGCATCACAATTAGGCTATCATTAGCGCTGCCAGCTAGCTTAATGTTAGTCTTAGTGAATATTTGATGAGTTGATTTTTTTAGATTTTCCTCGGCCTTAGTTTAACAAAGATTTAGATAATCTGTTGCACCCTTCCTTTGAGATTAAAAGTTATTTTTATCATAATTGCTACTGTCCCAAGATGCCAATACAGGTGTCCCAAGGTGACAGTAATGCCTTGACATTTTTTGTTTTGATTGATGTGTGTTTGAGGAAGAGTCATCCATCATGTGTTAAATTTTGACTTCTTTTTTCATCTCTGTTGTATAGCAGAGATCTCAAGCTGTTTAGAATGGTATCATGTGATGGATTTGAATCATACTTAAAATTTACGAAAGACATAAAAAAAAGATGCCTGTATTCACCCTATGCCATTTTATTTAATATATCTAATTTTTTTTTTTTTTTTTAGATTTTTTTTTTTATGCTTTCATTGATAGTGCAGAGAGACAGAGTTGAAATGGGGCAGAGAGGGGAGTGACATGCAGAGAACGACCGCGGGCGGGAATCAAACCCGGGTCTGCTGCTGGGCCTGGCCCGGGGGGGTCGCCCTACCAACTGAGCTAAGGGCGCCCCCATTTAATATATCTTTTTAACTAGAATTTGTTAAGGCTGGTTTATTTTATTTCTTTGCCATAGCTTTAGTAATGTTAAGTCTTGTTTTCCATGCCAATAAAGCTCCGTTGAAGTGAATAGTAATTGCGTTGCATAGGTAAAGTGATCTGTGACAAAGTGCTCATTTTACCATTATGAGCCCTCATAGCTTCTTTCACTAAAGCCCTACATAAGACGTCAGCTGAGGTCAGTAAGGGTTCAGGGCTTGAGGCTTTAGTGAGGACATTGGGATTGGGCCTCTGTCTTCCCAGATTGTCTTTACCTCTGTGTGAGCTTTCCAGCTTTCTAGTTATTTGTGGCTCTTGCTAGTGTTTTTAGACCATCCCTCTACCTGTGAATGGATTACCCATGTAGTGTAGTGTCCTTCCTCTGTTTGAGCCTGAAAGCCCATTCATTTTGATGATGCTGTGTTCAATACTTTTATACAATTAATGGACCTGATGTATACAGACGATACACATATCATGTCCACAGCCAAGATAGGCTTCCAGAAAGCTATTAATCATATCTTTGACTTTTGTGAGAAATGGAGACTAAAAGTTAATAATGCTAAAACTGAAAAATGAATATGATTTGATCGAAACCATTCGTTGTCCTGCTGGAAGGTGAACCTCCGCCCCAGTCTCAAATCTTCAGCAGACTCCAGCAGGTTTTCTTCCAAGATTGCCCTGTATTTGGCTCCATCCATCCTCCCTCAACTCCGACCAGCTTCCCTGTCCCTGCTGAGGAAAAGCATCCCCACAGCATGATGCTGCCACCACCATGTTTCACAGTGGGGATGGATGGTGTGTATATAGGGTGATGTGCAGTGCTAGTTTTCCGCCATACATTACATTTAGGCCAAAAAGTTAAAATTTGGTCTCATCCGACCAGAGCACCTTCCTCCACATGTTTGCTGTGTCCCCCACATGGCTTTTGGCAAACTGCAAAAGGGCTTTATTATGACTATTTTCTTGCCACATTTGTGGAGTATACGGCTTATAGTTGTCCTGTGGACAGATTCTCCCACATGAGCTGTTGATCTCTGCAGAGTAACCATGGGCCTCTTGAATACTTCTCGGATCAATGCCCTCCTTGCCAGTTTAGGTGGACGGCCACTTCTTGGTAAAATTTCCAGATGTGTCATACTCTTTCCATTTTTGGATGATGGACTGAACAGTGCTACGAGACATGTTTAAAGCTTTAGATATCTTTTTATAACCTAACCGTTCTTTAAATTTCTCCACAACTTTATCCCTGACCTGTCTGGTGTGTTCCTTAGTCTTCATGATGCTGTCTGTTGAGAGTCTGTGTTGGTTTGTTCACTTATTTCATCTAACAAAGCTCTGAGGCCTTCACAGAACAGCTGCATTTATACTGAGATTAGATTACACACAGATGGACTCTATTTACTAATTAGTTGACTTGTGAAGGTTGCACTGGATTTTATTTAGGGGGATCAGAGTAAAGGGGGCTGAATACTTTTGCACGCCACACTTTTCAGTTTTATATTTCTTAAAAAATTTGAAAACCATTTATCATTTTCATTCCACTTTAAAATTATGCACAACTTTGTGATGGTTTATCACAAAACATCCCAATAAAATAAAATTACTTTTGTGGTTGTAACATGACAAAATGTGGAAAAGTTCAAGGGGTATGAATACTTTTTCAAACCACTGTACATTCCCAGCATGTCCGTTGAGTACTTTGGAAATGTTACAGTGGGTTAAAGTGTCAACCTTAACAGCACTAATATGACTGATAGCGAAAATGTAATGAGTGTTAAAAAGTGAATAGCACAGCTCAGGGCTATTTGTGTTACGGTTAAGTTCTGGACCCAAGAGCAGACAGAGGCAGTTGTGGATATAATAAAAAAAGGTTTATTTCAACGAGGTGGGGAAGCAGGTGGTGAGTGGGGAAGCCGGGGCGGAGAAGCAGGTAGGTAAGCTGGAGGTTGTGGTCCGGGTAACTGCAGGCAGAGGAAAAAACAACGTTAGGGTGGTGATCACAAAAACACGAGGACACGAGATTAGGACGAGGTAGAATACTACTAGCCAGGCGTGTATAGTTACCACTGTAGTGCATGGTACGAACTGGCAACGACAGCAGGGAAGCCAGAGGTGATATAGTCGCGATGATTGCTGATGCAGACCAGGTGTGCCACAGAACAGAGGGAGTGGGAGTGGCAAAAGGAGGAGGAGCGCACAGCAGCCAGCTGTGATCACCACAGTACCTCCCCCTCAACGGACGCCTCCAGGCGGCCTAAGCTTCTCCGGATGAGCCTGATGAAACTCACGGACGAGAGAAGGGTCGAGGATGAGGCCCCGCGAGATCCAGGTTCTCTCCTCCGGCCCGTAACCTTCCCAGTCGGCGAGGTACTGAAAACCCCTGCCCCGCCGCCGTATGTCCAGCAGCCGCCGGACAGTAAAGGCCGGATGATCGTCAATCAACCGGGGAGGAGGGGGGGGGGCATCCGGGGGAGAGAGAGGACTGGTGGAGACTGGCTTCAACTTGGACACATGGAAGGTGGGGTGAACGCGCATAGAAGGGGGAAGCTTGAGCTTCACAGCAGAGGGATTAATAATGTCAACAATCGGGAAGGGACCAACAAAACGAGGGGTAAGTTTTTTAGAGCCAGTCTGCAGCGGAAGATCCTTCGAGGAAAGCCACACCAGTTGCCCCACCCGATAGGCAGGAGCGGGAGCCCGGTGGCGATCCGCGATGCGGCGGTTCTGTTCCGCAGAGCGCAACAGAGCGGAGCGAGTACCCTTCCAAACCCTGCGGCAACGGCGGAGATGGTGCTGGACGGAGGGGACGGAGATGTCGTCCTCTTGAGCGGGGAACAAAGGTGGCTGGTAACCAAGGGAACACTCAAATGGGGACATGCCGGTGGCTGCGCAGGACATCGAGTTGTGGGCATATTCGATCCATGAGAGGTGGTCACTCCACGCCGTGGGGTTGCGTGCTGCCACACAGCGCAGAGCGGTTCCCAGGTCCTGATTAGCCCTTTCAGCCTGCCCATTGGTCTGAGGGTGGTATCCAGACGACAGGCTGACAGAGGCCCCCAGCGCACGGCAGAAGGACTTCCACACCTGGGAGATGAATTGGGGACCCCGGTCGGAGACGAGGTCCGCGGGAATCCCATGGAGGCGGAACACATGCTGCACCAGCAGCTGGGCAGTCTCGGTGGCAGAGGGGAGTTTAGGGAGGGCAATGAAATGAACAGCCTTGGAGAATCTGTCCACGACTGTGAGAATGACTGTGTGGCCATTAGAGGGGGGAAGACCAGTCACAAAATCCAGGCCAATGTGAGACCAGGGCCGGCCAGGAACAGGAAGGGGGCGTAGCAGACCAGCAGGGGGTTGGTGAGAGGACTTGGCCCGAGCACAGACCGTGCAGGCCAGCACAAATGCCCGGGTGTCAGCGTCCATTGCTGGCCACCAAAAGTGCCTCTTCAGTAGGGAAAGGGTGCGACCCACGCCAGGGTGACAGGCGAAGCGCGATGTGTGGCCCCACACCAGAACTTGAGACCGCACCGAACTGGGGACAAAAAGGCGGTTAGGAGGGCCGTTGCCCGGTTCTGGTTCGGTGACCTGGGCCTCCCGGATGAGGGACTCTATCTCCCAGGTAACAGCAGCCACGTTGAGACAGGAAGGAGAGAGGATAGTGTCGGGGGGGGCCGGTGTGTTCACAGTGCCAAACTGACGAGATAGGGCGTCAGGCTTTACGTTACGGGACCCGGGCCGGTAGGTGAGGGTGAAATTGAACCGCCCAAAGAAAAGGGACCACCGGGCTTGGCGGGAATTTAATCGCTTAGCTGTCTGGATGTAAGACAAATTCTTGTGGTCGGTCCAAACCACGAACGGCTGTTCTGACCCCTCAAGCCAGTGCCGCCATTCCTCCAACGCCAGTTGTGAAACTGGCGTTGGAGGAATGGCGGCACTGGCTTGAGGCCAGCAGCTCTCTGTTACCCACATCATAGTTCCGCTCAGCAGGAACCAGCCGGCGAGAGAAAAAGGCGCAGGGGTGAATCTTCTCATCAGTGGCAGAGCGCTGGGACAGGACCGCCCCCACCCCAGTGTCAGATGCATCAACCTCCACAACGAACTGCCTGGAGGGGTCCGGTTGGATGAGAATGGGGGCAGATGAGAAAAGCCTTTTAAGCCCAGAGAAGGCAGCGTCCGCCTCCGGCGTCCAGGCAAACGGGAGGGCAGGAGAGGTGAGACGGGTGAGAGGGGCTGCAACCCTGCTGTAATCCCGGATAAATCTCCGGTAAAAATTGGCAAACCCCAGAAACTGCTGAAGTTTCTTGCGGGAATCGGGGATGGGCCAGTCTGTCACTGCAATGACCTTCTCGGGGCAGGTCCTCACTTGCCCGCTCTCAATGATGAACCCCAGGAAGGATACAGAGGTGACACTGAACTCACACTTCTCGGCCTTCACATATAGTTTGTTCTCCAACAGCCGTTGAAGAACTTGACGGACATGCTGAATGTGTTCCTCCTGGTTGCGGGAAAAAATCAGGATGTCGTCCAAATAGACAAAAACTGAGCGGTTGAGAAAGTCCCGGAGGACGTCGTTAACCAGGTTCTGGAACACAGCAGGGGCATTAGTAAGGCCGAAAGGCATGACGAGATACTCAAAATGGCCGAGGGGGGTGTTAAAGGCCGTCTTCCACTCATCGCCTTCACGGATGCGCACCAGATGATAGGCATTACGTAGGTCCAATTTGGAGAAGACTGTGGCGCCCTGCAGTGGCTCGAATGCGGAACTGATGAGGGGCAAAGCATACTTGTTCTTCACTGTAATGTTATTAAGACCCCTGAAATCAATGCACGGGCGAAGTGACTTGTCCTTTTTGGCCACAAAAAAGAAACCTGCACCAACAGGAGAAGAGGAGGGTCTCATGAGGCCAGCCGAAAGAGAATCCTTAATGTACTTCTCCATGGCCTCCCTCTCAGGACGGGACAAGTTATAAAGGCGACTACTGGGCAAAGGGGCGCCGGGGAGGAGATCAATGGCACAGTCGTAGGGGCAATGAGGAGGCAGGGTGAGCGCACGACACTTACTAAATACCTCTCCCAGGTCATGATAGATTTGGGGAACCAAGGAGAGGTCGGGAGGTTCCTTGGGCAAGGGAACATCTCCCACTGCCGGAGACAGGGCAGATTGTAAGCAGGTGGAATGACAAAAAGTGCTCCAACTCACCACCTTGCCAGAAGACCAGTCAAATTGGGGATTGTGCCGTTTGAGCCAGGGGTGCCCCAGCACCAGGGGAGTGAGGGGAGACAGGATGACATGAAACTGCAGTATCTCGTGGTGATTACCGGAAACAATTAACTCAAGGGGCTTAGTACGGTGAGTAATAAGGGCCAGGTGACGGCCGTCTAAGGCGTTAGCATTTAAGGGAGTGGGTAATTGTTCCAATTTAATGCCAACCTGAGACGCGAAGCCGGCGTCAATGAAGTTCTCATCCGCTCCAGAATCCACCAGGGCTGACACAGGAAAGGAATGCCCGAGGGACAGGAGAGTGGCATCCAGCAGTGAGCGAGAACAGTGAGAATCGGGGACGGAGGGGGCGTGGCTCAGCAGGGCCCCGAGCCTCACTGCCGAGCCCTGTCTTTTGGCAGTGACGGACAGGTGGAGATGAGATGCCCGGGCAGCGCACAGTACAGACACACTCCGGTCTTAATCCGATGAAGCCACTCTGCCTGAGTGAGACGTGTGCGGCCCAGCTGCATGGGCTCCTCTTCAGTGACACCATGCGTCACGGGGGCAGAGAGGGCAGTCTTAGGGAAGAGTGGGGAACAGGAAGCAGCGAAAGCCGGAGGCACGGAGCTGCCCGCCTTCTCCCTACGCCGCTCGCGTAGACGATTATCCAGCCGGATAGAGAGGGAAATCAATTCATCGAGAGTGTCAGCTTCCTCCCTCGTAGCCAGCTCATCCTTGATCGACTCACCGAGACCGGAAAGAAAAAGCCCACGTAGTGACTTGTCATTCCAGCCCGACCTGGCGGCATAGGTCCTGAACTCAACAGAGAACTCAGCTACACTGCGGGAGCCCTGACGTAAAGAAATAAGCCGCTTGGTGGCGTCCCCTCCCTCTACTGGGTGATCAAAAACTTTCCTCATTTCCGCTACAAAAAGGTCAAAATTGTCATTAACTGGAGAACTACTGTCCCATAATGCTGAAGCCCACGCTAGTGCATTACCCTTAAGTGACCCCATAATGTACGCGATCTTAGATCTTTCAGTGGGGTAAGTGAGGGGCTGCTGACTGAAAACTAGGGAACATTGGATCAGAAAGGCTCTACACGTACCCATGTCCCCAGCATAGCGCTCAGGCGCAGGAATGAAGGGCTCACGGGCTCGTGGCAGGTGTATCGGAGGAGTGGGAGCAGGCGGAGGTGCCGCTTGCAGTAGAGGCACTGTGGTGAGGGGAACCAGTAAGTCCAATTGCTGCCCCATTTGAGTGACACGGGTAGCGAGATTCTCAAAAGCCTCCATAGCGTCCCGGAGGGCTTGGCTGTGCTCAGCCACCTGAGTGCCTTGGGCGGCGAGAGCTCCACGGATCTTGCCAAATTCCGCTGGGTCCATTTTGGCCAGTTCGTTCTGTTACGGTTAAGTTCTGGACCCAAGAGCAGACAGAGGCAGTTGTGGATATAATAAAAAAAGGTTTATTTCAACGAGGTGGGGAAGCAGGTGGTGAGTGGGGAAGCCGGGGCGGAGAAGCAGGTAGGTAAGCTGGAGGTTGTGGTCCGGGTAACTGCAGGCAGAGGAAAAAACAACGTTAGGGTGGTGATCACAAAAACACGAGGACACGAGATTAGGACGAGGTAGAATACTAGTAGCCAGGCGTGTATAGTTACCACTGTAGTGCATGGTACGAACTGGCAACGACAGCAGGGAAGCCAGAGGTGATATAGTCGCGATGATTGCTGATGCAGACCAGGTGTGCCACAGAACAGAGGGAGTGGGAGTGGCAAAAGGAGGAGGAGCGCACAGCAGCCAGCTGTGATCACCACAATTTGTGAAGAGGTAGGTAAAATGCCATCCTTCATCATGAGGATTTTATTATCATTTTTAAAAACAAGTGTTTGTTCCACCCCAATCATCACATTCAATAAACCACTGGTGGAAGGCCTTTCTTATGAAAGAAGCTGAGCCAGAGGTTATGTTAGTGACTTTGGGGCTTCCACACTGATATTAGTTTTTAGGGGTCCATTGGGCATGTTATGGCTGAGTTACATTCTGCTGTGAGTAAATATATATTTTGTGTTAACTGTTAAGTGTACTGTCAGGGTGGGCATTGCAATTATTAGCAGGGTCATTTGTAGTATGTACTGCCTTCAACCTTTCCTATAAAGCCTGGGGCTACTGCAGATGGTTATAAGCTGGTAATGAATAAGGATGATCATATTTTTAATTTTCAATGGTTCTGTATTTTGTTTCTCATCTTTTCTATCCTGGTTGGGAAAATATCAAGGAGCCAGTATGGGACAGTTGGCCAGTGAAATTGAGGAGTGGGCAGACCCTTGTTTATGTCTTCCGGCTGCAGTGGCCCTGGTCAGCCCTGTCTCTACTGTGAATTGTAAGCTAGACTGTTGATGTGAGAGTGAACACTATGGTGAGAACAAAAGACCTGTCTGAGGCCTTCAGAAAGAAGATTCTCTGAGTTTATGAGTCTGGTAAGGGATTTAAAATGATCTCAAAAGATTTTGAAATCAGCCATTCCACTGCCTGGAAAATAGTGTACAAGGACATTCAAAACAACTGCCAACATGCCCAGGTCTGGCCGTCCAAGCAAGTTCACCCCGAGAGCAGAGCGCAAGATGCTAAAAGAAGTCTCCAAAACCCCTAAAATGTCATGGCGGGACCTACAGCAGGCTCTGGTGACTGTTGATGTGAAAGTGCATGCCTCTACAATCAGAAAGAGACTGCACAAGTTTAACTTTCACAGGAGGTGTGCAAGGAGGAAACCTTTACTCTCCAAGATAATTATTAAGGCCAGACTGAAGTTTGCCAGAGAGAACGTAGACAAAGAACAAGAACACTTCTGGAATAATGTTCTTTGGACAGATGAGTCTAAAATTGTATTATTTGGACACTAGAACAGAGGACATGTCTGGCGCAAACCAAATACAGAGTTCCAGGAAAATAACCTCATACCAACTGTGAAGCATGGGGGTGGAAGTTCATGGTTTACCATTATGAAACTTAAATACAGGTATAACATGCTTCATAACTTACCATTCATGGATTCTCTCCCAAAAAAGCTTCAAAATATTACAATTATAAAAATATGTTCCTGAGTTTCAATGTCTATATGACAAAATTAACATTCATTACTATTTTATTTTTTATTTTTAACAATGTCGTATAATCTGCTAGTTGTGTAAAAGTTAAAGAACTGGGGCCGGTTTCATGCATTTTTCCTCATAACTCCTGAACCAAACATAATAACACATAACTAGTGATGTCTAACCCTACACTGTAAACAATTGCTGTAAATTTACAGCAGGATTTCAACAGCATTAACCTGTTATTTATAAAAACAGCATTTAACTGTTAATATAAAAGGCAGTCTGTTAAATTACAGTCCTTTGCTGTTATGTTACGGAACGGTAATGTTTTTCAAAAATACTGAACTTTCCTGTTAATTTACCATCAAACTTAGAAGGGACAACTTGACATGAGCTGCCTGCACATGTGAAGCTTATACAATTTTCTTCATTAATCCTCATCCATCCACATCTTAACTAATAAGTGTTGTTTACTTTATATCCTCTGGTTAAGTTTACTTAAAGTTGAGTTATATTTACTTGGAAATGGAAAGTGCAGTTAACATAATTAAACCAAGTTAGTCTGAAGTTATGTTTACTCAGTAGAATGAAGGAAACGGATTGCCTTCGATAAATCAAGAAAGCACAACAAAGTGTATTGTAGAGACGCCCCCTTTCCCACAATGACTTGCACTGGACTAAACGTTTGTTATGTTGCTATTTGCACCCTCAGTAAAGGGGATGTTGCATTCCATTACCTCACTATGCATTTTGTTTAAATAAAACATTTCTGTGTGAACTAACCGTTATTTTTGGTTATAACAAACGGTTTGTGGAAATCTTAAGCAAGATCCCTAGTTCAACTCAGGAGACAATTTACAATAGAAATTAATCATTCCATTGAACTTGATAAATTGTGACAAGTGTCTTGAAGTAACAAACAGAAGCTGCTCTCTGTGTTTAGCATTTGAACAAATAGGGGACATAGTAAACTTACATATGGAATGAAACACATCTGCCCAATGAAATATAACATCCCCTTCGCTCACGGTGCAAACAGCAACATAACAAACATTTAGTCCAGGTTCATCCCTTTTTTCATTAACAGTATAATCCTGTCAGTTTTAGTGACAGTAAAATAATGTTAATTTAACAGTATTAAAATGGCAACCCTGCTGCCAGTTGATTAATGTTTTTTCCAGGGAAATTTCTTACAGTGTATGTTTTCATGGTCAGGGATTACAATGATACCACATACAACATCAGAAACAGTGAAGGTCAGTAGTTAAGGGTGAATCCGATGTTTTTCCGAAAATGAAAGCCCAATATCCGAAAACATCGCTGTGACTTTATAATTTAGGCCTATGTTACATAGACATTGTGTAGCATTTATGAGTTTTAATTTTGTTCTCTAACAAAGACAAAAAACTACAAAAAACCCACAATTTCCAATTGCTTTCTGATATCTACACAGATAGTTCAGTACTGTCCAAATCAACCGACAACTTTGTTTAACAAGAGATATAGTGTTGGATGCAATGCAAATAAATTATTAACTATTAAGTCATTATATTAATTTGATTTAATTTCCTTGTCATCACTTTATGAAAAGTTTTCCGGATCCTAAAAAAACAATGTCAAGTTGTTTTTTGGTAATTTTTGCCTTTATTGGTTAGAGATAGAGAGAGAGAGAGAGAAAGAGAGAGAGAGAGAGAGAGAGAGATCAGAACCACATGACCCGACAGCAGACCTGGAACTCATATGGAAAACAGCCATTCTGTTTGTCTCACAAAGGCCAGCATGGTCTACTGTAGTATGATGCACAGCATGGCAATCACTCGGGGAAAACAACCTTTGTGTTTACCCCATTGGTCGATATGAGAAATAGTGACACCAAGTGCATCTACTCCACATGTAAGTGCCTATGTGAACATGCCCACTGCCACAATTCCACCCCAATCATCACATTCAATAAACCACTGGTGGAAGGCCTTTCTTATGAAAGAAGCTGAGCCAGAGGTTATGTTAGTGACTTTGGGGCTTCCACACTGATATTAGTTTTTAGGGGTCCATTGGGCATGTTATGGCTGGTGCTGGGAAGAGGAAGTGATGGAGATTTTCTATGCAGCCAATGCCGTTGTGCACATTATGACAGGGAAGAGGATAAGATTGACTAGCATTGATGGTGTCCTCAATGGCCTGAATCTGTGTGATGCACTTGTTTTGACTCCCCTTCAGCTGCAAGGAGAAACAAAATATTGTGATGCAGAGATGTCATCAGCGGATGATACCTGCTGGAGATCGATTAAAAAACTCTGGTGTCAATCTATGCAAAGCTGATAGAGCGATGTCTGCAGAGAAGGAGTGCCATTCTGATGTGATTCTCAGAATAAGATGATTTCTCAAAGGCTAAACTGAATCCTTAAAATCCATTGGTAGACATATTTAGCAAGTTTCTGAGAGCTGAACGTACTGGGAATTGGGAACTTCACTATGGAACAATATCAGAAATGCTTCCTTTCATGGCAGTATCAGGGAATACTCTATACACACAATCAGCCCACATCTACTGGATGTGCAGTGGATGTGCAAGGTCCATTTGGAACATCCAGATTTTAACCAGATATTTGTAGAGGGATTCCATGTGGTCAGATGGAGTGATCGCCTATGGGCTGGCATGTCTATGGATCTTGAGCAGGTTCTAATGACAGTATGAAAACCATTGGTGGCCTCACAAGAGTGCAGGGGATGACATAGCTGCAACATCTGACATGGCTTCACCCCATGCCAGCTTGTGCTGAAGTTAACAACGCACACAGTTCTGAACAATCTTCAAGAAAGACACAATTACAGGGGGCTCCCGTGGCACAGTGGTTAGAGTGTCCCCCTAGAGGCCCAGGCCCCGGTTTGAATACGGCCTGGTTCAGTTCTCTGCATGTCATTCCCTCTTTGCCCCATTTCTACTCCGTCTCTCCAAATCTAATTGAAAAAATTCTTAGAAAGACACAATTACTGCTTGTTTCATGTACCCCTTTCACATTGCATTAGTACTGCTCTCTAGCTGCACTTTGAATTAGTAGTAAGTCTGTGCACCAAAATATTTTCATATAAAATGTATGTTCATCAGTTCAAATTTATCAATTTGTGCCAGTTTAGCATTCACAAATATTTGTGTTTTCTTATATTGTTATATTAGGCTATTTTACAAACATTTAAGCCTATGTCTTTGTTAGAGAACAAAATTAAAACTCATAAAATGCTACACAATGTTTATGCAACATAGGCCCAAATTATAAAGTCACAGCGATGTTTTCGGATATTGGGCTTTCATTTTCGGAAAAACATTGGATACACCCTTAACTACTGACCTTCACTGTTTCTGATGTTGTATGTGGTATTATTGTAATCCCTGACCATGAAAACATAGGGGTAGACATCACTAGTTATGTGTTATTATGTTTGGTTCAGGAGTTATGAGGAAAAATGCATAATTAGGCTATGGCGGAAAGTAAAATGGTTGCCACGGCAACCATGATTACATTTTGCAATGGCTAAATATCTGAAACTGCTCAGGGCCCCAAACTGTATACATGTACCAAGTTTCATGCTTTTCTGAAAAGGTTAACAATTTGGCACATATCCCCTCTACCATAAAACAGTACTTTAGAAGCCGAAAATTGGCAAAAAAGGTGTGGTTAAAAAAACCCTTAAAAAATAACTTTCCACCACATGGATTCCTTAAGACTTTTAGTAGGCCTATGTTATTTATTGCATATTCATTAGTCAAAAACAGTTGGAATGGTTTCTTTTGCAATTTTTTTAAGGTCAGGTCATATAATGCCTGGACTATACGGTAGAACTAAGAGGCTCTGAGGGCGAAAAAATTAATGAATAATCAATTAGAGCTTACCTTAAAATAAGTGTGCCATGTTACTGTTTATTGTATTTAGGATTTTAGCTCATTTGGACGCTGTTTGGGCCGTCTGTTTTTATTTATATAGGCTATTGGCGATATTATATCTACTTTCAGTTTCATTACTGACCCACCAAGTAACGTGATTAGTGTTCTTAAAGATACTTAGGGTGTATTCACACAGGGAAAGTCCGCTAGTTCACTTGCTTTGGTCCAGACCAAATAGAATTTAGATTTTTTTTGTTTGGTGTGGTCCACTTTCATATTGCCCCTTTTGCAAGTGAACCAGCATTACGAAGCAGAACCACACGTGATATGAGGTAATTCATTCATTGGACAGACATTCTGGGGTGGAGAGAAGCAGGAAGCACGAAGTGAACACTGCAAAATATATAATTGATATAATATAGGGTTGGAAATAATAAATAAATAGGCATCTAGCCTATAAATAAAAAAGAAAAACACCAAATTATTGTTGTTTCATATGGTTATAAGATGTAGGCCTATGTCATTGCCACGTTATGTGGCTTGTAGCCTGCCATGTGAAACATAATTTTTGCTGTACTTTTGCTGCTGGACGCGCGGCTTGCGAGAAGAATAGACACACAGCTGATTTAGCTGTACAGCTGAGCTGTGTGTCAGTTCGGCACAGCTCAGCTCCAAACTGACACGGGGATAGTATAAACGGTGGCCGGGAAGCAAAATAAAAACACACACTTCATGCAAAGCGCAGCGTGAACCTGTTGGCACTGTACGTGAGACGCTCCCCTCTCCTTCATCTGATCGCTGAACACATCAGCATGTTTACGCTAGTGATGGCCAGATGAAGCTTTTTGAAGCCTTGAAGCCTTAAAGCCAAATGGTTCACAAAATGGTTCATTTCTCGAGGCTTCATTTGAACCGATTTGAACACAATTACAACCCCCCCTGCTGGTCAAACAGTGTTAATAAATAGCCAGATAATTCTATCAATTTGTCCTGCAACAGTGCAGCCATGGGAATGACTGACAAGTAAATAAATCAAGACACCTTAAAAAAATGCATTTCATGTATTGTTCATGTATTCATTCATATACATACAACTTATATTTTGTTTGATGTATACTATGGGTATGAAACATGATAAAACATATACATCTAATACATCTATCAATAAATATTTTTTGTCAAACTTTGAATTACTCATAATGACAGGAATACTTATTTTCAAACTGTCGCAGTGTTATAAAAAGGTAAGGGGCAGTGAATGTGCTTGTGCAACTTAAGGATTTGATTTTTATTGTGAACATTTGTTCAGACAATTTCCCCTTTTGGAAACAACTTCTCCTGCTTTGGAGAACACTCTTTCACATGGTACAGCGGAGGCAGGGGTGCACAATAAAGTCACAGCAAGTTGATACAACATCCACATCACTCCCAAACCAATAAATCGCCAACACTAACCCGCAAAGTGCGAGTGCATCCACAATACCCGAAGCACTTCTTGAACAAACGAGGCTTCGAACGTCATCAGTCACGTGATTCGCCCTAAACGATACAAGCATCGATACGCGCTTCACCAAAAACTTCCGGGATTACTCGACACACGCTCCGAAGCCTCGGCACATTACGACCCATCACTAGTTTACGCGTCACTATCAAATGTAATATATTCGCTCGGCCGAATTCACACCACAAGCGAACTGCAGCAGAGTGCCAACCTCTTCAGCTGGTTCTCGGAGCGTTTGTTTGGTCCGCCCCCGAGTGCGATTGCTGTATTCACACATGTCTGAAAGATGCGCACCGAAGGCGGAAGTGCACCTGAGTTCGTTTCAACCAAACTAAACAAGGCATGTGTGAATACACCCTTAGATTATAAAACAAGAGGTCCAAAACACAGATGATGATTCAACAAACTAATTTATGACTTTATATTACACTAGAAATGCACGGGTAGATTTGATTAGACAGCATACAGATGCAGCTGCGCATGAAATGAGCAGGAAATGGATAATCGAACTCGGAGCAACCGATTTCAGCAGTGTACGAACGACGTAAGGAGTGTTTCTCCTAAGACACCGTTCGGGAACCACGACTACAGAGGTAAACAACTTTGGTAAGTCATAACGTAGGAGTCTTCGTAGCTCGCTAAGAGAGGACGTTATCGGGAAACCGGGTCCTGTTCCCATTTACACGTTACCATTCACACACTCATTCATACACCGATAGCAGGCTAACTATCGACATTCACATGAGGCAAGGTGGGTGAAGTGTCTTGCCCAACAACTATGACACAAGTGGCAGGGCGGGGATCGAACCTCCAACCCTTTGATCATCGGCCGACCCGCTCTGCCACCTGAGCCACAGTCGCCCCTAGTAATTCAACTGCTATTATAAAAAGAAGCGGGCTAACTGGGTCACCTTGGGATATTCCCCTCTTGATATCAAATCTCGTCGTTGTACCTAACCAAAGTAAAACAGAGCTTGAAATTCCTTTGTACAGCATTGCCACAACATTTTTAAATTATTTCCCAAAGCCGAAGTATTGCAATATATAACAATAGCGTGTTTGAGCTTGTCAAAAGCTTTGCAGAAGTCTAGAAATAATATGATGCCATCATCTTCTACCAAGTGTGAATAATCCAAAATGTCAAATACTAGCCGGATATCATTATGTATTATTTATTATTATATTATACGGTTTTGTATAAAGCCAGATTGTGTATCACTGATGAGTTTATCTATACCACTTTAAAGTCTGTTAGCTAATGTATTAGTAAATATTTTGTAATCAACATTAAGTAATGTGATTGGTCTTAAGTTATCAATAACATCCTTATTTGGTTTTGGTTTTCAAGTAATTATACCTTGTTTCATTGTTGTTAATAATGTATTATTTCGAAGACATTCTTTCAATGCTTCAAAGAGCTGTTCACTTATTTTGGTCCAGAAAAAATGGTAAAAGTTAGTTGTAAGCCCGTCTTGACCGGGTGACTTTCCCAAGGCCATTTCCTTTATAGCTGTATCAAGCTCCTCAATTGTCAAAATTGAGTCACATGTCTCTTTAAATTCTAAATACATTTTCGGAATTAATGGTGGTACTTTCTTAAAGACGTTTTGATAATTTGTTTCTGAGAATGAGATAATGAATATAAGTCTTGATAAAATGTAAACATTTCAGCAGCAATTCCTTTGGGTTCAGTTACAATTTGGTCATCCACTATGAACAAAAATAGAAACGCAACACTTTTGTTTTTGCTCCCATGGCAACAATAAAAAGCCACTCTAAGGCCCCCCCCAATAATGCAAAACTGGACATTTCAGATTGGCCTTTTATTGCGGCCACTCTAATGGTGCTTTTCCTCTGCGTGGTTTCAGCTGAACTCGAGTGTATTTTGACTCGCCGCGTGCAGCCTTCTCTGGCTCTCTTTCATTTGATTAGCATCACAGATCCGAAAAACGTAATGAAACGTCCATATATTCGCTAAGCTCACCCAGTTGTGTTGGTTGTTTGGGATGTTACTTTAAAAATACTATACAAGACACGAGAGGAGACGTGTAGGGGAGCTAGCAGCTATATATACTGTATATCCTATAGTAGCCAGCTGGGACAGAAATGATAGCGAGCGATTACATTACAAGCCTCGAACTGCACTGATTACCTCAACAAATTATTCAGGCTGAGACATGGCTTGCATTTGAAAACACTTATCCTGAAACAAGCACAAAACAGTCAACTTTATGATGCCCTTGTTTACATGCATAGGGATGTACGTGACACATCCCTACAGCTGACTGAGTGGCAGTCACACATTGGTACACCAGTCCTCTCTTTTTATGGCCCTTTGCAATATTCCTGTACTTCTTAAAGCAAGGGGGGCGGGGGTATTTCTTAAACATTTTTCAGTTAATAGCACAACAACTGCTCATCATTTCTACTTTGCTACTTGGCTCCGGAGTTGGCTTTCTGCCCCTTTGTATGACGAGCCCGCCCACGTTTAGGAGGTACAATTTGCAGTGGAAAATGACCCGTGCTGCTACCAAAACAGAGTTGAGCTGAGTCGAGTTAAGTCGAGTAGATCTACATGTGCGGTGGAAAAGCGCCTTATGGCACAACTGTGCAATATTCGAGCGGTCTTATCAGCATCTTGATAAGAATCCATCCCACCTGTGAGGTGGGATGGATTATCTCTGCAAAGGAGAACACAGATTTAGACAGATTTGTTTACAATATTTGAGAGAAATGGTTCTTTTGAGTATATAGAAAAAGTTTTAGTTCATAGAGTTCAGCTCATGAAAAATGGGAGCAAAAAGTGTTGCATTTATATTTTTGTTCAGTGTATGTTTAGAGCAGTAATCACATTTCATTTCTGTTTTGGGTAACACTTTATTTTGATAGTCCACTTTTGACACTCAACAAGCTATCAGTAGATATTCACTTGCATTTCAACAGTGAATGAGTCGATATTCAAGAGAACTATCTCACTAGATATGTAACATGTATTCAACTAACTGCTAGTTAACTATAAGTTGCACAATTAGTAGATGTTTAGTTGATATTCAACAGAACTCTTTCAACAGATAAGACACATGCATTCAATTAACTGTCAGTTAACTATAAGTTGAAATATTAGTAGATGTTGTGTTGCAAACGTAACATGCATTACACTAACTGTCAGTTAACTATAAGAACATTTTATTTTGTTAAAATATTTTACAAAAACTGTCTGCAACAGACATTATAATTGTTACAACATGTTATTTACCAATATTCAACTAGCTATCTATGTGAATGTCGATAGTTAGCCTGCTATCGGTGTATGAATGTGTGTGTGAATGGTACCGTGGGACAGGAAAAACAGGTCTCCCTTGCAAAAGAGTCTTCGGTCTCAATGGGATTTACCTGTATAAATAAAAAAAAAAAATTCTAGTAAGTTCACTATCAACTGTCCCCCCACTCACAAGGTACATATCTCATCTAATGAATGAACAGTCAACCCTCTGTTGATCCTACAGTCATTGTAAAAAAAACATAAGAATATTTTAACAATCAATATGTAGTAGTGTAACTATGTTGATTAATTAACTAATCTATAAAAGACTGTCAACCAACTATCAGTCTATATTTAACTTAGTAGGCTATTTGTACTGTAGACAGGTTTGAGGACTATCAAATTAAAGTGAAAACAGTTGAGAACAGTTTTGTAGTTTACTGTTGATTGTCAACTAATCTATAAATGACTGTCAACAAACTATCAGTCGATATTCAACTTACCATTTGTAGAGGGTAGTTAGGACTATCAATTTAAAGTGAAAACAGTTTAGAACAGTAGACAGTCTATGTTTTGCTCAACTGATAAGCAACACTGGATGACCACAAAGTAAAGTTAAAAAATATAGGTAGCATATCTGAGCAGGAAAGCACATTTGTTTTTAGACAATGTAGTTTTTTTTCAGTAGTTACAGAACAAGTAGGTACACAGCAAGTACCATCAATACCTGAAAAAAAGACAATAAAACTAATACATTTATTTACTTACAGTCCCCTCCAATAGTATTGGAACAGTGAGGCCAATTCCTTTATTTTTGCTGTAGACTGGAAACATTTGGGTTTGACACCAAACGATGAATATGAGACAATAGCTCAACAGTTCAGCTTTCATTTCCAGGTAATAACATCTGGATCCGATACACAACTTAGAAGATAGCATTTTTTGAAAAGGAACGCCAAATTGTTAGGCAAGCAAAAGTATTGGAACAGACAGACTTTAAATAAATTAAAGTGAGTAAACCGTAATATTTTGTCGCAAATACTTTGCTTGCAATAACCGCATCAAGCCTGTGACCCAGTGACATCACCAAACTTTTGCATTCTTCTTTTGTGATGCTTTTCCAGGCTTTCACCGCAGCCTCATTCATTTGCTGTTTGTTTTGGGGGGTTACTCCCTTCGGTCTCCTTTTTAGCAGGTAACATGCATGCTCTATAGGGTTTAAGTCTGGAGATTGACTTGGCCAGTCTAAAACCTTCCACTTCTTGCCCCTGATGAACTCCTTTGTTGTTTTTGCAGTTTTTTTGGATCATTATCTTGCTGCATGATGAAGGATCTTCCAATCAGTTTGGTTGCATCTTTCTTTAAATTGGCAGACAAAATGTTCCTGTAGACTTCTGAGTTCATTTTGCTGTTGGCATCATGTGTTAGTGTTGTTGTCAAGATGCACCTTTACCAAAGTGATGGAAAGGCTAAAGTTTAGAGAAAGAAAGAATCTGCTCATGATCCCAAAGTACATACAAGCTCATCTGTGAAACACGGTGGAGGCAATGTCATGGCTTGGGCTTGCATGGCTTCTTCTGGGAGGGCTCATTATTCTTCATTGATGATGTAACACATGATGGCAACAGCAAAATGAACTCTAAGTCTACAAAAACATTTTCATCACATCACGCCTCAGCACAATGGGTGCCCGGTCATTCAGCTGTTCAGCACCTAGGCTCTGGAACTCCCTCCCCCCACACATAAAACAGTCAGACACCATTACAACCTTCAAGTCACAACTCAAAACTCACCTCTTCAAACTCGCACACAAAGTATAGCTGGTCACCGTCTTGATTGTTTGTTTGTTTTGTTGTTTTGTTTTCCCACAATGTCTTGTTTTTAATGATTTTATGATGATTTTATGCTCTGTAAGGTGACCTTGGGTGTCTTGAAAGGCGCCAATAAATTAAATCTATTATTATTATTATTTTTTTAATATATTTTTTTGGCACTTTTATGCTTTTATTGATAGTGTAGAGACAGAGTTGAAATGGGGCAGAGAGGGGAGTGACATGCAGAGAACGACCGCGGGCTGGAATCGAACCCGGGTCCTCTGCTGGCCGAGGCCCATGGGGGGGACGCCTTACCAACTGAGCTAAAGGCGCCCCCTATTGTTATTATTATTACCTGGGAACACCGTTCCCCGACTGGGCACAGCTGATATTGATTAGAAGCCGCCCTCGCCATTCCAATTTTGGGGCGGCGTTTGTTTTACGCACCGTTGGAGGCAACTAGTCTACATTAATTCATAAATAATTTAAATAATCAACAAACAACTCAACATTGATAAACAAATGCAAAATATTAAATTAATCATGAAATCAACCATTTGGCTTCAACAGTTCCTAAGCCACTCCTTTGTAATTTTAGCTGTGTGCTTAGGATCATTGTCTTGTTGGAAGGTGAACCTTCGGCACAGTCTGAGGTCCTGAGCACTCTGGAAAAGGTTTTCTGCCAGGATATCTCTGTACTTGGCTGCATTCATCTTACCTTCAATTGCAACCAGTTGTCCTGTCCCTGCAGATGAAAAACATCCCCACAGCTGCCACCACCATGCTTCACTATTGGGATGGTATTGGCAAGGTGATGAGAGGTGCCTGGTATACTCCACACATAGCGCGAATTAAGGCGAAAAAGTTCAATCTTGTTTTCATAGGCCAGAGAATCTTATTTCTCATAATCTGGGAGTCCTTCATGTGTTTTTTGGCAAACTCTATGCATGCTTTCATGTGTCGTGCACTGGGAGAGGCTTCCGTGGGGCCACTCTGCCATAAAGTGGAGGGCTGCAGTGATGGTTGATTTACTAGAACTTTCTCCCATCTCCCCACTGCATCTCTGGAGCTCAGCCACAGTGATCTTTGGGTTCTTCTTTACCTCTCTCACCTATAACTTCTCCCCCGATCACTCAGTTTAGAGGGACGGCCAGCCCTAGGAAGAGTTCTTGTCGTCCCAAACTACTTCCATTTAAGATTTATGGAGGCTACTGTGCTCTTCGGAACCTTAAGTGCAGCAGAAATTATTTTGTAACCCTGGCCTGATCTGTGTCTTGCCACAATTCTGTTTCTGAGCTCTTCGGGCAGTTCCTTCGACCTCATGATTCTCATTTGCTCTGACATGCACTTGTTAGTATAGACAGGTTTGTGCCTTTCCTAATCAAGTCCAATCAATTTAATTAAACACATCTGAACTCCAATAAAGAGTCCAGATGTGTCTCAAAGGTGATCAGAAGAACTGGAGTTTAATATACGAGTGCCACAGTAAAGGGTCTGAATACTTATGGCCATGTGATATTTCAGTTTTAGTTTTTTAATACATTTGCAAACATTTCTACAATCCTGTGTTTTTCTGTCAACATGGGGTGCTATGTGTACATTAATGAGGAAAAAAAGTTATTTTAGCTAATGGCTGCAAATGAACAAAGAGTGACAAATGTAGGGGGCTCTGAATACTTTCCGTACCCACTGTACGTGACCGTCTCTTCCTGGTTTCCTTCCAGTATTTATTTTGTTTTTAAATGACATAACATGTTAAAATATAGAATGCAACATAATGTGGTTAATTAACAAGTCCCAACAAGCACACAGGAGCGTTTAGTGATGTTGTAAAGTTTATATTTTGACCCGCTCCCCTTGACTGCCAGTGTTTTTACGGACATGAGGGTTTATCATTTTACAACTTTTGAGGCTGTGTTAATGCAAATGGCTTCATATTTGGGCTTATGATTTCTGACAAATTTGCGATTTTTTACCTCAGTTCATATAGGGGAGAACAGGGTTATATGTCACACAGGTTGGTTGTCACAATCGTTAAATCTCGACAACAGAAGATGCTGTCTGTGAAATTTTGGTATGGAAATCCAGAATTGGGACCAGAGGGAGATAGTCCTCCTCAAAGTTAGACAGCTGAATTTGATGTGAGAGGACTTTTTCTAGGCGTTTACACAATGGGTTTATACCAAAAAACTTGTTACCCTTAAAAAGTGTGAAGTGAAAGCTATAGTTTAGTTTTTAGCTGGCTAACTAGTTTTTGGATGGTTGTTAGCCTTTAGCCGATCTACTTCGCACACAAATCGGCACATTAACGGACAAGCGAAGTCGGATAAGAACACCTAGATAACTCATAGTTCATAGTCTGCATTCTACCTGCATGTAAACAGGATCGCATATCGGAGTTTGCGTTCTGCGCTTGCTCGAGAGTTCCCTGTCGGGATTTCACAAGGAAGTGGAAGGAGACAACGTTATAAATAGTAGTGTTGTTGCCGGAAAGGAACCGGACGTGGCTCTATAACCACTTGTTGAAAGGGCAGCAGCGCCACCTAGCATAGCGGAGTCAGCAATGCTCCGGCCATTTATTGAATATTTGAAAGGCCTCAGGTACTCAGACAAGTGAAGCGGTCCGTTCGAGTGGCAAGTTCGGTAAATGTCTTAATCCAATCTAGTTGTCCCATGGAAGCGCACTGACTGACACCCCAGAGAAGGAAAGAATAGAGCAGGAAAAGGCAGCTAGTATGCAAAAGAAAAAAATGGAAACAAAATCATTGTGCATCCCAATCTAGAATAGCTGCCACAGCTACTGCACCCCAGTGCACTCCACCCCAGCTGGGGAAGAAAAAACAGAAGAGCAAAAGGCTGGAGGAGGAGGAGTCTCAATCAGATGAAGAGGATAGTTTTTGTTTGGTTTGTATGGAAACGTTTTCTTATAGCCGTTCAGGGGAGGTAAGGGAGAAGTGTTGGATGTGCAACCAGTGGGCACACAAGCTCTGCTTAATTGGAGTGAACAGACCCGACATTTGCCATCACTGTAACTCAGATAGTGAATGTCTGTAGCCTATTTAAGTAGGCAATTATTGTTAGACCTATTTGTTTTGTTCTTTATTTTGTTAAATAGGCTGGTCTTAATATGGGTTTCCTGTTTGTTTATTCCTTGCTGATTTTGTGTTAAGATGCATTAAGTTAAGTAGGCCTATTTGTCAACTTGACAATGCAATTAAACTTTCAAATTTAGTTCTGCCTTCTTTTTAAGATGTTTCCTATTAAGATAACATTGTGACAAACAACCCCATAGTGTGTGACAACCGACCCCTTGATGGGGTTTGTTGTCACAATGTGTCAGGGTGACTTTGATGATTAATTTCTTCTTTATTACAATAAGTTGGAAACTGAGAGGGATAAACATTTCAAGCCAACACCTTAAGCTTCAATTTAATGTAGGAATGACTATTGAAAGATGTTTTGGTGATGTTCCAGGGCCCCCCCAAAATTGAGGTCTCTTAAAAAATGTCATGATAATCATGACATTACAAAAAATATATAAATTAGTTATGAACAGGCCCACCGTTGTTTTTTCTTAATTTTGTAACCTATCACTCAATTCGGGCAAATTAGATGTTTCCCCAAAGCTTTCTCTTCTATCGGCTCAGGCTGCCTACTGTTAATATTGCCTATGGGTTTTCAGGTTGATGTTTACAAAAACGTTTTAATTCATGAAAAATGTGGAATCAAAACATGAACAAATAAATCTCCCACACCGCAACAATCAAAGGTGATTGCGTATTGTGTTCAACAGGTTTAAAAAAACATGTAAATTAGATTTGTTTTTGCTGGCAATTTTACTACTTAAGTCTGGAAAATTCTTTAATATCAGTATTTCTGCCAGCTGCAGTAGATTTTCAATTCAGAGATACTGTGATATTTCATCAAGTTTCCGAGGTGTCTTTGTGAAGGTTCTGAAGGTGTTGTGCAGTGCTATCATGGTAACCACCCCCTCCCCCCCTTCAGCAGTGATGTGTCTAAAAACTAACTGCCAAAAAGCAGGCGCAGAGATCTTAAGGGCAAAACATTTTGGCTCGCGCTCTGCCCACCTACAATTTCTACCAGCCCACCCTAATCTAACTGTCTAGATCCGGGCCTGCATGTCACCCAGCTGTTGACAAGCAGAAGATAAGAGGCCTTGCTATATTCTCTTTGTGTTGTATCTGAATCCCTAAACAGGCACATGAACAGGGACAGCACAAACTAGTGTGGCAGGGCATTTATGGAAGAAGGGCTCCTAAAAGCTACTAAGTGGTTCCTATCTACTTTGGAGAGCAGGCTCTCAGTGCACTCTGACTCATGCTGACACAGGCACTTCAGTGACAAAGCACAGAACTGTGGCTTCAGTTGTTCAAATGAAGTTGCAGATTGGATGCATAAAACTAAGATAAGGGATTAACCTAGGATATTTCGGTTATCATGGCTTGAGTTAGCCATGATCCGGTTGCATAAAAGCGGAGGGACATAAATTACCATGGAGATTTATCCTTTACGTTTAGCCTGGTCTGGACCAAGCTAAACGTAAAGGATAAACTCATTCTGTTGCCTGATTAGCTCAGTCAGCTGTCACTCCAATCTGAAATCAAGGTGTTTAACAGTTATTCCATGATCTTCTATGTACTGCTTCATTTTCATTAGCCTGTTTTAAGGTACCACATAAAAGACTGCATTGGCATTTAGTTAAACAGTTATTATTTTTTATTTATTTAACCTGAACCATTTATAATTAACTTAATTATAATTAGATTAAAGGTGAAGTAAGCAATTTGTTTATGTTAATATAAGTGTTAAATCGCTCTTTATTCATACAGTGATCACTTATATAGTGTGCGCGTTTCATAAAGCCGATCTCTCAGTCACTCGCTCTGCATGTAATCGGCAAATAAACTTTTCGGGGATCCCACTACTGATAAAGAATAGAGAACGCTACAAACCGGCACCCGTCTCACTGCCGGTGCACGTGCAGAGCGACAGATGGGTGAATGTATATGCGCCTACAATGGCGGAGCAGGTAAAAA
The DNA here is from genome assembly GCF_949987685.1 of Ammodytes marinus. NCBI lineage: Eukaryota > Metazoa > Chordata > Actinopteri > Uranoscopiformes > Ammodytidae > Ammodytes > Ammodytes marinus. The sequence goes on from NC_137231.1 coordinate 1,416,575, forward strand.
TCCTTCCCAATGTCTGTTTTGATAGTTTTTATCATGTTTTATCGCACTCATGGATCTGAGATGGTGCTAGATAACTCACTGCTTGACTCAGAAAATTATATACTCAGTGCATTAATGTGGTGACGTAGGGACGAGGCAGGGGAGTGCTAACTGCAGTCACTGACAGGAAGTTAGCTAAACTGACCATTCCGCTTACTGAACCTTTAAGATGAAATTATATAAATTAAAATAATTGATGTGATAGTCTGTTCATATTGCAGGTTATATTTATACAATTGATTATCGATGGCAGATGACGTTGCAAATGTGGGTCAAATAAATTCACTTTGTACTTATAACCATATACAGGTGCATCTAAAACAAAATTGAATATCAATGAAAGGCTTATTTTTTCTGTAATTTAATTCAAAAAGTGAAACTTAAATATATTCTAGATTAATTACACGTGAAGTGAAATGAATCTAGAATAAACATACTTTTCAAAAGGACGACATTTCTGTATAATAAATCCTTTTTTGATTGGTTTTATGTAATATTCGAATATTTTGATATACTGGATTTTTTATTTCATGATCAATCAATCATCCAAAAAAAGGTCTGACATATTTCACTTTGTGTAATGAATCTATGAAAGTTTCACTTTTTCAACGGACTTTCCATGATATTCTGTTTTTTTAGATGCACCTGCAAACTGCTCACTGTCAACTGTTTTATCATTAATCAATACAGGGGCATCAAGATCAGATGGCAGGGAAAATGGGCCGTCTTTTCCATTTTTCCATCAGTAAATCTGTGTTCGATCTCTGGGTCTACTTCTGAAAGCTGTGGGCTGGCACTTAACAGAATAGGCTCGTTCGACCCATGGACCTATAAAGAAAGGTTCGACCCCAGTTTCGGCTCGTCTGGAAAGTAGACGAGAGTAGCCGAGTGCAGTCTTGGGAGTGACGAAAAAGCCTGACTGAAGCCGGACAGCTCCGAGTTGGCTCGACTTGCATGTGCCGTAGGAAGTAGCGTCCCTGTTGCGGATGCAGTTCGTTTTCTAGTTTTATTTTTAAGGCCTATTAGAAACATGTTCGTAGAAGAGCTGCACATGCTACAACCGATTAGAAGCAGAACACAACACAAAGAGGAGTAAACACTTCAAAAGCGAGTGACATTTTCAAAACAAGAAACAAGATAGGGGAGAACGGGGTAATCTGAGCCACTTTTTACATTGGCTCCCCTCTAAGCGAGCTAAAATGATTTATCACTCAAATTTACACATTTCCCATTAATTCAGGATGTTTCCTAGGAATTGGCATTAGCAGAATTTTTTCAAGACAAAGGGCAGTGAAAATATGATTGTTTTAAAAAAAGTTGTCATGTGGCTCACTTTACCCCAGCTGTGGGGTAAACTGAGACAGACCAGAAAAATCAAGGGGGTAAAGTGAACCACTTACTTTTTCCACTCTGAAACTACCATAACAACACATATTGTAACATTTAGAATCCTGAAAGCTAGCCACACATTCCAGAACTAATGTCGGACTAGTAAACGAATGATGGGGTTTGGTCAATTAATCAAAGCAAATTTTATAAACACTTGAAAGTAACTCTGAACAAAATCAAATACAACACATTATAATTCAAAAGGTTTTAATAAGATTCAAATGAAAGATAGAACCAGTTAGATTAGAACACAGTCTGGGGGTCAGAACACAGGACCCTTAAGGCCAGGACACACCAGTCCGACTACCCGAAAATGGTGACTGCCGATTCAGGGAGCTCCAGTCTTCCCGTCGCGGCCGAAAAAGTGCAAAGAACACACCAAACCGACTGTTGCCTTTCCGTACGCTCTGCGCTTGCGCGGGACGTAATGTCTCCATAACAGCAGGCGGCGCTAATCTGTATTGTGGCCCGAAAAAATACGGAAGCCGGAAATGATAGGACGGCTCTCTAGTCCATAAACATAGATAGAAATACGTATTTATATTTATGGACCATAAAGAGCACCATTTTTAGCAAAGAGTGTCGAGCATGGTGTCGAGCTGTCAACAAGGGTTGATGCATGTGAGTACTAGCTGAACGAAACAAACAAACACATTAAAACTATGGCTAACTGTTGTTAGCTGTTTGTGCTACCCTCCTCACTTCCGGGCTTCACTGATTCGCTAGCCCTCCACAAATCAAATTGCTCAAACTGAAAGACTGTCCGCCGCTGATTGAACATGTTCAATAGGCTCAAAAGAAGCCCGACGACATCAACTACGACCGATTTCACGGCACACACCAAACAGATTCGTGTCTCCGTCCCCTCGAAACTCTACGACGGCGATTATCGGGCCGGTGTGTCCTGGCCTTTAGAGCCAGCTTGTGTCTGGGGGTCAAAGCATAGGAAAATCAGAACCAGCGAGAACAGCCTGGGACTCAGAACACAGGAGACCCAACTGGATTATAACATCAGCCTGTCATACTCTACAACTAGGCCTACTCTACATTCCAGCCCTGCAGGTTACAAGGAAAGATGAAAAGGTGCTCTTTCCGTGTGGTTGCCCCAGGTCGTCTTTGTGGTGTATTTCCTTGGCATAATGGCTTTTCTACAATGCGTATGACATTAGAATAAAACATATGTTATGTAATGTTACATTAAAATATGTTTAAGACTAAACTTAACTTGTGCCTCATGGCCAAATGCTGTGGGGGAAAGGGAGACACTGTCTCCCTTTCCCCCACAGCATTTGGCTCACTTTCCCCCACCACCACAATTTGAGAAAAAAACTACCTCTCTTAGCATTTCAGGCTAATCTTTAGCTAATATCATCACATGGTTTTTATATGTTGGTAGTTCATCAACACGTATGATAGAAGTTTTTCTACATGAATACATTTGCTTTGGCACTACAGTTGATTAAGTTGACAGCAAGAAAATTTACTTTTACATGCAGAAATACCTATTTTGGTGAAAAAAACATGCTAACCACAGCACCATGAGGTCCTCTCTTTCATGGCCAAGGGGAAATGAGAGGGGCTTGAAAACATATATCTCACATGACCATAAATGTTTTCCGTTGCTTAGATACAGGGGGTGGCTCACATTACCCGATGCCTCAGATTCCCCCGTTCTCCCCTATATCCCCATTCCCCACACATCTTTATCTTTCTTGTAATTTTACTAGAAAACCTACTTTTAAGTGATAAAAAATAATTTACAAATCCAAATATAGGAGGTTTCGTATTTCTCCCTTCACATAACGAATATGATCGGCCTAAAGACAGTTAAAGGTCTAATACAATATCCCTTATTATTATGGCTATGATGATGAACTTTATTATGACGTGTAACATATGTAACCCAAATGTCCCGCTGCCTCTCTATAAACCCTGGGACTCTGCGTTGTGTTTAATTGGTGTGATGGGTAGAGAAGGACCACAGGACAAAGAAGTTCTTGATTGTGGAAGCGACTGGCAATTTATTCCCCAACAGTGGCAATCTTCATAAGCCGTCCTAGTATCAGGCCTTGTATTCAAGACACAGTAAACAATGAAACAAGATGGCGCCCGTGCACGCAACAAGCTTAAACTACGTTGGCTCATAAGGGGCATACAATACAAATTGCGGTAAGACAGCGCCACACAGTGGCCTTTCTAGGTAACAACCTTACATCTACCCCTTCTTTACTTGATGGCGTCCCAGCCATCAGGACAAGCAAAATAGAACACATATCACTATGCACAGAAACAAGATAATAAAAACTAATGTGATGACTATGTGTCTTGCATAGAGAATGTATGCGTAACCAATTGGGGAAACGCATCAAAGGCAAGGGGTTTAAACTCCCAATTAGCGCTCAGCTCCGCCTGTCAGCAAGACGTTTCCCATCAAACATTTCGCTCCCGCAGCCCGTGGGGAGAAACTGCAGCGACTTGCTCCAGTGTCTGTGTCCGTCTTGATCCCGCGGGACTTCAAAGTCTCAAGCCGAGCCGCAGCCAGCCACAGGTGCAAGTCGGACAAAAAGTCTAACCATAATGCTGTGCGCTCAGCAAGACGAGCGTCATAATTGCGCAGGTCTTAGCAAGACGGCGACATCTCAAACGAGGCTAATAGCCCCTTTTCATCCTGGATTGGCGTTTATGCAACTGACTAATCCAAAGTGCCCAGGTTAGACTTTGTCAAGGCTGGCTTTATCAATCATCCTGGATATCTTAATTCCACTTTTATGCAACAGGCCTCTGGTCCCCGCAGGTGTATGTTTATTATTGTTCAATGCTGATCTGTTTTGGTTTTGCGTTAAACTTAATTGTATGTGTATCAATTGTTCAAGTTTTTGGCTTGGTATTATTTACAGTCTAAGCATCTGTACACTTCCCAAATGCTTCGATCGTGTCGAACAGGTGAAGTGAATTTAGGTGTAGCACCTCTTGCCACATGAATAAATTATTTCAGCTAAAATGTTCTCTCTATGGTGATAGCATAGTGTACTGTATACGTGTGTTTAAAAAAATAAGTGTGTGTGTGTGTTTGTCTGTGTGTGTATTTAATAACAGACACTGAAATTCACATTGAGAAAAACAGCTCAATGTAAATCCATAAAAACTGCATGTTTTAATCCCATGGTCAATTGAGGATAAATACATGAATGTGGTAATATTAGACATTCAGCCTGTTCTTATACCTTGATTTTTTTTTACTGTGCTGAAGAGCAGATATACCCCTAGTGGAAACGAGAGAAATGTGATACACTTTGTATTGTTATTAGTTGTATAGGCCATAGGCAAGGATACAATTCATGTGACATCTGGACAATCATTAAAAAAAGTACAATTTCAAGTTATAAGAGCATGATGAATGTCTAATATTACCACATTCATGAATTTATCCTCAATTGACTATGGGATCAAAACTGCCTTAGGAAACAACAAAGTAGAGAAGACAGAATGGGGATCAAGAGCAAGTTAAACAGTCTATGAATCATATATTGAATTAGGTTTTCAGATTGGAACACCATTAAATATCAAATTGCATAAAATGACATAATACATCCGTGCAGGAAACCCATTAGAGATAAGCAGACATGGTGACATGTCTCAGCATCAGGGTGGAATGCATGTCTAAAGGGGGCCTTTGAACCTGTTAAAGAGAAACCCTGTAGATCTATAGAAACTGTTTTAGTGCTAATAGTTAAAGCAGCTCCAATCACCCTTACAAGAAATATAGTGGGCGAAGGCAAGCCTTTTCTTTGCGAGAACAGCTACTAGACATTCCTGTTGTCAAAGTAACAAGTCAAGATGAAATTGCTAAGCTAGTAAGAACAATACGCTTGTTTCCTTAGTAACCATTGGTGTGGAGGCAGCTGTTGGCAATTCTAGACAATGGCCATGTGACAACTTTCTTGAAATTGGTTATGACTTTATGTTATACTTAGACTGAGTCACCCAATGAGTGTGATCTTTTGTATCCTATGCCTATTGGAATCCTTGATATGTAGGTGAGGGATATCTTCTTCAAATAGCACTGACGACACACGATGGCAAAGGTTTACGATTGCCTTCAGCGTTTCTCCATTCAGGGCCCACTCCAAAACTATGTACTCCAAAACACTAACCCGTTATCCTGGCTTTCGCCAGACCACAGCTAAATCTTATTGATGATTATGAGTGAACATGGGTCTGTAATCAACGTTTTCATTTCCAACTTTGAAGAGGCGGGATCAATGGATGTAGATTAAAATAATTGTTGTAAACATTTGGGTAGACCTTCAAACAATCAGACCAATGATCCACTGTCGCTACACTGTCGTCATCGTGTTAAGCCCACCTCTAGTGTGCCTGGGGAGAAAGCGCGTTTGTGATTGGTGCCAGAATTATGGGAGGAAGTAAACTGGGCCAAACGGGTTGGGTCTAGACTAGTTTGCAGAGCGAAATCAAATCGCTGGCAGACTCGGCTGGGTTGACCCAGGCTACTAACCTGCATTGATTTAGGGCAGGGGTCTCCAACCTTTTTTCAACTGAGAGCTACTTTGAAAAAATTAAAGTGGCCAAGAGCTACTTGTATCAAATCGCTTATATTTATTTACATAGCACACATCAAATGAATTAAGCTTCTGTTTGTACATGTGTGAAATTGCAATACCCAATGCTTATCATAAATAATTTCCCATCAAAGGTCCAAGAACACATTACTTTACACTTTTTGTGGGCCACATATCAGTGAAAATTGACATCAATGTCTATACTACACTTCTTATTGTGACGCAACAGTGTTTCCCCAGGAAATGTCTTAGTGAAGGCGGTCACCACCCAGGTGTGGAGGAGGCGCGGCGCAACGCGGTGCGCCGAAAATTTTGGGGGTATTTTGCTCAAAGATGCCAATACGCACTATAGAAATAAACAACTGCTTATTTGAATAAAACAGACAACTGACCTTACAGTTGTACATTTTTAAAGTTCCTTTTTGGATAGGGGGCTGTTGTGAGATTATTGTGGACAATTAGGCCTACTGTGATGCGATAGCCTATAATTCATTAATGGTTATTATTAGCCTACTTGCTTGATTTCTTTTTAAATACAGAGGTTATTGGTCGTTTTGGAACATGTATTTCCCAATTTAAAACGCAAAAATAAAGCAGCATTGAAATTCAGAAAATAAATCTTGTATGACTACTATAGCAGGCTGTTTTACAAATAACTAAATACAATGTGTTTTCCCCTTAAAATGATTAAATACATTTATGCAAAGGTCAAAAAAGTCGGTCAACCGATCAGGCGAGCTACTGAAAACCCGCCCGCGAGCTACCGGTAGCTCGCGATCGACCTGTTGGAGACCCCTGATTTAGGGTGTATTTACACCTGTGGTGTTTAGTTTGGTTGAAACCAACTTAGGTGTGTTGCCGCCATTGGTGTTCATCTTTCGGGCAGGTGTGAATACAGCAATCGCACTCAGGTGGCACTAAAGAAGCGCATTAAGATCATAGGTGGTCTTGATGCGCTTCCAATCGAGCTCTGGTGCAGTCCATATGCGATGTGAATGTGGCCCGACCTCAATCCGACCCAACTGAAGCATGGTATACTTCCTCGGACCTAGCACAGTTGGGAGAGGTGCTGATGCTGATGCGCCAGGACGCACACAAATGACGATCCTGATGTCAATTTATATGAGACTGTTCCCCGCGACCCAATACATCCTTGCGTGTAACTCACATAAAAATAATGTTGCTGAAGGGATAGCGTTGGTCTGATGTAGAAGTGTAATATTTGCTGCAAATTTAGACGGATGAAAATATATAAATAAAAAAATAAATCACAAATTTCACGTATTAATACGTGGTGACATAGGGCAATAAGCATTCGTGCCTAGGTCCGGATCTTGGTGGGGGAGTGGGGCAATCGTGCTTAGGCATGGTACGGGGCAACTGGGCCTAGTGTGAGTGCACCCTGGGCATATAAAGTAACTTAACAGTCAAAGATAATCTATGGTTAATTATGATAAATGTAAAGTTCCCATTTAAGGAGTGCTTGTCATTCATTTTCGAATGCACGTGGTGTCTAATTCTCAGGAGAAGATAAGACTATGTTGACATTATGCAGTTGCATGTGAGGCTGGTAAACAGTGGCAACCAGGCAGGACGTTTGGAGTGATGCCCGAGGTTTGATTGGTATCAATGTTGTAAACATTACGGAGAGAGCCACTCAGTGTTAGCCTCAACAAAGAAAGCTCATTTCCCCATCACCCTATCAGAAAGTCTATGATGTTGATTTGGACATAATCCATTTTGCCATCATCTGTTGACTTGAATGACGTCAAAATCCTTTTATCAGATCAGATTCTCACACTCTTCATGGCCAAGTTGACAATTTGCAGAGGAATGCATTCCCTTTCAGCTTTGGAAGAAATGGCTTCCTTCCTTCTTTACTTTATACTTCCTTTCTCATTAGTCTCGTACATACCCAATGATTGTTGTACTTTCCTTCTGCATACCTTGCCCTTAACTTGATTTTGTCTTTCAACAAAAAAACTTGGCGTTTAAATAATCTTGATGCACTTCATAGAGGGAATTGCAGTGGAAGGGAGCTTTTTATATTCATCAAAAACATTACAAAATGACTCTCATGAGTGTTTGCATGTATGTCTTTGTCAAGGCACTCAGACTAAAGTTTGTCTCTAAATCCTCTTTCTGGATAACAGATTGGCAGAGAATGATCATTTATGTTTTTTTTTTGTATACCGTATTTTCCGCACTATAAGCCACAGGTGTTTTAATGTTTAATTACCATATAGAGTTTGTGCACAGAGGGGATTGTCGAGAAAGAGATGGCTGCTTGAGGAAGCTCCCATTTATTAACATTTCAACAAACAAGTTGTATATCCAACTGCGTAATGCTCACTCCGTGTCCGTGAATAATTACCGCAACTAATTCCTCATTAACGGAACGTTACACCGGTCGGTTTTTGAATCTCATCCCCATATTCCCTATTGAAGGCTTCTTAACTGTTGTTGGCTCGGAGCGAATGTGCCTGAAGTAAGCCTTGCTTCTTCTTTACTTTTCTTTCCAAGCGGAGAGCACCTTGCATGCTCACCTGGAATCTACTCAGTGGCGGGCCGTCAGGGCCAGCAAAGCCTTCTCTGCTAGCCTAAAGACTTTCAGAAAAAACTAAATTATATATTATGAATAAATTATTATATTTTTTATTAAATATATCATTTACATGTTTTCATTAATTCTATCTATTTTTAAAGAGTTTGTTCAAGTCTAAATACGTAATTTAATGGTTTTTCCTTCGGCTGCGCTGCCTCCAGTGTGCTAATATATATTAGAGCTCTTATCCAATGAGATTATTTCCCTGCTCTGTCTCCACGTAAAAAAATATCTGGCCGAGGCCTTCAGAATTCCGAGAGAATCCCCTCTCTGTTGTCGCTAATGGGGACGATGTTGTGATTGACATGTTCTTTAACCAATCAGATTTCAAGTTTTCCGTTGGGCGTATCATTTTACACGGCTAGGCCTTCTAGCTGGCCCTGAGCTGGCCTTGTCGCAATCGGGAGGGAAAGTAGCCTATTTGAACTACCACTAGCTAGCTGACATTACTTTCCATGGATAGATATTTTTGATTAGATCTTTTAGATGAGATTTTGTCGGAACACACAGTGGATTACAGAGGAGAAGGAGTGGATTTAATGGCCAACTTACTAGGTAAGTTTTTTTATTGAGAAAAGGACTTTAAAGAACAGCTGGACATTGTGAAGCAGGGTGGAACAACACCGCAGCTAGCCGGTCTGACTCAGCTGGATAAAGGATCTGTGCGACACTTCCAATCAGGCAGCAACTTATGAAAGGTAGGCCTATAGTTGGCTCATTGCTAATTGTATTGCTGGATATGTACTAGGAGCGGTGACCACAGGACGTGCTTCCAGTGCCGTTCTGCTATTCATTCTCCATGGTATATGACCCTCTAGTAGTGCGCTGCTTCCCAGCATTATTTACCAGCTTAAAACGTATTAAAACATGCAAATAATGTTTGTTTTTCTTAGCTGCTGCACTGTCCAGCGCTCTAAAAATTTAAACTAAATTGATAGACAAGATCTGACAGGTAGTTTTCATCCTGGCGCATCCTGGCGCAGGGTCTGTGATTAAGCTGGGATCTACGTGTGTGTGTGTGTGTGTGTGTGTGTGTGTGTGTGTGTGTGTGCGTGCGTGCGTGTGTGGGTGTGCGTGTGTTTGACATTTGCCTTGACCGGTAGCTGCTAGTGACTTGTGGCTGTTTTGAATTTGTTCTTGATTATTTGCTCATGTCATGATTTAGAATACGTGGAGTCTTTTCGTGATGCGGCATCTTGTCAAGCTGTGTAGTGTGTAATATTAGTTGGCCTATGCTCTTGGTTTAGTCAACATGTTTAGTGTCATTAGTGTAATGTAAGTGTATTACACTCGTTAAAGGTTACTGTAACTGCTGCAATCGTATGGTTATCCAATGACAATAGCCGTGACGTCATCATGAAGAAGATTTTCGGGATGATGGCTCTGAAGGCCTATAGGTGTAAAAGGCATGGCCCGCCACTGAGTCTACTCATTACTAACTGAGAGTAACAAGTGTCATCTCCCCTTTTTATAAATGTAACTTTATCATCTGCTTTGAAATAATTGGACAGTTATATTCCTGAAAATGTTCTGGAGAAAAGGGGACGCCCTTAGCTCAGTTGGTAGGGCGTCCCCCCCATGGGCCTCGGCCAGCAGCGGACCCGGGTTTGATTCCAGCCCGCGGTCGTTCTCTGCATGTCACTCCCCTCTCTGCCCCATTTAATCTCTGTCTCTACACTATCAATAAAGCATAAAAATGCCCAAAAAATATAAAAAAAATAAAAATAAAAAATGTTCTGGAGAAATGAGAGACCGTGTTCAGCTCTGCGGTGCCGTGGAGAACACAGCCTGCGCACGGAGGTGGCAGTTATTTGCAGTTGCTGTTTGACACAACACTCAATACACAATATTTAATTTTGTTAAACTTTATTTTATCCGTTTTGTGCCGTTTTGTACACGTATATAACATTTGAAAATAGGGGCGGCCCGCCGGCCTAAAGGCTACAGACAAAAAATAAATAAATAACATTTTCTCATCCACCAATCGAGTTCATTTGAAACGAGAAGTAGGCTACTCGAGTACTCGATTACTACCGCCCATCCCTAGTAGGTACAGAACATATACTGTGCTGTGTAATTATTATATTATCAGCCGCACCGTTATATAAGCCGCAGGGTCGAAAAATGGGGAAAAGGCGCGGCTTATGGTCCGAAAATTACGGTCATTATTTTTAGTTTAGTTTTAACAACAAGCAAACAAACATGAACAGACACGACATAAGAATGAAGACAAAGTAAAACAGAAAAAGAGGACACGTGTATGCTGTTCATTGTAACAGTGTTCCCTGCTCTATAAAATGAGAAAAAAATAAAGATAAAAAATAATAATCTTTACATACACTTATATATCTTTCTGCAGAGAAGAGTCAGTAAATGATCGCATGTTCACACACCCACACACACACACACACACACACACAAACACACCAACATATACCACACAACATTAAAAGACACACACAAACACAAAAACAAATTCTATGTCCTGTGATGTCCACCGTAGTTCTCCCCTCCCTGCTTAGCAATGCTACAAGCTTTATTTCTCATAGTGCCTCATAGATGTGTTTCCATACTTAATTAAGTTGTTTTGTTTTATTGTTGTCCTCAGATAATGTATTTTCTATGGTCAGATAGTATTTCACAAGTTCTTTCCAGCTCTTTAATGTAGGTGCCTCTGCATTTTCCAGTATTTTAAAATGAGTTTTCTGTAAATAAGGGAAGAAAACATCATTTGCCATCCCGTAGGGTACCTTACACCCTCGGGATTCTGAAAGATACACAGCTGAGCTGAGAACTGCATTTTTGTTTTACAAATGGTGTTGATATACATTCTTGGATTTCATTCCATCCTTTGTTAACTTTCGTACAATGCCAAAAGGCGTGTATGAGGGAGTCTTTTTTTTTTTGGGGGGCATTTTCAAGCTTTATTAGATAGTACAGAGTTGAAATGGGGAGACAGAGAGAGAGGGGGGATGACCTGCAGTAAAGGTCCACGGGTCGGATTTGAACCTGCGACCACCGCAACGAAGGCTGGAGCCAATATGGTACTCGCTGGAGCCAATATGGTACGCGCTCTAAAACATCTGTGAGGCATAGAAGTACAGTTCTAAATTAGGAAGTTTAAGACCACCTTCTGTTCTTACATGTTGAAGAAGAGTTCTACTGAGTCGATGTGCTTTACCAGACAAACGAGGTGAGTAAAGTGTTAAGTTGTGTGAAAAATTGTTTTGGAGGAATTAAAGGTATTGTTTGGAAGATCAAGAGAAATTTTGGTAACCACATCGTTTTAAAAAGATTTATCCTTCCAATTATATTTATGGGCAGGTTTGACCATTTCTTAATGATCATTTATGTTATTAAACATGGGATACTATAATTCAGCTTTGCACACTAACACTTCACATACTAACACATCCTGATCGAGCTATGCACTTTGTACAAACATGTAAATATGCGTCTTATCCTTCACCTATCTTAAGATTCAAATCCAAATATTTCTCAAAGTTTTGAAAATTATCTATTTGTGGCAATAACACAGGTATGATGTTTGTTGTTCCCAACATCTGCCCCACCCCTAGATAATGTTTTGACAAAGTTTGGAGGCAGGGAATGTAGTGGTGTGCATAGCATAGAGGCACACTCAAACGCAAACATACAATACAATTATAGTAGTAGGATAAGTAAGTCAATTGAGAAATAATCTCAGGCTCTAAAGTTTGTCTGCATCAAGTGTGCACAGTCGGCACCAATGTATTTATTCCTGATTGACCTTCTAATGTGAAAAGGTTGTGGATGAGCCCTGAAAGATGCAAGAAAACTGACACAGAAAATAATTAGGATCTGTGTAGATATGCATATGAGATTTCAAGTTCAAAGTATCAAGTTCATACTGTATTCTGTCACAAAGGTCCAGACACCATACCAGGAAAGAATGGCTGGTTCACTTAAATTATACTTATGTCAAGGAGCCACAAAACAAGAAATGTGTGTAGGCAAGGTTCCCATGGCAACAGAGATAGGCAGCGGTGATGACAGATAAATCCTACAGAGGAAACCTTACGTTTGAGCCTGATAAGCCTTCAGCAACCTGAACCACAGATACAGCAGAACAGCCTGACTAAGTTTAATAACAAAGTGATAGGCTATCAGTACCCCTGAGTAACACAAATTGATCAATGTGTGTGTGTGTGTGTGTGTGTGTGTGTGTGTGTTAAAGAATGTTGATGTTTTGAGTGATTTTCATGTTCACTCTAGAGCCTTCAGGAAGGGTGGCCCCCACCAGAATACCACCAGTCAGTGGTGCTCAACGGGCAACAAAAACGTGTATGTGCGTGCTTGTGTGTGTGTGTGTGTGTGTGTGTGTGTGTGTGTGTGTGTGTGTGTGTGTGTGTGTGTGGATTTTATTCATATGACTTGGACTTTTTAGACTTGAATCATGTATATGATGACTTTAGACTTGACAAATATAAACGAAAAACTTTTACAATCTTGAATTCACTTGTTATTGACAAGTCTTGTTATTTGAAATGAGTTATTATCAATCCCACATTTTAAAAGTTATTCAGTTTGACTTAATCTGACAATCACGTTGCATGAATAGGAGTTAAGGGTGTTTTTGTCAGTGCTGACAAGAAAAAATACCAATTAGACCTATAGTTTATGTATATAGTATATATACCTTGGTAAAACACCAAGACACAGATTGCCAGTTGATCAAGTTTGGTTGATTTTGTGGATGAAAGCAATTTTGTCACTTAAAACACTACTGCGTACTAGGGATGCACCGAAATGAAAATTCTTGGCCGAAACCGAAACCGAATAAAATTAAACAGTTGGCCGAAAGGCCGAAACCGAATACCGAAAGAGGCTTTTGCAGTTTTGTTTATTATTTAGTCAATTATTTCAACATTGCATACATGAACTCCCAAATGTTCTCCTCAAACATAGCCTACAACTAAAAAGCAACCCTAAATAAATAAATAAACAGTAAAACCTTCAAATCTAAGAGTAAAATTAATATTTTACTAGGAATTAATTTGTGAACCCCTCACTGATTTTTACCTTGACTTATAGTTATATGAGGATGAATCTACAAAAAGATCGACTTATTGCCTTTCTTAATTTTTTGCAGTGCAGTGCAGGTTGAGTTGCTCTAAAAAAAACTGCACCACAGCTCCCACCGTAATGTCCAGACTTCAGAATTTGCATCAAAGCCCTGATCATAACAATGAGAGGCTTTAAACGATGTCCATGCTTAGGAGGTGATTGTAACTTTTTCGTCTGTAGACTGAAACTAACGGGGGGAGGCGGCTCACTGGACATATATTTAGTCGCGCTGTCAGTTTGCCGACTTGGCTCTGTGTATTCAGGCTCGAGAAATGCAATCAGACCGTAGGAGCCTTTTCCCCCAACGGCGCTAACGGACAGGATATCTCCGGTTATCATTTTAGCTGTCAAACTAAAGTTTTTTTTGCGCGGCGGCACTCACCGGCGAGGTGTCACTGACACTGTGAATGACACCGTTACCAACTGTCACACTGTCACAGAGTTGCACCGGGTGAATCGCTGCTTCGCTCGCGCAAGGCTTTTGTGTTTCTAAGGTGATTAAACATCAGTCTTGGACGAGCGTTTTAACTGTATGCTGCATAAAGCATTGCACTGTCTGCGCCGTGTTTCATCCAGTTGCTCCCACACTGGACTCTGACATTTAATTCATGCACGCTCCAAACTCCTGCTGCGCGCTCACAAAGAGACGTGGACTTGCATACACGGTTACGTCTCTCTTTACTGCCATTTCCTGGTTTACAAGCGCGCAGCTCTTTTAAAAACATATTTCCTTAGTGTCATTTAGTTCGCCAATTTTCGGTAATGTTGTTCGGCCTTTTAACTGTTTCGGGCCGAAACCGAAAATGACTTATTTTGCCATTTTCGGCCGAACTTTTTCGGTGGCCGAATATTCGGTGCATCCCTACTGCGTACCTTTTTCATATAAATGAATGTCCCTTACATTCAGGGATGTGTTTGACATCAGAACAGAGAAAAGACAACAGCAAATTATGCAAAACTGTGTAGGACGTCACACAGAGGGAATATTAATTGTGGTAAATAAACTTTTTACAAGAGTTAGGTAGGATTGGTAGTGTGAAATTTTACCTATGAAAAAATAATTTACAATGTGGGATTTATAATGTTTCGTGGTAACCTGGGATACTGATGTCATGAAAATGTTTTAATACTGTGATATACGAACTTAATGAGATAATACTTTAATTGGGTTTTACTCTTAATACAGCGTCATATGCTTTTGATAATATTGGAAAAGGACATATGGTCATTCAATTAGAGGATAAATGGTAATTGGTCATTGTTATTTTTAAAGGAGTTTCCCCGCCTGGATTGGCTTAAAGGTGAGGTTTCTCCTAGTTGATTAATGGCGCTTTTCCACCGCATGGTATCAGCTCGACTCGACTCGACTCAACTCGCATTTTTGGCGTTTCCACCGCAATTTCATGGTACCTGGTACCTGCTAGCGGCTGCTTTTTTAGTATCGCCTTGCTCTAGGGTCCAAGCGAGCTGAGTCGAGCTAAAAGGTGACGTCGGCAGACGGCCGGCCGCTGATTGGCCAGAGACTACCGTCTGCCGGCTTCATTCTGTTGATTATTCTCCCCTTGATTCTCAACAACTCTCCGGGACTTTTATGTGTATTTTGGCTCGCCGCGTGCAGCCTTCTTTGGCTCGCTTTCATTTGATTTGCATCACAGACCCGATTTTTTTCTCTCCATATATTCGCTAAGCTCACCCAGTTGTGTTGGCTGTTGGGGAAGTTACTTTGAACATATGAGAGGAGACATAGCAGCTAGGCTAAATAGCCTATAGCAGCAAGCTGGGACAGACATGATAGCGAGCGATTACATTACAAGCCTCGGACTGCACTGATTACCTCAATAAAATATTCAGGCTGAGACACGGCTTGCATTTGAAAACACGTATCCTGAAACAAGCACTTAACAGTCAACTTTATCATGCCCGTGTTTACGTGCATAGGGATGTACGTGACGCATCCCTACAGCTGTGTGGCAGTCACACATCAGGACACAAACCCTCCCTTTTAACGGCCCGTAGCAATATTCTACTTCTTTTAGCAAACAGATACAAGGGGAGTATTTTCTTAAACATTTCTCATCCGTGTTTTTGGCGGTTGGTTCAGTTAATAGTGCAACAACTGCTCGTAATTTCTGCTTTGCTACTTGACTCCGGAGTTGGCTTTCAGCCCCTTACGACAACCCCGCCCACGTTCAGGAGGTACTATTTTCGGTGGAAAACGACCCGTGCTGCTACCAAACCAAGTTAAACTGAGTCGAGTTGAGTCGAGTCGAGCTACATTTGCGGTGGAAAAGCGCCACAAGATTGAAGTTGAAAGATTTCCAGCGCTTGCTGAAAGGAGTGTACCTGAAGGGAGTCCTGCTAGCCGAATTTGACCTTATTAGAATAAGTGCTTAGTTAACATAGTCTTAACATAGCCTAGAGAAATGTTAAATAGGACCTTGATATGGAACTAGTTAATTAACTAACCCCAAATTGAAGTTAAAAATAGGATTCTAACATTTTTAATAGGATTGGATGAGGACAACTTTACTGACTGACTGACATAGACAAGCATTGCGACTGAGGTAAACAAAGGTAAATTGTTGTAAGCTTCTCTTTTGGGGCCTTGCAAGGTGTATTTCACAGAACACATTTAAGCCTGTTATACAGAAAGGGTGCTCATTAGGATGATCAGTAGTATTTAATGCTATTTACATGCAGGATGTCATTAAACATGTCAGATCTGTGTGCGTGAGTTGGGGTTAACTATAGGGGACAGGAAGCCTTAACTGGATTATATAGATGGACAAAGGCCATGAACATAGACCGAGGGACGCCACACGTTTTGAGTGATGTACCCATCGTCAACTTAACGTATATTAGGATATGGATATGTAAACTGTTTTCAGCCAATTCGAATGGACCAAGTCTTGACAAAATGCAAAATTGATCAGTCAGGAGAAGGAGGTAAGTCCTGATTATTGGACTTTAAGAAGGAGTACAAAGGGAGACCAGAATGCTTATTAAGATTTCTTGCAAATTTGGAAACTGGAGGATGGCCATGTCCAGGCTTGAGAAAAATGCTGTTTCAATAAACAATCCTCTACAACCCACCTGCCTTGTCTCAGCGGATTCATTGTGTCAACCAAACTTCACTTTTGATGGAAGAAGCCCACAAAAATACTTCAGACGTACAGTAGAAGGCACACAATCCGTGCACGATAACCGAAGGCTTACCTCAAGTAGATGCACAGACAGTGTTTTTGTAATTTCTCATGGTTTCTTATGGGGACAACAGAGGTTACGCTCTATAGCTAAAGTTGAAGTGACAGCTGTAAGTTAATAAATCAAATACGTTAGATCAAAACCTATCTGGTTCTCCTAGTAAAGACAACTTGGGATGGAACTTGAGAAACTTAAAATCTTAAATGTAATTTACTAAAATGTGACAAATACAATGTTTGTGTGGGTCTGCATAGTGTAGGCCTACATAAATATGTCAGAAAAAAATAGTACTTCATCTCACATGAATTAGTAGTCATGGTGACCAAGTGCAATGAATCTATCATTATACAAAATGCACTGCAGTGTAGTGTAGTGTTAATTAATGGCACAGATACGAGATGTGTTTAACACTTGATCTAAAAACTTAACATTGAATTTAGCTGAAGAGTGAGGGATATGAAGTGAGTCAATGAGCACTTGGTTTCCATAGCAACTAACACACCAGAGTCGGTTGCCTGAGCCTTCTGTAAATGCAGATCAGATCAAAGAGCCAACACACACTGATAGATCGCTCTGCCTAATGAGGCTGCCTCTAGCTTATCTGTGTCTGTGCTATGATTGTAGTATTGGCTGTGAGTTGCTTATTGTACAACTATATTCAATAATTATAATAAACTCAATAAATAAGATTGTATGCTTGGAGTTTTCATGCAACACGAGGAACATTTCCTTCGTGATTTTCTCTACTTATGACATCTATTGCAGCATGTCCGTCCTGGGAGAGGGATCCCTTACTTTGTCGACTCTCCCTGAGGTTTCTTCAAACATTTTTTAAATCCCGGTAAAGGGTTTTTTACTGGGAGTTTTTTCTCAGCTGAGCTAAGGGTGTAAGGGCAGGGTGTCATACTGTATCATATTGTATGGAATGTAAAGACCACCGAGGCAAATGTCTATTTGTGATATTGGGCTATACAAATAAAACTGATTTGATTTGATTTGATTTGATTTGATTTGAACATTGTTATACTCCTGTATACATGATCATAACAGTATCCAGGTTTAAGTGCGGCATGTGTCCACCTATGAGACACCTTTTTCGGACATTATACCTGGCAGACTCTGCTGGAGAACCAATCTGACAACTGCGCAACCTTCACATTTCAGGTTAGGAGTTAAGAGTTATTGAGGACGAGATCAGCAAATAAAGCCACAAGGGCTCTATCTGTTCCTTTTTAATACTGTGCATAGGCCCTGTAAACTGGTATGTAAACAAAGGGAATGTAAACAAAACAGCTGTTTACATTCCCTTTGTTTACATACCAATTTACAGAGCCTAGGATGTGTATTCACACAGAATTTATTTTCACCTCGCACAGATAGGTGGCAAGCTCGTATAGACAGGTAGCAGATTGTGAGGAGATATTCACTAATTTTGACAAAAAGTGATTTGTAATCAAATATTCTTCAGAATTACCTAGTATGCCATTAAGTCTGTCAAGCCTGAATTCCACCAGATGCCTGTCCAGAGGGGTATACTACGAAGCGAGATTAAGGGCTGAGCGAGGTCTGTTGAGTCTGAAGCCAGAGTTTTCAGTATCACGAAAGGTGGCTCTCTTTCTACCTGGCTAGATCACCGTGGTAACAGAAGCTGCACGGCTAACCTGCTCAGAACAGTTTTGGTTCCAGAGTTTGAGCTTAAATTCGGCTCTTAGAGCGCTGCCCTTTAAGGAAACTACACATTTTGAAATCCCGCGGACCTGACTATATTGTCTGAGCGATACATTCTCACTGAGTAAACTAGTAAATCAGTAAACGTATTGATCAGTAAGTTAATTAAAGAAACGAAGCCGTGACATAAGGCTTAGCCTACAGCAGAGTGAACTGTCACACTGGGACTCTTTGCCACATGCAGTATTGATGCAGAAAATGTAAAATAGCCTAGACCTACTGTACGCAGCGCAGTGATGCCGGTAACGCGTTACCGGCATCGGACCTCTTTTTTCAGTAACGAGTAATCTAACGCGTTACTATCTCCAAACCAGTAATCAGATTAAAGTTACTCATCAAAGTCACTGTGCGTTACTTTTTCTGTCATTTTCCTTAGTAAAACATTTTACATAACTGCACAAATGACTGCGATTGCGATATAATGTAGGCTAAATAAATATGCTCGCATGTGTCTCTAAACGCTCCAACTGCTCCAACCGCTCCTCTCGTCTTTTTGGTAGCGCCCCTCGTCTCTGTGTGCGTGTGTGTGTGTGTGTGTGTGTGTGTGTGTGTGTGTGCGCGTGTGTGTGTGTGTGTGTGTGTGTGTGTGTGTGTGTGTGTGTGTGTGTGCAGCAGCATTACGGCCGAGTTTAAGCTGAACTGTGGCGCAACACAAACGTTTTCCCCCCCATGAAATATAGCGTCTGCTATGGGGATATTTAGGATTCAAGTACGGTGACGTTGAAGAGATAGTGTTTAAAACTTGGAAACTTATAGTCACGTGGTGACCGGTGGCCGCACACACCCAGTCTATCAACACATGAGACATCGCAAAGAAAAGTCAAATTAATGCATGAGAGTGAAGGGCCAACACTGCTACTGTCTTTGCACTTTGGAGGAATACATTTATTTTCATGGGGGGGAAAAAGGTTTTTTTTTATTACATTTTTTAAACCACAATTTTTATTATTTTGAAAACAGCTACTAGCCTACAAGCTTTATTTTATATATTTTCAATGATTCTTAATGTGTACATGTTTTAAACTGAGATATATGGGTTTCAAAACCTGTAAAGTAACGTTTAAAGTAACTTGTAATCTAACTTAGTTACTTTTAACATCAAGTAATCAGTAAAGTAACTAAGTTACTATTTTAAGGAGTAATGAGTAATCAGTAATCGGATTACTTTTTCAAAGTAACTGTGGCAACACTGACGCAGCGCCACTTGCTCTCACCTCAAATGATTTTACCTGGTGATCTACACACACTGGCTCTTAATGAAGCGTTCTATAAAATCACGGGTTGCAACATTATTTCACTGTAGGCTTCTTTCTTTTCATCAGTAGCGATTACAGTTGGGACGTGACAGGTGACAGCTGTCACAGTTCGGTGCAGACTCGCAGGTTAAGCTTCTCACAGTAGATTCATATTTGTCCGGAAAATACAGACTACAGGTTTTGTATCTAGGCTATTTATTTTATTGGTAGGCCTATTTGTAAGATGCAAATAAAGGGCTATTAGCCTAAATCAAACTCAAAATTGTATTAATTTTGATGTGGCCCAAAACTAAAGTGATTTTCCACATATGCTATTCATTAGGGGACAGTGTCAGACTTAAATCACATTCTTAAGTGTAGGACTATCAATTAGGCTAAATGGTGTAGTGTTTAAATCCGAGTTCAACCTTAAATTGCCTTATAATGTGACGTTACGCACTGCGAGAACGATCTGTAAAGTAGATGAATCAATTCAGTAGCCCAATTTTCTGACAACATTCCACTCTCTCCTTATTTGTATTTCTGCTGTTCTGTGATAATTCAGACTGACAAACTCTTCCTCTTGAGTGAAGTCAGCGACACACTTTTTTTTTTTTTTACTTAGCTGCTCGCATTCAGTCCGTTTGTGTAAAGTTAGCGCACAAGATCAGTCCATTCTGTGTGGAAGCAGAGTCAAATGACGGGTCAAACGCCCCCTTTCATGGGAACGTGTACAGAGCCTGAAGCTGAAACCCTCGTTCAACATAGGAGGTTGATAACTTCCTTCGTGATACCGGTTAGCTCTGAGCGAGGGTATGTGTTATAGCCGGGCTCTGTTGAGTTTGCTTCGTAGTATACCCCTCAGTCCTTCCACTAGTTCCGCTGTGTGATGTAGTGGTTACAGCGCTCAGTCCTCAGAAGTAGCAGACCACAGGTTTGAATCCAGCCCGTGGTCCTTCTCTGCATGTCATTCCCCTCTCTGCCCCATTCCAACCCTGTCTCTCCAAACAGTCTAATAAAAGCATATACAATGCCAAAAAAGTATCTTAAAAAAAAGAAGAAAAAATCTGTAGGCCTATCTAGCTGATAAACAAATCTGTATATAAACACATTACAAAATTTCTATCGTCACAGTCAAGGCAACCAAACTTTGTAAATCTGTTGAACCCTATAGGAGGAGTTTCAAAAAGCTCAACATATGTTAAAGCTGGGGAATATGATTTCTGATTGGTCAAAGTTAACATGAGCTGACACTTTGACCAATCAGAGCGAGGCTCCGATTCTCTGTTCTTATTGGCTGTGGGACTGTCCATTCACTTTGGCACGACTTTGTTGGTGTAGAGCGTGTCAGGGAGGGACCATAGGGGAGGGACCAAAGAGAACAAGTGGAGCAGTTGAGGCATTTGGATTCGAATCTCTATCCCAACTGCCATTTTCTCCCCAAATCCTCCACCCCAGCTTCAAGTGGGGTGGTCTAGAGAATGGCGTTTCGTCTGCTGTCCTACAGCGTTATCGTTCAAGGTATCAATTATTCCTTCACACATTAAGGTCACATTAGTCAAAGCGTTGTACCAACCAAAATTCAAACTAATCTGCTAAACCCTCGAGGCAGTGCTAGAACTGTACTCACCGTTAGGCAGTACCGGCATTTCATCTTTTGACTCTTTGGTGTATCGGGACTTTTACATGCCTACATGCACTTGCCACAGGCTGCTAGTAGGCTACCTGACTTTAAAAACAGTGTAATAATGTGTTCTGATCATAGGGACTAATGTTGCGCGACCAATTGTATGGAGAGGTCAGTTGCCTTTGTCTGCCTCCAATGTAAACACTGAGGTTTCTGCAGTGCAGCTCCTGCAACCTCCCACTCGCCTCCCTTCTCCCAAACCAGCTGTACCATTATGTTAACATGTTGCACATGGACAATCTGCTGATGTGTATGGCGTGTTGTTCCGTATATAATCCGCCAAGTTCAGCTTCAGAGTATCAGCTGCCGTGATGGAGCGGAGACAGATAGGTGTATATTTTGGGGGGGATGCTGGGGATATGTCCCCCTCAATATTAGAAGACGTACATTTGTCCCCCTCAGAAAAATAATGAAAGCCCCCCTTCTGCCCAAAAGAGGTAAAATAACCTTTACAGTATTTTAATAAAACATAGGCCTGTATGTAAATATATGAAAGCAATACAGAATGCCCGAGAGCCTTATTGTGTCACCTTGTTCCCACCACAAGTTGATGCAAACAAGGCACAAATTGTTGCATAAAAATTCACCAGAATGCAGGAATTGAAGTTTTTCATGCTCATAGTTTTCAGGGAGGAACCCCATACCTCCCGCTACTTCTGTTGGCAATTCTCACAAACAATCGCAACATTGTTTCAATTGTACAGTCACTGCCCACTTTATTAGGTACACCGGATCAATTTCTTGTTAACACATACAACTGATCAGCCAATCACATGGCAGCAACTCAATGCATTTAGGCATGTAGACCTGGACGGGACAACTTGTTGAAGTTCTAACAGAGCAACAGAATGGGGAAGAAAGGGGTTTAAGTGACTTTGAACGTGGCATTGTTGACGATGCCACAAGAGCTGGTCTGAGTATTTCAGAAACTGCAGATCTACTGGGATTTTCATGCACAACCATCTCTAGGGTTTACAGAGAATGGTCCGAAAAAGAAAAAATATCCAGTAGGGATGGGAATTGATAAGAATTTAACGATTCCGATTCCGGTTCCGATTCTTCTTATCGATCCGATTCCTTATCGATTCTCTTATCGATTCTCATTGGGTGAGAGAATAAGTACAAATTAGTTTGTTTGTATTATCTCTCTTTAATATCTGATCAGAGGTGTGTCTAGTGTGTGCCTTGAACGATTATCAAGAGTAGGCTACTTTAGAATTAGGAAATTGTCAATTTTCACATTAATTGGTCCAAACAAAAAAATAAATGTTTGGCTTTTAAGCCCAAATGCCATTATGTGCCCTAAAAACTAAAAACACAGACTGAAAACAGTCAAGGAAGAGCTTGTGCCTTTTGGAATATTAACAGTGCTCATTTGCACTTGAAACTAAATTCAACTGACATAATAAATATATAAAAGTCTTTTGAAAAGATAAGACCAACTATCAACTTTGGAAAATTAACCATTTTTATGCAGAAAAATCATCATGTTTGCCCTCTCAGGAAGGATACGAGATATTTAATTTATGTTCAGTGTTATTATTATATGATGATTGCGCCCTTACTCTGAAAGGGCAACGTGATGATGTCACTACGTTCACGTGAAGGACCCTTTCCTTATAGGTCTGTGGAAGGAACGCCTCAGGTCAAACTGTCACATTGTTGTTGAACATGTAGGCTATTTGGGGGCGCCTTTAGCTCAGTCGGTAAGGCGTCCCCCTCCCGGGCCGGGCCCAGCAGCAGACCCGGGTTCGATTCCCACCCGCGGTCGTTCTCTGCATGTCACTCCCCTCTCTGCCCCGTTTCACCTCTGTCTCTCTGCACTATCAAATAAAGCATAAAAATGCCCAAAAATATCTTAAAAAAAAAAAAAAGAACATGTAGGCTATTCAAGAAGAGAATAAATACGCCATAAAGGCTAAAAGAGAATGTATCGCTTTGCTTATTCTTCACCACGCCAGCGACGAGGAGTCACCGCTCCATCTCACAATGTAGCTGTTCTTATGTGCAGCGCGCTGTTTATTATTAATATAATGGCCCGTCATCAGACACACGTATAGCGGATGGGTTTATACATCGATCGGTGCATCAAGTATGCATGCTTTATGTATTTTAATGCTTGAACTACTGAATACTTGTATGTGGTTATAATTAATGTTTTATCTGTTGCTTTTGTATGTTATTTTTTTTTAACTCTTTCTGTTATTTGCTTATTTGCTTTTTAGGGAGCCTATTGTTACATCTGGCCAAGGACTGCAGATGGAAACTAGCCTTCTGGCTAAATCTGGCATATTTACAGAAATGTTTATTAATATGCACTGTCCCTGTCAAATAACAAACAAATCAAAATCAAATCAAGTAGGCTAATCCAAGGCAGAGCTTTTTTTTTTGAGAGCGTTATTTTAAGAGTGTCTTACTGTCTTTATAAAGTGTCTTCTTGTTAAACGTTTTCTTATCACCGGACCGCCGAGTCCCGCTGTGTGTCAAAGGCAGCATTTTAACAGCTGATGGACGAGAGTAAACATCGGGCCTTTGGCAGCGGTTAAGAAATCCTTTTTGCTTTGCTTTATGCTGCTCTCGCCTTTTTATGTAGGCCTATCTCCCCCTTTCACTTGCCCACACCTAGGCTTACACACACGTTAATTCTCACACATTTTATGTTCAAATCCAAAGTGATGGGCAATTCTGGTGCTGACTAGTGAGGCAGCTGACGTTTAAATGTTTAACCTTCAGGTTTGCAGTCTGCGCGCTTGCTTGTGCATGAGTCGTTTGATGAAATGGAAACTTTACAATTGTTGCAAGTGGCCGTATTGTCGCCTTTTCGTGTGAAATACAACCACACTTTAGAGCGCTTCTGCCTCAACGTCATGTTTGCTGCGTTCTGAACCAAAAGAAAGCAGCGCGTGTCTGAAGTCATGACGCATTTGCAACGAGCGGAACCGATAAGCGGCATCGTTAAGCAGGCATGTTAACGATTCCAAGGAATTGGTTGACTCGGCACCGGTTCTGAACAAGAACCGGTTCTCGATTCCCATCCCTAATATCCAGTGAGTGGCAGTTGTGTGGACGAAAATGCCTAGTTGATGTCAGAGGTCAGTGGAGAATGGGCAGACTGGTTCGAGATGATAGAAAGGCAACAGTAACTCAAATAACCACTTGTTACAACCAAGGTATGCAGAATACCATCTCTGAACGCAAAACACGACCAACCTTGAAGCAGATGGGCTACAGCAGCAGAAGACCCCACCGGGTGCCACTCCTGTCAGCTAAGAACAGAAAACTGAGGCTATAACACAGGCTCACCAAAATTGGACAATTGAAGATTTGAAAAATCTTTCCTGGTCTGATGAGTCTCAATTTGCAGGGGTGGAAAGTTTCCGGACACTTTCCGGAAACTTTCGCTTGGGAATTTTGGGAATATTCAAATTCGGGAATTAACTAAATGGCAGTAATTTAAATGATCTGTTTCATATCCAAACATAAATCTATACGTATTAACATTATGTTTTGGCATAGGCAAACATCCATGCAAAATCATACAATTAAAAAACATTAGATTTGAACAGATTTATTTGTAAGTAGAACTTTATCAAGTTTAGATTATTTTATGAACAATCAATAATTTCACTGAAATGGGTTGGGTCAGACAGATGCTTAAAATATTACGCATCTGTCTGACCCAACCCATTCAATAAATAAAGTAAAATTCCCCCTATGTGATGGAGGAATGCACAGTGCATGTAGGGGGCGTGGCCTCAGTACCCCTACTGTAAGCAGTGTGCTATGTGCAATTCGCCAAGTGTACTTGACATCTGGTTGTTTTAGTCAAGATAATGCTTAAATATATTTTCCCCAAATATATTTAAAATCACTGTTTAAGCCTCTGTTAACCTGGTCTACTGTAGTAAAAATAATATACGATATATACTGTATGATATCAAGTTGGGTGTCTTAAAACTTTAGCTAAAAGTTATCATTTTGATAAGAAAGAATCCTTATGACCTGAACAATACAACACCTTAAAAATGTAAATAGATACACATAGGCCTATAAAACACCCATATGAAATTAAATGCAGTATTGGACTTACAGTAAGGGAATAAGTACACCCAATGGGCCTCATTTATCAACTGTGCGTAGACCAGAAAAGTGGGCGTACGCACAATTCAACGCAAATCTCCGCATTTATCAATTTGGCTGGCTGTGCCGGGTAGCCGATGACTTTGTTGGACAATTGTTAGTAGATAATACTAATGCAGTGTTTGCTCAGACTGAAATAAACATATTAATCATTTAAAAATGTGCAGCTTATGGTGTGAAACTGAGTAGGAGAGCTGATTCAATAGTGCGCACACCGGCCACTTAGGAGCGCTGCATGGGACTGCGTAATGTCAGTTGTCTCCGACTTGGAGCAGCTGGGGGGACACTGCAGCACGGGGGCTGCATTCATTCATCGCTTCTAAAATGTTAGCCTAAGTATTAAATATGTAGGCTATGCAAGTAGTACGCTGCTCTTTATGATGAAAATACACTGCACAACATTCAGCTTAACATTTTATTTATTTGACGCACTTTTGAGATCTGAGTTTTCTCTTTTAATGTGTCATGTATCGGTAAAGCGAGCGATTTATTTCCATCATAAACCGGCACGTTTCGGCTTGTTTTTCCACTAGTCGTAGACTGTAAAAGAGAGGGGGAAAGCTGCTACTACAACTGCTAATAGTGATGCTGACGAAAAACTAGAGCAGAGAGCTGTATCTCCTGCGCTGACCGCAGCTGGGAGGGACTGCTGTGGGAGGACTCTGCCGCCTGTCAGTGCTCTGGGACGGGGGTGGGGCCGCGGAGGCACCTGATGCTCTTTGAGAAGAGTTAAGAGTGATACTTTTTTTTAGCAAAAAAGTCACCAATAACACCAGAAAAAGTTGATAGATTTGTTGCTGGTCGCTTTTAAAAAAAAATAACGCCAGAGGGGTCTGAAAAGTCGCTAAGTTGGCAACACTGCAACAGACCCCGGCACATCAAGATCATTCCGCCACACGTCCGCCACCATCATTCTCAACAGCGGCGTCCCCCAAGGCTGCGTCCTCAGTCCAGCCTTGTACTCACATTTCACACTGTCACATGCCTAGAATCATGATTCAAGGCCATCTAGGAGGCAAGCTATTAATAAACGAGCGTTTGAAGGTCGTCATTTTTGAAAAGCCAAGATGGCCGCCATAATGGCGTCCATGCACATTAAATCATGCATGAAGCTTTCAAAAGTATATAGTTTTCCAAATCCCCCCCAACAATCCCACAAACCCCCTTTTTTGGACATAGTGTATTGGACTAACATGCCCGTTTACAGAGCCTAGACTGGGTATTAACTGTGTTTTCTTTTTCAGCTCGAGGAGATATTCACTGATTTTGACAAAGTGATTTTGACAACAAGGGTTCTCCAGAATGGCTGACTACACCTTTAATTCAGTTCACCATGTAACTAGTGTTTTCTTCTCAAATGTTACATATACAGGTACAGGTACAGGCATTTGAACTATACTAGAATTACACCATAGTTTATGAAGAGATGGAGACCGAGAATGTTTCCCAAAAATATGAAACACATTTGATTGAATTAGTGACCTACAATGATGAAACACATAATGAGTGAAATGCATTAGGTTACCAAACCATACCATGTATCAAATGTCATTATAGTAATAATATACACTGCTTTGCTCTGGAGTTAAATTGCTCTTGAAATAGAGTTCAATAAATCTGTTGTCCCACGGAATATTTTCCTCATCACACAATCAGGCAAACGAGGCAAGAAAGGTTATTATCCAAGTTCACTGTCTTTATTTAGTTTTCTATAAAAAGGTATCTTAAAATCCTGCCTGAATAATGCAACCCAAATTATAAAGAGTAAGCTAAAAAACAACCTATAGGTCAGTCACCTATGTGGAGTGAAATTTCTCTTTCATGCAGTTATAACTGTTTATGGTCAGCACATCACACTTTATAACACGGAAATACAATTATTTATAAAAGCACAATCATATGATTCCAGTTCCACTTTCTGATAAGGAATACTCATGTCTTTGGTCATTAATACATAATCGAAAAAAGGAAAGAGTCAGTAATAAGCCATTAATAAACTACTTTTGTGTTGATCCTCTTTCAGCATGAAATTTGAAAATATAATTTGTTTGTTTTAATCTGAGGGTGCTCCCATTGATCGTTATCAGCAGATTATCATACCAAATACCAAATACGCAAGCATGGCTCACTTTTCTTTAATAATAATAATAATAATAATAATAATAATAATAATAACAATAATAATAATAGTTTAAGTTGTGTCTCTTAGAGAGATTGTGCTATATGTTGAACCTTTGCCTTGCATTAAATACTTGCCAACCCATCACACGGTCCCATCTCTCAATTTTCTTACTTAGTGTTATTAGGGGTAGGTTACATCATTCATAAAACAGTAAATAAACCCTGTGATCGGTGACTTGTATCGTCTGATACTGCTTTTGGCAGCTTTTAAGCAAAAACTACCAAAACCCAACACCCAAACGTATTAATATTACTGGCTTATTACAGATCTATAAAGCATTAGCAATTGACTTATTCAATTAATTAAAAAGGCACATTTGTAAAGAATGCCTCGTCAGAAAGTAGTACCAAAATGATGCAAATATCAACGGAACTTATTAAATAGAGAAATATAAAAGAAGCAATATGGTCAGTTGGGAATTAGGATCTCAGCAAGGCTATGGTTAGCTGACCATCTTAAAATACCAGTAGCTTAATATAAATAGCTTATAACCTATGGATATTAATCTCTCCTATTTTCCTTTTGAGTCAGTGTGGTTCAGCTGTATCATTTCCTTAAGGTTGTGTTGTGACATTATTGTTTATCTTCCTCAAACATGAGGCCATTATTTTACCTGTCAACCTGAAAGGCAAGGGAGAACTTGCCCACCTTATGCCATGCTAATATAATGTAATATGTTCTGTTCTGAATCATGGTAACCAATATCTGAATTAAAAAATAATAATCTTAAAAAAACCCTTAAAGAATATTATGGCCAAAGATTTCTATACAACAATACAAGTATATACTTTTGTATGGAGGAAAATCCAAGAAAGTGGTGCTTTGTGACTGTTACAACTGTCCTGAGTTACAATTGTCTCATTCTTAACAGCACATTGCTCCACTGGAAACAATTGCAAAGTCTTTGGTCACATTTAAATGTGTGATTCTCTGTGAATTGACTGCTGCTGATGTTGGTTATGCGGCCGAGAAGGTGGACCTGATGGAGTCCTCCCGTAACTGACGGTGCTTCCCACTGTCACACTCTTCACTAGCCGTGCGACGCTCAATGGTAATCCTGTAGTTTTTTCTATAGAGGAAGAAATGACAAACATTTTTCAACCTGCTCGTTATAACGATCATTCCTTTCAGTTAGCATAACATCTTTGAGATGCAGCTTTTACAACAATCTTTTTACTTAAGTACAGTAGAAACCTTGAAAATGGTTATCTTAAATGTGTTGTAAAAGCTGTAAAAATCAAAAACCTATTATACCTGAAAAAGTAGAACGCTATAAGCATAACAGTTCCCAGAACAGCTCCCACGATGACTCCAGTCAATGCTGAAACTCCTATCCCACCTGTTTGGAAGAGCAGAAATTGGTAAAAACAAGTACTCCATCATTCATACTATATATGAAATAAGATTCCAGCATCAAATTTCACAGGTTTAAGAGAAAATAAGTGATTTTTTACATGATTTGTCTGGTATCTCTTTGTGTGCTGTATATCTTCCTCTCAGAGTGAAATGGTCAGTGTTGAAGGCAGGAAGTAGCTGAAAAGTTCCATTTACACCAAAGTAGTTGGCCACCACCTGCAAGTTATGTACCATTATATCATTGACTTAAAATTCCACAAGCACCTTTACCATCTTCTGCCAGTCAGGAAAGATGCTATAACCTTTTCCAGACTCATTACCTCTATTAGAATATTGCTTCTACTTACCTCATAGGTGCCTGCCTCAACATTGGTCATGGCCATCAAAGAAAAATCTCCGTTTCTATCACCGTTGACATCCATGGATACCTGGCCAGCAATCCCTTTTCACCATCATGAAAACAATGAGAACTTCGTTTAGCTATACTACAAAAAGGTAAAGAAACGCGCGCATGCACAAACACACACACACACACACACACACAGTTGTGTAGGTGAAAATGCCTTGATGACGATGATGGAAAGACAACAGTAACACAAATAACCACTCGTTACAACCAGGGTATGCTGAATACCATCTCTGAACGCACAACACGTCCAACCTTGAAGCAGATGGGCTGCAGCAGCAGAAGACCCCACCGGGTGCCACTCCTGTCAGCTAAGAACAGGGAACTGAGGCTACAATTCGCACTGGCTCACTAACATTGGGCAATAGAAGATTGGAAAAATCTTGCCTGGTCTGTTGAGTCTCAATTTGCGACATTCAGATGGTAGGGTCAGAATTTGGCATAAACAACATGAAAGCATGGATCCATCCTGCCATGTATTATCGGTTCAGGCTGGTGGTGGTGGTGTAATGGTGTGGGGGATATTTTCTTGGCACACTTTGGGCTCCTTAGTACCAATTGAGCAATGTTTAGACACCACAGCCTACCTGAGTATTGTTGCTGACCATGTCCATCCCTTTATGACCACAGTGTACCTATCTTCTTATAGCTACTTCCAGCAGGATAATGCACCATGTTACAAAGCTCAAATCATATCAAACTGGTTTCTTGAACATGACAATGAGTTGACTGTACTCCAATGGCCTGCACAGTCACCAGATCTCAACCCAATAGAGATGTGGATGTGGTGGAACCAGAGATTCACATCATGGATGTTCAGCCGCCAGATCTGCAGCAACTGTGTGATGCTATCATGTCAATATGGACAAAAACCTCTGAGGAATGTTTCCAACACCTTGTTGAAAGTATGCCACGAAGAATTAAGGCAGTTCCGAAAGCCAAAGGAGATCCAATCCGGTACTAGCAAGGTGTACCTGATAGGGATGTAACGATATGAAATTTTGAGTACGATACGATATTGCGATTGATATCACGATACTATATTAAGCGCGGAATTCATTTCTACTCCCTTAAATGAAATGTTGTACCGCTGATTTAAATAAAACACACACGAATAATTCAAATTTTTATATCTTATTATGAAGAAGAGATTTCTGAGAGATTTAAACAACTTATCACCAAAACAAAGACACTGCTTCTCTACGGAATTTTAAATCTAAACTTAATTTAAGCACTTGTCTGTAACTGTAAAAGTATGCATAAAATAAAATAATTTAACAATAGTGTGATCATTTTCCCATGTCTTATTTGCTTATGAACTCTATTTTATTCAACACTATTTTTGCAAGCCATGTTTTCACCTTAAAGCCACTACGACTAACATTGCACGTTGGCGGCCCCTTTGGACAAAAGCGGTAGTATTTTTACGACGCCAGCTGTCATGAAGCTGTTTTCTAGCTCGTGCCGGGTGTGCGAGATTCAAATGATCAGGAAGCAATATAGTGCATGTCCGTGTGTTGAAAGTGTGAGGGCACCGGACTCTTTTCGGCTCCGTGAGAGTGGTTAGTGACACAGCATCAACTAATGCCAGCAGTGGCGTGCACAGACATTTTGGGGGGCAGGTGCTCAGTGCAAAAAAAAAGGGCACAATATATTCTATCGATGAACGACCAAATTATTTTAAGGGTACTTGTACAAAATCCCCCCCCTGGCCTAATGACTTGTAATACCCGGCCACACATAGAGTGTTTCTCAAAGGAATCTGGGAGACTGTGGGATCCTGGACCTTCTAGGGAGGTCCGGGGGAAAAATTTCAACCTTTTAAAGTAAAATTCATCAATCTGGTGCAATTTGAGAAGAAAGCTAAGGCTAAATCACCTGTGTCAATGTGGGCTATTTAGTACTATTTTCTGGAATAATTTGGAGACACAGAATTACCAAAAAGCAGAAAGAAAAAATGTACATGTTTGAAAAAAAAACAGTCAGCTTCGGATTTTTTAAAATAATCCCTCATCCCGAATTCTCTCTTTGAAGCCTTCGTTTGGCCCTTGATCTCCGTACTAATAATATCCTATTAAGGTAAAAGATTACTGCAAGTCTTGTAACATAGAAATTATTTATGGTTGGGACAAAATAATATAATTAGCTTATATAGCTTCATGATTGATTTAGTAGGCTACCACCAACCCACTTTGCATAGTTAAAATAAAATGTGTGGACAGCTTTTAAGATATTTCAATAACATTTGAGGAACAGTTCAACATTAAAATCTGAGCTTTAAAAGGCCCTGAACAGCTAACATGACTCTGGTCTTGACTGACCTTTCATCTTCATCTTCCTCCTTGCTGCTGGTGGATGCTTGCTCCCTTTCTTTTTCCTTGTTAACCTCTCCTTTCTAGGCATTATATTGCAATTTGTAAATAAAAAAAGAGACCAACCATATAAAATAAGACTGCTTGGTTACATTACAACCAGACACAAGGCTACTTTTTCTGCAGGCAATTGGGAATTGCCTGTTTGTCATTGATTTAGCAAATACATTTCTGCATGTGTTAATTATATAGCTTAAAGTAAACCTAAACAACACTAAATATTCAGCATACTGATAGATTCACATGTTGTACCAATGACAAACTCCGCCGACATTAGTTGTGTTCATCACGTCATATCTATTTTATTTTTGGGCTAGCTTCTTAAAGGCCTACTTCACCGGTTTGAATATGAAGGTGTATTGAATTCTGAGATCCTATGTAGTATAAATGTGCAAAAAAAATTAAAATCGGTTCATCCTAGCCTGAGAAAAGGCAGAAAGAGTGTTTTTTTTAACCCTATATTTGTCTTTCTGGTGACATCACAGAAAGAGAAATATAGGGTTAAAAAAAACTTACTTTGTAAATATTACTGTGATGTCTTTTACTGTGACATCACAGTAATATTTACAAAGTAAGTTTTTTTTAACCCTATATTTCTCTTTCTGTGATGTCACCAGAAAGAGAAATATAGGGTTAAAAAAAACACTCTTTCTGCCTTTTCTCAGGCTAGGATGAACCGATTTTTTTTTTTTTGCACATTTATACTACATAGGATCTCAGAATTCAATACACCTTCATATTCAAACCGGTGAAGTAGGCCTTTAAGCAGGACAGTCGGCTAATTTATGCCCAGCTGTGTGGCACTGCATGATAGAGGCTACTTTATAACAGAGACAAATAAATGCAAGTTATAGCTTGGCAACTCAGGCTTAGGGGGCAAACAATACACTCTTGACTCCATTCATGTATGTGTTACCTCGCTGGTGGAGCAGGGCAGGCCGGGGAGTAGGTGTGTGTGTGCAGCAGCGGCAACGCGCCTCCGTTTGTGTCCACTCTGCACGTTCACGTTGACAAAGGAAGTGTGTGCGGAGGAGGAGGAGGGGGGGCATATTTATTGGGGCATTATTGTCAAACGTTTTTAATCGTTGAGCATATATAGATGATAATGTCGGCATACACTGTAAAAAAAAAAAAAAAAAAAAAAAGAGAACTTTCAGATTTTTTTTTTCTTTTTCAAAAGGGCACTTGATTGGGCCAGGGGAAAAGGGCAGGTGCTTCAGCACCACTTCAGGTCTACCTGTGCACACCACTGAATGCCAGTCAGTGCTACACACACCTGATTGCAATGAGTTGATGAGTGTCACCTCTCACGGAGCTGAAAGATTACGTGTCCTCACAGAAAGCGAATGAACGAGAGACGGCAGTTAGTATGGATCACGATGAGGTAATGTGTTTATGTTGTTGTAAATAATGACTATTTCAGATGAATAATGGTCATCTGATGATGCTGGTGAGGCAAAGTAAACTTTGTTTTAGTAGGCTACCGCTCATTCATTTAGGAGTCTAGTTCGCTCCCGTGAAATTGTGTATATATGTGTACGCCTTGGCAACGCCCTCCCGCCCGCCTATCTCTCCCTTTTAGCTTTTCTTCATTGCATTTTCTTTTTTTTCTTTGATGGTTCAGCCCCGTTATCAGTCATTATGACGACAAACAACTGTCTCAAACAAGGCTCCCGCTCCCCTTCCCTCACCTGGAGGGATAGGCTTCTCAAATCACGTTGTTGCGCCACACTGAAATCTGCAACCAATACGGATATGTGACCATAAAGCATGCACGCGTGGACCGAAAATCGGACTGGGTGTGCGACCAGACCAAATGCAGTAATAAAAATTATATAAAAACGTCTTTCTTTGCACTGATGGTCTCGTTTGCTGTTAAAGGTAATTTATGATTATGTAAGGAAACATGAGGCTGTTTAAAAGATATTTAAATGTTACTCGGAGCTGCTTTAATAGGCCTACATTATGACAGGCACAATGAACTCAGTAAAATATTACATTTTTAATTTTATTTATTAATTAAAATTGCAGTCTCAAAATCAATGTTTTTGCAGTTAGGTTTTTTGGTGAATGCCAGTCACCGAGTCACGTGACACATGAACGTTGCAGATAGAGACATACGGATAGGGCCAAGAAAGAAACGGCGTTTGAATAATCGTTTCCAAGGTTTCCTTTGCTTTATGATTCGGACATCGGCAGGTGGACTGCTCAGAAATAATAAAAGGGGAACAAAGAAGAACGGAATATCAGTCAGCTCCGGTCAGCAACCGTGATGAACTTCACCGTGAAGAGGGCCAGTGTTTGTCTGCCAAGCCGAATCCGACATGGAAAAACGAAAATACTGCCAGCCAAACTACTTCTTCTTGACGGTAAGTTAAATTTTTCGGCAGACAACACAGTTGGTTAATCTACTATTACAGGGGTGGCCAACCAGTCAGAGACTAAGAGCCACATTTTTTACTGTGTTACTGCAAAGAGCCACATCGTACACACGGGTACACATGAACATCCCCCCATCCCTTCCTCATACATGCACACGCACACACACACACACACACACACACACACACACACACACACAGACCTCTGCTCAGTCAGATTTACTGTAAATGTCACAACCAAAATGATAATGCAGTAACGGCCTTAACTATGTTTCACCCGTTTCAGTTGAATTTTGTATTATTATTATTTTTTAAATAAATAATGCTTGTGCATGCTACCAGGCCCAGGGGAACAAGGGCTCAAGGGGGCCCTAAGCTAAGGTACTGATAACTTTACATGCCTTATAGTCAAAGAGCTCAGTCACTCATGTCAATAAAAGGTTCCAAAAAGGAATAGCCTAAATATAAGGAAATAAATCATCATGGGCCCCTCAACTAGTAGGGGAGAAATACAAAAGCAATTGTAAAGCAACAGCATTATTAGCTCTGTTTTAGGGGCTTCATGAGGGGCCTCTAAGGCCCCCACACATACAGGAATAAACTTTCTATGTGTAAATTCTATACTGTTCATAAAAAGTAGCTATCCACCCTTTATCTGTTGAAATGGGTCTCTCCATCATATAACATGGGTCTGCAGACCAATCTACTGTTTTTGCAGTTGCAGAGTAAAGGATGCTGCCTGCTTAAGAAAAATCAGAAAAATAATGTTCCTTCTGCAGCTTTAGATTTGATTTAGCCTCTAAAATTTCCTCTCTAAGTGCATCAGATTGATGCATTTTACTTTAAAACGGTACACATTTTCTTCCAGTGTGCAATGCCCCCAGACCCCCCAACAAGGACCAGGGTCCCTCCCACAGTGTCCCAAAATCATCTGGGAAACACTGACTTTCTTAATATGTTTTTTGCCAATAATTGTATGTATCTGTGCGGAAAAGTCAGTGTAACTGACTGGATAGGTAGGAGTGGGGGGGCCCTTTGAGAGTCTTGGTCCAGGGGCCTATTATCTCATAATCCGTCGAAGAACCAACTGGATTCCACAATCTTTTTAATTTTCGCATTATTTATTAAAAAAGAAAAAAAAAAACGGGGGGCCCCACACTAGGACTTGAAACGGGCCCCCAGATCGTTAAGGCCGCCCCTGTGATAATGACAGAACTGGACTCCTACAGTACTAAGACGACAGGCCAGTCATTTTCAACAATGAACATAGTGTGCACTGCCTCACACCCAAACTCTCAGTTCAACCAAGTCCACAAACAAAAATATAACAATTTACAATAGCGTTTTTCTCTTACTATGCATGTTGCTTAGTGGGACTTACTTTTAGCATGGATTGAGCTGAAGTGGCGCTGAAGATTTGAAGCCTTGAAATGCGCTAATGACGCCTGGCATATAAGGCAGAATGGCTTGGTATAACGTTCAACAAAAAATATAAACTCTCCCACTCTGTTTCGGAGCGAACTTGACACAAATTGTTTACTCACGGAAAACCTCCCTCCAAGCTGAGCGGGCAGTTTTATGTTGCGTCCACACCAAACGTTTGCGAACGTTATGTTGCGTCCTCAATTAAACATTTGCGAACAGGCAGACACATACACATTAACAAAATAAAAAAATAAATAATAAACAACATGTAAAACAAACGTAAGAGCCGCATGAAACGTTTGAGAACATGCACACACATAGGCCCACACAAAAAAAAGTACAGAAAAAAAATGTATATATATATATATATATACACAGGTCCTTCTCATATAATTAGCATATTGTGATAAAGTTGATTATTTTCCATAATGTAATGATAATAATTGAACTTTCATATATTTTAGATTCATTGCACACCAACTGAAATATTTCAGGTCTTTTGTTGTTTTAATACTGATGATTTTGGCATACAGCTCATGAAAACCCCAAATTCCTATCTCAAAAAATTAGCATATCATGAAAAGGTACTCTAAACCAGCTCTTAACCTAATAATCTGAATCAACTAATTAACTCTAAACACCTGCAAAAGATTCCTGAAGATTTTAAAAACTCCCAGCCTGGTTCATTACTCAAAACCGCAATCATGGGTAAGACTGCCGACCTGACTGCTGTCCAGAAGGCCATCATTGACACCCTCAAGAGGGTAAGACACAGAAAGAAATTTCTGAGCGAATAGGCTGTTCCTAGAGTGCTGTATCAAGGCACCTCAGTGGGAAGTCTGTGGGAAGGAAAAAGTGTGGCAGAAAACACTGCACAACCAGAAGAGGTGACCGGACCCTGAGGAGGATTGTGGAGAAGGGCCGATTCCAGACCTTGGGGGACCTGCGGAAGCAGTGGACTGAGTCTGGAGTAGAAACATCCAGAGCCACCGTGCACAGGCGTGTGCAGGAAATGGGCTACAGGTGCCGCATTCCCCAGGTCAAGCCACTTTTGAACCAGAAACAGCGGCAGAAGCGCCTGACCTGGGCTACAGAGAAGCAGCACTGGACTGTTGCTCAGTGGTCCAAAGTACTTTTTTCGGATGAAAGCAAATTTTGCATGTCATTCGGAAATCAAGGTGCCAGAGTCTGGAGGAAGACTGGGGTGAAGGAAATGCCAAAATGCCTGAAGTCCAGTGTCAAGTACCCACAGTCAGTGATGGTCTGGGGTGCCATGTCAGCTGCTGGTGTTGGTCCACTGTGTTTAATCAAAGGCAGGGTCAATGCAGCTAGCTATCAGGAGATTTTGGAGCACTTCATGCTTCCATCTGCTGAAAAGCTTTATGGAGATGAAGGTTTCATTTTTCAACAAGACCTGGCACAGTCACAGCTCACAGTGCCAAAACCACTGGTAAATGGTTTACTGACCATGGTATTACTGTGCTCAATTGGCCTGCCAACTCTCCTGACCTGAACCCCATAGAGAATCTGTGGGATATTGTGAAGAGGAAGTTGAGAGACACCAGACCCAACACTGTGGATGAGCTTAAGGCCGCTATCGAAGCATCCTGGGCCTCCATAACACCTCAGCAGTGCCACAGGCTGATTGCCTCCATGCCACGCCGCCTTGAAGCAGTCATTTCTGCGAAAGGATTCCCGACCAAGTATTGAGTGCATAACTGAACATAATTATTTGAAGGTTGACTTTTTTGTATTAAAAACACTTTTCTTTTATTGGTCGGATGAAATATGCAAATTTTTTGAGATAGGAATTTGGGGTTTTCATGAGCTGTATGCCAAAATCATCAGTATTAAAACAAAAAAAGACCTGACATATTTCAGTTGGTGTGCAATGAATCTAAAATATATGAAAGTTCAATTATTATCATTACATTATGGAAAATAATGAACTTTATCACAATATGCTAATTATATGAGAAGGACCTGTATATGCTTGTATGCAGGAATCAGGTGGAACATGGCATGATTGGAGTGATCCAGTGCTGCTCGGGTGGCAGCGTGATAGGCATTACTGACTGTAGTGTTAATGATCCAAAATATTTACCTCTCTGGTAGGACATTTAATAAACTATCTGTATTGGGGGAGTGCACGACTGCGGTTTCATTTGTTGAAGTTGCTGTAGACAATACCTAAGGAGTTAAGGTTGGTTTGTTCTATATTTACAATCTGATCTGCAGGCATGAAATGTTCATGTTCGCCTGTGGTGGGATGTAAACACCAAACAGAATAAATGAGGCTTACTTTAGGAGTGAAATGGTTTACAATTTATGCGTAAATGTTCAATATCAGGAGTGTTGTAGGATCACTGTCACCTCATTACACCAGCCACTGTGAGCTTAAAGACATACCAGATGTGGCAGCAGAAAATCAGATAAATCCACAAATAGGGAGAGAAAGTTGGGAATCAATTCCACAGGAGTAGTTTCCCTGATGTTCATAAGTTCTTCTCTGGTAGGGTGGCATATTGTCAGCCATTAAACATATTAAATACACAAACAAAACAAAGCGCACCAAACACAGAGGAAGCCATCCTCTGCGCCATCTTGGATGTTCAAACACAGTCTCCTCGTTTTGGATCAGAAATGCCAACATTTAGCAGAACATGCTTCCCCACTGTGTGAAGTGTGCTATTAGTTTTCTAATCAATCCTCAACATATTTGCACTGTTATCAAGCCCCAGAGCCATGCCCCTCACTCAGTAAGTCCCATTGACTTGAAATATCTGACAGAGATTCATGTCAAAGTGCTCTACAAAATGTCCTTTTGAACCATAGAAGTAACTAACCCGCCTCAGGGGCCTAAGATACACATTTACCCAGAAAATGTGCAATATACACAGGCTGGGAATTCCTATCATCATTAACCCTTTTGGGATACCTGCAAAACGTGTGTGGTAGCATGTCTCTCACAGGTTCAGAAGACTCAAAAACACAATGCTGAAAGGCCACACCCCTCTCCCTGTATGCCTGATTAGTTTCAAAATCTACCCACAAGCCTAGCTCAATATGCACAACAAAAATGCCTCCTGCAGCATAGACGTCTGCCATGATGCATTTGACCTCCTTTGCATGAACTGAAATACAGTCATGTGACATATACTTTATGGATTTTCAAAATTTCAGAGACATTTTCTATTTACATTTTATACTGTGTTTTATTCTTGTTTCCACAAATAAATGTTTAAGAAATGATGTTGGTCTTTTCAATATAATTGTGTTTATTGATTTTTAAATATCAATCAGGCTTCCAAATAATAGTTAACCTCTTAAACTCGAGCGTCCCCCTCGCAGCAAAAGGCATACAATACTTCCATAATAATGTAGAAATAGTCATACTGCACATCAAATTAAACATGAGAAACTCTGCACATATAAGTAATTTTTACACACACCAAAATCAACTCAAACACCAAGCATATTAATGATCAAATATCAAAATCCGAATAGCGTCAGAAAGTCAACCCTCTCTCCACATTTCCATTGCTACCGCTCTGATACTTCATTGTATACACACGAATATCATCTCAAATGAAAGCTAAGACCATGACGAGTTCAACAGTACCACTATCATGTCCCTAAACTCAGTGAACCAGCAGCCAAATAATAAAAAGATATACAACCACTTATTTACATCGACTAACATAAATTCTTTCTTAATTTTGCGATGTTTTGATGAAAAGTTGTAATTGAGAGCAAAGAACTCCGGTTTTAGTCAAGCCCCAACCTCAGCGATTTTTACCAGCATCCAATAAGGAAGTTACCACAACTGTAGTAACCCGGAAGTGCCACTGGGGGCTGGGAGCAGAAGACAGCCATCTCTCATTGACTCCAATGTTAAACATGCCGTTTTCACAGCATTATTAAACCTATTTACAGCCTGGGCCACAAAACCATTTTAGTCTGTATGTTTAGGTCACATCTCTGTGACAACACTGAGGGGGGTGAATTTTTTTGGCCCACGCTAGTTTTTATTCTTTTGGAGGTTAAAATGTATTGGCGCGATCTCTTGAGTGACAGCTCTCCGCCCGTTGTCCCTCACTTTGCCTCGGAGGTATACGTCAGCTATCTCCCTCCCCCTCACAAAATGGCGACGCGCACAAACCAGGATTATTGGATGCCGTGTGAATAACTGAGGTCAGCCCGGATGCTACATCCATATGATTTACTATCTATGGTTTTAGTACATCCAACATGTCCCCTTTCGTTTAAAACCATTTCCAACGTGAATCTAACTTCTTTTTCCTTGCTTGTTTTGCATGCAACGAAGTAGGTTTCGAGCTAGTGTTATTTCGCTTCCTGATTGTTAGCCAATCATGTGTCTGCAATGACGGATTACCGCATGGGCAAAGTGGGCACATGTCCAGGGCCCTGGCCAATAGGGGGGCCCTTGATTTTTTATTTATTTTTTTTTTAATTAAAAAAATTTGACGGGGGTTCCCCCCCCCCCCCCTCCTCCCCTGGGAATGGGTCGTAAAAAGTCGGGTCGTTTTATATTCGGGGTCTTATATTCGGCCGGGACAAGCGTGTGTGCGCTTGGAGAGAGAACGATGTGTCTAGAGAAAAAAAGGCACGGGAAATGGCCAAAGAGCTCCACATCCCCGCACTGAAATCAAAGCCTCGACTCATTATGGTGCGAGTCAACGTGTCAGGGGCACGAATCGGCACAGCGATCGACCTACAGTGGCTTTTCTGCTGTGGCAGTTGTAGTGAGGAGAGTTTGCCAAGTGCGCCGTGCTTTTACGCACCAACACTGCTTCCGTAATGTTCAGATTGTATAGATTGCATCAAAGCCCTTAGGACAATAAGAATGAGATCGCTTTTTTTAACCGATGTCCATGCTTAGGTGGTGATTATATTAACTGTGTCGGCTGTGTCACTTTACAGTTAGTCGGCAGTGAGATTGGGGATTGGGGTATCCAGGCTCAGGACATGCAATCGGATCGCGGAGCCTGTCACCCGCCTGTCCCCTCGGCACCCGTTAACGTGCAGGAATACCCTGTGATCAATTAGTCTTAAACCACAGTGTGTCTGCACGGCGGCTCACACTGGCACGGTCTCACTGTGAACGACACCAACACAGCGTTTCACCGGGTGACGCGCTGCTTCGCTCAGACATTGAGTGTAGGCTCCGAGGGGGGCAAGGGTGGGCCAAAAAGCAGGCGCAGAGATCTTACAATGGCAAAAAATTCTGCTCGCGCGCTTAGCGCTTATCATCGGTGTCTCTGCCCTAATCTAACTGTCTAGTAGGCTCAGGCGCAAAGAGTCTCTTTCTCTTGCGCAGCACCAGAGAGCTTTTATAGAATTGTATTTCGCTCTCTCTCTCTCTCTCTTTCTCTCTCTAGGCTGCGCGCTGCATTATAATGTGTGTGATTGTGGATTGCATGGTGTGCTAGTGCGTGTATTTGCGTGTTGGTAGGGGTCCATGGCAGGTTTGTGTCCAGGGCCCGTGGTCATGTTAATCCGTCCTTGTGTGTCTGGCACACATTTCGATACCTTCCCTAACATCTATTGGCTCTTACGGTTAAAACAAGGTGTCAATCATCCAAATCGACCAATCCCTGGCCAAGTTATAAGCCTGCGTAACGTCCTAAGCAAAAAAACAGCAGTAGTCATTTTACGCAGGAGCTCTCGCGTGAAGCTAGCTGACTCTAGAGTGTTTTTGAGACTCTTTTGAGAGAGTGTCGGTATTTTATGACCATTTATGATCAAAAATGGCAGGACGTCGTTCAACCAAACTTTGTTTGGCTGAGGTGTGGCAAATTGTATTTGAGGAGTGTCCGGAGGAGCCAGTTTCTGCTGAGGACGACCTGTTGCTGACTACACGCCTCCATTAGAAAGGTACAATTCAATTCATTATTTACTACAGACAGAGAGGTTCATATATACCAGTATATAATGTATATAATATCTGTTTTATGCTAGATAGATGCGTGTGTGTGTGCTTATACACAGGGGCGTTGCACCAAATTCTGGGCCCCTATACAGGAAGTCCTGATGGGCCCTCTGAGAGACGGTCTTACAATACAAACATGTAAAAGCTATGTTTCTCTATAGTCCAAAACGTATGAGTGACTGGTCCTTCTCTGAGCCAGATAACAACACAATGTTTCTATTGATGAATGACCAAATCATTACGCGTACTTGAACACAACCCCAATGACTCTTAATAACCACGCACACACACAGTGTTTCTCACAGGAATTTGGGAGACTGTGTCGTGGACCCTGGACCTTCTAGGGGGGTCCGGGGGAATGCTCCCCCGGGAGAATTTTTTTTAAATGTTAAAGTAAAATTCATCAATCTGGTGCACTTTGAGAAGAAAACTAAGGCTAAATCAACTGTTTCCTAAGTAAGCTATTTAGTACTATTTTCTGGAATAATTAAAGGCCTACTTCACCGGTTTGAATATGAAGGTGTATTGAATTCTGAGATCCTATGTAGTATAAATGTGCAAAAAAAAAAAAAAT
Organism: Ammodytes marinus; assembly: GCF_949987685.1. Lineage (NCBI taxonomy): Eukaryota > Metazoa > Chordata > Actinopteri > Uranoscopiformes > Ammodytidae > Ammodytes > Ammodytes marinus. The sequence continues at coordinate 1,458,937 of NC_137231.1, forward strand.
CGGTTCATCCTAGCCTGAGAAAAGGCAGAAAGAGTGTTTTTTTTAACCCTATATTTCTCTTTCTGTGATGTCACCAGAAAGAGAAATATAGGGTTAAAAAAAACACTCTTTCTGCCTTTTCTCAGGCTAGGATGAACCGATTTAAATTTTTTTTGCACATTTATACTACATAGGATCTCAGAATTCAATACACCTTCATATTCAAACCGGTGAAGTAGGCCTTTAATAGACACAGAATGACCAAAAAGCAGAAATGTACATGTTTAAAAAATCCAGTCAGCTTCGGGAATTTTTTCCCTTCGTTTGTATTTTTTAATGGCCCAATATAGTCCCCTGATCTTCGTAGCCCCGAACAATGTTATTTAAAAAATAACAAAAATGTAATGACGAATGAAAGGCCCCTGATATCCATTTTTTTTCTTCCTAAATAAAACATTTCTGGGCCTTCAAAGATCGGGGGCCTATATTGAGCCAGTAAAAAAAAAAAGAAATACAAAAAATACGTTTTTATTTTTTTTGGTGCAGCCCCCCTCTGCCTTGGGCCCCCCCAAGCCTGTCCGCAGTCCGACGGCCCTGAACGTAACTGACCATCGTCAGATGCTCATAATTACCGAGTAGAAGTTGAATGCGTCATAATACAATTCAATGCAGCCTCTGAATGGGCGCATAGGCTACTGGAGCACTGTCAGACAGTAATATGTGTGAAACACATAGTAACGTTCAGTTATAGTTGGTCTACAATGAACTGGCGACTTTTTTTAATTTAATTTTTTTAAATGAACTGGCGACTTGATCAGAGTGTAGCGCGGCCAGATGACAGCTAACGTAGGATTCAGTCTGCGCCCCGTCAAAGGTAATGTTATGAATGAACAAGTAGTAGGCTAATTGTTTCAGCCTCCCTCTGTAGTTTTACTCTCACCATTCTTAGAAAAAAAGTTTTTGATGTCCTGGGCCCCTGCTTTGCTGCTCATATCCTACTCCTGGCCTCCTTCTCAACTCTTTTCTGGTGTGCGAACTTGTGCTTTTTGGGGGGCATCCTTGCCCTGCTTGAGTTCGCTCGCGCTCACTTAATTCCAATGAGGAAGAACGAACCGCGGGGTGGACCAAACCATTTTTTAAGAAGGGGCCCAGGGGGTTATTGAAATAATTAAAATTAGAATATTGTATGACTTGTGGCTTTGTTTTAATTCAGACTCATTCCTATGATTATATATTAGTTCACTGTATGCATAATAATTTTGTCGTAGATTCTACTGGGGTCTGTGTGGGCCCTAGTTGGCTGTGGGCCCTTATAATCGTCATAACCTTTACCCCCTATACGACGGCCCTGCTTATACATATACTGTATGTTATGTTTACCTTCAAGTTTGTTGATTATTATTATCACACGTCTGTTGCTTTTTTGATTACACGTATTGCACTTTCAAAACAAGGCCACTGAATAGATATATTTGTTTTTCTTCCACATTTGATTTTACAGTGATGATGTGCAAATAGGGTTGCAAAGGGGTGGAAAGTTTCCGGTAAATTTCCGGAAACTTTCCACGGGAACTTTCGCTTGGGAATTTTAGGAATATTCCAAATTGGGAATTATAGGAATGAACTAAATGCGGTCATTTAATTTTATTTTTTTTTTCATATCCAAACATTAATCTAAACATATAAACATTATGTTTTGTCATTGGCAGACATCCATGCAAACTTATACAATAGAAAACACATTACATTTGAACAGATTTTTTTGTAGTAGAACTTTATCAAGTTTTGGTTATTTTATGAACAATCAATAATTTCACTGAACAATAAAAAGATGAATGTTGAGTAAAATATTACTGTCTGACCCCACCCATTCAATAAATGAAGTAAATTGCCCCCCATGTGATGGAGGAATGCACAGTGCATGTAGGGGGCGTGGCCTCAGTACCCCTGCAGTAAGCATTGTGCTATAGCCTATGTGCAACTTGCCAAGTGTACTTGCATTAAATCTGGTGGCTTTAGTCAAGATTATGCTAAAATATATTTTCCCCAACTATATTTAAAATTACTGTTTAAGTCTCTGTAAACCTGGTCTAGTAAAAAGCAATATATGATATCAAGTTGAGTGTCTCAATAAGCTTTAAAAAAAATCTGATTTGAAATTAAATGTTCATAAATATTATAAAACTTAGTTGAAAACACTGTTTTTTACTGTCTAGAACGTTTGCCAGGACTGAAATAACATAGTTGGAAGGATTTAGTGCATTTGGTTTGCTTTAATTTTAGTAAATTCCCGTTTATTCCCGTTAATTCCCATAAATTCCTATGGAAAGTTTCCAACTTTGAAAATTCACGAAATTTTGCAACCCTATGTGCAAACCATCAACATCCCAGACGGGCCCATTGCCTACTTCCACCACTCAGATGCAGGGAGGGTGCCCCCCTTGTCCAGCTTCTGCTCCCCTTCTTCAGCTCTCATACTCTTCTAATTCAGACTCAACTGAAGAGAGGCAGCCAAGAGGCAGACGCAAAGCCACACACTAAACGGCAAGCAAGCGTGGCAGAGGTGGGACACACTTGTTTTATTTGGAATTTACAGTCACTGTAAATAGTTGTGTGATTTTTTTTTTACAATTTACAGTTTGTTTTTATTATTGTTGAAGAATAAATGTTTAATTTTGATTCAAACTTCAGTTGCTTTTTATGGTTTTCTTTGAACGTAGTGTACAGGTTTGGTTGGTTATGCAAAAAAAAATCTAAATCTAAAAAAATTATCAAAAACTGTTGAGAATGTATGTGATGATCACAGATAATGACATAACAGTGAAATATATAGTTCAGTACATCAAAAACTTCAAATGGCACAGATTGTGCCAAAACGTGCCAAAATGACCATTTAGGAGAGTCCGCCTGAATAGTCTTTACTAAAACCTCTGTAATTTTCAAATAGACCTTGTAGATGCAGAGATATACTCTATTAATTTTGGGTATGTCATTTTCGAGCAGAAACCTAAAAAATAAGCTGGAGCTTATTTTATTAATTAGATAATTGAAATCAATCTTCCCTCTTTACAGGGTGGTTTCCTGTTTAGAAAGTTCAAAGTTATTTCTTTCAGTTTCAATTTCATGCAATATTATGAGCCTCTCTAACCAGTTGTTCCTTACAGCAGCGAGTATAGAGTTAGAAATGGTAGCTGGAGAAGTGCCAGTGTGTTTAGTATAGGGTACAGTAATTAAGGTTCTCTTACCTTCAAATGTTCTATTCCACATGCGTGAGGTGATCTCTGTTCCATTCTCCTTGCTGAATCCATTTTTCATGGCTTCATGCAAAGCAATGGCATACAGCAACATAGCATCATGGAATCCCTCAACAAACATGTTGACCTGAAATGGAACATATAGTTATGAACAGGAAGTTATTAATTATTACCTGCAACATTCTTTTAAAAATGAAACTTTATTTGTCAGAGCGGCCTATGCCTCCTTGGTGTGAAATTCACTTTTGAATGAATTAACCATACATTTATTTTAATAAAGCATTTCACTTGTTTCTGACTTTGTCTTGACACATACACAGTTCAAATTAAAATTATATTGCATTATCATTAGAAGTATACTGTCACCAGTGGTGACAGTGGCAGAGAAGAGAACCATGAAGAAGCTTCTGGCCATCCTGGATGACACCAGCCACCCTCTTCACACTGCCAGAGAAGCTCCTCCCCAGATGCAGCACCAACAAACTAAAAAAACTCCTTTGTCCATCGTGCTATCACACTCTATACCTCCACACATGGAGGGAGGAGAGGGGGCAGGAGGAGTACAGTGGACGGGGGGGGGGGGAGGGGGGGGGAGAAATAGAAGGCTGACCAACACAACATAACAGATGGCATAATTTATTTATTTATTGTTACAATTTGAAGCTATTTATTGGGGGGGGGGGGCTTTTTTGTGCTAGCAAGCGCGATGTGTGCTTGTGTATGGTCATATCCGCGCGAAAGGCCGTGATTTGCAGTAAATAAATGTCCACATGTGTCTCTGTTGTAGGCTATTTAAAAAGAAATCAAGCAAGTAGACCAGGGGCGGATCTACGGGTGGGCCTGGTTGGTACAGGCCCACCCAGATTGACAGTGGGCCCACCCAATCAGATTCATGAAAAAAAAAAGAAAAATGTATAATGGTCTTTTCTCATACAATAGGCTATATGTTTTTTTCTTGAAAACATTTATAATTTAAAATATTTACAGTAGCTACCAAAAAATAATAATATTCAGAAACCCCTCTCGTAGCCTACTCATTAGTTGAAATGCTGCTTATTTCAGATGGGCTTTATCAAACCCGCTCAACCGACATGCTCATGTTATTTGTCCCCTATGCCTGGTCTGAGCTTGGTAAAACCGCTTTTAGCCATAGTGCCCCTGACTCCTGGAACAGCCTACAACATACAATTAAAATAAATACACTCATAACTGTTAACCAATTTAAAATGATTATTTTGAATCAGCCCCTCTACACTTGTAACTGTTTTAATTAGGCTATTATCTCTTTCATTCAATTGATCTGAATGTTTTAAATTGTTGTTGTCTGTGTGTGTGTGTGTGTGTGTGTGTGTGTAAACTTGTTATGTATTCTCATTGTATATTGTGTATCTGTACAAACTCGACGTCATTGTAAAAGAGGGTCACCCCTCAATTGATCTTTCGAGGTTAAATATAGGAAATGAAATGAAAATTAGTTCTGTCCAGTGACGTCTTTACGCAACATCATGGTCGACGCAGACAGCGGATGGCGGTTTCGTGCACCATCAGATAGCACCCTCAATTAGCAATGGCTAAGCAGGTCATTACTGGAGGCTCTGGCCGGCTTTTCCGAAACCAGTGGACAAACGAAAATAGAAGCAGAGCAGCTCCTGCAGCAGATGCAAACGAAAAAGTTTGTTTTCATGCTTGTGACTTTTTGCAAACTGTTTGAAAACAGCAATTTTGCCACCAAGGGCCTGCAGAGCTCAACACTTTGTGTGACAGACTGCATTTCAGTGATTGAAACACTGAAAGCTACATATGCAACTTTCCGCAAGGACTCGAAGGGTGACTTTGGTGACGTGCTCAAACTGACAGAAGAACTGATGGAAAAGCATGAGATAACTAACTGGGACGTGCTTGCTTCTCGTGAACGCAAGCTGCCTTCAAAGTTTCACGAGTCTGTTGTCACCACAACGCTGGGAAAAACATTGGCTGTCAAGAGCAATGATGATTTAAGGGCGCTGTGGAACTGTATTCTTGACAGGCAGATCACCGAGTTAAACTGCCGCTTTATGGACGACACGTATGGATTAATGAGAGCAGCGGCCTCTTTCGCACCTGGATCTGCCACTTTTGGCGAAGATGGCATCGAGATCGCAGATACTGAACATGCTGTGTTCATTGAACACATCACACGGAAAATGGATCGGGAAAACTTTCCTACATTAATGGAAGTACTGGACAGCTGCCCTGCTGACATTTTCCCAAACATGAACAGTGTTTTAAGGACCATGATAACACTGCCTTCCTCGTCCTGCAGCGTTGAGAGACTTTTCTCCGCAACAAACAGGATCCAAACACGCTTAAGATCATCCATGCTGACTGGACGCCTCAACAACTTGACACTTTTGTCTTTTGAAAGAGAACTCATTGACAGTTCGGATTATGATGACATAATCAACTTTTTCAACTCGAAGCCTAGGAGACTCCGCCTTGTGTAGACGCTCCGGTAAGACTGGGTCTTTGTATTCTGGCCCGCCGTGGCATTATTGCTGTTTCTGAAAGTTGTTTTCTGAATATTAATTAATTCGATTGATTCGTTTGATCCATATTCATGTTCGGGTTGTAGTCACTATATAACGTGAGCTATGCAGTGTTGGATTTGTGTTTTTATTTTGTTATTATCCTACATCTGATCCGAGTCCGACAGGCTGGTAGGCCTATGTGATATGACATGAGTATAAGGCATATTAAAATACTACAGATTTGCAAGTTCTCTCCTCTTCATAATTTTATATAGCTATAAGACTCCGCCTTGTGTAGAAGCTCCGGTTAGACAGGGTTTTTGTATTCTGGCCCGCCGTGGCATTATTGCTGTTCCTGAAAGTTTTTTTCTGAATATTAATTAATTCGATTCGTTTGATTCATATGATGTTCGGGTTGTAGTCACTATAACGTGAGCTATGCAGTGTTGGATTTGTGTTTTTATTATGTGATATTCTGACATGAGTAAAAGGCATATTAAAATGTAATACCGATCTGCACGTTCTCTCCACTTCTTGATTTTTTTATTTATATATATGGCTATGTATACGTGTTTGTTTAATCTTTGAAAAAAACAAGGCCCATCCAGAATATTCCTAGGCCCACCCACAAATTAGGTTCTGAATCCGCCACTGAAGTAGACTAATAATAACATTAATGAATTATTGGTTATCGCATCACAGAAGGCCTATTGGCCTATAATAATAATAAAAAAAACACCACATTAACTATGTTTACAGTTTAAAAATGTTTTGAATAAAATGCAAACCTCAGTGAATCATTTGCTCTCGTTTCTCTGTCCTGAGATTCACACGGACTGAGCAGTCTTGTTTAAATGTTACAAATTGGGCTAATAAACTGAACTTTGATTTTTTTTGCTGCAGAAGATATCTCAGCTAATTTTTGTTATCTAATTTGATAATAAGGTGATTGTCTCAATAGTATTTCAATTTGGGGGTGGGGGGCGCGAAAAAAAATCTGTCCCCTAGGGGGGGCATGACAGAAAGTAATTGAGAACCACTCAGGTAATGTGTTTATGTTGTTGTAAATAATGACTATTTCAGATGAATAATGGTCATCTGATGATGGTGAAGCAAAGTAAACTTTGCTTTAGTACCGCTCATTCATTTAGGAGTAAACACTGCAGTCTAGTTCACTCCTGTGAAATTGTGTACACGTTGCTTGGCAACGCCCTCCTCCCGCCCGTCTATCACTCTCCCTTTTAGCTTTTCTTCATTGCATTTTCTTTTTTTCTGTAATTGTTCAGCCCCATTATCAGTCATTATGACGACAAACAACTGTCTCAAACAAGGCTCCCGCTCCCCTTCCCTCACCTGGAGGGATAGGCTTCTCAAATCGCGTTGCTGCGCTACACTGAAATCTGCGACCACTACGAATATGTGACGATAGAGCCTGCATGCAAAAACTCGGACTGGGTGTGCGACCAGACCAAATGCAGTAATAAAAACTATATAAAAACGTCTTTCTTTGCACTGATGGTCTCGTTTGCTGTTAAAGGTATTTTATGATTATCAGAGGAAACACGAGGCTGTTTAAAAGATATTTAAAAGTTACTCGTAGTGGCTTTAACAAGAACATTTCCAACTGGTACTTTTGATAATAGGTGTGGCTGTACCGTATTAAGTGCTGAACTAAAATCTACGAATAGAAGACGTGCATATGAGGTAAGGTCCTCTAAGTGCTTAGAAATAGAATGTACTATGGCAGTGAATGTGTCATCTGTACCTCTTTTACCTATTTTATAGGCAAAATGAAAAGGATCTAATGAGCAGCTGACATCTGTCTTCAAGGTTGATAATGATTTTCTTGACACATGACTATTTAGGTCAAAGCAACTGGACCGGTAGTCATTATTGTTTTTTACAGCATTCTTTTTTTGGGAACAGGGATAATAATTTAGTTTTTCCAAATGGAAGGAACAACATGCGAGTCCAGAGACTTTTGATAGATAGGACAGCAGGCATCTGTCAGCTCTACGCTGCATGAATTCAGCACAGACCTGGAAATGCTGTCTGGTCCAGTGGCCTTCCTAGTTATTGACTTCTGGGTTAACACATCATCTGTACAAAATGTAATATAGTTGGTAATAGTGTCTGTTCCTTCATCTAGGTACGAACAAACTGCACTCCATGCCCGCGGCGGTTGACGCGCGTAACGCCAGTGACTTGATCATACAGGTTCATATTTGCCCGACGCCTGGTCTGAGATCAGACCTGGCACAACTGTGCACTGTGTTTCTGATGGTACAACAACATGGTCAAGCTGTGCCAAAATACAGATGTAGCTGGCAAACACAAACAAACAGCAACTGAACGTACAAAACATATTTGCATCGGTACACTGTGTAACCAGCAGCAGTCGCAGCAGAAATGGCATTAAAACAGCATGAGGACACCCCGCTCGCAAATACACACACATTAACACTAAGTCAGCAACATACTACACACATTAACAACAGCATTTTGTGCGCAGCAGCACAAAATAAAGGCAGACATCAGCCTACCTGAAAGTGAAAGTGCGCCGGGTCTGCCGGAGGACACACCGGTGCGTCACTTTACTTATATTGCAATTCCACACGGAAACTGCCGTCAATTATGGGTTCATATTATCCTCCGGAACAGCACACAGCTGGGTGAGTTTCACGATGCTAACTGGCGCAAGCTTGGCTAAATTACAACCAACAGCTAAACAGATGCAAAAGACACATATTCACAGAATGTATCAGGAAGCCCAATATCTTCATCCGTGCGGGCGCCATCTGGTGGCGCAGATCCGGCAGCACATTGTTGTGTAGAATATAACGATAATATTATATTTGATAGGCCTATATACATATTAAATATGTCGGTTTTAATATTACTCTATAATATATGTTAATTTTATAGTTAAATGTATGTTTTTCAAGGGGACACTGTGAGGACCCCCAGACCCACTTTCACTCACTCTAGATCGGCTACATCCATAACGCCAAGCTCATTCGCCACTTCCAGGCCGGCCCACGGCCGTGTGCCTGAACCCAGCGCCGCTAACAGTGACTCTTTGTCGGCCAAACTTCATCCAGAATGCCCCGCTGTTTCACAACCTCCGGCTCCCGGCCGTACGCCTCAACCCAACCCCGCCAACCGTGACTCTTTGTCGGTGTTGGTCGGGGTCATCAATATGTTCTCACAGCCTGTTGGTCCCACCACAGCCCTATGTTTTCCTGAAATTGGCAATTATGTTCAGGCATCACAGCTGGGTAGTTAGGGTTAGGGTAAGGTGACAGGGAGAGGTTAGAAAAGGGAGACACACAACCAATCTCACACACAGAAATACTATTTGGTTAAAAATGTAGGGCCAACGGCCTCAACCGAGACCCGCCAACAGTGACTCTGGGTCGGCCGCATTTCATTCAGAACTCCCCGCTGGTTCACAATCTACAGTCACGGGCTATATGCATTGCACATTCTTCGGGCGGGGTTAACCGTTTAACCCAACCCACATTTAGCCCCTCCTCGATCTGCGAGCTGCAGTCAGGGCTTAATCATTGGCGCAGCGCAACAACAAGGAAGCATTCTTCCGGGATTCATGAGAGCCTAGCCACGCCCTAGCGCATGACGTAGCGGCATCATGGACCTATCAAGAAAGAGGGCGGCAAGCGTAGCGGACTGGTAGCGGATGTGGAATCATTCTCGTTCTGTAGCATTGTAAGCTAAAGGTCTTAGCGAGCACAGTTGCATTGTTTACCGACCATGGGCGTTTAAGTCACTAACCCCCGATGATTCGCTATATGTGATCTTTAAATTACACTCTGTTTTTGTAAAGTAATACAGTGGTTAATAAGTTCTAAACGAAGATTCCTCCAGCCATCTAAACCAAACTAGTGGGCTAGCGCTGTTTTGATAGCGTGTGTTACATCTTTATATGTCCATGGTGCTTAAGTTAACTATTGAAATCAACCAAACAAATTTTCAAATGCTTAAGTGAGCTTTTTAAAGTTTACTTATAAGACCAATATTAAAGCTGAGAACGCAATTGCCTTATCAGAATGAGAAAGAATTAGTTTTATTTTCCTGCCGTGAGGCCAGGCCGAAACCGAAACATTGGTTTCACTACGACTCTGTTCAGCTGCACACCCCTCTTTCTCCCGCAAAAACAAATGGCTCAAACTGAAAGCCGTTGGGCTAATAAAATGCCTGAGGTGGCGTTTTGAAATGAGAAAACTTCCATTTTATTAGTACATGGCCTAAAGATAAGTGTGAGCCTATGATTGATATCCAGGAAATTTTTGCGGGGACACAATCTTGTTCGCCAATAGTGTAGCGCACGGGGATATCTGGGTCTGGGCCCCATGAAAATAAGCCCCTCCCACAACCCATTGATACCAGGGGCCTCTACGAATAGTCCAGTCTCCTAACCTATAAGCCTCCTTTCCTATACCTTAACCCCAAACGTCATCGGGGTCAAGGAGAGATGAAAGGGTGCTTCCTATCAAACATAGGAAAAGACAGCACTGTTTCAAATGAATTCGACTCCACTTTTCCTAACCGACGTCATCACGCAACGGCGAGTATTGCTGACGTGAGTCTCTAGCGCGAGACTACACTATTTTCCGAAAATGGACTACAACAAGCGCTCGTTCGATTCATGCAGTCTTGTCATATTGATTTCAATCAGATTGTCGCCAACAGAGTGAGAATCACTTAGATCGGTGGGAATATTTAAGGCCACTTGAATCACAATTCACATGTGGAAAAAAAGAAGCTACACTTACGCTATGTTGATGTTGAAATGAACTGCCCCCAGTAGTCTGTAATTAAATGTGAAGTTGGCATTTTATGGTGTAAATTATGGGCTACAAAAATAACTAGCCAATTATGATGTTGGTCTGTTATGAATTCTTTATTATCTTTATGGGAGGGGGGGTATTTGTTTTAGTCGAGTTAAATCTTCCTCTCTTCTTCTCCCTTCTGTTTTTTAATATACTATCTATGCTTTTACCGCGTCTCTCGTTCGTATTCGTGTAGAGTTGGTAAACTCCATCGGTGGCCTGTTGCTTTAAATCTTGCCGCCGTAAAGGATTATGGGATACCACTATCTCCTTTCCTTTCGCATAGGTTGGTTAGGAGTAACCTATGCTAAAGGAGGGTTATAGGATGCATCGAGGCTCCTTTCCAAAGCATTTTTAGAATTCGAACCACCTATCCACCAAGTACTTCCGGTCATCTCGTTAGGAAAGGAAATTTCCTATGCAAAAAAGAGAATCCGTAGAGGCCCCTGGCTTGGCCACTGAGCACTGCTGGATTCCGGTAGAAGGCATAATCCTGGGGGCCTGGTCGACACGCTTGTGCGTTGACTTTGTATGTAGTATCTTGCGGCGCTTCAGTGTGCTCATACCTCTACGTCCAGGCCATGGAAGAGATCTTAGTTGGTGCAGGAAAAATAACCCAGTGTTTAAACACCATCATTGTCCCAAACATGTACAGTTTTACCTTGTGGTTTACTGCTTTTAAGCAGGGAATTGTAGGTGGGAATTAAATGGACAACATAACGATCAGAAGTGCCTAGTGGGGGTAAGGCCTTGGCTGCGTAGGCGTTTTTGATGTTACTATAGCATTTGACAAGTATTTTTTTGCCTTTAGTATTAAAGTCGAAATATTGCTTAAATACAGGCAACACAGCTTCAGGTTTACAATCAATTGCTACATTATTGCTTTGCCTTGCATTATTGCTGGTGATTCAAATCACCAGCGGTGGATATATGTGGATGTCTAGGCTTCATGTCTTTTATTTTTATTTTTGTTATTGTTATTTACCCTTCATATTTTTACCTACTGAATGCACTTGGACAGTGCAAACTGTTATAAATGTGCTTTTATAAATACATTTTACTTACTTACCTATAACTCACCCCAGGCCCTCTGGCACAAATCACCCCAACCCCAGAATTTTGGATAATAAGCATGATGCAGCAGTTTAGGGCTGACATCGTGCTAACTATATAGACACAAAGTGTAGCATACTAAAACACTAAAACATGTTTCAAATGTTTTCAAACGTGTCTATAATTGTTCAGACACAATAATCAAAAAACCTTGATCATGGAAATTTTACTTTCAAAGGCAAAAAACAGTTTTTTGAGCTTAAATGTGCTTCTATCTTATTCCATATTTCTCCCTTCTTTACAGGATGAGTCAAATGGATGGCTCTTCTTAAATATGTGGTCACATTTCCAATTTCTTCTATGGTTTTCTAGAAACAGAGGGTGGCACAACTTCCCCACTGGCACAACTCACCCCACTCTCCCCTATTAACATAAATAAATCACTTACTTCACCTTTAATGGTATATTTTCCAACAAAGACATGGGAGAGTATCATGCAATCTTAACACTAAAGATTTTAAGAAATGAACAGGCAAAACAACAAACTTCAGCTGCTATTTCGGCCAGCTCCCCTTGTAAATTAGATTTTTTTTTATGTCATGGGACTTGCTTTTAAAATAAAAGGTTAAAAAAAAGAGAAGCAAAGAAAACAGCGTGATTTCCCTAATATCGTTCCATCTCTTATAGGGCTGTAACGATATGTGTATCGAACCGAGAATCGCGATACACAAAGCCATGATCCCGCATCGCAATGTGAGAAGGAAAAATCGCGATTTTGAATTATTTTTTTTATTTCTTTTAGGCTTAGGGGAGGATGGGGGAATGTGAGACATCGGGTAATGTGAGACACCCCCTGTATCTAGGACACGGAACACATTTTTGGTCATGTGAGATATGTTTTCAAGCCCCTCTCATTTCCCCTTGGCCATGAAAGAGAGGACCTCATGGTGATGTTGTAAGCATGTTTTTTTTCACAAAAATGTATTTTTTTAATGTAAAAGTAAATTGTCTTGCTGTCAACTTAATCGATTGTTGTGCCTAATCAAACTGATTCAGGTAGAAAAACTTATATCACACATGTTGATGAACTACCAACATATGAAACCATGTGATGATGATAACTGAAGATTAGCGTGAATTGCTGAGAGAGGTAGTTTTTTCTCAAATTGTGGCAGTGGGGTAAAGTGAGACAAATGCTGTAGGGTAAAGTGAGACAGACATTATATTTTAGGTAGCAAGGAGACTAGTTTGAAAAGACAAAATACAATGTGGGCTGGAGGTGGGGGTCGATGGTTGAAGGGGTGTCAGCAACGGCTGGTTTGGCACATATGTATGTGGGGGACAGGAGAGTGACCTTTAACATCAATAGACTCTGTAGAAATATAGTATGTCTTTATTCAATGATTGATCCCAATAAAAGAAATGCAGAAAAAAAGACTTTTTTTTTCACCCAGACACATGCATCCGCTCGCATACACATGCTCGCACGCACGCACGCACGCACGCATACATTCGTTTCATTTTTGTGTTGTTTCTTATTTATTACACCCTGTCCAGACCACTACGCCCGTCCCGACTAGTTTTTAGTGCTTTTGTGTTTTCTATTTTGTTACTGTACATAGGCTGTGCATTTGTATATCCGTTTTATATTTGTCTAAGTGAGTCATGCTTGTGTATTTGTTATTTGTACCTTTACTCCTAGTGGGGCCTCTTGGACCAGATCAATATTGTAAATAAGAAACTGTTCTTAATGTTTTATCTGGAAAAATAAAGGTTTAAAAAAAAAAAAAAACTCAAAACATAAAGAAAAAGACAACTGGGTCTAGTCCTGTGTTCTGAGTCCCAGGCTGTTCTAGCTGGTTCTGATTGTCCTTTGCTCTGACCCCCAGACACTAGCTGGCTCTAAGGGTCCTGTGTTCTGACCCCAACTGGTTCTATCTGTCATTTGAATGTTAATTATTGAATATGAATTATATGTTGTATTTGATAAGAGTTACTTTCAAGTGTTTGGAAAAATGTTTTGCTTAATTGACCAAACCCCATGATTCTGTTACTAGTAAGACATTAGTTTTGTAATATTTGGTTTTCAAGCTAGCTGTCAGGATTCTAACTGTTACAACATGTGTTGTTATGGTAGTTTCAGAGTGGAAAAAGTAAGTGGATCAGTTTACCCCCTTGATTTTTCTGGTCTGTCTCAGTTTACCCCACAGCTGGGGTAAAGTGAGACACATCTTTTTTTTTAAACAATCATATTTTCACTGCCCTTTGTCTTGAATAAATTCTGCAAATGCCCATTTCTAGGAAACATCTTGAATTAATGGGAAATGTGTACATTTGATTGATAAATCATTTTAGCTCGCTTAGAGGGGAGCAAATGTAAACAGTGTCTCAGATTACCCCGTTCTCCCCTAGGTTTTGGATAAAAGGTTTGGTGAAGGAAGCTGTAGCTGTTAAATGTTTATTTGTTTTCTAACTTGATGTTTGGTTTACAGTACAGTTAACTATTTTTCATTTTTCAACAGTAAGTATTATTTTGTTACAGAGAAGAAAGAAATTGTATATCTTGGGTTATTTATTTATTCATGTTGCTTATAAATATGTTCTCTGTGTTCAAATCTGTTCAAGTAATTTTTTATTAAATGTTACATTAAGATAAATGTTATTATAAATGTTATATAAATAAAATGCTTTTCAAATTTCGAAAATCGTTGTACGTATCGAATCGTGGGTCAAAAATCGTGATACAAATCGCACCGTGAATTTTTGTATCGTTACAGCCCTAATCTCTTAGTATGCTTAACTCATGCAGCAGTAGTAAATGATTATTTGAGAGTGACACATGTGTAATTCTGGGTAGTGTGAATGTATTGAATCCCTAAAAACGAAACTTAATGGATTCCTTGTTAGCAAGGGTGGGGGCGCTCATAGATTCGCTCGGCCCAGAGGGCGTCTGCGCCGGGCATCACTGGTGCTTCTCCCCGCGGGGAGAGCCAGCGAGTCGGGCAGCACTGGGGCGGCTTTGCCCCGAGCTACAGTCGATGAACCATGTGCTTGGTAGGAAATGTGGACACTGCGGACTCGTGCAGCTTCCACTGTGGGAAATGTGCGCTGGAGTGCGTAGCCTACCCAATCAAACAAGACAGTCACACGCCACATATAAAGCCGGGGCTTTTTAGTTGATTTCAAATGCTGCTGAGAGGGTACTGCTTATTGCCAGTGTGCCAATGATTTTGCCACGGCCTAGGGTTGCCGACCCCTGCACTAGACTGTGTACCAGCAGAGCCAGAAGGACTATCAAGGATCCTCACCACCACGGAAACAGACCGGGGTGATGACCTTCAGGTCAGGCAGACGCCTGCGCTCTCACAAAACATGCACAGAGAGACTGAGAAGAAGTTTTTCACACCAGGCAATCAGAGCCCTTAACTCAATCACTACGTGATAACGGACAATTGTTCACCAGAGCAGAACACTGGATTACCGCCCCCCTTTGAATCTTGAATCTTTCCCAAGTGATTAAAATCAGAAGCAGTAATTTTAACAAAATCATCTTTAAGCAATATACTAGGCCAACGCCCTCAGCATATAAGTATACTATCACGTAAAAATTAGTTACAAACCAACAAACAAACAAACAATTAGAACAAAGTGGCAGCAGGGCAACCCGGGTCGCAACAGAGCAGCGCCACCGGTTGAGTAGAGCAGACAACAGAAGATGCTGCTCACAGAGCATCATAAGCCCCCTTTACACAGAGATTGCAACATATTGGCAGAACGACGTTAGGCATGCATGCTGGCTTTGTTTATTTACATAGGACCAAGCAAAGCCGGCCGGCAATGCATGCTGGTGCACCATTTTACACAGTGTTCCACATCCCTGAATCAAAGATGCCTGTAGCAAGGCAAGGCAAGTTTATTTATATAGCACAATTCAGACACAAGGCCATTCAAAGTGCTTTACAGAGGCAAGATTAAAATACACAATACACATTAGAAAAGAGAATGAATAAAACATTTAAAAGCGAATTAATATAAATAGAACATATCAATAAAAAATAAAAATTACAGGTTCAAATGGAAAAAGAAAAGTCTTGAGACTTGATTTAAAAGAGCTGAGAGTTGCAGCAGACCTCAAGTTCTCTGGGAGTTTGTTCCAGAGATTTGGTGCATAAAAACTAAAAGCTGCTTCTCCTTGTTTAGTCCTAACTCTGGGGACTGTAAGTAAACCTGTCCCAGACGACCTAAGGGCTCTGGACGGCTCATAACGTATCAGTAATGTATTTTGGCCCTAGACCATTTAGGGCAGTGGTTCTCAAAGTGCGGCCCGCGGAAACATATCTGGCGGCCCGCATTGAATTATGAATTATTAAAAAAATAATAATAACAAAAAAATATTTTTATTTTTTTAATTGAAACAGACGGAGGGGATGCGTCCCCCGTAACAGTAAAAACAGTACAGGGGTCGAAATACTTAAATATCCCTCCTAATTGTTTATATGCATTCCCCAATTATTAATAATAACACCCCTACAGTGGACCGTACCATCTTAAACTTGCGAAGTTCGGCTGGCCTCTGCCTCTCATTGCAGACGGCTGGTCAGCCTCCCGCAGTGCAGCAGGCAGTGTAGTGGTCCCAATGTAATTTGTTAGCTAGTGAGCTTGTCAAGCCCAATACGATGCACTTTCTCACCTTCAAGGTGAATTAGATTAGGTCAAGTGTCTAAGGATGGATGCTAACATTATCTGGTTTCTAACTCTTTTGCCTAAAGTTTAGCTAACAAGCTAACGTTAACTAGCTGCTGATAGCCATGGAACTATCTGCCTAGTTGACTGCTGATAGCCCACCCTGTTTATTTCCAATGTATAGTGTCATAATAGTTCACACTGCTGCTGCATCATGAGTAGAGAGTCCTACAAAAAAACACTCAAAAAGGTGATACGTTTTCAATGTGCAGAAGTTTTGAACAATAAAGTAGAATAAATATTTGAATGCAATACAGAATGCCTCAGTGCCTTACTGATTTATATTCCATTAGATGTGTGTCAATGGGAGCTAGTTGTCTTTTCCTTAACTAGTCCACCATAAATAAATACAGAAGACACAAATTACTGCATAAAAATTAACCAAAATGCACAAAATTAAGTGTTCAAACCTCAAATTTTTCTGGGGGACAAACCCCAGACCCCCGCTTTTAATGTGTCCCCCCCAATGTTGAAATGAAACCTAGCCCTTCATTTATTAATTGAAATGTGTTAATTACACATTATTGGATGCAGACCAATACATGTAAACTTTAAAAATGCAAAGACGCTGGCCATTCGGCGGCCCCCGGTCCAATGTTGGGTTCCTAAATTGGCACTCAGCTATCAAAAGTTTGAGAACCCCTGATTTAGGGCTTTATAAACCAACATCAATATTTTGAAAATGACAAGAAGCCAGTGTAAAGACCTCAGAACTGGAGTGATGTGATCCAATCTTTTGGTCCTGGTGAGGACTCGAGCAGCAGCGTTCTGAATTAGCTGAAGCTGTCGGATAGATTTTTTTGGAAGGCCTGCAAGGACACTTACAGTAGTCAAGTCTACTAAAGATAAATGCATGGACAAGTTTTTCTAAATGTTGCTGAGACATAAGCCCTTTAATTCTTGATATGTTTTTAAGGTGGTAGTAGGCTGACTTATTAATTGATTTAATGTGTTTTTTTTGTAATTCAAGTCTGTGTCTAGGACAACACCAAGATTTCTGGCTTGGTGTGTGGTTTCTAACATAACAGATTTAAGCTGTGCGCTGACTTTTAATTGTTCATCTTTGGCACCATAGACAATTACTTCAGTTTTGTCATTGTTTAAATGAAGAAAATGTTGGCAAATCCAATCATTGATTTGTTCAATGCACTTACTTAGTGCTTGAATTGGACTATAGTCTCCTGGTGATATGGTTATGTAAATTTGTGTGTCGTCTGCATAATTATGGTAGCATAATTTGTTCTTATTCATAATCTGAGCTAGTGGGAGTATGTAGATGTTAAACAGAAGAGGCCCAAGAATGGAACCTTGGGGGACCCCGCATTCAATATTTGTTCGCTCAGATGTGAAATTGCCTATTGATACATAGTAGTCTCTGTCCTTTAAGTACACTCAACAAAAATATAAATGCAACACTTTTGTTTTTGCTCCCATTTTTCATGAGATGGACTTAAAGATCTAAAATTCATTCCAGATACACAATATTACCATTTCTCTCAAACATTGTTCACAAATCTGTCTAAATGTGTGATAGTGAGCACTTCTGCTTTGCTGAGATAATCCATCCCACCTCACAGGTGTGCCACATCAAGATGCTGATCTGACATCTTCAATTCTTGGAAGCTGAAAATGTCCCAGTTCTTGCATGGCCAGCATACTCACCGGACATGTCACCCATGACCGGCGTATACGACAGCGTGCACCACTTCCCACTAATATCCAGCAACTTCGCACAGCCATTGAAGAGGAGTGGACCAACATTCCACAGGCCACAATTGACAATCTGATAAACTCTATGCGAAGAAGATGTGTTGCACTGCATGAGGCAAATGGTGGTCACACCAGATACTGACTGGTTCTGAGTCCCCAGACCCCCAATAAAGCAAAAAAATGCACATTTCAGAGTGGCCTTTTATTGTGGACAGTCTAAGGCACACCTGTGCACTAATCATGATGTCAGATCAGCATCTTGATGTGGCACACCTGTGAGGTGGGATGGATTATCTCAGCAAAGCAGAAGTGCTCACTATCACACATTTAGACAGATTTGTGAACAATGTTTGAGAGAAATGGTAATATTGTGTATCTGGAATGAATTTTAGATCTTTAAGTCCATCTCATGAAAAATGGGAGCAAAAACAAAAGTGTTGCGTTTATATTTTTGTTGAGTTTAGGATTCAATCCAGTTTAGTACAGTTCCAGTAAGTCCAACCCAGTTTGCAAGGCGATCTAGTAATATGTTGTGATCAACTGTGTCGAAAGCTGCATTGAGATCAAGTAAAACTAAGACAGAGCTTTTGCCACTGTAGCATCGTCATGTGACGTATACATTTAGCGCTACGCCGGTCAGCTGCTTTTAAACAACAATGGGTGGTGAATTGAGAGCAGAAGTGCTGGTGCTAGCAGTTAGAGGGCCGCCCGGCTGTCCTTTACTGTCCCGTGATGTGGCAGTCTCAGCTTGCATTGAGAGGAGCTCACAGATCTCACTGTTGCGCCAATTGTTGCCGGCCGTTACTTTTTCGTCTTCTTTCTGCTTCTTAAAAGATGTGTGTTTGTGTTTATGTCTGGTACTGGATGTCAGAATGTCCTTCCGGATCAAACAAGTATATATCTATAGTCTTTCGACTGCAACCATGGTGATGGTTGCACTTTTAGAATGTATGCAAAGTCACACTCGACACGCGTGCCCCTGTTTCACAACAACATGCAGACCCATTTAGACAGAGACAATTTGTTAGGTTTACCTTTTCGAGTGATAATCATCACTTAATTTTTACTTTATCTTAAAGGGCTTTCACACCTTCCTTGTTTGATCTGAACTTTTATTACAGGTGTGAAACCTCCTGTGGACTGCGATCTGGACTGAACAGGCGGACCTTGGTCTGACCGAAAGAGCTGGTCTCCATCTGGATTATACATAGTTCAGTTTTAGTCCAGTGTGAGGGCAGTTTTTGGATGGTTTGGGCTTTCGGACCAATTACAGGAAGTCCCAAAAGGAAAAATTAGCAGCTGGCGGGGGAACTGTAGGAGCGTGGGCATGGGGTTGCTGACTGGAGACAGGCGATTTCTTTATTAGGCCTATTTTTTATATACAACTGTGTCAGTTTAGGACGCAGGTGTGGACCCAGCGGTATCTCAAAGTTATAAATCGCAAGTGATAGATAAGGTGATAGATGGGAGAGTGGAGAAAAAAACAACAAAACTGTATAGAGCCATTACAGGCTTCCTTTATGAAATAAAACACTAAAAGCAGCTACGAGTAACATTTAAATACATTTTAAACAGCCCCATGTTTCCTCTGATAGTCCTAACTGACCTTTAACAGCAAACGAGACCATCAGTGCAAAGAAAGACGTTTTTATATAGTTTTTATTACTGCGTTTGTTCTGGTTGCAAACCCAGTCCGATTTTCGGTTCGTGCATGCAGGCTCTATGGTCACATATCCGTATTTTTCAGTGTAGCGCTGCAACGCGATTTGAGAAGCCTATCCCACCAGGTGAGGGAAGGGGAGCGGGAGCCTTGTTTGAGACAGTTATTTGTCGTCATAATGACTGATAACGGGGCTGAACCATCAAAGAAAAAAAAAGAAAATGCAATGAAGAAAAGCTGAAAGGGAGAGTGATAGACGGCGGGAGGAGGCGAGGGCGTTGCCAAGCAACGTGTATACACGGGAGTGAACTAGACTGCAGTGTTTACTCCTAAATGAATGAGCGCTACTAACACAAAGTTTACTTTGCTTCACCATCATCAGGGGCCTGTTTCAGGTAGCTGGTTTTGAGGCAACCCAGAGTTTGTTCGCTCTGAGTTAGTGGAAAGTCTGGGTTTTCAGTTTCAGGTAGCAGGTTCAGCCCAACCGAGAGTCAGTTACTGCGGCAACATACGCCGTGGGTCTAACCTGCTCGGTAGGTGGTTAGACCTACCCTGAGTTTGTTTTCACTTTACGCTGCAGCTCCGACTGAAGAAAGAGTGTCACTGTCACACGCGTCCCTGTACAGTTTAAAGCAAAGTCACTCCATAGAAATCTCCATCGGGATGTTTTTATCATTTCCTGATGATTTTACGTTTGACCGATCATTTATCTGATCAGTAGCCTTGTTCTCAGCCCTCGGTCCGTTCATATAGGCGGCCACCTTACACATCGTGACATGCTCTACATTCAGATTAATAAACCTATTTGTATTGTATGTTTTTTAACGTCTGTGCCACTGAACAGATTTATGTCAGGTGGATTCATGTAACGCTGCGGCTGCACGCGATCGTTACTTGTGCGATCCTAAAGTCACAGACGAGCCTCGTTAAATAGCCTAATATGAATATAACAATGATATAATCATTTAAACTGTGATCACTTGAGGAAAATGGATCTGGTAATAAATCAATCAGGCTCTTCAATGGAAACTGTCACCTAATGTGTCTGATGTTAATGTCTTTCACTCCCAATTTAAAAGAAGCGACAGTCTGTTCTGTTTACTGCACAGTAGGCTATTAGGCTATAGCTTGCCAACAAATTATACAGTGAATATAAAACACTGTCAGCAATGCTGTGCCGCGCCAGCTTTATTACTTTACAGCTGATATGAGTAACTTTTTAAAATAGACAATGGCTTCTCATACGGAAGCGAAATGATTATCTTGACAAAAAATGTTTGCTCTGTTTTTTTTTCTGAATTGCCGAGGAGATTAGATCAGAGTTATGAGACAATATCCCGTTAATTCTTCTCCATAGGCTACCATAAACTCATTCGTTAATATTTCTAACTCAGTGGGAGGAGCGGAGATTTTTTTTTTTTTTTTGAGAAGTGGAGAAGTGGGAGGATCAAGCATTTGTTTCTTCTGTTTCCATGGTGAATCATGTTATCAGCGATCCATTGACGATGGCTTTTACGCACATGCTCCACCCAGAGTGAACACGCTCAGAGTTGATAAACCCAACGCTGATCCACTGTTCTGAAACCGAAAACCCAGAGTTACTCATCAACCCTGCGCTCTGAGTTTACCAACTCAGATATTTCTGAGTTGGTAAGAGTTGGACTTGTTAAGGTTTGCACTCTGAGTTTACCAACTCAGAGCGCAGGATTAAACTCAGAGTATGTAAAACCAGCTACCTGAAACAGGCCCCAGATGACCATTATTCATCTGAAATAGTCATTATTTACAACAACATAAACACATTACCTCATCGTGATCCATACTAACTGCCGTCTCTCGCTTTCTGTGAGGACACGTTATCTTTCAGCTCCGTGAGAGTAGCCTAGTTAGTGAACCTGCAACAACTCATTGCAATCAGGTGTATGTGGCACTGACCGGCATTAGTTGATGTAGTGTCACCAACCACTCTCACGGAGCCGAAAAGAGTCCGTGCCCTCACGGCTTTCAACACACGGACATGCACTATATTGCGACCTAATCAATTGAGACTGGCACGACCGGCACAAGCTAGAAAACAGCTTTACGACAGCTGGCGTCGTAAAAATACTACCGCTTTTGTCCAAAGGGGCCGCCAACGGACAAAGTTACTCGTAGTGGCTTAAAGGATTACCTAAACCACTGCTGAAAAGCAGCTGACTCTAAACCAAAATTATACAGGGCATTACATATACAGTATATCCTCCCCACACATGGGCTCAATCAAAGCCAGTCAGTGAGCTGATTAACCAACCACTCTCACGCAGCCAAAAGATTCCGGATGATTGAGTGCCCTCACACCACTGTAGTCAAAGCTGGAGGTGTGCGTTGTCTGGGCAGCTGCCTGAACTATACAGCGCTGCAGGAAATTAATCTGTTTGTACATTTTCCTTCATTCATTCATTCAAACTGGTAAAGGCTTTACCACCGAATAGAAACGCTGACGTCAGACGCACTCCCATCTACAAACCCATCAATATCCAGTATAGGGGGACGCAGCCCATTTAGGAGATAAACACAGACGTGGGTATGTCATGGAAAGTTCTTTAGTGTTTATAAAGGAAATACATTTATATGTACACATTGTATGAAATGCTGATGTACTGTATGATGAAGTATACAGATATGTTGTCTATTTTAATTGTATGATTTTTCCCAATGTTATTTCTGGAATTTGATGTATGTAAACGCCTCAGTGGCAAGCGCACCTTATCTCAGTGCATCCAATTGATTTGAACCGTGTGGCGCGAGGTGCCGCTTTTTAATGGATGGAGATAGACTCCTTTGTTTTTGGAATTTATGTTATTATAATGAAACAATAAATGGCAGCAGTGTTCGGCTGGGAGCGCGTATCAGCTGTACGTGCACAGACGAATGCCAAAATGAAAGGAATACCCTTTACTGAACCGGATGAGATCATTTAGTTTTTGCATAATTTTTCATTTTTCAGTGCGTTTCCAGCTGACTTTTTTTCTTTTGTTTTTAAATGTATTTATTTACAAGACTCATTTGGACTGTCTCGGATGGACTTGTTAAGGTTTTCGTTTTCTTTGGACTATTCGTTTAATTGTGGGACTCTAAAAATATATGATTGTGCGAGTGGTAGATAGCAGGGCCGGCGGTAGCCAGGGGCCAGGGTGAGCCGTGCCCACCAAAATGTGGTCTGTTCCCACCCAATTTTTTTTATTTATTTTTTTAAAAGGTGGAAGTCCAGACCCACTATCGGACGGACCTGTTCAATCGCTGTCCAAGAAAATGTCAAATAAAATACAGACAATTAATTAATATTAAAGAATATACCATTACCATGCATTGCTTCTAATTGTATTATTGGGTGGGCAGGACAGCCTGCCTCCAAGTTACCCACCCGCTTATAGTGGTCACTGGTCAGCAGAGCCGGCCCGAGGCATAAGCAAAATGAGTGGTTGCTTAGGGTCCCCAGTGCCAGGGGAGCCCCCCCAAATTTTTTTTCTTTATAGTTTTTTTTTTAGTTTGTGTGTTTGATATCAACATCATATTATGTAAATGTAAATTATCATACAATAAAAGGAATACAATGTTTTGGTAGATAGTTAATAGCTTAATAATTGAATCAGTTCATCTGGGAGGTAATCCGAGGTTAACTGATCACGTCACGTTCAAGTCCATGGCATGCACAGTGTGTATTGAGTTTATTTAAAAATATTTGAAAATGGGGCTGCCCTCAGTTGCCCATGCACTGTGTATAGTCTATAGCCTATTTCAGCCTCGTCTGTGGAAAAAAAGATAACTGGACAACAGAGTTCTGCTGCTTCGTTCCTCTCACTGCATTTAAATGAATTCATTATATTACAGAAAAATATGTCCCGTAAAAGAAAAAGAGCACCAAGCCCATCCCAGAGGACCCTCCATAATATTTTATTTCAAATTTATATTTCTATGGAAAATCCATGTGCCTTTCTTCAATAGCTTGTAATTCATCCGACCCAGTGTCTCCAAATTATTTGTTCACACAAAGTGCACCAGATTCATGCATTTCACTTTAAAAAGGTAAAAAAAAATCTCCCGGGGGGGCATACCCCCGGACCCCCCTAGCAGGGTAGTGACCTCGGCTGGCTACTATTTTCACCCAGCTGGACATCGGGGGCAATAGTGGAAAGACTATATATCTATATAATGTGTATAGTATATAGCTCTGGACTACCACCATCCAGGTTGCCCAGTCCCAAAGCTTTCTCTTCAATCAGCTCAGGCTGCCTACAGTTAATACAACGATAAAAAAAAGATACATTATGTTGTATATAATGTATATTAAATGTTATTCATAAACATTTTGGAAAAAAAACATGCAAGAATCAAATCTCCCACACAGCAACACTCAAAGTTTATTTGCGCGCGCTCGCATCTTTGGTCTCTCTGCCCAGTGTGCCCACCTAAAATTTATACAGGCCCACCCTAATCTAACTGTCTAGAACCGGGCCTGGTAGATAGACATATATACGTACACTTCCGCAGTCTTTGCAATCATGGAATCCATCTTTTTTGATTGACTTTTTCATTTCCATGGAGAACTTTTCAAACTCTGGCTTTACTGTCCTGAGCAGTGTCACAGTGTTCAGAGAAGCAAAGGCTTGCCTTGCATCATTGTCATAGTCATCTCCCCTCCTCCATGAGCCATTGCCTAGAAATATATTTAAGAGAGACAGAACAGGTTAGATTTTCCGTATATAACATTACAAAACATTACATTTAATTTAATTGACACTTTTATCCAAAGTGACTTCCAATAAGTGCATTCAACAATGAAGGTACAAACTCATAACAACGAGAATCACAGAAGTACATTAGCTTCAAATAAGCCATACTATAAAGTGCCCCATGTTAGTGTATTTTTGTTTATTATAATCATCATCTGCTTAGCAAAGGTGCTGTTGGAAAATATCAGTTTTTAGCCTGTAGTGGAAGATGTGTAGACTGTTTTGCCAATGGGGAGCTTGTTTCACCATTTGGGTAGCCTGTAAACCATACATAGGGCTCTGGCCCGCCCATATCAGATATAACCAATTGAAACGTAGCTCAGAATTTTCTAACATATTTAATGAGCTTCAATGGAGAGTGTCCAGACCAACAGGTGTGGCAAATTTTATTTGCCAGCAGCAGGTCTGGATTTCCAGGCTACCATTTGGGAGCAAACAGTATGGATTTTGTTGACTTGGTGTCCCTCACAGTGAGGGAGCAGCGAATTGATGCAGCCGATGCAGAGAGGAGTGGACAGGCTGGGGTGTGAGGTTTGACCATGTCCTGGATGTAAGCTGGGCCTGATCCATTCGCAGCACGGTACGCAAGTTCTAGTAACTTAAAGTAGATGTGGGCAACTACTGGTAGCCAGTGAAGGGAGCAGAGGAGCGGTGTAGTGTGAGAGAACTTGGAAAGGTTGAAGAGCAGTGGAGCTGCTGAATTTTTAATAAACTGCAGAGGACAGATTGCACTTGCAGGCAGACCATCAATGAGAAAGTTATAGTAGTCTAGGCATGACATGACAAGAGCCTGGTCCAGACCTTGTTTGTCCTTCTGGGTAAGACGGATCCTTCTGATGTTTTGCAGCATGTATCTGCAAGATTGGGTTGTCAGTGAGGGAGAATTGGTCGTCAAGTGTCACACCCAGGTTCCTAGCAGTCTGGGTGTGACTACCACATTGTTGTCAATGGTGATAGGAAGATCATGGGTGGGAGAGCCCTTCCCAAGCAGGAAAAGCAGCTCTATCTTGTCAAGGTTGAGCTTCAAGTGGTGTTTACATCCATTGAGATAGTCAAACAGACATGGATTTCAGTCTGGGAAAAAGTAGGAATAAGTTGGGTGTCGTCTGCATAGCAGTGCTAAGAAAAGCGAGTAAATGTAAGTGAATAACAGAACTGAGGGAGTTGGTAGAATTTGAAAAGAGAAGGGGACCCAGGACGGAACCTTGAGGGACCCCAGTAGTGAATGGACAATTTGTTCTGGTAAAGATAGGAAGAGAGTTGATTAAAGATAGCCTGCTCAAGTGTTTTGGAGGGGAAAGGAAGAAGAGATACAGTTCTTTAGTAGGGGTGTGAACGTTTACACGACAGCAATTTTTTCGTATACACGTTTAAGCATTTAACAGTGTTTTCATATCTAGCAGACACAGAGCAACATTATAATTCAATGAGTGATTACTAAGTAATTTGTGTTTAGCTGATGAATGTCTGAATTCCTTAACTCTACTTTTAATTCCTCCGCGCCAGCGTTTTTGGGTTTTCTGTCTGTCCGTCGAGGCCATTCTTTTGCCATGCATGTCTCATGAACGCAAGATAAATTTTAGAGGTCATAGGTCAAGTTCACTGTGACCTCATATATTGTGAACACAATATCTCAAGAACGCTTTGATACATTCGTATCGTTCTCAATGACCTTGTACCATATTGTAGCTTCTTAGGAGCTTTACCTTCTTTAAATCATTGCTTACCACAACTGGACTTTCACTGCTCAAGATTCAAGATTCAAGGTTTAAGATTCAAGAAAACTTTATTTATCCCCAGGGGGGAATTAAGGGTTAGGCACATAGAGCAGACATTGCAACAATGACAAACGTGACTAAAGTTTTTAAAGTTTAAAGTTATGGACAGTATTAAAACAAAAACAAATATGTGCCAATAATGTACATACAATGTGCAATGAGGTATGAGACATATATTTTAACACAGAAGCAGCACAGCAACAGGACTGCGATTCCAACCGTTTCTACCCCATCTCAAAGTGTACATAACCTCAAATTAAAGCTGAAAGTTAGCTAGTCATACTCAAAGCCATAATTTGATTTGAAATCTAATGCCCAACATGTCAAAGTCAGAAGTTGTGATGTATATATTTTTACATGGACAACAAAGCTAAAATAACAAAAAGTGGCATCGTCTAAATATTGCAGATAAATATAAATCTTATTAATATGACATGGATTTTCATAATAATTTTCAGTTAACACAAAAAACACAAGTTTTAAAGTGATGTGATGTTAACTTTACCATAAGAAGTGGCATTGAAGAGTTCAACATTGAAGAATATATGATTGCCTCTGGTCATCTGTCGTCTGTGCGCAGCCAGCATGATCTCTCGTATTTTGTCTGCTCCCATACACATAATCACCACTGCAGGAAAATGACAATGCAATGATTGTTATACGTAAGAGTCATCTGTTGAATGTATACACTTTATAACCTATATACAGTTTGTTACAAATAACAATGTTTAGTAGAAAATCCAGCTGAGATTTTAAAAGTGCAGGCCCCCTGATACCGACCTCTAACCCCGTTCTGCACATATCCAGCAAGTTTAATGATGATACCTATGGTCAATGAGTTCTGGCCAATTAGCTGCTAAGCACAGCCCCTAGGTAAAGTGTTGGTCAATGGCCATGTTTTTAAAGCTAACCCGACTAATCTTTTACGGGCATTTGAATCTTAGTCCCCAAGGCTTTGTGAGAAAGTTGGTGTTGTTTAACGTTGTTAAAAACCTAAGGGGTGTGGCCTCTCAGTCGGGGCTTAATAACAGCACCACCTTGTGGAAAATCTAAAAAGTGAATAATAGCACACCCCATGGAGTGGGGACGCACATTCTGTGAAATTTTTGCATTGCTGCATATAACGGTGTGGGAGGAGATAGAGCTAGAAAATGTGGCAGAAGAAATAGAAGAAGTAAGAAGAAAAAGTATGGTGGATAACAATAAGTTCATGCCCTCAAAAGAAGAAAAGTATGGTGGATAACAATAAGTTAATTAACAATAACTTAATTAGAGCATTGATTAAAACTTTTCTGAATTTTCATCAGGTCATTACTGAAAAACCTGAAAAATGGGGAAAAAACTGTGTCTACCACCTGGACAGAAAAAGTATAAAGAACCCAACAGAACCACTATTTCAATACTGATTTATTACTACTCCATTGTATTCTGCCAAAATGGCTTGCAAATATATTAATAATGGGACCGTCAGCCCCGCATTGGCGGCGCCCCACCCGTCGGCCCAGCTCCAACGCTTCTACGAACCGCCGCTTCCCGCTTTCCAAACTCGAGTCCCAAGTTTTGGCCAATTGAAGCATGCAGTCGTGGCAAATCAGCAACAAAGGCCCACTCATGCGAAGACGTTTTGGTCAACGGCAGCCATTTTTCTCGAGCTATCTCCCTATAACTTCTCACACATGTGTATGTCGGCCCCCTTAGGCCTTGTACACAATTTGGTGATAAGTTGGAAACCAAAAAAGGAAATGTCACGTGACGGTGATGGTCTAAGAGGCTTTATTGTAGAACACCATGGGCTGTACATGTGTAAGAAATATCAAGGCAATCAGAGTTAGAGGGAAAGGGGCGTGGCCTGTAAAACATTTGCACATCACATTTGTGGCGCCCCCTATGGGTTAATCTCGACAAGCTTAGAGGGACATGCTACCACATGTCTTTTGCACATATTCAGCAAGTTTTATGATGATAGGACCTATGGTCAATGAGTTATCTTCATAAACATTTTGGTCAATGGCGGCCACGTTTTTCAAGCTATCCTACTAATATTTTTTGGAGCCGTGTGTCACAGTCCCCCGAGGTTTCGTGAGAAGTTTGGTGTCAAAATTCACTAAAAATTTCTCCAGGCGGACTTATATGGTCACAGAGGCTTTTTTGTAGAGCACCCTAAAATACACCTGCGTGAGAAATTTCATGACAATCGGACTTACGGTGTGCGGAGCGTGGCCTCTCAAACTGTTTTCAGTCGGGGTTCAATAACAGCGCCCCCTTGTGGGAAATCAAAAAACTGAATAATAGCACACCCCGTGGAATGGGGACGGACGTTCTGTAAAATGTTTGCGTTTCTATGTGCAACGGTGTGGGAGGAGATAGAGCTAGAAAATGTGGCGGAAGAAATAAGAAGTAAGAAGAAGAAGTATGGTGGATAACAATAAGTTACGGCCCCTCAATACTTGAGGGCCCGTACTTAAAGGCCTACTTCACCGGTTTGAATATGAAGGTGTATTGAATTCTGAGATCCTATGTAGTATAAATGTGCAAAAAAAAAAAAAATCGGTTCATCCTAGCCTGAGAAAAGGCAGAAAGAGTGTTTTTTTTAACCCTATATTTCTCTTTCTGGTGACATCACAGAAAGAGAAATATAGGGTTAAAAAAAACTTACTTTGTAAATATTACTGTGATGTCACAGTAAAAGACATCACAGTAATATTTACAAAGTAAGCACATTTATACTACATAGGATCTCAGAATTCAATACACCTTCATATTCAAACCGGTGAAGTAGGCCTTTAATAATAGGTTTATGCTTTCACATTCGGTGTGTTTGTACATTTGGCGTTTTCCACAGGAGTTTTAGAGACTGCTGGGGGAGTGGGCGTTCCCTATTAGCTTTAACCTATCACATTCTGCCCGACCTCGGGGAGCCAATAACTTTGCTCCTGTCAAAAGTTTAAAACCGTCCTCTCTCTGCTGTAAGTTGTCATAACAGCTTTCGGTGGGACCCTCCTCCATACCTTCTGCACAGCCCATGGCTTCACTAGCTCCTGCAGATGATTTCACGATGAGCACATTCAATAAAATGTTCATTCTTTAAACCTCTGGTTCAATAAGTCTCTCCAGATTCAAATTAAATAACCTACACATAATCATGATTAGCAATAAAAATGTCAGTATAATTTCTTGATTATACTTTTCAATAATATGACCATTATATTTTATGTATTTCTCAATTTAAAACAAAAATAAAGTAGCATTGAAAATACAAAAAATAAAGCTTCTAGGCCTACACTAGCCTACTTTTTTCAAGATAATTTAACAGTTTAAGGGTGAAAAATAATACTGAGTTATATATCTATCTATAAAGCAAGAAACGTCTGTGTGTCTGTCTGTGGCTCGCATATCTCTCTGAGTTTCAGTCAGATCGGCATGAGCTTCTGGATATTGCTTGCGCACAGCACGAAGGTGTGCATCCAACATAGCCTGATACTTCCGCTTTCAATGCACCCAACTTTCCAAACAAAACATTCTTAAACCTTTCCACAGACATCACCAACTCCTCCAACCTGTCCGCTTTAGTGTTAAAGATTGCACGTTACGCTATTTTCACTGTTATAGAGTTAATGTATAGTTAAACGCGGTTTCCATTTAAACTAGCACGATCTCGGATAGCTCTGCTACCGGTGAATGTAAACATTTTAAATTTGTTAGAAACTAACACCTAAACAAGCTAAAGACTATGCAAGATGCAAAGATGCCCTTCATTTTGTTTGCAAAGATAAATGCTGCTGCCTTCAAGCTGCAATTACCAACGAAAAAGATTTTTCACCGGCTTTGCCCATAAAGAATAGAGGATAATATGGCGCAACAATTATTAAAGAAAGAACATAAGTCACATTGACGAGCAATATGACAGCCATTTCAATGACTGTGTGACACTGCCTATGTGTAGGCTACATCTGTTTATGTGTCCCACTTTGATAGACGGGTTACATTTAAGCATGCATAAGCTACTGCTTCCTACGGGCACTGCACTAGTATATTATTGACTCACTTATAATGGCAACAGCGTTGCACTCAGTGGGAGCAGTGATGGTGGACTTTGGACTGAGTGGCCTTATTTCATTATACTTTTAGAATTTGCTGCTGGCAATTAAAAATTAATTAATTGGATTTATATCACTTTATTTCTCTGTGACTCAAAGCGCTTTACAGGGTTCCAGGTTAAATTTGTTCACACACAGTCATACCGGTGGTGGTAAACTACGAGAGTAGCCACAGCCACAGACACTGACTGAAGCGTGGCTGCCATTCAGCGCCAAAGGCCCCTCCGACCACCACCTCAAACATACAGCAATCATACACATCCACACAAGGCAAGGTGGGTGAAGTGTCTTGCCCAATGACACAACAACAACCATGACACAGGTGGCCGGGCGGGGATCGACCCGCCAACCCTTGGATCGTTGGCCAACCCGCTTAACCACCTGAGCCACAGTCGCCCCAAAAATGGCTATAGTTTGGACACCCCTGTTGTAAAGCAGTTCTACAGATAGTAATTAACATGATATTTCAAACCAACAAGTCTATCACAAAAGACAATAACATACAATTACATGAATATACACTGTGATTTGTAAACATTGAGAATGAGTTATTAAAAATATTTATGTCATATTCAGTTTTCACTTGTGTTATTAATTGGCACAATACATGGCTCACGATATGATATATCACAAAACATTGCGATAAGATCAGGGTGGTCTTAATACATCACATTATATTGATAAAATTCGAGGCAACTAGCCTGAGCGGAGGTTTATTTCCCAACACATTTAAAACCTGAATTTCTTTCTCTAAAATATCGATACTGGAGCTGACGATACGATACAGATATCACGAAAATAATTTTAATTTTATTTCTGTAATTTTAGGTTGCCTTTTTAATATCTGGCAGGGGACAGCGGATGCAAACTAGCCTCTTAGACTAACTCTGGCTCACTTACCAGGGCTCAACGCTAAGGTTTTTTTTCACTTGCCCGGTCGGGCAAGTGGGTCTGAATTCTACTTGCCCGAAGTCAATTTTGACTGGCCCCTATAAAAAAATGTTTCTATTAGTCGTGTTCAAATAATTGTTATATTCGCTCTTTATTGACAATGTATAAACACATCATGGACAGTGTTATAGATGATCATACTGAAAGTGGAGGCTATTATTCAAATATTATTTGAGTTGGAACATTTGTAATCTTTTTTGTTTCTAAACCTACAATAACTGCAAACGAGACATGTTTTATGCAAACAAAAATCATGTAAAGAACTTTAACAGCACTTATTTTTATTTGTTTTACCTTATTCCTTTTACAACAGCAATTCTTTAAAACTTCTTTCTGCTAAATTTTTTTAGGCCTACAACAATCTGTTTTAAATTTATTTTTATTCTTTTACTATAGGCTATTATTTTAATGTGTGTATGAGTGATTTTAATTTGATTGAAAAAAATTGGCCCGTGTTTTGAACTCTTTTCCAGTAGCTTACTTTTAAGCTTCCACTGCCTGTTCCTCTGATAACTGTTGCTGATGTTTGTGTTGAACTGCACATTAACTGGTAGGCTACTAGGCTACTAGCAGCAGAGCTAACGTTAGCATCCTCGCGACTACTAGTTTCACGTTGGGTGCATAATGCATTTAAAAACCGCGGATATTTTCGCTGCTTTTCAGACGGTCGGGGTCGACTTCACTCCATTTATAATTTACTCGTTGGCTTTTGGACTTTCTGTCACATCAACCTACTGCGTGTAGTTCTCTTCTCTACCTCTCTAACTGGTTGTGTGTGCTCACCGGTGTTGAGCCGAGTCTGCGTGTGTATCGGCGGTGGAGCTCCGCCCCCCCTTCACAAAACGGAGGAGAGGAGAGATGCAACGTAGCAGACACTACGCGCACACAAATGAGCGTTAATGTAATAATTAGCACCAGTTAAATATGAAAATAAACCATAGATAGATTACTTGTATTTGGCGATTCAAAAAAATTAAATAAGAAATATGATTATTTTTTTATTATTCAAGAATTTCAGCGGAACCTCCCAGTTGCCCGGTCGGGCATGCCAGTTGTCATAGTTACTGGCCCGACATGGCATTTTACTTGCACCGGGACGTCGGGCAATCCTTATTGTTGAGCCCTGCTTACAGTCTGACTGTTTATTAAACATTAGGTTAGGGTTAGGGTTTTGATTACCTCGGCTAGAGATTAACGCAACAGAAGTATCTACAGAGGTCTCAGGTGAGCACTACAGTGTTACACTGTCAACTGTGTTGCCAGTGATGAAAATTCACTAGAGCATTATTTATTCTCATTTTGTTTAAACTAAACTAAACATTCAACCATTTAGCAAATGAGTGATACACTTTAAAAATGTATTTCATTAGGTTCATTGTGATAAAAAAAAAATACAAACAAACAAATATTTAATTGAAAACACAGTAACCTCAGCGTCCCTGTTAATAAGGAAGATTCAGAATCTTTTTGGAACATTCCTCACAACTCTGTCACTTAAACACACCTCCTGAAATATCCCTTGAGTCAGTGGGACAAACTTCACCTCAGTCCTGCCAGCACTATAGCACCCTTTAATTACACTGGGCTCTACATACACTGCTGGCCCTGTGTTTGCTCTGCAAGCCATTCCATGGAGCAGCGCTTTCAGCCAGCAATATTTCAAAACTTCTGGATTTTCCTTTTTGCTAGGGCACTGATGCTAGTTACAAATTAACTCAGGAATGGGGCAGCACACGACACACTTACTGAGTGCCCGTACTGTATTTCAAGTGCCCTGTGTTGGCGGTAAGCTTAAAAAGTTGGAGCATATGCAAATAGGGGACTTTTCTGCCAATGTATAATACCATTACCCCATAAACAAGGATACATGTTGTTTGATCCATCTGTCAGAGAGTAGAACAGAATTGAGAAAAAAAAGTAAGGTGGGACAAATGCATGTGTGGCTGTCGGTTGCAGCCAAACCGTAGCAAACTGAGATACTCAATATATGACTACTGGATAAGCTGACAAATGATTTCCATGTTTGTTGTTATTAAAATAATTGTCTTTGGTTACATATTCCAAGTCCTTACAGTCCATACATATATGCAGGAGCCTAAGGGGAGTTAACTCCAAACACAAAGACTTCATACAAACTCAGGATGGGAGTGCATGTCTCAGGAGGATTAGCATCAGAAATGGACCAATCACAAGAGAGGTGCTTGATTTTCCCTCCTAAGTGGTTGTACCTTGTTGTAATATTGTGCAGTTAATTTCAGTGGGATAGATATGTGGATACGATAATTCTGAATGAGGTTCTTGAGCTCAAAACCATGTTTGGGTGACTGACAGGGACCCTAAAGATGAATAGAACATCAATTTCAATCACATTCAATCTTCAACAGTCAATTATTAACCTAGCATCCTTAATAGAATATTATATTCACAATATACTAATTAAATGGTTTATTTTTCTTTCATTTTAGAGACTATACTGATTTCCTATTGATAGACAAAATGTTTTAATATGAATGTCCACAAAAACTAATTTTTCAATAACAAATAATTATTTCTTATCCAACCACTGTACATTTGCGCTGAAACTGATTCTGCTCTATCACTCCCATGTGACACACACATGTTGTCCACTCAGCAACATGTGACACACACATGTTGTCCACTCAGCAACAGGTCTAGCTGTAATGCAGTTATTAATGCACAGCCTCGGGCACTACCTTTGCCAGACCTTTTGGACAGCAGATCATAGTGTACAAACAGCCACATGTGGTAACCAAGGATACATAGAGAGCAACAGATTGTTTGCCTTTCCTAGAGGCTACTGTCCAAGTAAATTACAGAGAAAATGCTAACAAAGTGACGTCATCAAAAAAACTAAAAGTTGGACAGTTCAAGAAAGTCATGCAGTAAGATATTAACTAGGTTGGAAACACGTTAATCAGGATGACCTGAATCCATTAAACACACCTGAAATGTTGGTAATTAAAAGGGAAACAGAACACAACTGCAGGAATTAGGTCTGTAAACTGTGATGGATGTTTACAACAGACAGTTTGGGTAATCATTTGACCATTTCCCTTGTTGGCTCACAGAAAAATGACACTTTATCTACACTGTGCAAAGGAGTAATAAACTAAAATATACAGGGTCTGATGAAGGCTATATTTTAATACTGATTCTGTTTTTGATTTAATTCCAGGTTGATCCAATAACTGGATTTCTTCAACTCTGAGGTTTACAAACCTCTTATTAAATCTGTTGGTGGTATTTTTTATTAGCAATGGGTAAAATACTAAAAATCACTAGTGGCAGAATATATCAGCAATTATCAGCAGATAAGTAATGTTTATATTAGGGCTGTCAAGCGATTAAAAAAAATAATCTAATTAATGACAGGCTCTGTGATTAATTAATCTAAATTAATCGCATACTTTTATGACACTTTTATACCTGTTTATAAACAGCTGTACAGCCTGCTACAGTTTGTTTCTCTCTCTCTCTCTCTCTCTCTCGCTCTCGCTCTCTCGTAACTTCTGTCTCCACAACAGACAGCGCTGCACTGCCACAGATGCCTATGCCGATTCATTCACCATCGTCGTACTCATAGGCAACAATATTGACACACACACACACACACGGGGCGGGTGTCCGTTTACGCGGGAGACGAGACAGCTAGCAAACAAAATTGAGACACACGGAGAAGATTGAGAGATACTGTTTGTCACAATCAATGTGGCGCAGCCTTTGCGGGCTCACATAACGCCCATATTTACCGATACATAGTCATTGACACGCCCTGAATTAATATCATTTACTGAGTACATGAAGGCGATCGTGGCAAACGCCGACTGAAAGGGAAATGGAAAAATAGACTCCACATGATGTGGATCACCGTGGTCACGCCAAAGTTCCCGTCGGGGAGGCTGCAACCAGGGAAAATATAGTTTGGTGACACAGTGTGAGCGTGAAGGCGTCAAGAGTGTCAGCGTGTGGCGATCTCCGTTAACGCTGCAGCCCCAGAATGTCGGATTTGGTCTAAATAAAAAAGAAGCGATCCAACATCCAAGTGGAATCAAAAAAGTGCACATCCTCACACGCAGCAGTGTTTGTGCCACGAGCGGGGGACACTGAGACACCCCATGAGAAACTGATTCGGGGAATTCCTCCCGACGCAGTGACGGCGGCGGAGGGTTAATAATAAACTTCACAGTCCCTTTCAAAACACAGTTACGACGTGCTTAAACATAAAGGTAAACACATAGATCAAACGGACTAACAGCCATTAAATATTACTACAATATGTGATGTACAGTAGGCTTATGATTAATGTATGAAACTGTGCACTCCTGTCTGCCTGACTGAGGCATTGAGAACAGCGTCAGTGTAAAAGTAATATGTATTCCACCTCAATATAATCTGAATGAATTCAATAACATGCAGATAGGTTATTCTTTATTAACTGCAGAGCATATTCCACCGTTGTTGTTTTTTTAAATTTGCACTCACTGTTTGTTATTTAAGATACTAATTCATTTTTTTTTTCTTATCACATGAATGGCTTCATCCGTTTTGCAAAGGAACTCCCAATATATGATAGACCTACATGGCTTATAATAGGCCTGTCTGGATTCATTTTACATAAACACATTCGTTCTCGCACTTCAACATGTGCCGGACGGAGTCACCGTTTTTCCTTTCTCCACTTTCTGCGCGTACGCATTGGTCAGAGTCAAAGGTTGCGTATTGGGTGGCGTACGCCCTCTACTGTGCATACGCAGCGTTGATAAATGAGGCCCCTCTCTCCAGAGCATGACCCCTCTCTCCATCACATGGAGCCAGCAGATGCTGACTTCAGTATGGAGTAGGGCTGGGCGATTAATTGAATTTCGATTCCGGTTACAATTTTGGCTTCCAAGATAATCGTAATAAAACGGTTATTGTGCGGCACGCCGGGTCATGTGTAGTAAATGCAGCGCAACCTTCTGTCTCCACCTGCGCTCCGCCCCGCCCCCACCCGAACACTGTCGCTTTCAGCGATTCCAGTGCAATTGTTTATTCAGCATAAAGTTAAAACGCTCGTCCAGGATGTTACACCGAAACACAAAAGCCTTGCGCGATTGAAGCAGCGTTTCACTCGGTGAAACATGGTGTGAGTGAGACACTGTGATGGCGGTGGGTAACGGTGTCATTCACCATGAGAACTTGCCGGTGTGAGCCGCCGCGCAGAAAAGCTCTGTGGCTTTACGGGTAAAATGATAGTCGGGGATTCCTGCACGTTAACGTTGTTGAGGGGAAAGGCTTCCGCTTTCTGATTGCATTTCTCGAGCCTGAATATATTGTGCCATGTCGGCAAACTATCTGCGCGACAAGAGCAAATATACAGTGAGACGCACCCCCTCCGTTAGTTTCAGTCTACAGACGAAAAGTTACAACCAGCACCTAAGCATGGACTTCGTTTAAATAAAGCGTCTAATTTTTATGATCAGCGCTCTGATGCAAATTCTGAAGTCTGAACATTACGGTGTCAGCTGTGGTGTAGTTTTTTTTACAGCAACTCAACGTGCACTGCAAAAAAAAAGAAGGGAATAAGTCGATCTTTTTGTAGATTCATAGCCTACCTCCTCTTATAAGTCGAAGTACAAATCAATGAATGGTTCACAATCACATCCCTAGTAAAATATTAATTTTACTCTTAGATTCGAAGGTTTTAATGATTATTTATTTTGTGTGGCTTTTTAGTTGTAGGCTATGTTTGAGGAGCACAATTGGGAGTTTTGTTTATGTAATGTTGAAAGAATTGGCTGAATTTTCATTTTGGTGCATCCCTACAATGAATAATCGTCTTTAATAACCGTGATTACAATATCAATCAAAATAATCGTGATTATAATTTTTGCCATAATCGAGCAGCCCTAGTGTGGAGTGTCTACCATTCTACTAATCACAGAGTACTGGGAGGACCAACCCAGCAGGGAGGCTGTCCTAGCCCAGGCACACTGGACTAAAAGACCAACTCCTAAACCCAAGCGTTTGTTGTCCTGACAGTGTGGTGCCTCGGTCCCTGTTCTCCAGCTACCGGCCTGCTAGCATGCTAACAGGGAGGCTTTATGCAGCCTACTAGCTTGCAGCACACTTCCCCATCTAGCAATGGGCCTGCCATTCACACCATCAGCCTGAGCTTTGTGGGCTTTCAGCAGGCTTTTATAATTTCTCCACAGAGCACAAGACACCTCGCCTGGCTCCGCCCGCCTACCTACTTCTGCTCAAATTTAATTTTCCCTTTAGTAGTCAGTCTGGGTCTGCGGTATATTCTTAGGTTTTCTCCGGCCAGATTTCTGCAGGTCCAATCAGCGCACAGAGGGAGTGGCTCGGAAGCCGATGCATAACATAACGTCAAGCCCCAAACGTTATGCGATTGGTTGGCAGATCCAGAGTGACACTGGGTAGATCCAATAGTTTTAAACTTCAACAGACACCCGCCACCAAGTGAGTGAACATTTGCCAATTACAGCACTGCCAGACCTTCTGTACAAATGAAATGAAGCACGATGGTCTGGTAGGACCAGAGGGGTATACTACAAAGCAAACTCAACAGAGCCCGGCTCTCTTTTTTTGATCTGGTTCAACATAACACATACCCTCGCTCAGAGCTAACTGGTATCACGAAGGCAGTTATCAACCTCTTATGTTGAACGAGGGTTTCAGCTTCAGGCTCTGTGCGCGTCCCCATAAGAGGGGGCGTTTGGCCGTCATTTGACTCTGCTTCCGCACAGACTGGACTGATCTTGTGCCGCTAACTTTACACTAACGGACTGATTGCGAGCAGCTGACTTCGCTGACTTCACAAGAGTTTGTCAGTCTGAATGATCACAGAACAGCAGAAAACAGAGAGCCGAAAAAAACTCATACTGCAAATAAGGAGAGAGTGGAATGTTGTCAGAAAATTGGGCTACTGAATTGATTAATTTATTTTACAGATCGTTCTCGCAGTGCGTAACGTGACATTATAAAGAAATTAAAGGTTGAACTCGGATTTAAACAGTACACCATTTAGCCTAGTTGATAATCCTACACTTAAGAATCTGATTTAAGTCTGACACTGTCCCCTAATGAATAGAATAGCCTATGTGGAAAATCACGTTAGTTTTGGGCCACATCAAAATTAATACAATTTTGATTTTGGCTAATAGCCCTTTATTTGCATCTTATAAATGCCATTAAAATAAATAGCCTAGATATAAAACCTGTAGGCTAGTCTGTATTTTCCGGACAAATATGAATCTACTGTGAGAAGCTTAACCTGCGAGTCTGCAGCGATGTCCGAACTGTGACAGCTGTCACCTGTCACGTCCCAACTGTAATCGCTACTGATGAAAAGAAGCCTACAGTGAAATAATGTTGCAACCTGTGATTTTATAGAACGCTTCATTAAGAGCCAGTGTGTGTAGATCGCCAGGTAAAATCATTTGAGGTGAGAGCATAGAGTGGCGCTGCATACAGTAGGTCTAGGCTATTTTAAATTTTCTGCATCAATAACTATACATGTGGCAAAAAGCTGCAGCGCGATGTTACAGTTCACTCTAATGTAAACCTTATGTCACGGCTTTGTGTCGTTCATTAACTTACTGATCAATAAGTTTTCTGATTTAACTAGTTTACTCAGTGAGAAGTATCGCTCAGACAATATAGTCAGGTCCGCGCCTCCGCGGGATTTCAAAAGGTGTAGTTTCCTTAAAGGGCAGCGCTCTAAGAGCCGAATTTAAACT
Source organism: Ammodytes marinus (assembly GCF_949987685.1). Lineage (NCBI taxonomy): Eukaryota > Metazoa > Chordata > Actinopteri > Uranoscopiformes > Ammodytidae > Ammodytes > Ammodytes marinus. Next base: position 1,498,054 of record NC_137231.1, read on the forward strand.
CAAACTCTGGAACAAAAACTGGTCTGGGCAGGTTAGCCGTGCAGCCTCTGTTACCACGGTGATCTAGCCAGGTAGAAAGAGAGCCACCTTTCGTGATACTGAAAACTCTGGCTTTAGACTCAACAGACCTCGCTCAGCCCTTAATCTCGCTTCGTAGTATACCCCTCTGGCTACAAGACACTGCTCTAAACTCAGTAACGTTGGTTCCTTGAAGAAGCAGTTAAAGAGGGAAGAAATAATAATCTAGAGTTAACCAGGCAGAAAAATTGACACATTTCCCCAAAGTTTTTTCTTTCTTTCTTAGTCTATATTTATCTTTAACCCTTGGTCCATTTTACGGACATTTCATTTTTCTTTTTTTGGATAATTTTGGCTGTGTTCATGCATATGGCATGAAAACTGGTAAGGAAGTGTATTTTTATATGATAATGTTATTTCCAGCTCAGCTCTTACAGTAAGGCTAAAATACACTGTATACAAACAAGAGTTACATTCAGACTGCTAAGGTCCATAAAACGTCCATTAACACCCATTCAAACACCATTTTTTCAACACACTGCCATTAAAGCATAATTGATGCATTTTTTTTATATCTGGGTGTCAATCTGGGCTTCTACCTGGGAATTGATCATTTTTACTACTCTCCACCATGTTACGTCATTATGACCATATTTGGCATATGGAGAAAAAACGATAGTTACGTATGTAACTACGGTTCTATGAGTTCCGGATGACCGCCAGAGGCGGTGCTTACAGCACTGGATGTTCCATCGCGCGCATGCGCAGGTCGAGATCTTTATACCAACAAAGTCACCTGTGACACATGGGTGACTCCGGGAATGTATATATTCCGGAAGTCACCAGAGGTTCTGTTCCAACTGGATCTTCTCGCGGTGTCTGAGAAGTCTGAGTGACAGAGAACTCTGGCGGTCATCCGGAACTCATAGAACCGTAGTTACATACGTAACTATCGTTCTATTTCGTTCCTACTGACCGCCAGAGGCGGTGCTTACAGCACTGGATGACTTATACCAAAAAGGTCACGAAGAGTACTCATCAATTAAGGGCTTGCAGCCATCAACAAGACAGCTGTCATCCCACCGATGAGGTGCAGCAACATTTACTCTGCAGAGCCGCGCAACGTACATGATGAAGACCATGTAGCCGTGGCGCAATGTCCTGCCGTGAAATCCGCTTCAAGGCAGCCCCTGATGTAGCCATACTCCTGGTAGAGTGGCACTCAACGGCCAAGGCATGGGGAGCCCCTGCGCTCTATATGCATTCAAGACCACCTCCACAAGTCAGTGGGAGTGTCTCTGTTTGGACAGGGCAGCCCCCTTCTCGCAGCTCCCATAGCAGACAAAGAGGTATTTGTCTTACGCAAGCTGGTTGTTGCCACAACCTATACCCTAAGCGCCCGCACTGGGCACAGTGGGTCTGACGTTCTTTCTGCACCCCCTGGTGAGCCCAGGGGATTGAAAGCAGCCAACTCGATCGATTGGTTTACATGGTGGGGAGACAATCGTTTGGATAGGAAGGATGGATTGGCGAGAGCACCACTCCTGACCCTTCTGCATGCCAGAGCAAGCACGCCTGGCTCACTGACAAGGCATGGAGTTCACCGACCGATTGCAGTCGCAATGGCAAGGAGGAATGCCGTCTTCATAGACAGCCGCGTCAGGTCTGCCTGACTCAGCGGCCCAAATGGGGGTAGACCTAAGGCCCTCAGGACTACTTGTAAGTCCCATGATGGTGCCCTCAGGGGTCATGGTGGCTGAATGAAGCCTCTGGCCTGACTAGGTAGTGGGACCCTACCGTCTGGTTGTCCACCCCTGCATGTGCGGCCGATATCGCAGCCACATAGACGCACAGGGTGGAAGCAGCTGTCCTGCTGCCCAACACAGACTGCAGAAAGTGTAGTATCACTATCACTGACAAGTCCATGGGACTTCGCCATGTGCCATGCACCACTGTGAAAACAACTTCCACCTGTCTGCATAGCGCCATGTAGTGGCGAGTGCCCCTGAAGTTAAAACGGTATGGACCTCTGACTGGTCGCCATACGTCAACAGTGGGTCCTGGCTACCAGGAGCCCCACGCACAGCTGCAGGCGCCCCGAGTTCGGGTGCCACATGTGTCCGCCTACCTGAGACAGAAGGTCCTGTCTCCCTGGAAGGCACCAAGGCTCTCCTTGAGGAGTTTAGTAACGCTGGGATCCATGGCCTTCCTGGCCAATGTGGAGCCACCAAACGTAGGCTGTAACTGCAATGCTGGACCCCATCCAGTGTTGTCAGTAACAAAAGCTACACACATAGTGTGTGGCACGGCTCATCCACTGGCAAGCAATAAGTAAGCTATGCACGCAAGGCTTAGATGAGAGCCCACGCTGGTGGGACACAGCTCAATACACAGTGAAAGCGACTTCTGACCCGAAGCCGCCCACTTGACGAGCAAATTAGTAGCCTATGCAACCGCTCTAGGCGACAATGCTACAAATACTGTGGCGGTGGCTTGGCTCACCCCCAGCCACTCGCTGTCGATTAAATCAAAGTAAGCAACCGGTCTAGGCGAACTTAGCACCCGATCACAGTGCAACAATGCTAGAAAGACAATACATTCGAGCATACAATTAGCAACCGGGCTTAGTGAAAAACACACAAGCAACGGTGCGAAGGAAATGCACAAAGCAGGATGACTGGCCAAGCACTAGCCAGAGCATCCTGCCTTAGGGGACTGGTCCTCTCCATCTAGGAGAACCCAGGGGGACAGTGGGTCATCTCTTCGGAAGCAAAGAGATATGCCACTGCCCTGCCATACTTGTCCCAATCATGCCCACCACCTCCGGATGGAGTCTCCACCCCCGGGGGTGGCCCTTTTCTATCGCTGTGTTCCGGACACCTGGAACTTGGACAGCTTGGATAATGATAATTAGATTATGCTGAGGTCAGCATACTTATCAGTCGAAGGAAGAGGCTGTAGTCCAGCAGCCTCCATTGCATGGAGTGCTGTAGTAGCTGCTGAACGGTAGCTACGCGCTATGGAGAAAGGCAGGCTCGCATGGCCGCCGACTCGAGCACCAGCTGAGCTGTAATGGTGGCAGGGATGCTGCCACACTGTCTAATATCCGCAGAGCTAGGGACGGCCCAAACGGAGGAACCCTGAACTGGTACACCCTGCCCAGAAATGCAAAGGGGAGGACCACCTGTGACATTGGGCAGTAGGGACTTGAAGTAGCATCTTTCAGGGCTATGACACAACCCAGTCCGCCTGAGCGATAGACTGGAGTACCCCTGCAACACGCAGCATGGGGAAAGGAAGAATCGTGAGGCATTGATTCCGCCGTCTTAGTCCAGAACGGGGCGACCCCGCCCCACCTCCTGGTACCTGAACTTCGGTTGAGTAGAACCTACCGAGCATCGAGTAGCACCCCCAAGGACTCTGGGGGAGGGCGGAGGCTGGACGCCGACCTCCTGGCGCCTGAAATGCAGCTGTAGCGCAGTGTACGGCACTGTGCAGAATGTGCTGAGAAGCACTGGCCCCTTGATTGTCCACCTGAACGTGGTTGAAGCTATTGGCACGGGGTACCACAGAGGTTCCCGGCCTGGAATCAGGCAGAGGTGCACGTCGCAGCGTGCAATTACTGTCTAGCCTGGTCAACCTGGACACTTCGCACCGGGCCTGAAGAGCAGCTGGCCGAACGTCTGGCCTGGGATCACTGAAAGAGAATGGAGGGTCAGTCGACACACCTCCGACTGGGACGACGTCACAGTTGACATCAACCTGCCTAGCTCCCTAAGTCATAATGCAAAGTCTGCAGTGAAGCATCACTGAGGGTCCATGTTGAGTGACCAGCACCTGACCCCTGTATGGTTAGCGACCGAGCCAGGACTGTGTGAGAAAGCAAATTCCCAGATGGCCCACACAGGCAGCAATGTCGTAACTCCTACTATAAGGAGATCGCCTGAAATCCAGCACTGGGGCCGAGGGCAGCGCACATCGGCTCTCAGAGCCTCGTCTGGGGAGACAACAAGGGATGCTAGCAGGCTCAATCGGAGCTAACCAGTCCGAGCCCTAACTATCAGCATTGTGCATGGCTGCCAGAGCTCTGCTGTCACAGTGTGATGGGAGAGAGCCCTTAAATCTGGCCAGCATCTACGGAGCTGAGCGGAATAAGGCTCAGAGGGAGGCACACAGGAACGGAGGATTGAGGGCCTGCCGCTGGTTGGAGGCTAGTAGAAGAGCCTCTACCTAGCAACCTAAGTGCCTGAGACATGAAACTACAGTTCATGCATGGGCTATCTGACAGCGCTTCCCTCAGGTACTCAACCCTGAGACCTGCAGGGCACTTGTCATGGCCATTCCCCACTGTATGGAGGTCATGAAGGCGTAAGCTGCCCACTGTCGCGCCAACTAAATATGCATCTGACTAAGGTATGCAACCGGGCTCCAGGCGAGAACAACCGAGCCGCGGCGCGACACCGCCAGAATAATACAGCGGCGGTGCAAAACTATAGCGCCCACTGGCGAGCAATTACAGTAGCCTGCGCAGACACGACAACTGTGTGACAGCTACAATAACACAGTGAAGGCGGCCCTTGGAAACATAAGACGCTCACTGGCTAGCAACTAATGTATGCAACCGGGCTTCAGGCGAGAGCAACCGAGCCACGGTGCGACACCGCTAGAATAAAACGGTGGCGGTGTGAAACTATGCTGCCCACTGGCGAGCACAATTACAGTAGACTTTAGGCAATCGAGCTTTAGGCGAGAGCACCCAAGCAACAATGCGACCTGTTGTGTAAAGCTATGCTGCCCACTGGCGAGCATAATTACAGTAGGCTTTAGGCAATCGAGCTTTAGGCGAGAGCACCCAAGCAACAATGCGACCTGTTGTGCAAAACTATGCTGCCCACTGGCGAGCATAATTACAGTAGGCTAGGCAATCGAGCTTTACGAGAGCGCACCCACGACCCCCTAAATAACACAGTTCAATTGAATTCAGTTTACTTAAGAAGGGGACAGTGCAAATCAATAAACCACATGATCATACATGGGTTAAAAAATGCTAGAATTAGCCAAAATGCTATTCTCCATCTGCAGTCCCCTGGCAGTGTCAGCGGCTCTTGGTGACGGCAACGACGTTCACTGGTGAGCAAATTAAGTAGCCTATGCAGTCAGGCTAAGGCGTGAGCTACCGTGCAACACGGCTATAATAACACAGCGGCACAGACACGACACCCGTGCCGTGAAACTAAGCTGCCAACTGGCGACACACTACAGCAGCCTACACACGAGCAACAGTGTGACACGGCTAAAATAACACGGTGAAGGCGATTTAGGAAACTAATTCGTCCACCGGCGAGCAATACAGCAGCATACAGTGTATAACAGCATACTAGTGTGTGGCACGGCTCACCCACTGGTACGAGCAAATTAAGTAGCCTATGCAACCGCTCTAGGCTACTCACAATGCTACAAAGTACTGTGGCGGTGGCTTGGTACCCCCAAGCCGCTCGCTGTCGATTAAATCAAAGTAAGCAACCGGTCGGGGCGAACGTAGCACCCGATCAACAGTGCAACAATGCTAGAAAGACAATACATTCGAGCATACAATTAGCAACCGGCTTAGCGAAAAACACACAAGCAACGGTGCGAACAACAGTGAAAGAGGCTTCTGACCCGAAGCCGCACCTGAAGAGCAAATTAAGTAGCCTATGCAGCCGCTCTAGGCTACTCAGCAGCCGAGCAACAGTGCGACAATGCTACAAAGTACTGTGGCGGCGGCTTGGTACCCCAAGCCGCTCGCTGTCGATTAAATCAGAGTAGGCAACCGGTCGGGGCGAACGTAGCACCCGATCACCAGTGCACAATGCTAGAAAGACAATACATTCGAGCATACAATTAGCAACCGGGCTAGCGAAACACACAAGCAACGGTGCGAACGAAAGAATAACACGGCGACTGTGAACCCAGCCGCCGCCTGATCTAATCAAAGCAAGGTGGAAAGGTGATATTAGCTTCCGCGGTAGCCTCGGGCTACGCGTAGCCTTAACACTTTACTCACCCCTACCGGCCGCAGCCAAGTCGAACGAATTGCAAGTCGCAGCCCTTGGTGGTCGAAGTCAAATCGAAGCACCAACCCTTAGGTACGAGCTACTTGCGACAAGCTAATGGTATATTAGCACACAACAATGTGTGCGACCTGCTAGTCCGCGAGAATATAGAAGGAACAGAACCTCTGGTGACTTCCGGAATATATACATTCCCGGAGTCACCCAGGTGTCACAGGTGACTTTGTTGGTATAAAGATCTCGACCTGCGCATGCGCGCAATGGAACATCCAGTGCTGTAAGCACCGCCTCTGGCGGTCAGTAGGAACGAAATAGAACAGGCTATTTCCACTAGATAGCACTGTCACAATCCCCCCTTCCTCTCCCTTTAGCTTTAACCCTGAGGAGTGTGTGTGTATGTGGGTGTGTGTGCACGTGTGTATGTGTGTAAGGGTGTGTGTGTGTGTGTGTGTGTGTGTGTGTGTGTGTCCATGACCTATGACATTATGAGCAAAAGGCTAGTGGTTTTCAAGTGGCACTGTTTTCATTTACTCTGAATCCTCCTCCAGAGCTGGGATGTTTCCTCTGACTTTCAGTAGTGGAGAATTCAGTGGGCCCCTCCAACACCCATACACAGAGATATACTCCTGCAGCCACTGGAATGGTACAGGGACCCACCTGTTACGCGTTAATGGAGGTTTCAGACACAGTGTCTGTGTCAGATTCCTATTGCTCGCTATCAGAATCAGACTCCATCACTGTTTCCAAAGCTTCATGTACTTCTTGTGTAAAGGCTCCCTCCATATTGCCAGGTAAGAAATAACTAGTTCCACAGTTTGCTTTGTATAAACTCTGGTTTCAATGGCAGCTGTGTAAACAGCTCAACGACTTGTTATGTGTCTCTGACGGCTGCACCTTTGATGTTATTGAAGATGGCCCATGTTTTAACTTATTTTAAGCAGTGCACTGCACATGCTTGTGTGTATGGACCTCAGGTAGGTGTGTGTGCTGTGCATTTATACAAAGTCATCTTTAGAGGGATTTTGAACTTCTGCATGGAAAACTACACATGGAACAGAGTGAATGAAAACAGTGCCACTTGAAAAACACTAGCCTTTTGCTCATAATGTCTAGGTCATGGGGATACACACACACACACACACACACACACACACACACACACACACAGTCTCTCTCATACACACAACTTTATTTAGCCAATGATGTCCCTGTTACACTGTTCTTGGCCTGTTCACTGTTCACTTCTGGATAATAACAAAAAGAGTGGAAAATGTGCATGGACTGCAGGTGAGGTTCTTTTCCTAACACAAAAATTCAATTTATGATTAGTACTGATGTTGGTTTAAAATTCAAGCCTAAAAAAGTTGGAAAAATATCGATGTATAATATTTTTTATAGCTACCTTAGCGGTATGAGTGTCAGTTTATTACACTGTACAAAAAATAATAATGCCTAAATATCTGTGTTGCTGCTCAGCATTGACATATCCCAGGCCTAATAATTCAATACAAAAACAATTAGTTTACATGTAGTATATTGAAAATAATAAACATTTTCATTTTTTTCCTCCAAAATACGATGTCATCATGACCAAAACCTGGCAATTAAAGGGTTAACATCTTTTAAAATTCATGACTATTTTATATTAATAGTTAGGTCAGATGTAGGGGAAAAGAATTGGCAAAAAAAAGATTGTATAACATTTTTTATAGCTACCTCAAGGAAATGTCCATTTTACGGACCTTAGCGGTACGAGTGTGAGTATTTGACTCTGCACAAAAAATATTAATGCCTGAAAATCAGTTTTGCTGCTCATCATTGACACATCACAGGCCTAATAATTCAACACAAAAAAAATTAGTTTGCATGTAGTATATTGAAAACATTTCAGTTTTTTAATCTGAAATACGATGGCATCATGACCAAAACCTGGCATTTAAAGGGTTAACATCTTTTAAAATTCATGACTATTTTATATTAATAGTTAGGTCAGATGTGGGGGAAAAGAATTGGCAAAAAAAAAGTAGAAAAAAAATAATGTATAATATTTTTTATAGCTACCTCAATGAAATGTCCATTTTTCGGACCTTAGCGGTACAAGTGTGCCTAATATTATAACGGGCCCTAAGGGTTAAAGCAAACATTATTATTATTATTATTATTATTATTATTATTATTATTATTGCACTGCTGTTCACCTCTGAGGTTGCTTTATTTTATTCTAATTTTTTACTGTTGCAAATGTCAACTTTATTTTCAAATAAATATTATACGCCTGTTTTGAGATGTATTTATTATGATTATTGATATCCTTTTACACGAGTTGGACAAAAGAAAAAGGGGGCTCTCTCCAAATAGGTCTAGGCCAGTTCATCCCAAGTGAAAAATAGTATACATTAGTAGATTAGATAGTAGATTTTTTTAAAGTAAACTTAATATATTTAAAGTGTGTTTATGAGCAATATACTTTTAAGTTGTGTTAAATTGAAACAAGTTAAGTTGCACTTAAGTTATACTTAGTAATGCTTCAACATAATTTAAGTGTGTTTCTTACCTCATTTGCATACCAAAATAGTACAACTTATTTTGTACTTAAGTATACTATTTAAGAATACTTTTGAACACACCTCATTTATACTAAAATGGACTTCAGTAAGGGGCTTTTTATTCATCGAAAGTATACTAATAGTTTACTGTTACTAACATTAAAAAAAATAGGCTTCAGTAAGGGCTCTTTATTCATCAAAAGTATACTAATAGTTTACTATTAGCATTTTACAAATATACTTCAGTAAAGGCTTTTTATTCATCAATAGCATACTGTTTATACAGGTAAATCCCATTTGACAAGACAGACCTGTCCCAATTCCCACGTTCACATCCACACACAGCAGGCTAACTATCAGGAGCACTTTAGGATTCACTTGGACATGTGGCAGGGCGGTGGATCGAACCACCGACCCTGTAGTTGCAAGTCTAACACTCTACCCACTTTGCCACAGACTGAATGATTATCACTGGTAAATATAGTACCCTACATTTAGCATACTGTCATTACATTAAAAAATCTAATTAAATAGAAATTTTTAATACACTCAACATTATAAATTGTAGCCTATGTTAATGTTATACATGTACATGGTGTAATTAAATGTGCAATACTCTTAAGCCGGGAACACACCGCACTGGCCGTGCGGCGAGATTACATACAAAGTCAATGTACTAGCGCGTGGCCGCGCGTCCACCCAATAATCGGCGTCCAGCGGCGGGCGCTTGCGCGGCACGTGGCCGCGCCTCATGAGCCGTGCCATCGAAGGAGCGTGAATCGAAGGCTTGTGCGGCGAACACGGCACCGCAGAAAAAGATGAACATTTTCATCTTTTTCTGCAGCGCCGCCGAGCGCCGCGCCGCCTCAGCCAATCATCGTTGAGATTGCCCGGTGGTCTGCAAGACGAGGTGGGCGTGTGAAGTGAGGACATCGGGCTTCCAATACATTCTGCAAATATGTGTATTTTGCATCTGTTTAGCTGTTGTTTGTACTTTAGCCAAGGTAGCGCCGGTTAGCATAGTGAAACTCACCAAGCTGTGTGCTGCTCCTGAGGATAATATGAACCCAAACTTGACGGCAGTGTCCGTGTGGAATTCCAATATAGTGCAGCGAAGAACCGGTGTTGTCCTCCGTCAGCCGGCACACTTTCACTTTCAGGTAGGCTGATGTTTGCCTTTATTTTTGCCGCTGAGCACACACTGCTGTTGTTATTGTGTTTAGATATGTTGCTGAATTGCTGTTAATGTGTGTGTATTTGCGATCGGGGTGCGTCTTCATGCTGTTTTAATGTTATTTGTGACATGACTGCCGCTGGTTACACAGTGAACCTACATCTGTATTTTTTGGCACAGCTGGACCATGCTGTTGTTGTTGCACCGTAAGTGTGACGGGTCTGATTTCGGCGTCGGCGTCAGGAATATATGGCCCAATATGATCACGCGGCCAACCGCCGCCTTCGATGTGGCGGCCGCGGCGGCGGCGGCTCTGCTGAATATGGCCCAATATGACCCAAATGACCAAGCGGCGAGCCTCCTGCGTTCACGCGGCCAACCGCCGCAGGCGGCCAGTGCGGTGTGTTTCCCGGCTTTACATATTTCCAGATAATTCCTTTTTGGTTTTGTTACACAAATAAAGAAAATTAAAATAATCCTTTTAGGAGGAATACTTTTAATCAGGGGTGAGCCGAGTGAAAAACCGCAATACAGAATTAAAAGGAATTTATTACAATAAAATAAATCCCAAAAGAGCAATTGTGAAGCTGAAATGTGTATAATATAAAATTATAAAAAATAGTTTACTATACCCTATCTGGTTGCAAAGAGAGGGTTTATAGCAAGAGAAGTAAATCATGTAGAAAAATTTGTACTTTTCTTAATATAAAAAAAGTGAATCTTCAGGGGGTCAAACATTCATTGGTGAGTTCCCTTATATTATGGTTACATTTTAGGAATGATATGATATGATAAAAGCACACTAATGAAACTAGCTATAAATGCTTTTTATCAATTTCAATGTATTTGTTGTTGAGATATTTTGTGATAAAAATTCTAATACTTAAGTTAACTTTCACATTAAGAAATATACTCTAACATCGCACACTTTTTAGAACTATACTTAAGCATATAAAAAATACACTCAAACATAGTCGATTTTTAGAACTATACTTAAGCGCATTGATAAAAACATTCAAACACAGCACACTTTTAATAACTACAGTAATTTTCGGACTATAAGCGGCGCCTTTTTCCCCATTTTTCGTCCCTGTTATTACACAGCACAGTATATGTTCTGTAGCTACTAGGGATGGGCGTTAGTAATCGATTACTCGAGTAGCCTACTCCTCGTTTCAAATGAACTCGATTGGTGGATGAGGAAAATCTTTTTTTTTTTTTGTGTGTGTCTGTAGCCTTTAGGCCGGCGGGCCGCCTCTATTTTAAAATGTTATATACGTGTACAAAACGGCACAAAACGGATAAAATAAAGTTAAACTAAATTAAATATTTTTATGCAAGTGCAATAAACTGAGCCTTGTGTCAAACATCAACTGCGAATAACTGCCACCTCCGTGCCACCGCAGCGCAGCCTGTGTTCTCCACGGCACCGCGGAGCTGAACACAGTCTCTCCTTCCTCCAGAACATTTTCAGGAATATAACTGTCCAATTATTTCAAAGCAGATGATAAAGTTACGTTTATAAAAAGGGGAGATGACACCTGTTACTCTCAGTTAGTAATGAGTAGGCTCCAGGGGCCTCATCTATAAAGCTTGCGGCGCACAAAAACCTTGCGTTGATGGCCAGAAATGTGCGGGAAAATGTGCGGTGGCAAACGTTGGTATTTATAAAAACATTATTTGCGGAGAAGTGTGCATATTCCTACGCCAATTTTCGACCATGCGTAGAGCTACCGCAAGGTTTTCCTGACTCGGGGAATCAGCGACACTCAATGGCAACACCACGAAATATATGGCTACTGCAGTCTATGGCAGTGGTTTTAAAACTGTGGGGCGCGCCCCCGGATGAATATGTGAGTTTGTGTTTTTTATATTAAGATCACGGCATAGCTGGACAAGAGTACTTCTGCTTCGTTCCTCTCACTGCATTTAAATGCATTCATTATATTACAGAGAAATAGGTCTCGTTAAAGAAAAAGAGCACCAAGCCCAACCCAGAGGACCCTGCATACATTTTTTTATTTTAAATTAATTTTTTGTCATGTGTCTTTCTTCAATAGCTTCTAATTCATCAGACCCAGTGTCTCCAAATTGTTTGTTCACACAAAATTCCTCATATTTAGCCTCTTAATTTTCCTCTCAAAGTGCACCAGATTCATGCATTTCACTTTAAAAACGCGAAAACAAATTTCCCCCCCGGAACCCCCTACGAGGGTCTGGTTCTGGACTGGCTACTATTTTCCTCCATCAGGACATTGGATAGCCTGGAAATCCAGACCCTGATATCTTGAACGATAGATGGTCTGGCCACGATCAATAGTAATTTCCAACTCAAGGGGCGGCTCCTACTCGTGCATTTCAAATGCCACTGCACGCAGTTGGATAGCACTACAACCAAGCAGAGCGATGCACAAGGCGACGTAAGCCCCTTTCGTTTAGCGAACAGCTGTTAAACTGTTAAATTAAACGTTTGCCGTTGTCGGTCGGCAAAATAGAACTTTCCACTTACTTGCTAATGAAAGATTTGAGTGCCGTCTTCCAAATCGTTAAGGGTCGAGGCCAAAGCAGTCTCAAACTCACACAACATATCCGCAGCCATCGTTGATGTTTACTATCACGGCTTCGACGTCGCATGCACGTCACTGTCGTCATCCGGTTACGTCCTCCCCAGAGTACCATATAAGGGGCTCTGGCGCGCCCGCCAGATTTCTGGCTTTCTTGATAAAGCTTCAACGGAGCGTGTCCAGACCAACACGCGCAGCAAATTTAATTTGCCAGCGCCTAGTGGCAGGTCTGGGAATGCCAGGCTAGACATTGGAGGCTCTAGCGAAAAAACACTGGGTGTGTGAATGACATTTAACTGGTCAATAATTTGGGCAAGTCTGTCTGTCTATCTTTCTCACTCCGCTGCACACTCAGTCACTACTATCCATGCTTAAAGGAAGCAGGATTAAAACACTGGATTAAGATGCTAAAATGTATTAAAAAATGTGTTTAAAAACGCAAAAATTTTTTTTAGAATGTTTCAAAAATAAGATCTTTCCGCTGAAATGTGTTCTCTGAGGGGGGGCTCATTCTCTCACACTTTGAAAACCCCTGGTCTATGGCATGCAGTTGTGATGTAGGTTGAATCACTTATCAAGTAGCCTAGGTCTACATGTTTTGGTTATATTTTATACGTTGAATCTTATAGCGCTACTTTATAATAATATCCTATACGTCGAGAGGTGTTTCCGTGAGTGGCCAGCGGGAGAGCAAATTTTAAGAGGTGTGTAAAAAGTAGTTTTGTACAAAAGCCACTACGAGTAACTTTTAAATATCTTTAAAACAGCCTCATGTTTCCTCTGATAATCATAAATTACCTTTAACAGCAAACGAGACCATCAGTGCAAAGAAAGACGTTTTTATATAGTTTTATTACCGCATTTGGTCTGGTCGCACACCCAGTCCGATTTTCGGTTTGTGCATGCAGGCTCTATGGTCACATATTCGTATTGGTCGCAGATTTCAGTGTGGCGCAGCAACGCAATTTGAGAAGCCTATCCCTCCAGGTGAGGGAAGGGGAACGGGAGCCTTGTTTGAGACAGTTATTTGTCGTCATGACTGATAACGGGGCTGAACCATCAAAGAAAAAAAGAAAATGCAATGAAGAAAAGCTAAAAGGGAGAGTGATAGACGGGCGGGAGGAGGGCGTTGCCAAGCAACGTGTACACAATTTCACAGGAGCGAACTAGACTGCAGTGTTTATGAATGAGCGGTACTAAAACAAAGTTTACTTTGCTTCACCATCATCAGATGACCATTATTCATCACATTACCTCATCGCAATCAATACTAACTGCCGTCTCTCGTTCATTCGCTTTCTGTGAGGGCACGGAATCTTTCAGCTCTGTGAGAGTAGTTATTGACACTGCATCAACTCATTGCAATCAGGTGTGTGTGGCACTGACTGGCATTAGTTGATGCAGTGTCACTAACCACTCTCATGGAGCCGAAAAGAGTCCGTGCCCTCACACTTTCAACACACGGACATGCACTATATTGCGTCCTAATCATTTGACACTCGCATGGCCGGCACGCGCTAGAAAACAGCTTTACGACAGCTGGCGTCGTAAAAATACTACCAACCGACAAAGTTACTCGTAGCCACTTTAAGTGAAGCAAACATTAAAGTATACTTTTTAAAAATATATTTATACAACACTTAAATATAATAATAAAACTCCTTCTTTTGAATAGTGCATTGAAGCACAAAATAATAATATACTTAAAGTATACTATTAAATAAGTACATAGGCTGTTGATATACTTGGACAAACTTTTATTATACCTAATACACTTAAAATATACTTTAAGTATAGAACAATACACTATTTTTCACTTGGGATAACAGGCGGAAGGTGATGGTCACCTTCCTCCGTAGGGCCTGGGATTAGATAAGGAAGGTAAACCTCCTGCCACACACACACACAAAAAATTGTTAGAAAAGCTTGGAAGAAAAGGGCAGTGTTTCCCACACATAGGCTGTACTCGGGAGGCCCACCCAGACAGATAAAACCAGTATTTCATTATATATAAAATAAGCTGGCCCCACCCCCCGTGTCAAGGCATGTGCGTGACACAGCGATTCACTTCAGACTGAGACACTGTTTACTGTTTCTGAGGTAAGTAAACTTGTTTTCCCTCAGGGAAATGGAAAAAAGGAAAGACTGAAAAAACAGTGAACAGTCAGAGAAAAAAATCATTAAATGGAAGGAGCCGCACAAAAGAAAAAAAAGCAAACAAAGAAACTGAGTATTTAGTCACTCAACACTCAAACCAATTATTGTGTTTTTGAGCACTGATTACATGTGGCAACTTTGCTACATGAGTACTTCGACCCTAACCCCAAGCAGCTAACACCATACAAATATCCCTCCTATATGTTACTGAAACATTTAAAACAAATACAACATGTGAGGTCCAACCAGAATCCTGCTCAGATCCTTTCTGAACAACATGCACCTGCAAAGCACAATATACCTTTAATTACCTTAAAATGATTCAGGATCTGACCCACCATTTTCTAAAGTAGCTAGGACACATGAGTCAAACTGTAGGCTTTGAGCTGCAGATATGCCTTATAAGGAAAAGCCTTGGACACCACACAAGCACACAGTGATATGCAAAGATTGTGGGTGTTTTCAGTGGCTTTGATTACAGACAGGATAATTGTAGATATGCAGAATGGCTGTGTGTAATAAGACTATGCTGTTGAAGGAAGATCCAGGCCAAGGACAAGATAAACATGCCATTTGCAGTAGGCCTACACATTGTTTTTCAAAGACGGACAACAAAAAACAATCCCTCTTAATGTTTTTTTACATTTATTTTCATAGTGTTTCTCTGTTCGTCAAGACCTGTGTTGCTGGTGTTAAATCTAAAAGTGTGACAGTGACAGCATGATTGACAGCAGTATGCAGCACCATCTAATCTGATCTGAGTCCAGTGTGCTGAAAGCTGTCTGCATCATTACTGTTGGCAGCTAATCAAATGAAATATTGTATTTAAATGTCGTAAATGTGGAGTTCATGCCCCAATCTTAGAACTTGAGCAAGCTTATGATGGCTTGTGTTGCTGCTGCCCAGTACAACGCTGTACAATCTATGCTGGAACCATTCATGTCAGTAATACTCATTTCTGTGCACCATCAGGTGCACTTTGTGGCTATGCATCATCTACAATGTATAATATATGCTCATTTATATTACAGCCACTTATGTGATATGAAGTAATGTAATCAGAAACTGCTATGGACAGAGGGTTGTAGCTAACAAGCTGCTTATCAGTGCTGAGAAAACCAACCTAGAGACAGTCTTGGCATACATTCACTCTCTTTTTGTTAAAAGGAGAAACGTGCTACTATATTGGTAGGACACATTTAACAAATACATCCGCACATCTACAATAGAAGAGTATTATAGCCCTGTATTGACACTGTATGCCTCACGGAGAAAAAAAAGAGAACAGTTCCGCTAATGCTAATAATAACGTTGCAGTGTGTTAGGTTAATATATATTTAAAATGTATTTGACGTTCATGGCAAAAGCTATTTTGTTATCATGGGTCTCAGTTTTCTTCCCTAAATAATGGTATGCCAATTTGTTCCAAATGCAAGGTGGATAAGGCATATAGCCTGTGTCAGGGAAGCTTACAGAACATTTTTAACTGGCTTATTTTCTCCCCAAAACAATACATTGAATTAACAAATGTAGATACGCATATAGGTTTCACAAACTGTCTTTAAGATATCACAACTGGGAGAGCTCAAAGCAGGTGTCCAGTCTTGCTCCAATTGCAATTCCAAAGTACAAATCAGGCAACAGGCCCATGTGCTCCTCTCCTCAGCCTCTTAACTGAATGAGACCATGTTCCACTTACTGAGCTCATGTTACGTTATGCTAGTCTGAGTGATGAAGGAGCTTTGGTTTACACATTTTGTTGATTCATCAATTTTTCAAGGGAAATGTAACTGTCTAACTCAGACTGCCAAAGACTCATGTTAGCGCCATGGTTATGCAATTATTATTGTAAAACATACATGGAATTCTTAACTTCTCCTTTAATGTGAGTATTTCCTATAGCCTATTTATTAATCTGATGAGATCCTCAGCTAAATCTCTTTAGGTTGAGGGTTTTGCCAATGACCAGCAATCTGAAGACGTCACAGTGGTTAAGACCTTGTGATGGGCATTCTGTTTTCTGAAATGCAAACACAACACTAACTATTTGTCAGTTTAGTAATAAAATAAGTATAGTTAGCTTCAGCCTGAATTAAGTATCTAGGTTATTTATCGGGAAAACAACCTTCCGTTTGATACATCAAACATCAAGCAGAAACTTAACATTGTTTTAGTAGACCCCCCCTGACCCCCCCTGCTCCTGTTGATTCCACTGTTTCTCACTTGCATACACCCTTCACACACAATATATCATTGACACATCTTCATTTTTTTTTTTTTTTTTTTCACCCAGACACATGCATCCGCTCGCATACACATGCTCACACGCACACACGCATACATTCGTTTAATTTTTGTGTCGTTTCTTATTTATTACACCCTGTCCAGACCTCTACGCCCGTCCCGACTAGTTTTTAGTGCTTTTGTGTTTTCTATTTTGTTACTGTACATAGGCTGTGCATTTGTACATCCGTTTTATATTTGTCTAAGTGAGTCATGCTTGTGTATTTGTTATTTGTACCTTTACTCCTAGTGGGGCCTCTTGGACCAGATCAATATTGTAAATAAGAAACTGTTCTTAATGTTTTATCTGGAAAAATAAAGGTTTAAATAAATAAATAAAAACATTGGCATGCAGGTTACAGTAGGCTATATAAATGTGATTTGAAGTGGATTAGTCGTTTTTTTTTATCTAGTGGGCAGATTTTATAAACACACTACGTTTTCACTTTTGATGATCCTCCTTTAAAATGCCAAAGTGACTGGCACCGACGTGATGCTAAATTATAACAGCAAACAGTAGCCCCAGCCTACAATATATGTGATAGGTTAATTATAAAATGACTTTTATCCGTTTATAAATAACGATAGGGGGTATTGAAATCGACATTACCTTCAGTGTTATAGATGTTTTGTAGGATGTCGTCAAAGTCCAAATGATCCTCTCTAAAGAAATTATATGTTCTAATGTTGAAGTCAGCCATCAGGTGATACACTCCCTCCAGAGTGAAGTAGCAGTTCCGCTGCTCCTTGTCGTCTTCATAGACCAGCAGTGCGCTCTTCCAGCTGAAGTGCTCAAACATCGCGCTGAACGTCTCAGCCATCTTCACGTAGGACGGAGCGATGCGGGTCAGGTGAGAGTATTCGCTGTGCTTGTTGCTGAAGCCGGCGGCCAGGGCACCTGCTGAGATGACCGGGATGTTCCAGTGAGACGCCAGCCTCACCACCGCGGCCGCCTCGTACTCGCACACTGGACCCAGGATCAGGTCCGGCTTTCGGACACACGACCTGTCCGCTAACAGGTAAAGCGCATCATTGACACAGTCGGAGGTTTCAAAGTGGATGTTGAAGTGGAACCCGGAGAGCTGTCCTCCGTCAGTCTGCAGCCTCTGCTGTGCGTAACGGATCGCCGGTGCCACTCTTGTATAGGAGAAGAGGTAGGAGTTATTCTGTGGCAAAAATACCAAAACATCTATGTCCTCGGTGATGGTGTTTGTCATAACTGGGTTCAGGACCATCAAAAAGTATACACACGGTGTGCTGAAATATAGCATGATGCCACTTTCCACGTCCCACAAACAATGTTTGATAGATGTTCTTCAAATGGTTCTTTTCCCAAGTTGGCTCCACCTGGCAGCGTACATAGAGCTGTGACCAGAAAGCCCTCCGCTGTTAGTACAATGACTTAATGGTAAATAACTATGTTTGTCTTTTAAAGAAGCGAATCTGCCAAAATGTATGTGTTTTATTTTGCATTGAGAGTTCCTTCGAAGGCTTCTGAACCTGCTCTAGATATTATCTCAACAGTTGATCCTGTCACGCTCGGCGATCGTTCCAGCTCGGCCAGCAGCCACCACACACGCTGGCTACGGCCTGGAGTTTTGAAGCATCTTTTCAGGATTATTCCTGCGTCATCGGAGCGCTGCCCACCTCCTTCTTAAAGCTACACCGCTGCCCAACTCACAATGAAGCTCTTTAACACACTATGAGCTGGTGGAATTATGGTTCTGTAAGCCTCAAACAACTAATAGGCCTACCCAACCTTCTCCTGTGTTTTATGCATTATTTCATGGAACATCTAGAAAGTTATTGCTGCAGTCCAAAACAATGTTAAAGGCATACTAGGTCATTCTGGAGAAGGTTTGTTGACAAATCACTTTTTTTCAAATCTCCCCCCCCCCCCCCAAAAAAAAATCCCCAGCGCTCACACAGTAGGCATACGGACAGGTAGCAGATTATGAGGAGATATTCACTGATTTTGACAAAAAATTATTTATCAACAAACATTCTCGAGATTTGCCTAGTATGCCTTTTAATGTGATGATGTATTTGAGCTTGGGGCCATTGGCAAATTGAGCAGCGCATTTCTTTGGGGAAACGTGGCTGTGGAAGTGCTGTGGAATTTAATTTCACATTGTAGTGATGTCAAATAATCGACATTCACACAAAAAAACACAAACTGAACGAATATTAATAATTACAATTATTGCAATAAAAACGTCTTATTTGGGTGAAAACTACAGAAGAAAGACCATTGTTTATTCTTACAAAAGAATTCTGTTGGATTTCACACATGTGCAATGAGCTGGAAGGGGATAGTTCAGGTCTGATCCATCTAACTGATCTGTTACTATTTAGCCATGTGGTCAAAGGGGAGACACTTCAAAAGACTGCAGGTTATGAGCAGATAGGTTGCTTGTTCCCCCAATATTATTATTTTTTATTTCATAGGGACAGAATGTTAATTAACATCAGTATCAAAACTACAAGAGTTAAACTTGCCCTAGATAGCAAGAATGCTAAATTCCATCTGTAGTCCCTATAGGAGACAACAACAGAAAGTGACGATAAACAAATACAATACAAATACACTAGTAGAAAAGAGAAGATAAATATTGCAATACGTCTGGCTTAAAGTGATAAAAGTTCTGATCTGCCTTGAGCTGTTGTTTAGGATGGTTTCTTAAATGTGGAATATGTAGGACACTCCTGAGGCCTGTTTCAGGTAGCTGGTTTTGAGGCAACCCAGAGTTTGTTCGCTCTGAGTTAGTGGAAACTCTCGGTTTTCCGTTTCAAGAAGCAGGTTCAGCGCAACCGAGAGTCAGTTACTGCGGCAACATACGCCGTGGTCTAACCTGCTCGGGAGGTGGTTAGACCTACCCTGAGTTTGTTTTCACTTTACGCTGCAGCTCCGACTGAAGAAAGAGTCACTGTCACACGCGTCCCTGTACAGTTTAAAGCAAAATCACTCCATAGAAATCTCCATCGGGATGTTTTTATCATTTCCTGATGATTTTACATTTGATCGATCATTTATCTGATCAGTAGCATAGTTCTCAGCCCTCGTACCGTTCATATGCGGCCACCTTACACATCGTGATCAACCCTGCGCTCTGAGTTGACCAAATGAGTTGACCAACTCAGAGAGCAGGATTAAACTCAGAGTATGTAAAACCAGCTACCTGAAACAGGCCCATGTATGGCAAGTGGAAGGCTGTTCCAGTGTTTAGTTGCCTTTACTGACAGCACAGCCCCCTCTAGTGGTGGCCCTGGTGCTAATGCTCCTGTCAACCCTCTGGTCGATAAATTCATTTAAAGGAGGTGAGGCATGCCCATGTATAGTCCGGCTTTTCTGTATTATAAATACTTTTTTGATTGGCCTTATGTAATATTCTGATATTTTGAAATGCATAACTTTTGATTTTCATGAGCTGTAAGCCGTAATTAGATAAATTAAACAAAAAAAGGCCTGACATCTTTCACTTTGAATATGGAATCTGAAATATATGAAAGTTTAACTTTTTTAATTGTAAAAAAGTAGCAATACAACACTGTTAATATACACCATATTAATGCAAAACTAATGAATGTTTTAGTATTTACAAGGCATCAAATTAGTGTGTGTAATGTGAAAGGGGTCATTAATGACATTTAATTAGCCACCAACTCTTCTACTTACGTCAATAGATTGTATGTGTGTAAAATCTGAAGGATCTTAATCCAGAAACTAAGTTGTTAAGTCAACGTAGTGGAAAAAGTACAAAGTAGCATAACATGGTAAAGTCCAAGTAAGTCAGAAATGCACTCATGTAGAGTGATAGAGTAAATGTAGTTAGTTCCATTCCACCACTGCTCTCTGTGTATGCTGAGACAGCCTGTGGATTGGTCTGGGCTGGGTTCTTTGCCAGCACACCTGAGCAGGCTGAAGTCAGGACACTAGGAATAGGCCATGGCAGCTTTCTACAGTCTCACACACACACACACACACACACACACACACACACACACACACACACACACACACACACACACACACACACACACACACACCTAACACAGACATTGCTTTTATACTGATTTACGGAATGGCACATCCGGACATACACTTCTATAAATGTGTGGTCTCCCCTATTTTGCACTTACTTTTGAGCCGGTTTGTGACAATGTATTGCACCAACTGTACGGGTCCTCACTGTATAAGAAATAATGTTGAGTGGAGTTTTATGAAAAAGGCTCAAAAAAGCAGCGTTTATAAACTGCACAGAGGGTCAGTCTTACAGAGTGGCTATATTTTGTACAATTCCAGAATGAAAAGAACAACATAGTCCCCAGTTCACATTTTCTACTCAAACGGTAGCCTTGCACTTAACATGGCTCATTAAGAATTGCCCCTAAAGACTTGGTGACCAGAATACACATTTTGTTTCCTGGCCAATTAAGTAGAATTAGTTGACCTCCATGCCAATGTTTTTCCAAAGCTCTCATTTAACTTAAAATCATTAAATCATTACATGAAAAGGTAGAGTATTATACTGAACTGGAAGCACAATTCTGCACTCTCTGCATCTTTATCTGAAATGTCATCATCACACCAATGAGCACAACTTGGAGATATTCTGCAATTATGGTCAGTAGGTTGAACTCAACACCTTGTTATGTAATGAAATATTTTATCTGAGGATTTAGTTTAGTCTGTATGAAAAAGTTATTAATACATAATGAAATGTGTCTGAAGTGGAAATGCTATACAGGCCTGAGGCCTCATGCAACGCCTTTAGAACTGGAATGTGGACTGTGAGCAACAACTTATCAGCCAACAATACACTGAGCAAACCCCTGTAACCTGTAATAAGTAGTACATTAATACCCCTAGTTTTAAAATCACATGTTCTTCTATTACATACACTGTGTGCAAAATTTTTAGGCAAGTTGTATTTTTGAGGATTAATTTTATTATTGAACAACTGCAGTGCTCTCAGTCAATCCAAAATGTTAAAGAACCTATACCTGAATGTTTACGAAAGTAAAAGTGAGGTTTTGTCTTTCTTACGAGAATATATATATATGTTTTGCTATTATTAGGCAACTATTAGTATGCAGAATTATTCTGCAACTAAATAAAAAAACGAAAATGTTCCCATCTCACTTGTTTATTTTCATCTGTTAAAGTGAGAATAATAAAACAACTCAAAATGTACCAATAAAAATTTCCGACATGTCAAAAAAAAAATCAGTGACCAATATAGCCACCCTTCTTTTCAATAACGGTCACAAGCCTTCCATTCATGGAGTCTGTCAGTTTCTTGATCTGTTGACGATCAACATTTTGTGCAGCAGCAACCCAACCCGGTATCACGCCGAGGCGTGAGATCCACACGCATGGACCGGCGGCTCTATTACACGCCTTGCCTGACCAGGGCGTGTGAGTTACACGCGCACCTCTCGCCGTCTAAATGAACGGAGGAATAGTCTAAATGAACGGAGGAATAGCACCAACAGGGGCCGACATGTTCTCCCAGGAATAGCACGACATGTTCTCCCAGCATTTCAATACTATCTAGCTGCAGCCCCCTGGGTGGTTAGGGTTAGGGCAAGGGGACAGGGAGAGGTTAGAATATAGCCTCGGCGTGAGATCGGGTTGAGCAACCACAGCCTCCCAGACACTGTTCCGAGAGGTGTACTGATTTCCTTCACTGTAAATATCCCGTTTAAGCAGGGCCCACAGGTTCTCAATAGGGGTTAAGTCAGGTGAGGAAGGGGGTCATGTCATTATTTTTTCATCCTTAAGGCCTTTACTGGCTAGCCATGCAATTGAGTACTTCGATGCATGTGATGGAGCATTGTCCTGCATAAAAATCATGGTCTTCTTGAAAGATGCAGACTTTTTCCTGTACCACTGCTTGAAGAAAGTATCTTCTAACTGGCAGTAGGTTTGGGAGTTGATTTTGAGGCCATCTTCAACCCGAAAAGGTCCAACTAGCTCATCTTTAAAGGCAACTATTAGTATACTTTCTTCAAGCAGTGGTACAGGAAATCAGTACACCTCTCGGAACAGTGTCTGGGAGGCTGTGGTTGCTGCTGCACAAAAAGTTGATTGTCAACAGATCAAGAAACTGACAAACTCCATGAATGGAAGGCTTGTGACAGTTATTGAAAAGAAGGGTGGCTATATTGGTCACTGATTTTTTTTTTTTACATGTCGGAATTTATTTTTTGTAAATTTTGAGTTGTTTTATTATTCTCACTTTAACAGATGAAAGTAAACAAGTGAGATGGGAACATTTTCGTTTTTTTATTTAGTTGCAGAATAATTCTGCATACTAATAGTTGCCTAATAATAGCAAAACATATATATATTCTCGTAAGAAAGACAAAACCTCACTTTTACTTTCGTAAATATTCAGGTTTAGGTTCTTTAACATTTTGGATTGACCGAGAGCACTGTAGTTGTTCAATAATAAAATTAATCCTCAAAAATACAACTTGCCTAAAAATTTTGCACACAGTGTATGAATGGAATTTCAACATAACTTCACCTGCTTAATAACAGTCCAGGCCTGAGGACATCCACACATCAATATTAAGACATTGTGCCACATACTGGTGACATGGATAGCACCACTTACTGTCCGATTGTCCTTTAACCCTCCAGAACCCAAGCTATTTTGGACCATTTCAGTTTGTTTGGATTTATTATCTAATAGCGCTTGTATAACATTAACCCTTTAATGCACAGTCAAATAAGCATCATCACATCATTTCCAGGACAACCTGGGCTATAAGAATATTTTTGCTGCAGTGACGAACAAAACAAAAACAAAAACGGACATTGAATATCACACATATTTATTGAAATGACACACATAGCAATATTGTATTAGCTTTTTCTTTCCTAATACACTTCTCCCAAGTCTTGGGAGTCAGAAAAAAACCATAACTTATACAGTATACAAACCACTACAGCTCTTCAAAAACAGTCCATATATTTCTTCCCTTATGCCATTTCCTAGTGCCATTCTCATAGACTGTATGTATTAGAAGCATTTCCACAAGAAACAGAGGCCACAGAGGTAATTTGGGTCAGTCATTTCTCGACTTTATTGGATTGGCCCTGAAGCATACTCATAGACCAGCATTCCATTGCTGGACAGACGTAAACAAACCCCTGATAGGTCGAATTATTCTCCAGAGCATCATGGAAAAGCTAATAGGGCTTTAACAACAAAGCTTAGAACAGTAAACAATCGAAAATGGATAGTGTAGACCAAAATACTATCAATCTTGGATCTAAAGTATGGATTTATTGCACAAAGTCATCTAAAAGAAGCACAAGTTCAAGGAAAAGAAGCACACATTGTGGAGCTTTATTACTAAGTGACAGAAGCTTATTTTTGGCTGTATACGCAGACACTTGGAATTTTGATGAATATTACGCTTTTCTTTTCAGCTACTGGATAGTGTAAGTGGTTTTCTTTCGGCAATTGTTAAAGAGGACCTATAATGCTTTTTCTTCTTTTCTGACCTATAAATGCTATTATAATGTTATACAGTCATGCTACATGACACCAAAGTGTCAGATAATGACATACATGCATTTTAGACAAATTCCCTGCTTACTGTCTGGGGTGGCTGCAGGTGGCTGTGCACAGCCTCAACACTCCGATGCAGTTCGCGGCAGCCTAGTCTCTAGTTTCCGGGTTTTATCTACGTAGATAAAGCGGATTTTCCATGTATGGTCATGCTGCTACACGCTCAGACATGTCCCTGTCCCCCCTCCCCGCCTGTTTAAATCTGCCCGCGCTCACACTGCAGTCCGCTCAGTGTAACATGAAACTAGGGGGCGTGCCTGTTGCTATGCCTTCTCTGATTGGCCAGGTTCAAACAGAGTGCAGAGGGACAGAGCGTTTTTGCTGAGAGGCTAGACTGCAGTACCAAAGTTAGACTGTAAAATAGTATAATAGCACCCCTTTAAAACAAAACGTGCATTTTCAACCCGCTGTCGGGTTTTGGGGTAGGAGGAACGGGGCTGGCCCACGCACTGACGAGTGCAGGGGTGCGACGGCCCATTCATCGCTGCTTGCAACTTGAATTTATGATTCTATTACTCATTCCAGTAACACTTTATATTAATGGTACATAAATCATGAATTCATGTCTGAATTAATGCATGAAAATGCACAAATTCATCCATGTCGTACTTCATGAACCATCAGTAATTCACTAGGATTAATGCTATCTCATGCTTGATTTAACACAGGAACAATACATTTTTTAATGCTTCAGCTAAGGTATGTTAGTCATCATGATCTTTGAGTTATTACTGATGATCATGTCTGACCAGTCACACCAATACACATGTGTTTTGTTAAATACCAAGTGTTGAAATCATGATGAACTAAGCATTAATATTTCATGACTTCATCATGTTTGTGGCCCCTCAAATGAAGTAGTGACTGAGTATATCAAGTTGATACTTGATATAGTGGTGACCTTGAATTTAATTAAATCGTTGGAAGAAGACGAACCAGGTCACCACTTCATTTGAAGAGCCAAAAACATGATGAAGTCATGTTATCCACCATACTTCTTCTTCTTCTTCTTCTTCTTATTATTTATTAAGTTACAGGCCCTCAGATCACGTGTGGTTTTGCTTCGTAATGCTGGTTCACTTGCAAAAGGGGCAATATGAAAGTGGACCACACCAAACAAAAAAATCTAAACTCTATTTGATCTGGACCAAAGCAAGTGAACTAGCAGACTTTCCCAGTGTGAATACACCCTAAGAGAGCCAACCGGCTCACAGTGACATAAGGCAGACTTCTCTATATGGTCATGCTGCTGCATGCACCAAGCTGTCAGTTTGTTTACGGTACTTCAGTCCATGGATGTTAACAAAAGAAGAAGACAGAGTTCACTGTGGTTCAGGTGAGACCTGCAGCCTTTCTTGTGTTGATAAAAAAGAAGATACCTTCTTGGAGTACACTTTAAAAGTGTTGACCTCCTGTAAAATAGTAAAGGATGGATAATTAATTTGTAACAGAAGCACTTCCTTAATATTACCACCTAGAGGTATTAGTACCAGTCTGCACTGCAAGTAGTTACAAGTGTAAAGTAAACCCTTGATGAAATGAGTTGACACTTATATTGACCAAGTACTTGAACACTTTCTGTCATACTCGCCATGTTTGTCAAGTAGATGGAAAGCAAGACACAGCTGCCAGTGGCACCTTTGCATTCGTTGGCTATTGAATAGGAGACATTTTTAATTATGATAGATAATCTTGGGTGATTTGTTCCCAATTTTGATGCCAAAGCAAGATTTATTTCTTGTGGACTGATGTGAGGTAGTTGTGGTCTGAAGAGTGTTAGGACTGTGGGGACTGGACTGCTGTCTTTCAGTCAGGTGAGGATAGATAGAAAAAAACAGTGACATACAATTCCAAGAGGCTAAATAAACTATATACAACTAAAGAAAGTATATTTAGCTACTGAAAAAGAGGCTTTAGCGTAAAGACTTGAAGAGTTTTACGTTGCCAGTGGAGACAAAATGTGGGTTTATTGAGACAATAATCTGCAAGCACATATCCGGCAAAATCAATGTGGTAGCCTGAATGGACCCAGAGCTCGGTGCTTGTTAACACAAGAAGACCTGAAAAGGTTGGCCTGTACCATGGTTTCCAGTCAGCCACACTGGGTAGAACAAGGTAAATGAAAGCCGAAAGTTGGTTGAGTTTACTGTAAAGTGGCCTATTCACCACTACAATCTCATTTAATCAGATTATATACATCTTTAACTTCACAGACTTATAGAAATCACCTTCAAAGATGTGTTTCACAATTATAAATGCCCAGGCCAGCTGAGGACTTGTGCAGCTCCACTGTTAAACCACCGTCTGGATCCACTACTGACAAATATAAAAAAAAAAAACAGAATTACGGACATGGAAATTGAATCTAGATAGTTAATGAGAAGTTGCTATCACTTATTATTGGAGCCAAAAATGAATTTACTGCAAACTGATGAGGAGGGACTACTTTAACCCCATAAAGACTAAAAGATTTTCTATAGAAATATCGTAAGCCTTACCTGTTGATTCAGTTCATTGTCCTTGTTCTTCCAAATGACGACTAAGGCTTGATTGATAAGCCTGGCTTGATGAAGGCAAGATACAGCCTGTCCGTGGGATTTACCCTCCAGGGATGTGCCATTTATGGATAAAATGCTGTCCCCTTTCTGGATTGTGCCTTCAAGGCTAGCTGCACCTTTGGTGAAGACCCGATGAACCTGGACACAAAAAGTACGTCTCAAAGAATTACCAACTGTCCAGAGATATTGGTGAGAACTATTAAAACACTAGTTGACTTGTCTCTAAGTATTCTGTTTAACTTAACAGTTGTATACCTTTCATTCATACGTCATTGTCATTTCATTGTAAACGTATTGTTATCAAGCAGGTGGCATTATACCATCAAACCCCTTTACCAAGTCATGAGTCGTCAGGAATCTTACAAAAACAGGTTATACAGTGGGGAACATAATAGAAGAGACAACTGCAACCAGAGCGCTGTACACCACCGCTTCATCTTCTATTTTATTTATGTCAAATGTTGAATGAATAAATATCCAACAAAATACTTTACATACATCCTGTAAGCAAATAAGAATTATGTGAAAGTCGCACCTTAACGTCCTGTCATTCATTGTTTGTGCGTGTTTAAAACAAGCAGCTATACCTGCATTTAATCAATGAGATAATTAAACTACTGCTAAAATGTTTTAGTATATTATTTGTGAGACAAGGGGGTGAATGTAATTAATTAAAGCTTAACAGCCAAATATGTTTGAAACACATCAGCGATGCAGCCTGTGAAAGAACAAGAGTATTCTTCTCTGCTATCATAGCATTTTTTATCATAGCCGACCCGCTCTACCACCTGAGCCATGGTCGCCCCGATCAATCTCTATTCATACAGAAATCACTAAAACAGTGTGTGCAGTTCATAACACATCTCCCAGTCGTTCAGCTCTGCAGTAATTGCCAGATAGAAT